>NC_091286.1:668745559-669378740 GCF_032444005.1 Ranitomeya imitator | reverse complement strand
ACGAGATTGGCTGGAATCAATGGTGGCGCCATGTTGCGTTTGGAGACCCCTGATGTGCCTAAACAGTGGTAACCCCTCACTTCTACCTCCAACACTAACCCCAACACACCCCTAACCCTAATCCCAACTGTAGCCATAACCCTAAACACAACCCTAACCGCAACACACCCCTAACCACAACCCTAACCCCAACACACCCCTAACCATAACCACAACCCTAATTCCAACCCTAAGGCTATGTGCCCACGTTGCGGATTCGTGTGAGATATTTTCGCACCATTTTTGAAAAATTCGCGGGTAAAAGGCACTGCGTTTTACCTGCGGATTTTCCGCGGATTTCCAGTGTTTTTTGTGCGGATTTCACCTGCGGATTCCTATTGAGGAACAGGTGTAAAACGCTGCGGAATCCGCACAAAGAATTGACATGCTGCGGAAAATACAACGCAGCGTTTCCGCGTGGTATTTTCTGCACCATGGACACAGCGGATTTGGTTTCCATATGTTTACATGGTACTGTAAACCTGATGGAACACTGCTGCGAATCCGCAGCCAAATCCGCACCGTGTGCACATAGCCTAATTCTAAAGGTATGTGCACACGCTGCGGAAAACGCTGCGGATCCGCAGCAGTTTCCCATGAGTTTACAGTTCAATGTAAACCTACGGGAAACAAAAATCGCTGTGCCCATGCTGCGGAAAAACTGCACGGAAACCCAGCGGTTTACATTCCGCAGCATGTCACTTCTTTGTGCGGATTCCGCAGCGGTTTTACAACTGCTCAAATAGAAAATCGCAGTTGTAAAACCGCAGTGAAATGCGCAGAAAAACCGCGGTAAATCCGCCATAAATCCGCAGCGGTTTAGCACTGCGGATTTATCAAATCCGCAGCGGAAAAATCCGCAGAGGACCAGAATACGTGTGCACATACCGAAACCCTAACCCTAGCCCTAACCCTAACCCTACCCCTACCCCTAGCCCTAACCCTAACCCTAACCCTACCCCTACCCCTACCCCTAGCCCTAACCCTAACCCTACCCCTAGCCCTAACCCTACCCGTAGCCCTAACCCTACCCCTAACCCTAACCCTACCCCTAACCCTACCCCTAACCCTACCCCTAACCCTAACCCTAACCCTATTCTAACATTAGTGGAAAAAAAAAATTTTCTTTATTTTTTTATTGTCCCTACCTATGGGGGTGACAAAGGGGGGGGGTCATTTATTATTTTTTTTATTTTGATCACTGAGATAGATTATATCTCAGTGATCAAAATGCACTTTGGAACGAATCTGCCGGCCGGCAGATTCGGCGGGCGCACTGCACATGCGCCCGCCATTTTGGAAGATGGCGGCGCCCAGGGAGAAGACGGACGGGACCCCGGCTGGATCGGTAAGTATGATGGGGTGGGGGGGGACCACGGGGGGGGGATCGGAGCACGGGGGGGGGAATCGGAGTGCGGGAGGGGTGGAACGGAGCACGGGGGGCGTGGAACGGAGCACGGGGGGCTGGAATGGAGCACGGGGGGGTGGAACGGAGCACCAGGGGGGGGGGTGGATCGGAGTGCAGGGGGGGTGATTGGAGCACGGGGGGGTGATTGGAGCACGGGGGGAGCGGACAAGAGCACGGGGGGAGCGGAGCACTGGACGGAGGGGAGCCGGAGCAGTGTACCGGCCAGATCGGAGGGCTGGGGGGGCGATCGGAGGGGTGGGGTGGGGGCACACTAGTATTTCCAGCCATGGCCGATGATATTTCAGCATCGGCCATGGCTGGATTGTAATATTTCACCCGTTATAATGGGTGAAATATTACAAATCGCTCTGATTGGCAGTTTCACTTTCAACAGCCAATCAGAGCGATCGCAGCCACGAGGGGGTGAAGCCACCCCCCCTGGGCTAAACTACCACTCCCCCTGTCCCTGCAGATCGGGTGAAATGGGAGTTAACCCTTTCACCCGATCTGCAGGGACGCGATCTTTCCATGACGCCGCATAGGCGTCATGGGTCGGAGTGGCACCGACTTTCATGACGCCTACGTGGCGTCAAAGGTCGGGAAGGGGTTAAAATTGGTTCCAGGGGTACACGGGCAGCAGTAGACAGGTCATTGGAGGCCTAGTGGAAGGAGGGACCGCAGACAGGCTTCGAAGGCCTAACATAATAAAATTTGGCTGTAGGCACTTTATAATTGGTTCCAGGGGTACACGGGCAGCAGTAGACAGGTCAGTGGAGGCCTAGTGGAAGGAGGGACCGCAGACAGGCTTCGAAGGCCTAACATAATATAATGTGGCTGTAGGCACTTTATAATTGGTTCCAGGGGTACACGGGCAGCAGTGGTCTGGTCAGTGGAGGACTAGTGGAAGGAGGGACCGCAGACAGGCTTCGAAGGCCTAACATAATAAAATTGGGCTGTAGGCACTTTATAATTGGTTCCAGGGGTACACGGGCAGCAGTAGACAGGTCAGTGGAGGCCTAGTGGAAGGAGGGACCGCAGACAGGCTTCGAAGGCCTAACATAATAAAATGTGGCTGTAGGCACTTTAAAATTGGTTCCAGGGGCACACGGGCAGCACTAGACAGGTCAGTGGAGGCCTAGTGGAAGGAGGGACCGCAGACAGGCTTCGAAGGCCTAACATAAAAAATTGGGCTGTAGGCACTTTAAAATTGGTTCCAGGGGCACAAGGGCAGCAGTAAACAGGTCAGTGGACGCCTAGTGGAATGAGGGACCGCAAACAGGCTTCGAAGGCCTAACATAATAAAATGTGGCTGTAGGCACTTTATAATTGGTTCCAGGGGTACACGGGCAGCAGTAGACAGGTCAGTGGAGGCCTAGTGGAAGGAGAGACCGCAGGCAGGCTTCGAAGGCCTAACATAATAAAATGTGGCTGTAGCCACTTTATAATTGGTTCCAGGGGTACACGGGCAACAGTAGACAGGTCAGTGGAGGCCTAGTGGAAGGAGGGACCGCAGACAAGCTTCGAAGGCCTAACATAATAAAATTGGGCTGTAGGCACTTTATAATTGGTTCCAGGGGTACACGGGCAGCAGTAGAAAGGTCAGTGGAGGCCTAGTGGACGGAGGGACCGCAGACAGGCTTCGAATGCCTAACATAATAAAATGTGGCTGTAGGCACTTTAAAATTGGTTCCAGGGGCAAACGGGCAGCAGTACACAGGTCAGTGGAGGCCTAGTGGAAGGAGGGACCGCAGACAGGCTTCGAAGGCCTAACATAATAAAATGTGGCTGTAGGCACTTTAAAATTGGTTCCAGGGGCACACAGGCAGCAGTAGACAGGTCAGTGGAGGCCTAGTGGAAGGAGGGACCGCAGACAGGCTTCGAAGGCCTAACATAAAAAAATTGGGCTCTAGGCACTTTGAAATTGGTTCCAGGGGTACACGGACAGCAGTAGACAGGTCAGTGGAGGCCTAGTGGAAGGAGGGACCGCAGACAGGCTTCGAAGGCCTAACATAATAAAATGTGGCTGTAGGCACAGGCAGCATTTGTGTAGTCAGCGGAGGCCGATTGTAATGAGTGTCTGCCAGTTAGTAGTCCCAAACAATAAATACATGTTAATGTCTTGCATTACAACAAAACAAAAACACAAAAGGGTGCAATCATTAGGTACAGCGGTGGGCTCCTCTGTGTAGTTTCAGACATATTAATTTGGCGCAAAGTATTTACTTGGGTAAATATAGGACATGGCCCCTGACTATGTTAAGTACCATCATACATGTCAACACAATGGTATTGTCAGTGGCAGGAATTTAAGGATGTCAGCGCATACACTAAACATTGGTTTGAACTGTGAGAGATAATTGTGCAAGTGGTAGAGCAATGTATGAGCTGGGGGTGGGGGAACTCTCTTGTGGCCGGCGGTACAGGCCCAGGGCCCCTCATGTTACAACAGTGTGTCTGTCGTTGGGTGCGCACCACCACCGCCAGAGACACTTTATTGTACTATGAGGGACCCAGTGGCAGTGCCGTCGACCAAAAGCGGGCACACCCACCTCTTCAGACAAACAGCACTCTCACGGGTGCTTGCGCCAAGTGGCGATACCACGGCCCAGTGTGGGCAGTTTGGCCATTTAGGGAGGTGTAAACATGTCGTATGCTGGACAATCAGCTGCTGCAAATTACGAGATTGGTAAAGTCATTCAGAGTAGTCCACAGGCAATACCTTTTCCTAGGAAAGCTAGGTGTCGGCCGGGCAAGGTGGGGCAAAAGAATTCGAAATCCAGTTGTGGTTCATTTTAATGAAGGTTAGATCATCAACATTTTGGGTAGCCAGACGAGTCCTTTTTTCGGTTAATATTGAACCTGCAGCACTGAATACTCTTTCTGATAGGACACTAGCTGCCGGGCAAGCAAGCTCCTGCAATGCATATTCTGCCAATTCTGTCCAGGTGTCTAATTTGGATGCCCAGTAATCAAATAGGAATGACGGTTGAGGTAGAACATCGATAAGGGATGAAAAATAGTTAGTAACCATACTGGACAAATGTTGTCTCCTGTCACTTTGAATTGATGCTGCAGTACCTGTCCTGTCTGCGGTCATTGCAAAATCACTCCACAATCTGGTCAGAAAACCCCTCTGTCCAACGCCACTTCTGATTTCTGCACCTTTAACACTTCTGGTCTGCTGCCCCCTGCAGCTCGTGTGAGAACGATCACGGGCGCTGTGTGCTGGGAATGCCTTAAGCAAACGGTCAACAAGAGTTGATTGTTTGGTTGCTAATATTAGTTCCAAGTTCGCATGTGGCATAATATTTTGCAATTTGCCTTTATAGCGAGGATCAAGGAGGAACCAACCAGTAATCATCATCGTTCATCATTTTCGTAATGCGTGTGTCCCTTTTGAGGATACGTAAGGCATAATCCGCCATGTGTGCAAAAGTTCCAGTTGTCAAATCTGCGGTTGTGCTTGGTTGAGGGGCAGTTTCAGGCCAATCTACGTCACTTGTGTCCCTCAAAAAAACAGAACCTGGCCTTGCCACGCCACCAATTTCCAGTGGCCCCGGAGAAGCTTCCTCATTAAAAAAATACTCATCCCCATCATCCTCCTCGTCCTCCTCCTCCTGTTTGCCCACTATCTCGTCCTGTACACTGCCCTGACCAGACAATGGCTGACTGTCATCAAGGCTTTCCTCTTCCTCGGCTGCAGATGCCAGCTCCTTTATGTGCGTCAAACTTTGCATCAGCAGACGCATTAGGGGGATGCCCATGCTTATTATGGCGTTGTCTGCACTAACCAGCCGTGTGCATTCCTCAAAACACTGAAGGACTTGACACATGTCTTGTATCTTCGACCACTGCACACCTGACAACTCCATGTCTGCCATCCTACTGCCTGCCCGTGTATGTGTATCCTCCCACAAAAACATAACAGCCCGCCTCTGTTCGCACAGTCTCTGAAGCATGTGCAGTGTTGAGTTCCACCTTGTTGCAACATCT
Organism: Ranitomeya imitator; assembly: GCF_032444005.1. Taxonomy (NCBI): domain Eukaryota; kingdom Metazoa; phylum Chordata; class Amphibia; order Anura; family Dendrobatidae; genus Ranitomeya; species Ranitomeya imitator. The sequence continues at coordinate 669,373,300 of NC_091286.1, read as the reverse complement.
ATGATTAGGCGATGCTGGGGAAGGTTCAAAGACCGCTGATAGGTCTGCATACGGCTGGAGTGTACGGTCGAACGGCGGATATGTGAGCAAAGTCCGCGCACTTTGAGGAGCAGGTCGGATAACCCCGGATAGAAGCACTGCACCACCAGGTTTAAGGTGTGAGCCAGGCAAGGAATGTGTTTCAGTTGGGAAAGGGAGATGGCAGCCATGAAATTCCTTCCATTATCACTCACTACCTTGCCTGCCTCAAGATCTACTGTGCCCAGCCACGACTGCGTTTCTCTCTGCAAGAACTCGGACAGAACTTCCGCGGTGTGTCTGTTGTCGCCCAAACACTTCATAGCCAATACAGCCTGCTGACGCTTGCCAGTAGCTGGCCCATAATGGGACAACTGGTGTGCAACAGTGGCAGCTGCGGATGGAGTGGTTGGGCGACTGCGGTCTGTGGACGAGCTCTCGCTTCTGCAGAAGGACGAGGAGAAGGAGGAGGGGGTGCGAACACCTACAGCCAACTGTTTCCTAGACCGTGGGCTAGGCAGAACTGTCCCGAAATTGATGTCCCCTGTGGACCCTGCATCCACCACATTCACCCAGTGTGCCGTGATGGACACGCAACGTCCCTGGCCATGCCTACTGGTCCATGCATCTGTTGTCAGTTGCACCTTTGTACTCACAGATTGCCTGAGTGCATGGACAATGCGCTCTTTAACATGCTGGTGGAGGGCTGGGATGACTTTTCTCGAAAAGAAGTGTCAACTGGGTAGCTTGTAGCGTGGTTCAGCTTAGTCCATCAGGGCTTTGAAAGCTTCGCTTTCAACTAACCGGTAGGGCATCATCTCTAACGAGATTAGTCTAGCTATGTGGGCGTTAAAACCCTGTGTACGCGGATGCGAGGATAAGTACTTCCTTTTTCTAACCAGAGTCTCATGTAGGGTGAGCTGGACTGGAGAGCTGGAGATCGTGGAACTAGCGGGTGTGCCGGTGGACATGGCAGACTGAGAGACGGTTGGAGACGGTATTGTTTCCACCGGTGCCCTAGATGCAGTGTTTCCTACTACGAAACTGGTGATTCCCTGACCCTGACTGCTTTGGCTTGGCAAAGAAACCTGCACAGATACTGCAGGTGGTGCGGAAAATGGTGGCCTTAGAGTGACGGCAGGGATGTAGCGTTGCTGACTAGCTTCATTGGCCAAGGGTGCTACAACCTTAAGGGACGTTTGGTAGTTAGTCCAGGCTTGCAAATGCATGGTGGTTAAATGTCTATGCATGCAACTTGTATTGAGACTTTTCAGATTCTGACCTCTGCTTAAGGTAGTTGAACATTTTTGACAGATGACTTTGCGCTGATCAATTGGATGTTGTTTAAAAAAATGCCAGACTGCACTCTTTCAAGCCTCGGATCCCTTTTCAGGCATTGCAGACTGAGCTTTAACCGGATGGCCACGCTGTCCTCCAACAGGTTTTGGCTTTGCCACGCGTTTTGTCCCATCTACGGGCCCGGCAGTTGGAACCTGTTGCGATGTTGATGCCTGCTGCGGCACCTCCTCCTCCGCTTCAGAACTACTGCCGCCTGCACCCTGTTCCCCCAATGGCTGCCAATCAGGGTCAACAACTGGGTCATCTATAACCTCCTCTTCTAGCTCATGTGCAACTTCGTCTGTGTCACCGTGTAAGTCAGTGGTATAGCGTTCGTGACGGGGCAACATAGTCTCATCAGGGTCTGATTCTGGATCAGTACCCTGCGAGGACAATGTTGTGGTCTGAGTCAAAGGACCAGCATAGTAGTCTGGCTGTGGCTGTGCATCAGTGCACTCCATGTCAGATTCAACTTGTAATGGGCATGGCCTGTTAACTGTTTCACTTTCTAAGCCAGGGACAGTATGTGTAAAGAGCTCCATGGATTAACCCGTTGTGTCACCTGTTGCATCCTTCTCTGTTGTTGTTTTTGCTGAAGAGGACAAGGAAGCGACTTATCCCTGACCGTGAACATCCACTAACGACGCGCTGCTTTTACATTTACCAGTTTCAAGAGAGGAGGCAAAAGAGCTAGAGGCTGAGTCAGCAAGGTAAGCCAAAACTTGCTCTTGCTGCTCCGGCTTTAAAAGCGGTTTTCCTACTCCCAGAAAAGGGAGCGTTCGAGGCCTTCTGTAGCCAGACGACGAACCTGGCTCCACAGCTCCAGACTTAGGTGCAATATTTTTTTTCCCACGACCACCTGATGCTCCACTACCACTACCATCATTACCAGCTGACAATGAACGCCCACGGCCACGACCTCTTCCACCAGACTTCCTCATTGTTTTAAAAACTTAACCAAAGTAACGGTATTTGTTGCTGTCAAACAACTTACACGGTGAGCTATAACTTCAGTATGATTTAGATATCCCTTTACAGGTGGGTGATACCGCAAGGAAAATAAGGCACAATGTTACACACTCTGTTTTCGGTGGCACCAAATGAGAGAGATGCCACACACGCAGGACTGTCACTCAAGCACAAATGTCAATATTAATCTCCCCCTTTTTTTTTTTTTTCATGGAAAATTTAGAAACCAAATAAAAAAAATTGATTTTTTTCAGGGAGAATTTAGAAAGCAGATTAAAAAAAAAAAAAAAAAATAGGCTTTCTATGGCCCACTATTTGAGAGAGAGAGAGAGATGGCACACCCAGGAGTCAGGAGTGGCACACAAGCAGAAAGGCCAATATTAATCTCCCACTGATTTTTTTTTTATTTTTTCAGGGAGAATTTAGAAACCAAATAAAAAAAATTGATTTCTTTCAGGGAGAATTTAGAAACCAAATAAAAAAAATTTATTTTTTCATGGAGAATTTAAAAAGCAAATAAAAAAAAAAATAGGCTTTCTATGGCCCACTATTTGAGAGAGAGAGTTGGCACACCCAGGAGTCAGGAGTGGCACACAAGCAGAAAGGCCAATATTAATCTCCCACTGTTTTTTTTTTTATTTTTTCAGGGAGAATTTAGAAACCAAATAATAAAAAAAAAAAATAGGCTTTCTATGGCCCACTATTTGAGAGAGAGAGATGGCACACCCAGGAGTCAGGAGTGGCACACAAGCAGAAGGGCCAATATTAATCTCCCACTGATTTTTTTTTTTTTCAGTGAGAATTTAGAAATCAAATAAAAAAAACAAAAAATAGGCTTTCTATGGCCCACTATTTGAGAGAGAAAGATGGCACACCCAGGTGTCAGGAGTGGCACACAAGCAGAAAGGCCAATATTAATCTACCACTGATTTTTTTTAATTTTTTCAGTGAGAATTTAGAAAACAAATAAAAAAAAAAATAGGCTTTCTATGGCCCACTATTCAGAGAGAGAGATGGCACACCCAGGAGTCAGGACTGGCACACAAGCTGAAAGGCCAATATTAATCTCCCACTGATTTTTTTTTATTTTTCCAGGGAGAGAAGAGAAACCAAATAAAAAAAAAATAGGCTTTCTATGGCCCACTATTTGAGAGAGAGAGATGGCACACCCAGGAGTCAGGACTGGCACACAAGCAGAAAGGCCAATATTAATCTCCCACGGTTTTTTGTTATTTTTTCAGGGAGAATTTAGAAACCAAATTTAAAAAAAATAAAATAAATAGGCTTTCTATGGCCCACTATTTGAGAGAGAGATGGCATACTCAGGACTGGCACATAAGCCCAAAGGCCAATATTAATCTCCCACTGTTTTTTTTTTTTTCAGGGAAAATTTATAAACCCCCCCCAAAAAAAAACAGAAAAATAAAAAGGCTTTCTATGGCCCACTATGTGAGAGAGATGGCACACACAGGGATGGCACTCTAGCAGAAATGCAATCTTAATCTCCCACAACTTATTTTTTTAGGGAGAATTAAAAAAAAAAAAAAAAAAAGGGACTGTCCTACAATTACTATCTCCCTGCAGTAATCTCAGCCAGGTATGGCAGGCAGCAATAAGGAGTGGACTGCTGCACAAATTAAATAAAAAGTGTGGACAAACAAAAAAGATAGCTGTGCAGAAAGGAAGGAACAACAGGATTTGTGCTTTGTTGTTTTGCACAGCGGCGTACACACAGCAATGCAGCTATCAGGGAGCCTTCTAGGGCAGCCCAATGAGCTACAGCGCTGAGAAAAAAAAATGTAGCCTCCACTGTCCCTGCAAACAAAAGGTGGTGTTGGACAGTGGAAATCGCTACAGCACAAGCGGTTTGGTGGTTAATGGACCCTGCCTAACGCTATCCCTGCTTCTGACGAAGCGGCAGCAACCTCTCCCTATGCTCAGATCGGCAGCAGTAAGATGGCGGTCGGCGGGAACGCCTCTTTATAGCCCCTGTGACGCCGCAGACAGCAAGCCAATCACTGCAATGCCCTTCTGTAAGATGGTGGGGACCAGGACCTATGTCATCACGCTGCCCACACTCTGCGTCCACCTTCATTGGCTGAGAAATGGCGCTTTTAGCGTCATTGAAACGCGACTTTGGCGCAAAAGTCGCGTTCCGCATGGCCGACCCCACACAGGGGTCGGGTCGGGTTTCATGAAACCCGACTTTGCCAAAAGTCGCCGACTTTTGAAAATGAACGATCCGTTTCGCTCAACCCTAGTCTCTGGTATATATAAAAATGCCAGAAAAAATATATAAATGCAAATATACCGGAAAGGACTAGGGAAGATAGACGTGCCTATCCCTAAAGGATTCCCTTCCTGGCAGCGGAGGTTGGCACCCTGGGATACGATATGGCGCCCCCGCTCAACGTGGACTGACCCTAAAATCCCTAACAGGAATCCCTACAAAATAGCCACCACCAAAAATAAACACCACACAAAACCAAAAAGAAAAAGTGTGAAGTATAAAATAACAGTGCTGCTAAATACTGGCTTTTGGTGCAAAGATAGCACCATTCAACTAATATGCAATTTACTCTGGCGTATATAGTGTGAGCTAGAGATGAACAAACAAAAATAAGAAAGATGTTGTTTAGGATATTGTACACACAGTAATCTCTTATAGTCTGTAGCAATAATACTACGAAGAGAGGAGGCGAAAAAATACCAAAAAGGACTCAAATGTCTTAACTATAATATTAAAGTCTCAGTTCCTACTAAATGGTATTCCCCTAAAGAACAATATCACTCGAGTATAAAACAGTAAGTAGGAAAAAAGTGCTATAAGGATTGAGTCGAGGGGTTCAAGAGAGGCCTGGATGTCTTCCTGGAGCAGAACAATATTGTATCATACAATTATTAGGTTCTGTAGAAGGACGTAGATCTGGGTATTTATTATGATGGAATATAGGCTGAACTGGATGGACAAATGTCTTTTTTCGGCCTTACTAACTATGTTACTATGTTACTATGAGTCACAACTAAAAATATTAGTGTTGTCGCCATAGTATTCACGGCATAACCCTCAAAAAGAATGCGCCTCATAATACAACTCGTCTATAGCTCAGATCTATCTTACTGAGCACTTAAATGGAAGAGTTATTTACTCAGTTGTATCACCTAATGGCATCAGTGCCAGAAAAAAATATATATAAAGAGGGGCATCCTCACCAGAGAAAAATAAAGCATACTTAAAGGCATCAACGCCAGATATATCAGTCACCTGGTCATGTGAGTTATAGGTACACATACAAGGGCATCCCCGCCAGATAAGAAATAAAAATGTTTGTCATATCAATACTTGTATGGCATCACCGCCAGAAGAAAAGAAAAGGGAATGTCCAGATAGTGACTTAGGGTACCGTCACACTATACGATTTACCTACGATCACGACCAGCGATATGACCTGGCCGTGATCGTGAGTAAATCGTAGTGTGGTCGCTGGGGAGCTGTCACACAGACCGCTCTCCAGCGACCAACGATGCCGAGGTCCCCGGGTAACCAGGGTAAACATTGGGTTACTAAGCGCAGGACCGCGCTTAGTAACCCGATGTTTACCCTGGTTACCAGCGTAAAAAAACAAACAGCACATACTTACACTCCGGTGTCCGTCAGGTCCCTTGCCGTCTGCTTCCCGCACTCACTGACTGCCGGCCGTAAAGTGAAAGCACAGCACAGCGGTGACGTCACCGCTGTGCTCTGCTTTCACTTTACGGCCGGCAGTCAGTGAGTGTGGGAAGCAGACGGCAAGGGACCTGACGGACACCGGAATGTAAGTATGTGCTGTTTGTTTTTTTTTACATTTACACTGGTAACCAGGGTAAACATCGGGTTACTAAGCGCGTCCCTGCGTTTAGTAACCCGATGCTTACCCTGGTTACAAGCGAACGCATCGCTAGATCGGTGTCACACACACCGATCTAGCGATGACAGCGGGAGATCCAGCGACGAAAGAAAGTTCCAAATGATCTGCTACGACGTACGATTCTCAGCAGGATCCCTGATCGCTGCTGCGTGTCAGACACAGCGATATCGTAACGATATCGCTGGAACGTCACGAATCGTACCGTCGTAGCGATCGAAATGGCACTGTGTGACGGTACCCTTAGTCACAGACCCAATGGCATCTCGCCAGAAAAAACAGTGTTTCCTGCAAATAGAGGCGCCCTTATACGAAATATCATTGATCAGGGCACATAACCTCCCAGCCAGGGCCGATATAGACTCCACAAAATGATAGATTGATATTCAGGTGCTGTTTACGTTGTGCCTAATAGCTCGCATCGTATTCATGTGACATAATAGGCAGGCGCCAGTCCAGCAGCACAAATGTGTCCATATAATGCACTTATCTCAAGGAGACAGATGTCTCCTCCCGACGCGTTTCGCCCCATCAGGAAGTCCAGAAGGGCTCATCAGGGGATTGTCAGTGATGGGCAAAAAGCAGCGAGCAATGTGAGCGCTGCACGCGGTCCGGAGAAAGCTGACAGCTGTTTAGTCCTGTTACCAATTTTGAACTGGATTTAGCCTACTTTCTTATTTGGGCCTATATCTGTGTTTCCTCCTCATCCTGCCCAGTGCCCAGCCACTGCTAGATGAGTCTGCTGGTACATTCACCCAGAACGCTACATTCCCCTTGCAGTATACACAGCCAGAATCTGACCCTGCTGAAAGTCAGGTTCCCCTTCCCGCATACTATACCACCTTACACGGGGACAAAGAGGAAGGTGCAGATGAAAGTGCAGGTTCCTTCATCAGGTGGGGGGGCATACTCTATGGCACTGGCACAGGGCCCCTCATAGTACGCAAAAGTGTCTCTGGCAGTGGGAGGCGCCGCCCGCCGTCAAACACACTGCCGTACTATGAGGGGCCCTGTGCCAGTGGCAACTAGTGCCCCCTGCGGCTTGCTCAGTATTGCAGCACTTGCAAAGTTGATATACTTACCTCTCCCTGCTCCACCGCCGTGACATATTCCGCTTTTCCTGGGCCCACAAAAATCTTGAGCCAGCCCTCACCCCCCCCACAACTTTAGCCAAATGAGCCCCTGTTTCCAATGCCTAACTATTATTATAAGGTAAATTAAGATTGACAAGCTTAAGAAATATGAATTGATGTTTTTGGCATTAAAATGGGCACTGTAGGTCTTTTTCTGTCCTCCACTCACTGCCGACTTTGTTTCCCCATTGACTTGCCTTGGGTTTAGTTTTTCGGCCGACCCCCGACTTTTTGCAATAATGGGCCGATTTCATTCGACTCGATCCTAAAAAAGTAAAAGTCGCTCAACTCTAATTGTCATTATAGGGTGTTTTCCTAGAAAGTAAATTTCTAACGTCTCTTTCAATTATGTTCTGAAAATTATCCATTGCTGGAACCCTCGATGCAGTAGGATATTAATATGGGTTAGGAATCACATCTTTATCAGAATGGGTCTCAGTCATAGCAGATTGAGACTGTGAGCCATATAATTCCTGCAATGTCAGACATGTTAATTGCTCCTCAAAAGGAAGCTCCAAAGGAATATTAATATTCATAGAACTATTTGATTCAAATGTCAGAGATCCATTTTCAGACACAGAACTAACTTCATTTCCCCTGTCGTTTTTTTGGGGGGTAATATGGAGAACGTCTTGATTCTGAAGCAAATGACGATACTCCAGACAAAAAGGAAACCACTGATTGATCCATGAACTCTGGAGTGGAGAAAGTAACCCGAGAGGTTGTTGGGAGAGGTTGTTGCTGGGGAGAGAAGCATACTGGATACTTACACTAAATGCCAGACATCCAAAGGGCTTGAATTTTAGGGGGGATTTAAGATATTTTTATTAATTTCTTTTGTCAGGTTCCCCCTAGGAGCAATATAAGTAAATTGTTCTGTGGTGTTATACTGCTTAATTCCAATTTCACTACATTTCAATTTTCTCATTTTTTTTTTGCATGCATGTGTGAACAGTTTCCTACTAGTGATGAGTGAATGTACTCGCCACTACTCGGTACTCGCACTAGTATCACTATGCTGGGTGTACTTGGCGAGCACCGAGTATTTCGGGGTTATTCGGCGGGAGCTCGGGTCTCCTCCTTTTAATTTTGGTGCTTTTGAGAGAGCCAATCAGCATGCATGGATTGTCAGCCATGCACTGTAATACCGCAGCCATTTTTGTTGTGGTATTACAGTGATTTCCTGGCCGCACAGCATCGTCAGGTCATGGAGTGTGCACTTTTTTTTCTGCATGTAAGGAATTGAGAAAACAGCAAAAAGGCAGAAATGCCTACCTGCCTAGGCCTCCAAACAAATGCACTATCAGGATGCAGTGGACCCATGTGGTTAAGATGGGGGCAACACAGGTGCAGAATTACCGATGAGGCAACGTCTCACAACCTAACAAACTAATGGAGGGGGTGACTGCTTGGGTTATTACTGCGCATAAAAGACTTGTTTGTGGTGCTGTTCACACAATGGAGATGCACAGCATCCAGGTTAACAGCCTATTAGTGACACGCTTCTATTAGCTCAGGCGGGCTGCCCAGCGCTGCCCAGATGTAAAGAATTGAGATAAATGTCCTTATGATTATCAGTGCATATATTGTACAACAGTTGAAATAGTGAACACTTTTTATTAACATTGTAAGTTTTTGAATATGTGCCAAATAAATGTTCTATTTTTCTAGTTTTGCTAAGGGCAATATTTGATAGAACAATATTTGTTTGCAGCATGATTCTAGTTCTGCTTTCTCAAGACTAAGATTCAAAGTTTGATTCCACCAAATAATGATTGGTCCATTTGTTTTGTAATTTTTTTCACATCTGAGGTTGGGTTTGTGTACGTGTTATAAACCTTGTGTTCATTGTAATTTTAGATGCCTATGAGTAAGGACATGAAGCTTGAAATGCATCAGGCGTGGAGGCGATCTTTGCCCCTTGAGACTCTATGATATGTATGCTTTTAACTTTTTACAAACAATGGATTGAATAAAAGATGAAACTTGAATTTTTATGGAAATCACCTGGTGCTGGTTTTTACTTTTTTGCCTGCATTTACAAGTGGAGTCCAGCCACATTGAACCTGGCACCCCTGGTCCTGAGATACTCTGGTGAGTATCTGTACTCTGTGAAAATCCTTTTTCCCCTTTCTCATGTTAATTTATGACCAACATATATTCAACTTCTACTTTATTTTATATCTTTCAGAATTTGCTTTGTAACTCACAATACATACTATTTTTACCTTTTAGAAAAAGTGCTAAATGAAATTGAAAATGTTATTGGATCTGCTCAACCTCAAGTAGAACATAGAAAGGAAATGCCAAATACTGATGCTGTCATTCATGAAATTCAAAGATTTGGGGACGTCGTACCTGGAAGCCTCCCACATGCCACAACTACGGACATCACATTCAGGGGTGATAATCTTCCAAAGGTTAGGAGACTTCTTTTATATCATGAATACTGTTTTCTTATGTATTAATTGCAAGGCCTGCCCTGCTACTGTAACAACCCTGCCGGCATCATTGAATGGCCCCCCATCCCCCACCTGCATTACACACAAACTCACTCTCTTTTTTGAGCCATGCTCTGTGCCTCATGTTTCCTGCGTGCTCTGTGCATGCCTTCTGTCTGTGTGCATAGGGGGCGGCACTGGCAATTCCTGTTTCTTATTGAGACTGTGTGCCCCTTGCTAAGGTGTCCCTAGCCAATTGCCATGAGGCTTCTTGTACATAAGACTTCCCCACCCATTGGTGGGGGCCTGTGCATCGTGCTTCCTCAGTCAGTTCCTTCCTGCTGAGGTGCCAGGTCCCTGTGCTCTGTCTCCTGTGTCTGCCACCCAGTGGGGCATCGTACCCTGGACTGTGTCCTTGTCTGCCACCCATTCGGGCATTGTACCCTGGCCTGTGTCCTTGTCTGCCACCCAATCGGGCATTGTACCCTGGCCTGTGTCCTTGTCTGCCACTCAATGGGGCGTCGTACCCTGGACTGTGTCCTTGTCTTTCACCCAGTGGGGCATCGTACCCTCGCTTGTGTCCTTGTGTCTGTGCGTTGTCCTATTCCTGACTCAGTCTTAGTCTAGTCCTGTTCCTGTGTCCGTATATATTTCCCTGTCTTGCTTTGCTCTGCTCTCGGCTCTGCACTCTGTGTCTTGCTTTGCTCTGCTCTCGGCTCTGCACTCTGAGTCTTGTTTCACCCTGCTCTCGGCTCTGCAATCTATGGCTCTGTTTTGTATTTGGCTCTACACTCTGCTCTGCACTCTGTGTCTTTGCTCTGCTCTCAGCTCTGCACTCTGTGACCTTGCCCTGTGTTCTGTGGCTCCGCTCAGCTCTTGCTCTGCAGCTCCGCTCCTTGCGGTTCTACCTGGCTCTGCTCCTTGCGGTTGTTCCCTGCTCTGCTCCTTATGGCTCCGTTTCTACGTCTCTGCTCTTGGCTCCATCTCCTGTGTTTCTGCTCTTGGCTCCGCCTCCTGCATTTCTGTTCTCGGCTCCACCTCCTGTTCTTGGCTCCGCCTCCTGCTCTTGGCTCCACCTCCTGTGCTTCTGCTTTGCATCTGCTCTTGCGGTCTTTCACTATCTCTGTTCCTCCAGTCTGAACAGGTCCCTACTAGGGTTGAACTAAACTGATCGGACATTTTCATAAATCGCCGACTTTGGCAAAGTCGGGTTTCTTGAAACCTGACCCGATCCCACTGTGGGATCGGCCATGAGGTCGGCAATCTGTGTGCCAAAGTCGCGTTTCGTATGATGCTTTTAGCGCCATTTCTCAGCCAATGATGGTGCATGCAGAGTGTGGGCAGCGTGATGACATAAGTCTCCACCATCCCCACCATCTTAGAGAAGGGCATGGCAGTGATTGGCTCTTTCTGCGGCGTCACAGGGGCTATAAAGGGGCGTGCACGCCGACCGCCATCTTACTGCTGCTGATCTGAGCTTAAGGAGAGGTTGCTGCCGCTTCGTCAGAAGCAGGAATAGCGTTAGGCAGGGTCCATTAACCACCAAACCGCTTGTGCTGTAGCGATTTCCACTGTCCAACACCACCTTTTCTTTGCAGGGACAGTGGTTTTTTTTGTTGCATCAGCTCTGTAGCTTATTAGGCTGCCTTATAAGGCTCCCTGATAGCTGCATTGCTGTGTGTACGCCGCTCTGCAAACCAACTGCTTTTTTCAAAGCAAAAATCCTGTTGCTTCTTTCTGCACAGTTCTCTTGTTTCTTGGTCTACACTGCTTTGTGTGCAGCAGTCCTTTTTATTGCTGCCATACTTGTCCTTTGATCAATATAGGGAGATTGAAATTCTACTACAGCCCTTGTATTTTTTGATATATCTGGCAGCCACGTTCTGCCTTGTCCATTGTGTGGTCTAATACACTGGGCCTGTTTTTTCCTGCAGTCTCCCACAAAAACAAAAAAAAGGCTGCTTTAAATTGCCACTAAGTGGATAAACGTGAGTTCTGTTTGGCGTATATCTGCCACCCACGTTCTGCTTTGTACACTGTGTGTAGTTTAACACACAGGGCCTGTTGTTACCTGCAGTCTCCCACAAAAACAAAAATAAAAGGGAGCTATAAATAGCCACTAAGTGGATCTACGTGAGTTCTGTTTGGCGTATATCTGCTAGCCACGTTCTGCCTTGTACATTGTGTTGTGTAATACACAGGGCCTGTTTTTTCCTGCTATCTTCCCGCCAAAAAAAGGGAGATATAAATTCTCCAATAGTTAATATACACCTTCTACCTAGCATATAATGGTTGTTATTTTGGCAATATTTCAGCAAAAATGAGGAAGTCTGGTGGAAGAGGCCGTGGGCGATCGTTGACAACCGGTAAAGCTGATGGGGGTGGTAGTGGAGCATCTTGTGGTACTGGGAAAAGCAAGATAGCACCAAAGTCTCGAGGTGTAGAGGCAGCGTCATCGTCTGGCTACACAAGGCCTCGAAGGCTCCCTTATCTGGGAGTAGGAAAACAGCTTTTAAATCCGGAGCAGCAGGAACACGTTTTGGCTTTCCTTGCTGACTCCAGCTCTTTCACCTCCTCTTCAGAAGCTTCAAAATCTAAAACCAGCGAGTCGTCAGTGGATGCTCCATGTCCGGAAAAAGTTGCTTCCTTGTGTCCTTCACCCAAAACAAAAGTGAAGGATGTGGCAGGCAACACTACACTTTACTCCATGGAGCTCTTTACACATACCGTGCCTGGGTTAGAGAGGGAAATAGTAAAAAGTCCATTACAGGAAGAATTGGACATGGAGTGCACAGATGCACAGCCACAGCTAGATTATTATGTTGTTAAATTGACTCAGATCACAACTTTGCCCTTGCAGTGTTCTGAGCCCGAATCTGACCCTGATGAGACTATGGTGCCCAGTCCCGAACGCTATAGCACCTTACACGGTGACACAGAGGACGGTGCACATGACATTGAAGAGGAGGTGATAGATGACCCAGTTGTTGACCCAGATTGGCAGCCATTGGGGGAAGAGGGTGCCGCAGCCTGTAGCTCAGAAGCGGAGGAGGATGATCTGCAGCAGCCATCTACATCGCAAAAGTTGTCTTCTGGCAGGCCCGCATCAGGCCCAAAAACGTGTGTCAAAAACCAAAACAGGTGTAGGACAGCGTTGCAATCTGGTGGCAGTAGCGCGGCGTGTAAAGCCTGAAAAGGTATTCCATAGTAGGACGAGTGCAGTGTGGCAATTTTTAAACCAAGATCCGAATGATCAGTCCAAAGTAATATGTAAGAAAGACCTTCAGCATAGGGAAGAATGTTCTAAATTTAAATACAATGTGCATGCATAGACATCTAACCAGCAGGCACTTGGAAGCATGGACTAACTACCAAACGTCCCGTACCATTGGTGCACCTGCTCATATTGAAGCTAGTCAGCAATGCAACATTGCTTCCCTAACTGGAAGCCCACCGGTTATGACACCACCAGTAGCAAATGCGGAGGTATTGCCGCAAGGCCAAAGCAGTCAGGGAATCTCAAGGTTCTTGGTTGGAAACACTGTAGGTAGGCCCACATCAAGAATACCATCGCCAATCCTCTCTTAATCTGCCATGTCAACCACCACCCCCGCTAGTTCCACCATATGCAGCTCTCCAGTCCAGCTCAGCCTAAAAGAGACTCTCAATAGGAAAAGAAAGTACTCTTCCTCTCATCCACGTACACAGGGTTTGAACGGCTACATTGCTCGACTAATCTCTGTGATGTGCTGCTGCAGTGCAGTATAGAGCAATCTCCACCAGGGGGTGCTGGCTAAGGAAAGGAGGTTGCACACACAGCACAGCAACACTGAGCAACAACACAGGTGTCACAGGTAATGAAAGGGACATGAAACAAGCCAAGGTCATACACGGAGATAGCAGCGCGGTACAGAAGGGGCGAGCAGAGAATCGTCGGGGACAAGCAAGACGTCAGAACCTACCGGGAACGTGGTAACCAAAACGTGAGACGGAGACGGAGTGGGGGTACAGGCCAGAGGTCAGAACAAGTCATAAACGGGTGTAGGCAGTCAGAGGCAAACAGGAACACAATAACAGGGATCAGGTCAGGAGCTCAAACCGTGCAGCATGAACTATAGCTGACACTGGCCCAATGGCTGCAGAGGACTTAAATAGTTCAGCCAGCTCCAGGGTGAGGCAGAGAGGATTAACTCCCACCTGACCAGTCCAGAGACAAGAGAGCTGAACATAATCTCAGAACTGGATCATGACAATCTCGTTAGAGATGATGCCCTACTGTTTGGTTGAAAGCGAAGCTTTCAAAGCCCTGATGGCCTACGCAGAACCATGCTTTGACTTAACCGGTCGACACTTCTTTGCAAGAAAAGCCATCCAAGCACTACACCAACATGTCAAAGAACGCATTGTCCATGCACTCAGGCAATCGGTCAGTAGAAAGGCGCACCTCACAACTGATGCATGGACCAGTAGGCATGGCCAGGGACGTTACGTGTCCATTACCGCACACTGGGTTAATGTGGTGGATGCAGGGTCCACAGGGGACAACAATACTGGCACAGTTCTGCCTAGCCCACGGTCTAGGAAACAGTTGGCTGTAGGTGTTTTTTCCTCCTCCTCCTCCTCCTCCAAAAGAGAAAGCTCTTCCACAGAGCGCAGTCGCATGACCACTCCATCCGCGGCTGTCAGTGTTGCACCCGTGGTGTCCCATTATGGAACAGCTAGGGGGAAGTGTCAACAGGCTGTGCTGCAAATGAAGTGTTTGGGCGACAACAGACACACCGCGGAAGTACTGGCCGAGTACTTGCAGCAAGAAACTGAGTCAGGGCTGGGCAGTGTACATCTTGAGGCAGGCAAGGTAGTGAGTGATAACGGAAGAAATTTTATGGCTGCCATAGCCCTTTCAGAACTGAAACACATACCTTGCCTGGCTCACACATTGAACATGGTGGTGCAGTGCTTCCTCAAGAATTACCCAGATTTACCAGCCCTGCTCCTGAAGGTGCGCAGACTTTGCTCCCACATCCGCCGGTCGCCCATACACTCCAGCCATATGCTTAACCATCAACGATCACTGAATCTTCCCCAGCACCACCTAATAACCAACGTGGCAACAAAGTGGAACTCCACACTGCACATGCTTCAGAGGCTGTGCAAACAGAGGCGTGCTGTCATGTATTTGTGGGAGGATACACATACACGGGCAGGCAGTTGGAAGGCAGACATGGAGTTGTCTGGTGTGCAGTGGTCGAAGCTCCAAGACCTCTGTCAAGTCTTTCAGTGTTTTGAGGAATGCACATGGCTGGTCAGTGCGGACGATGCCATCATAAGCATCCCACTAATGCGTCTGCTGATGCAACGTTTGACGCACATCAAGGAGCAGGCGTCTGCGGCCGAGGAGAAGGGAAGCCTTGATGACAGTCAGCCATTGTCTGCTAAGGGAACTTTCCTGGACGAGGTGGCGGACGAAGAGGAGGAGGAGGATGATGGGGCGGAATATTTAGGAGAGAAGGATGCTTCACAGGGGGAAATAGATACTGGTGGTATTGCAAGGTCAGGTACAGGGTTTTTGCGGGCCACAAGTGATGTAGATTTTCAAGAAAGTGCTCCTCAACCCAGCACAAGCAGTGAATTGACACAAGGAACTTTGGCCCACATGGCAGAGTATGCCTTGCGTATCCTAAAACGGGACCCCCGCATTATCAAAATGATGATCGATGACAATTACTGGTTAGCATGCCTCCTGGATCCACGATACAAAGGCAAGTTACAAAGTATCATGCCACATGAGAACCTTGAGCAAATATTGGCTACCAAACAAGTAACTCTTGTAGACCGTTTGGTTCTGGCATTCCCAACACACAGCGGCGCTGATGGTCTTTAGGGGGCAACATGGCAGAGGTGTTAGAGGTGCACAAAGCTGAAGTGGCGTTGGACAGAGGGGATTTATTACCAGGTTGTGGAGTGATTTTGCAATGACCGCAGACACGACAGGTACTGCTGCATCGATGCAAAGTGACAGGAGACAGCATTTGTCCAGTATGGTAACCAACTATTTTTCCGCCATTATCGATGTTCTCCCTCACAGGTCATTCCCCTTTGATTACTGGGCATCTAAACTAGACACCTGGCCTGAATTGGCAGAATATGCATTACAGGAACTCGCTTGCCCAGCTGCTAGTCTGCTCTCTGAAATGGTCTTCAGTGCTGCTGGTTCGATTCTGACCGAAAAAAGGACACATCTGGCTCCCCGAAATGTTGATGAGCTAACCTTCATCAAAATGAACCAATCACGGATTTCGAATTATTTTGCCCCACCTTCACCTGCAGACACGTAGCTTGCCTGGAAAATTGCTTGTATTTGGCCTCCTCTTACTGCTCCAATTATGCCATTTGCAGGTGCCTAATGTTCACCATAGTCCCTTTTTATACCTCCCTAAATGGGCTGACTCCCCCCACAGGTCTGTGGTCACCACTTGGCGCAAGCACCCGTGCGAGTGCCGTATGCCTGGACAGCTGTGTGTGTTCCCACTCTTGGGCGACGGCACTGACACAGGGTCCCACATAGTACAATGAAGTGTCTCTGACAGTGGTGGTGCACAAGAAACGTCAGACACACCGTCGTAATATGAGGGGCCCTGTGCCAGTACCGCCTCCCACGAGAGAGTGTTCCTCCCCAGCTCGAAATGTGCTCTACCACTTGCAAAACTTCCCTGCCCCACCACTGTGTAGTCTGTGATGTTAAATCCTTAAATGGCACTGCCATTACAAGTTTGTTGCAATGATAGATGATAGTTAAATTATACAGGGGCCCTGCCCTCCATTTAGACCCCTTAATGCTTTGCGCCAACTACCACTGCCTGCAACTCTGCATAGGAGCCCACCCCTGTACCTCGCAATGGCACCAGTTTATTTATTATGACCAATTCATTGGCTGACATTTAGCCAACTATAGTATTTAGGCCTACTAACTGTCAGCCACTTATAACAGTTGTCCTCTGCTGAACAAAGCTATGCCACCTGAGTAATCCTGTTACCAATTGTGAACTGCATTTAGCCACCTTTTTTTATTTTAGGCCTCTGTCTGTCTGTCTGTCTTTTTTGTATGTCTGCACCACACATTACAACTCTCCACCCTGAAACAAGCTAGGCCGCCGGGTTAGTCCTGGTAGCAGTTTTGAACCGCATTTTGCCACTTTTTTTAGTTTAGGCCTCTGTCTGTCTGTCTGTCTGCGCCACATATTACAACTCTCCCCCCCTGAAACAAGCTAGGCCGCCGAGTTAGTCCTGGTAGCAGTTTTGACCTGCATTTTGCCACCTTTTTTTTATTTTAGGCCTCTGTCTGCCTGTCTGTCTGTGCCACACATTACAACTGCCCTCAGCTTTACGAAGCTATGCCGCCTGGGTACTACTCAAACAAATTTTGAACTGACATTAGCCTACTTTTTTTATTTTAGGCCTCTGTCTGCCTGTCTGTCCGTGCCACACATTACAACTGTCCTCCGCTTCATGAAGCTATGCCGCCTGTGTACTACTCAAACAAATTTTGAACTGACATTAGCCTACTTTTTTTTATTTTAGGCCTCTGTCTGCCTGTCTGTCCGTGCCACACATTACAACTGTCCTCCGCTTTACCAAGCTATGCCGCCTGTGTACTACTCAAACAAATTTTGAACTGACATTAGCCTACTTTTTTTATTTTAGGCCTCTGTCTGACTGTCTGTCAGTGCCACACATTACAACTGTCCTCCGCTTTACGAAGCTATGCCACCTGTGTACTACTCAAACAAATTTTGAACTGACATTAGCCTACTTTTTTTATTTTAGGCCTCTGTCTGACTGTCTCTCCGTGCCACACATTACAACTGTCCTCCGCGTTACGAAGCTATGCCGCCTGTGTACTACTCACACAAATTTTAAACTGACATTAGCCTACTTTTTTTATTTTAAGCATCTGTCTGCCTGTCTGTCCGTGCCACACATTACAACTGTCCTCCGCTTCATGAAGCTATGCAGCCTGTGTACTACTCAAACAAATTTTGAACTGACATTAGCCTACTTTTTTTATTTTAGGCCCCTGTCTGCCTGTCTGTCCGTGCCACACATTACAACTGTCCTCCGCTTCATGAAGCTATGCCGCCTGTGTACTACTCAAACAAATTTTGAACTGACATTAGCCTACTTTTTTTTATTTTAGGCATCTGTCTGCCTGTCTGTCCGTGCCACACATTACAACTGTCCTCCGCTTTACGAAGCTATGCCACCTGTGTACTACTCAAACAAATTTTGAACTGACATTAGCCTACTTTTTTTATTTTAAGCATCTGTCTGCCTGTCTGTCCGTGCCACACATTACAACTGTCCTCCGCTTTATGAAGCTATGCCGCCTGTGTACTACTCAAACAAATTTTGAACTGACATTAGCCGACTATTTTTATTTTAAGCCTCTGTCTGCCTGTCTGTCCATGCCACACATTACAACTGTCCACCGCTTTTACGAAGCTATGCCGCCTGTATACTACTCAAACAAATTTTGAACTGACATTAGCTTACTATTTTTTATTTTAGGCCTCTGTCTTCCTGTCTGTCCGTGCCACACATTACAACTGTCCTCCGCTTTACAAAGCTATGCTTTGCTTAGACTTGAACAAAGAAGATCCAGGAAAACATACTCAGAAGGGAGGTAAGAACATTTCTAAAACAATCCACAGCGAGGAGATTGGAACAAAACAAAATCCTCTAAACTGCATGCTTGCAAACGCCAGAAGCCTGACAAACAAGATGGAAGAACTAGAAGCAGAAATATCTACAGGTAACTTTGACATAGTGGGAATAACCGAGACATGGTTAGATGAAAGCTATGACTGGGCAGTTAACTTACAGGGTTACAGTCTGTTTAGAAAGGATCGTAAAAATCGGAGAGGAGGAGGGGTTTGTCTCTATGTAAAGTCTTGTCTAAAGTCCACTTTAAGGGAGGATATTAGCGAAGGAAATGAGGATGTCGAGTCCATATGGGTCGAAATTCATGGAGGGAAAAATGGTAACAAAATTCTCATTGGGGTCTGTTACAAACCCCCAAATATAACAGAAACCATGGAAAGTCTACTTCTAAAGCAGATAGATGAAGCTGCAACCCATAATGAGGTCCTGGTTATGGGGGACTTTAACTACCCGGATATTAAATGGGAAACAGAAACCTGTGAAACCCATAAAGGCAACAGGTTTCTGCTAATAACCAAGAAAAATTATCTTTCACAATTGGTGCAGAATCCAACCAGAGGAGCAGCACTTTTAGACCTAATACTATCTAATAGACCTGACAGAATAACAAATCTGCAGGTGGTCGGGCATCTAGGAAATAGCGACCACAATATTGTACAGTTTCACCTGTCTTTCACTAGGGGGACTTGTCAGGGAGTCACAAAAACACTGAACTTTAGGAAGGCAAAGTTTGACCAGCTAAGAGATGCCCTTAATCTGGTAGACTGGGACAATATCCTCAGAACTAATAATACAGATAATAAATGGGAAATGTTTAAGAACATCCTAAATAGGCAGTGTAAGCGGTTTATACCTTGTGGGAATAAAAGGACTAGAAATAGGAAAAACCCAATGTGGCTAAACAAAGAAGTAAGACAGGCAATTAACAGTAAAAAGAAAGCATTTGCACTACTAAAGCAGGATGGCACCATTGAAGCTCTAAAAAACTATAGGGAGAAAAATACTTTATCTAAAAAACTAATTAAAGCTGCCAAAAAGGAAACAGAGAAGCACATTGCTAAGGAGAGTAAAACTAATCCCAAACTGTTCTTCAACTATATCAATAGTAAAAGAATAAAAACTGAAAATGTAGGCCCCTTAAAAAATAGTGAGGAAAGAATGGTTGTAGATGACGAGGAAAAAGCTAACATATTAAACACCTTCTTCTCCACGGTATTCACGGTGGAAAATGAAATGCTAGGTGAAATCCCAAGAAACAATGAAAACCCTATATTAAGGGTCACCAATCTAACCCAAGAAGAGGTGCGAAACCGGCTAAATAAGATTAAAATAGATAAATCTCCGGGTCCGGATGGCATACACCCACGAGTACTAAGAGAACTAAGTAATGTAATAGATAAACCATTATTTCTTATTTTTAGGGACTCTATAGCGACAGGGTCTGTTCCGCAGGATTGGCGCATAGCAAATGTGGTGCCAATATTCAAAAAGGGCTCTAAAAGTGAACCTGGAAATTATAGGCCAGTAAGTCTAACCTCTATTGTTGGTAAAATATTTGAAGGGTTTCTGAGGGATGTTATTCTGGATTATCTCAATGAGAATAACTGTTTAACTCCATATCAGCATGGGTTTATGAGAAATCGCTCCTGTCAAACCAATCTAATCAGTTTTTATGAAGAGGTAAGCTATAGGCTGGACCACGGTGAGTCATTGGACGTGGTATATCTCGATTTTTCCAAAGCGTTTGATACCGTGCCGCACAAGAGGTTGGTACACAAAATGAGAATGCTTGGTCTGGGGGAAATTGTGTGTAAATGGGTTAGTAACTGGCTAAGTGATAGAAAGCAGAGGGTGGTTATAAATGGTATAGTCTCTAACTGGGTCGCTGTGACCAGTGGGGTACCGCAGGGGTCAGTATTGGGACCTGTTCTCTTCAACATATTCATTAATGATCTGGTAGAAGGTTTACACAGTAAAATATCGATATTTGCAGATGATACAAAACTATGTAAAGCAGTTAATACAAGAGAAGATAGTATTCTGCTACAGATGGATCTGGATAAGTTGGAAACTTGGGCTGAAAGGTGGCAGATGAGGTTTAACAATGATAAATGTAAGGTTATACACATGGGAAGAAGGAATCAATGTCACCATTACACACTGAATGGGAAACCACTGGGTAAATCTGACAGGGAGAAGGACTTGGGGATCCTAGTTAATGATAAACTTACCTGGAGCAGCCAGTGCCAGGCAGCAGCTGCCAAGGCAAACAGGATCATGGGGTTCATTAAAAGAGGTCTGGATACACATGATGAGAGCATTATACTGCCTCTGTACAAATCCCTAGTTAGACCGCACATGGAGTACTGTGTCCAGTTTTGGGCACCGGTGCTCAGGAAGGATATAATGGAACTAGAGAGAGTACAAAGCAGGGCAACAAAATTAATAAAGGGGATGGGAGAACTACAATACCCAGATAGATTAGCGAAAATAGGATTATTTAGTCTAGAAAAAAGACGACTGAGAGGCGATCTAATAACCATGTATAAGTATATAAGGGGACAATACAAATATCTCGCTGAGGATCTGTTTATACCAAGGAAGGTGACGGGCACAAGACGGCATTCTTTGCGTCTGGAGGAGAGAAGGTTTTTCCACCAACATAGAAGAGGATTCTTTACTGTTAGGGCAGTGAGAATCTGGAATTGCTTGCCTGAGGAGGTGGTGATGGCGAACTCAGTCGAGGGGTTCAAGAGAGGCCTGGATGTCTTCCTGGAGCAGAACAATATTGTATCATACAATTAGGTTCTGTAGAAGGACGTAGATCTGGGGATTTATTATGATGGAATATAGGCTGAACTGGATGGACAAATGTCTTTTTTCGGCCTTACTAACTATGTTACTATGTTACTATGTTACTATGTACTCCACTTACCCATTTTGAACTTCATTTTGCCTACTTACTTATTAAGGCCTACTAACTGTGTCTGCCTCCCATTACTGTTGTCCTCCACTGAACAAAGCTGAGCCTCAATTTTCATCCAGTGTCAGATATTTAACTGCATTTGGTCTACTTCTTTGGTTGGGCCCACAAATGGTGTGAGCCGCAGCTTGGTGTTCTCCACAGAATAAAGGTGATCTTAAATTTACAGGCTTTCAGCCTATATCAAATATTACACTGCATTTGGCCTACTTGTTTGGTTGGGCCTACTAACGGTTTCTGCGGCTGCTTGGTGTTCTCCTCCACTTTATAAAGCTGAGCTTCAATGTTCAGGCTTTCGGCCTACATCACATACCACACTGAATTTGGGCTACTGGTTTGGTTGGGTGTACTAATGGTGTCTGCGGCTGCTTGGTGTTCTCCTCCACTTTACAAAGCTGAGCTTCAATCTTTTGGCGTTCGGGCTATATCAGATATTACACTGCTTTTGGTCTACTGGTTTGGTTGGGCGTACTAACGGTGTCTGCCGCTGCTTGTTGTTCTCCACTGAACAAAGCTGTGCCGCCTGTTTACTTCTGTTACCAATTTTGAACTTCATTTGGCCCACTTTATTAATTGGGCCTACTAACTGTGTCTTCCACTCATTACAGTTTTTCGCCACTGAACAAATGCCGTTTAGTCCTGTTACCAATTTTGAACTGCATTTAGCCTACTTTATTCTTTCGGACTATATCTTTGTTTCCTCCTCATCCTGCCCATTGGCCAGCCACTGCTACATGAGTCTGCTGGTACATTGACCCAGACCACTACATTCCCCTTGCACTCTACACAGCCAGAATCTGACCCTGCTGAATGTCAGGTTCCCCTTCCCGCATACTATACCATCTTACACAGTGACAAAGAGGAAAGTGCAGGTCCCTTCATCTGGTGGGGGGGCATACTAGTTGGCGACGTCACTGGCACAGGGCCCCTCATAGTACGCAAAAGTGTCTCTGCCGGTGGGAGGCGCCCCCGCCGTCAAACACACCGCCGTACTTTGAGGGGCCCTGTGCCAGTGCCAATGCGAATGAGTGGGCCCCCCTGCTTGCTTGGGATCACAGCACTTGCAATGTTGAAATATTTACCTCTCCCTGCTCCACCGCCGTGATGTAGTCCGCGTTTCCTGGGCCCACTAAAATCTTGAGCCAGCCCTACCCCCCACAACTTTAGCCAAATGACCCCCTGTGTTCAATGCCTAACTATTATTATAAAGTAAATTAAGATTGACAAACTTAAGAAATAAGAATTCATGTTTTTGGCATAAAAATGGGCACTGTAGGTGTTTTCCTGTCCTCCACTCACTGCCGACTTTTATTCCCCATTGACTTGCATTGGGTTTCGTGTTTCGTTCGATTCCCGACTTTTCAAAATAATCGGCCGATTTCATCCGACCAGACTTTTGAGAAAGTCAGGTTTCGCGAAACCCGACTCGATCATAAAAAAGTAAAAGTCGCTCAACCCTAGTCCCTACCTGTTTCATATACCAGCCGTGCCTGCTTGTCTTCCGGTCCTGCTAGAGTACCACTCCAGTCCTCCTGTCCTCCCTGAGTACCAGCCGTGCCTGACTGCCAGTGTCCCAGCTGTGCCTGCCTATCTGGCAGAGTGCCAGCCGCACCCCCCTGCCTGCCAGTGTATCAGCCATGCCCGTTTGCCCCCCAGTGTCTCTGCCTTGTTCCGTCCCCCGGTGCTATCAGCAGCCACAGCCAGACACCACCCTGGAGTGGTATCTGTTAGCTTCCTGCAGCATAAGTCCGACCTCACCATCAGAGGCTCCAGCGATCACCAAGGAAACTACTTAGTCATGCCCCTTCGAGGATAGTCTGGTCTGTGGCACAGTGGGGACACACCCCTGCACACCTGAGCCAACCAGTCTGGGTGTGATCGTGACAGCTACCAAGTCATATGCACCCCAATAAGCCTTTGAACCAAGGTACTGGATGGCCACAGGAAAACCCACTTCACATTCTTCAGTTGGTCCTGCCTTACTGTTTCCTTATGCATTGAATGCAAGGGCCGCCTTGACCCAAATTTGCATGCACCCCAAGCCCCCTTGGAAGAAACATGGAGGTGGGCCTCGTAAAAAAAACTGTCAAATTACAAAGGAGCGGGGCTGTAGCAGCACGGAGCATGTGAACCCTGGTGATCTAGCGAGGGAAATGATGAGAGGTAGAAGAAAGCTTCAGTAAAAACTAGGCTCAATTTAATGGAGTGTGCCTCCTAGACTTGTAATGGCCATACACGCAGTGCATGGGCTGACAAACATTTCCCTAAGGGTGAAACATATTTTAAAAATATACTATGGGCATCATAGACACCCTTGCCAAAACTAGGACTGCCTGTAGCGGCACAGAATAAGTTAAGCCTGGTAATCCAGTGGTGGAGAATGAGGAGACAAAGGTAAATCATTATGAAATCAAACAAATAAATAAAGGGTGTGAATACACTGATGAAAGTAAATAACAAAAGGGACGGGCGAACATAGGTTCATAGATTTGAAGCCAGAATGTGTCCAACGAGATATGTTTGTCCCTAGCAACAGCTCAGAGACAGGGCTATAAATAAAGATATAATATAAAAGTCTTTGAATAATTTTCTATTGTAGAGGTATACACTACCTCATTAGAGGACTGTCCAGAGATAAGGAAAATGGAAAATTGTTGTGATAGGCAATTCAGTATCACAATGGACATAGCGGTCAGAGCACATACAGTGATCTGAAAATAACCCAAAATAATAGAACGAGCTCTAAGACGTGGGAACTCTGCAGACCGCAATCCCTAATCCTCTCCAAACAACACTAGAGGCAGCCGTGGATTGCGCCTAAGTCTGCCTATGCAACTCGGCACAGCCTGAGAAACTAACTAGCCTGAAGATAGAAAATAAGCCTACCTTGCCTCAGAGAAATACCCCAAAGGAAAAGGCAGCCCCCCACATATAATGACTGTGAGTTAAGATGAAAAGACAAACGTAGGGATGAAATAGATTCAGCAAAGTGAGGCCCGACTTTCTTAACAGAGCGAGGATAGGAAAGATAACTTTGCGGTCTACACAAAACCCTAAAGAAAACCACGCAAAGGGGGCAAAAAGACCCTCCGTACCGAACTAACGGCACGGAGGTACACCCTTTGCGTCCCAGAGCTCCCAGCAAAACAATTAGACAAGCTGGACAGAAAAAATAGCAAACAAATAGCAAAGAAGAACTTAGCTATGCAGAGCAGCAGGCCACAGGAGTGATCCAGGGAAAAACAAGTCCAACACTGGAACATTGACAGGAAGCATGGACCAAAGCATTAGGTGGAGTTAAGTAGAGAAGCACCTAACGACCTCACCAGATCACCTGAGGGAGGAAACTCAGAAGCCGCAGTACCACTTTCCTCCACAAACGGAAGCTCCCAGAGAGAATCAGCCGAAGTACCACTTGTGACCACAGGAGGGAGCTCTGCCACAGAATTCACAACAGAAAATATAAGAAGAAATGGGAATAATAGATGTACATCTCTTTTTTATGACAATTACCCCTGTGGGAGTAACATTTGTTTTGGTTTCCAATTAGTAACTGGCATCATAAAAACACCCTTGCACAAAAAATATTGCGACTTTGGCATCACAGAATCCATTCACTCTGGTGTTCTACTGGTTGTGGATGATGAGGATGAGGAAAAGGAGGAGGATAACAACAAACAAACCAAATCTGGAAGCATATTCCCATGTGTATCACCTCTATGCTGACGACACACAAATCTACATCTCTGGACCAGATATCACTTCCCTTCTAACCAGAATCCCTCAATGTCTGTCCACTATTTCATCCATCTTCTCCGCTAGATTTCTGAAACTTAACATGGACAAAACAGAATTCATCATCTTTCCCCCAACTCACGCGACCCCCCCAACGAACCTATCCATTACAGTAAATGGCTGCGCACTCTCCCCAGTCCCACAAGCTCGCTGCCTCGGGGTAATCCTTGACGCTGATCTCTCCTTCAAACCACATATCCAAGCCCTTTCCACTTCCTGCCGACTTCAACTCAAAAATATTTCACGAATCCGTACATTCCTCAACCATGAATCTGCAAAAACCTTAGTCCATGCCCTCATCATCTCTCGCCTTGACTACTGCAACCTCCTGCTCTGTGGCCTCCCCTCTAACACTCTCGCACCCCTCCAATCTATTCTAAACTCTGCTGCCCGACCAATCCACCTGTCCCCCAGCTATTCCCCGGCCTCTCCCCTCTGTCAATCCCTTCACTGGCTCCCCATTGCCCAGAGACTCCACTAAAAAAACCCTAACCATGACATACAAAAGCCATCCACAACCTGTCTCCTCCATTCATCTGTGACCTCGTCTCCCGATACTTACCTACACGCAACCTCCGATCCTCACAAGATCTCCTTCTCTACTCCCCTCTTATCTCCTCTTCCCACAATCGTATACAAGATTTCTCTCGCGTATCACCCCTACTCTGGAACCCTCTACCACAACACATCAGACTCTCGCCTACCATCGAAACCTTCAAAAAGAACCTGAAGACCCACCTCTTCCGACAAGCCTACAACCTGCAGTAACCACCGATCGACCAAACCGCTGCATGACCAACTCTATCCTCACCTACTGTATTCTCACCCATCCCTTGTAGATTGTGAGCCTTCGCGGGCAGGGTCTTCATTCCTCCTGTACCAGTTATGACTTGTATTGTTTAAGATTATTGTACTTGTTTTTATTATGTATACCCCTCCTTACATGTAAAGCGCCATGGAATAAATGGCGCTATAACAATAAATAATAATAATAATAATAATAATAATAATAATGTGTAGTTGAGATGAGGTGCATGAGAATACACCTCCCCAAAAAACAGAATGTATTAGAGGTTATGTTTCGCTGTTTTCACTTGGTGGTGTACAGAAGTCTTGTTCAATCTCGCCCTTGCTCATTTTTGTAAGAGTCAGCCTGTCAGCTTGTTCAGTTGACAGGCGTATACGTTTATCTGTTATAATTCCACCAGCGGCACTAAAAACCCGCTCGGACAGAATGCTAGCATCAGGGTAGGCCAGGACATGTAAGGTATAGAGAGCCAGTTCATGCCACATGTCCAGCTTGGATACCCAATAATTAAAAGGCACAGAGGAATCACAGAGGACGTTTGTACAATCTGCAAGGTACTCGCTCAGCATCTTCCTAAACATTGCACTTCTTGTCACAGCACCCCTTGACTCTGTGTCGACACAATGGGAGGGTCTGAGAAAACTGTCCCAGAACTTTGCCATTGTTCCCCTGCCTGAGCTGGATTTTCTTCTGTCTCTCTCGCTTGGACTCCTTGGTTGTAAAACAGACTATGACATCTGCTGCTAGCGTTCTTGAATGTGAATTTGCTAAGTAATTCCGCTACAAGGGCCAACATTTTAGTACACCTGTCAGCCTCTGGCAGAAGAGATTGAATGTTCTACTTATAGCGTGGGTCTAGAAGTGTCACCAACCAGTAATGAGTGTCACCAAAAATTTTTATAATACGAAGGTCACGTGAAACCCAGCGCAACATAAAGTCAGCCATGCGTGCCAGACTGCTAACAAGCAAGACTTCTGTGTCCTCACCAACAGGATGACTGACCATGCTGTCCTCCTCATCCTCATCCTACTCCTCCCTGTCCTCAGGCCATCACCGCTGAACAGACGATATGATAGCTGTGCTTGTAGCACTGTCTATAGCGCATGAAAGTAGCTCCTGTTCTTCCTCCTCCTCATTGCATACCAATTCACGTTGGGAGGACATGAGGCTTGGCTGAATGTGATCATCCTGTCTGGTTCCTTGATCCATATCCTCATGCTCTGCCTGCATTGCATCCTTTTTAATTGTGAGCAGAGAGGTTTTCAGAAAGCTGAGAAGTGGGATGGTGATGCTAATTATGGCATCATCGCCGCTCATCATCTTGATGCAGTCCTCAAAGTTTTGGAGGATGGTACATATGTCTGACATCCATGTCTACTCAGTTGGTCTTATGTGTGAAGTCTGAACTGAATATCGATGGCCTTGTTGATGTTGGTAGTCAACAACAGCCCTCTTCTGCTCCCAAATCCTTTCCAACATATGCAGTGTAGAGTTCTAACGTGTGGGGACATCACACACCAGTCGGTGAGCCAGAAGCTGCAAACATTGCTGAAGCATGGCATGGATGGCTGAAGCTGTATCTGACTTTCTAAAATGGGCAGACAGACAGCATACTTTCACTAGCAGATCCGGCGGCTCTGGGGAGCATTTCAGAAAACGTTGAACAATGAGGTTAAGCACAGGGGGCAGGCAAGCTACATGTGTGAGCTCACCTTGCCTCAGAGCTGCCACAAGGTTCCCGCCATTGTCACACGCAACCATGCCTGGCTGTAGGTTCAGTGGTGTCATCCAAATATCTGACTGCTCTTTCAGTGCTGTCCACAACTCTTCTGCATTGTAAGGTTTGTCACCTATGCAGATTAGCTTCAGCACAGTCTGTTACCACTGGGGTATAGACAACTGAAGGCTGTTTAGGGACAAGGACCTGGACGGGCTTGATGATGGTGCTGCTTGACGGTAGGCAACAACAGGTGCAGGGCTAGAGAAATTTCACAAGCACGGTGGACTGGGGATTAACTTCTATTCAAAACAGTGGAAGAAGCAGTGGTGTCACTGCCTGTAGTTCGGCCCACAAAGTCGGGTGCTTTGCTGCCATGAGCCTGATCATGCTGGTGGTGGTCAGACTGGTTGTTTTGCTACCCCTGCTGATGCGGGCATGGCTGGTGCTGCAAATGGCTCGGGAAGATCTAACAGTTGGAATTTCCCTTATGTTGGTATTATGAGGAACATATGCACGCCTTCTGGCTGTGGCCACCACACTGCTTCTTCTTGCCTGTTGTGGTGATATGCCTCCTTCCCCATTTGTGCTGCTGTCCTCGCTCTGCATGTCCTCCTATATGTGATCACTCAGTGTGCCTGAAAAGCATGTATTTGGAGACCACAGATACACCAAGCATCTGACAGAGATAACAGACAGTTAAAATATGTTTTGTGTTTTTTTCAAATATTTTTTAAACAAAAAATAATGAATAGATCAAGGATAGTAAACAAAAAATACAACATATGCCTGCAAAGTGAAGATTTTGACAACACATATACACCAGTCCCCTGACGGAGATAACAGACTGTATACATTTTTTTAAATTTTGTTTGTAATTTTTGAAAACACTAAACACTGAGTAGACCAAGGCTAGCAGACAGAACAATGCAATGTATGCCTGTGAAGCGAAGATTTTGACACCACAGGTACACCAGGAGTCTGACAAAGATAACAGACTGTATAAATTTAAAAAAATGTTTTTTGGTAATTTTTGAAAATACCGATTAGACCAAGGCTAGCAGGCAGAACAATGCAACGTATGCCTGTGAAGCCAATATTTTGACACCACAGATACACCAGTCATCTCAAGGTGATAACAGACTGTATACGTTTTTTATTTATTTTTTTTTAATTTTGGAAAACCCTAAATACTGAGTAGACCAAGGCTAGCAGACAGAACAATGTAACATATGCCTTCGAAGCACCATCAGCATCACGTCCATTTCCCCGTCCCTTGCCTTGCCCAATTTAATTGGGCTACTGCACTATTTCTAAAGCTCAACACAAATGTATTTATTTGGAGCTAAATTATATCTGATCAGTATGCCTGCAAAGCTACGATTTTTAAAACAGAGATACACGACGCCTCAGCCTGATATAACAGACTGCATTTATTTTTTTTATTTTTTTTTGGTGAATTAAAAAAAATTGAGCAAGGCGATATTTTTCTCGTATGGTGTGGTGACATAGAGTCTTTAGTGTCTTTTCATCAGTATATTAACCAGTGTGTTACTAAATTAACATTTACCATACATTATGATCATAAATCTATTGCATTTTTGGATACTCAAATTATAGTGAATGAGGATGGGTCTCTATAGACTGACTTGTATGTCAAACCGACGGACAAAAATAGTCTTTTATTATTTACCAGTTGTCATCCTCAGCACATTAAAAGGGCTCTCCCGCAGTCACAATTTCAGAGGATAAACCGGATTGTGTCTGATAGCTCTCAACGTACTTTGAGGTTAAAAGATATGGCCCTTAAATTCCAAAACCGGGGTTACCCTGACACCCTGCTTAATTATTCATCTGATGTTTCATCCTCTAGAACAGTACGTCGTGATATACGGAGGATGGCCTTCGTCAGTACCCACCACCCTTTCATGCGGTTATTTCACAGGATCATACATAAACATTGGCCTTTATTGGGCCTATCATATCCTGAGATTCCAGAATTCCTTTCTCCTCCACTGATGTGCCATTAGAAACCACCTAATTTACGTAATCTCTTGGTGTCAGCTGATGTCGGGAGCTCTAGAAATGAGATGAGACAAACTCTTTTGGGCTCAGCACGTAAGGGAACATATCCCTGCTTGCATTGTTTACAATGTTATAATATCAGTAAGGGAGACACATTTACCCGTCCGAGATCTGGGAAACGTTTTCCTATCCGTAATTATTATAATTGTGACTCTACATATGTCATCTATCCCATCAAGTGTCCCTGCGGTCTCGGATATGTTGGTGAAACCACTCAACATATCCGAGACCGCATATCGCAGCATAAATCAACCATTCGATGTAAAAGGATAATGTTGCCCATCCCAGCCCACTTCATCTCACATAATCATAACATTTCGCAGCTTCGATACCAGGTTATTGATAATATACCGATTGCAAGACGAGGTGGTAACAGAATATTGAAGCTTAAGGAGAAAGAAGTCTATTGGATTCATACCCTTCAAACTCTAGAACCCAATGGCTTAAATAGAGAATATGAGCTGTTATATTGACTTCTATAGGGACCTTTAGGCTCTCTGGTGTACTATAATATATGGGTCCTTTTTTATTCTTTATTATTCTTATTTTTATTTGATACATTTATATATTCTTATGTATATGGCTACTCATATTTGTATATAATCATATTGCTGTTCATGATTGTAATGTGATATCGTTTCATATATGTATATACTGTGATTATAATTTTTTTTATTTTTTTTCTCTCTTTTTATTTAGACATAATCCGGTGGATCCTCACAGACTTGTGGTGCGTTGTTCTCCTTCAGGTTTGTGGATACTGTCTTTTGAGTTGTCCTCTCTTTCTATTCTGTTTCCTTTCCCCTTTCACTTTGTCCTTATTTTATGTCCGTCCCCTTGGTTTGTTTCGCTTAGTCCCTGTATTCAGGGTAGTCATTGATTCCTCCCCTATTGGGGTTCAGACCGCTAGGCTCTTTTTCTTCCCCCCTCCCTGTTTTTTATTGCTCCATTTAGGTTTCATTAGTCCTTTAGTGCTGTTGCCCCATTTCCGTCCGGTTTTTCTCTACTGCGCATGCGCTTTTCGGCTAGTCGGCACGTGCGCTGTAGTTTTGGCTGATTTCTCTGCCCTTCTTCCGGGCTTCCTCCTTCTGGTTTGCGCGCTGTGCCACCGTCATAATAAGATGCCGACTTCTATTAGGGACGCACACCTCTCTCACACGGCGGCTGTATCCTGGATCCCGCGTTCCATTACAAATAGGTATGTTTATGCCCGTATTTTATAGGGTCTTCTTGAGTCTGCCTATGCTGCTCCTTTTACTCAGGTCACTTACTCCTGTATACCTCTATTGTTTTTCAGTTCCCCTTCCTATACCACCATACAGGTAACTTTGTATGCTCTCTCACTTGATTTTATAGGATCCTACTCGGAAGTGTCATGTTTACCATGGGCATTAATGACCATATGTGACTACTATATTGTTCATCTACTTCTCATGCAATGTTGTCAGTGAGGTCACCATCTATATTGTTTTGATTATGTTGCTTTATGCACATTATGTTATGGCTCATAGCCTGGACCTATTGTATGTGTATATATGTTTGGACTTTCTGCTGTAAGATTGTCTTGGACCAGAACATCAATTATGATACTAAATGTATCTGATTTATGATTTTGATGTATATATTAATTTTCTTTTTTGTTATTATACCTTTATAGATCTCTGCCTTGATAAAGGCCAATTGTGGCCGAAACGTTGGCTTTTTTGACTGTATGTCTGGTCTGCAATAAACAAACAAATAATTTTTTGGAACAATTGACTCTTTTGATGTCCTCGGATTGATCTATTATAATAGTTAACAACCGCCAGCCAGTCGGAAGCTGGCAGCTGACTTGAGCCGCAGTGCACATTTCGCCGCATCTGACGTCATTGTCAGCCGCCGGCGAGTGCGTGCTTCACCTGCGTGGAGGGAGAGAGCTTCGCCCGCTGCAGGAGCACGGCCAGGTAAGAAATCGTGTTTTTTTTTTTTGAGAGCGGCAATCCAGGGGGCCCCGGGGCAGAATGCTGGACACGCTGGGGCAGAGATGCTGGAGACAGGGGCCGAATGCTGGAGACAGGGGCAGAATGCTGGATACAGGGGCAGAATGTTGGACACGAGGGGCAGAATGCTGGACACAGGGCCAGGCTGTGAGACACAGGGGCAGAATGCTGGACATAGGGGCAGACTGTGAGACACAGGGACAGAATGCTGGACACAGGGTCAGAATGCTGGACACAGAGGCAGAATGCTGGACATGAGGGGCAGACTGTGAGACACGGGGGCAGAATGCTGGACACAAGGGGCAGACTGAGACACGGGTGCAGAATGCTGGACACGAGGGGCAAAATGCTGGACACGCTGGGGCAGAGATGCTGGAAACAGGGGCGGAATGCTGGACACAGGGGCAGAATGCTGGACAAAGGGGCAGAATGCTGGACACGGGGGCAGAATGCTGGACACAGGGGCAGAATGCTGGACACGAGGGGCAGATTGAGACACAGGGGCAGAATGCTGAACACGAGGGGCAGACTGAGACATGGGGGCCAAATGCTGGACACGAGGGGCAGACTGGAACATGGGGGCAGAATGCTGGACACGAGGGGCAGACAGACACAGGGGCAGAATTCTGGAGACAGGGGCAAAATGCTGGACACGAGGGGCAGACTGAGACACAGGGGCAGAATGCTGGACACGGGGGCAGAATGCTGGACACGGGGGCAGAATGCTGGACACAGGGGCAGAATGCTGGACACAGGGGCAGCATGCTGGACACAGGGGCAGACTGAGACACAGGGGCAGAATGCTGGACACAAGGGGCAGACTGAGACACAGGGGCAGAATGCTGGACACGAGGGGCAGACTGAGACACGAGGGCCGAATGCTGGACACGAGGGGCAGACAGACATGGGGCAGAATGCTGGACACGGGGGCAGAATGCTGGACACAGGGGTAGAATGCTGGACACGGGGGCAGACTGCTGGACACAGACTGCTGGACACGGGGGCAGAATGCTGGATGCTGGGGCAAAGATGCTGGACACGCTGTGGCAGAGATGCTGGACACATGGGCAGAATGCTGGACACAGGGGCAGAATGCTGGACACAGGGGCAGACTGTGAGACACGGGGCAGAATGCTGGACACGGGGGCAGACTGCTGGACACAGACTGCTGGACACGGGGGCAGAATGCTGGATGCTGGGGCAAAGATGCTGGACACGCTGTGGCAGAGATGCTGGACACATGGGCAGAATGCTGGACACAGGGGCAGAATGCTGGACACAGGGGCAGAATGCTGGACACGAGGGGCAGACTGAGACACAGGGGCAGAATGCTGGACATGAGGGGCAGACTGAGACATGGGGGCCGAATGCTGGACACGAGGGGCAGACTGGAACATGGGGGCAGAATGCTGGACTCAAGGGGCAGACAGACACGGGGGTAGAATGCTGGACACAGGGGCAGAATGCTGGACACAAGGGGCAGACTGAGACACAGGGGCACAATGCTGGACACGAGGGGCAGACTGTAACATGGGGGCAGAATGCTGGACACGAGGGGCAGACAGACATGGGGCAGAATGCTGGACACGGGGGCAGAATGCTGGACACGGGGGCAGAATGCTGGACACAGGGGCAGAATGCTGGACACAGGGGCAGACTGTGAGACACGGGGAAGAATGCTGGACACAGGAGCAGAATGCTGGACATGGGGGCATAATGCTGGATGCTGGGGCAGAGATGCTGGACACGCTGGGGCAGAGATGCTGGACACATCGGCAGAATGCTGGACACAGGGGCAGAATGCAAGACACAGGGGCAGAATGCTGGACACAGGATCAGAATGCTGAACACGAGGGGCAGACTGTGAGACACGGGGGCAGAAGCTGGACACAGGACCAGAATGCTGAACACAGGGGCAGAATGCTGGACACAGGGGCAGAATGCTGGACACGAGGGGCAGACTGTGAGACATGGGGGCAGAATGCTGGACACAGGGGCAGAATGCTGGACACGAGGGGCAGACTATGAGACACGGGCAGAATGCTGGACACAGGTGCAGAATGCTGGACAAGGGGCAGAATGCTGGACACCAGGGCAGAATAGAGATACAGGGCATGACTGGAGACAGATAGGGCAGAATGGAGACACAGGTGGCATGATTGGAGACACCGGGCAGAATGCTGGTCACAGGGGCAGACTGTGAGACATGGGGCAGAATGCTGGATGAAAGACATGGGGGCATGATTGGAGACAGATGAAGCAGGGTTGGAGACAGATCGTACAGGATCATGGGACAGGATGGATACGATGGAGACAGATGGGGCAAGATGGGGAGATCTGTTGTGAATTCTGTTGTCGAACTCCCTCCTGTGGTTGTGAATGGTACTTCGGTGAGTTCTGTCCATGGACTCCCTCTGGTGGCTGTGAGTAAAGCTGCTGCTTCTGAGGTTCCTTACACAGGTGACGTGGTTTATCCTTTGGTTGGCTGCTCTATTTAACTCCACTCAGATCGTTACTCCATGCCAGCTGTCAATGAGAGGAGGAGGGGTTTGTCTCTATGTAAAGTCTTGTCTAAAGTCCACTTTAAGGGAGGATATTAGCGAAGGGAATGAGGATGTCGAGTCCATATGGGTTGAAATTCATGGAGGGAAAAATGGTAACAAAATTCTCATTGGGGTCTGTTACAAACCCCCAAATATAACAGAAAGCATGGAAAGTCTACTTCTAAAGCAGATAGATGAAGCTGCAACCCATAATGAGGTCCTGGTTATGGGGGACTTTAACTACCCGGATATTAACTGGGAAACAGAAACCTGTGAAACCCATAAAGGCAACAGGTTTCTGCTAATAACCAAGAAAAATTATCTTTCACAATTGGTGCAGAATCCAACCAGAGGAGCAGCACTTTTAGACCTAATACTATCTAATAGACCTGACAGAATAACAAATCTGCAGGTGGTCGGGCATCTAGGAAATAGCGACCACAATATTGTACAGTTTCACCTGTCTTTCACTAGGGGGACTTGTCAGGGAGTCACAAAAACACTGAACTTTAGGAAGGCAAAGTTTGACCAGCTTAGAGATGCCCTTAATCTGGTAGACTGGGACAATATCCTCAGAACTAATAATACAGATAATAAATGGGAAATGTTTAAGAACATCCTAAATAAGCAGTGTAAGTTGTTTATACCTTGTGGGAATAAAAGGACTAGAAATAGGAAAAACCCAATGTGGCTAAACAAAGAAGTAAGACAGGCAATTAACAGTAAAAAGAAAGCATTTGCACTACTAAAGCAGGATGGCACCATTGAAGCTCTAAAAACTATAGGGAGAAAAATACTTTATCTAAAAAACTAATTAAAGCTGCCAAAAAGGAAACAGAGAAGCACATTGCTAAGGAGAGTAAAACTAATCCCAAACTGTTCTTCAACTATATCAATAGTAAAAGAATAAAAACTGAAAATGTAGGCCCCTTAATAGTGAGGAAAGAATGGTTGTAGATGACGAGGAAAAAGCTAACATATTAACCCTTATCCGGCTGAATAGGTACAATTGTAACTATTCCGTTTTAAAATTGCAATAACTTTTTTTTGAAAAGACGTAGAGGGCTGAAATTTCGTGACATCTCTACATTTTTGGTCCAGAATATATTGGCCAAATTTCAATAAAATATCTCCACCCGCTTCCGAGATAAGGGGTCGAGATCTTTTTGCATCCATAACAAGCTGCATAGGTACAAATGTACCTCATATATTTTGAATGAAGATAATGCAAGGGAAAAAGCATAAATTTTTTTTTAATGATAATGCTATTTAACTATTATAAACAAGTAAAAAACTGTTCATTTACATTATAAAAGAAAATGTAAGAAACTTTTTTTTATTGATTTTCTTTGCAAGTAATGCATGTTGGCTTTGCTACAGAGTGTTCATCGCAAATGGGTTTCACACAAACCACACAAGACTTTCTAGTCTTGCGTTGTTTTCGCCTCAGGTCTCTGCAGACATAGCAACTACCAACAACAGGGGAGGGTCCACGACTACCATGAGGTATTTTGGGGCCAGCTGCTGGCTGCGATGCTACCACAATGCATCGTCCAAGCACCATTTCTACTGCACCTCGAAGAAAATGGTTTCTCATTATCATTTTGTTTGTACTACGATCTTCAATTGCAATCATACACAGCTGATTTGCGAGATCTTTCAGGAACTTTCTTCGTTGATCCTTTGCCCTGAAGCTTGGATTGTGTTCTCTGTAGATGATGTAGGATGCTAACCCACTGACATCAATCATATTGTAGAAAAATGCCAAAGTCCAACGTGATGTTCGTCGTTTCACAGTGTACTCTCCCAACATTTTATCCATAACATCAACGCCACCTTTTGTTATGTTGTAGTATTTTATTATCTCTGGCTTGGCTGCTAGTGTCTCTTCAACTTCTCCCGTCATGTGCATAGATGATAGAAGCACGACTGATTTGTTCTTCTTTGGTACATATGAACAGACTGTTGCATCATGATTGTAGGCAAAATTTGTCGAGTATACAGGCCTTTCTTTGGCAGGCTGCATGTTGTTAGGTAGGAACCTTTTGTTTTTTCTCACTGTACCAACTAGTGTCATGTTCCAGGAGTTCAATACCTTAGCTAGTTCCATGGTTGTAAAGAAGTTATCGGTGGTGACATTTCTTCCAGAGCCTTTATACGAGCTCACTAGGTCCAATACTGTTCGTTCTCCAATGTTTACTTGTCGAGGACCATCAGTTGGTTTCCCAGTGTAGAGCTGACCTTGTAAAGGGTAGGCATTTGATGAGTCACAAGCCCAGAAAATCTTTATGCCATATTTAGCTGGTTTTGAAGGTATATACTGGGTAAATTTAGTATGACCTCTAAATGGAAATAATTGCTCGTCGACGGTGATACAATGATATGGCTTGTAGGCTCTCTCCAGATTACTGTTCAGCATTGTCCAGATGTCCCGTATTGGTGCAGCTTTATCTGTTTGCACACGTTCTGCACGTGTATTTTCGTTGTCAAACCTGATAAATCTGAGTATCATCTTGAAGCGGTCACGAGACATGGCTGCACGTATAAGAGGCAGAGCAGCAACATTCCACATTTCCTCCAGATTCTCTTTGTTGGCTCTGTGCACACCAGCAGCAATCAGTATGCCCAAAAATGCATGAAGTTCAGTTTCAGTAAATTGCTTGAATGTTTTTTGTGGTGGCCGTTTGGAAGAATCAGGAAAACGTTGTACCAGTTCGTTGTTGTAAGCATCACAAACTCTCTTGGCCTTTCGATTCGTTTCCCGTAATATGATGTCACACATCTCGGGAGTCATGATGGACTTGAATAGCTCTTTTGCTGTATATAGGTTGCTGATTGCTGCAGGGCCACCTCTTTGTCGTAGGACATTACGAGATTTTGTTTGTGCATTTGGCAGTGGATTACTGCACCATTGAGTTTCATCCTTAGCAGTCCAAATGTCGCCTGCACTTTGAGGCACAGAATCATCCTCAACACTTTCGTCTGATTCGTATTCATTTTCATGCTCTATGACCATTTCTTGTTCAATGTCTGAATCTTCTTCAGTAACATCCACTTGTGGTACATAGTTTTCATCATCAGATGGAACATATGGTTCATCCTCATGCTCAGAATCAGATTCTTCTAGCATTCGCATTATTTCGTCAGACGTAAATCTGTAAATATGAAAAAATGTAAAATAAATAATTTTCCGAAATACTACATTATTGGCTTTTCACAAAATTATACTAACCTGCAAACACGTTTTCTTGGATTATGGCGGAAACTAGATCAAGCATTACTATCACTCATGATGACTTGCTAGATGAATTTTGGCTTCGTATTTTGTGCTGAATATAAATAAAACATCGTAAAACAATATGTAGATACTAATTATTATCCATTTTTCGTATAAAAATTATACCTATAGTGATAAGTTTCATACAAAATATATGTAAGCCAAGTCCAGGCTGAAAGACAATTTGACTGTTCTGTCCCCACATAATGAGAATAAAGGTATAACTGGCTGTTAGATGCTGTGAGACTTTCCTACCTTCGTTTCCAAGAAATTGAAGACTTCACAAGCCTAGAAATGTGTGCTCACAGCAATGAGATGAACAGCAAAATGGCTAATGAGAGGAGGGAGGCAGGAAGACAAGTAGAAGCCACTCCCAGTTTGAATTAACTTAATTGACAGCAACATAAGTGACCAGTAACAACACTGAACAATAGATATCAGCATAACATTTGTAGCTGAATGAACTTTAGTTTCTGAAACCAAGTAAAGTCTTCCCACAGTGGAGGTATATGTGAAGGTACAATTGTACCTATGCAGCCTGTTAAGGTTGTAAAATTATGCAGCCTGACAAGGGTTAAACACCTTCTTCTCCACGGTATTCACGGTGGAAAATGAAATGCTAGGTGAAATCCCAAGAAACAATGAAAACCCTATATTAAGGGTCACCAATCTAACCCAAGAAGAGGTGCGAAACCGGCTAAATAAGATTAAAATAGATAAATCTCCGGGTCCGGATGGCATACACCCACGAGTACTAAGAGAACTAAGTAATGTAATAGATAAACCATTATTTCTTATTTTTAGTGACTCTATAGCGACAGGGTCTGTTCCGCAGGACTGGCGCATAGCAAATGTGGTGCCAATATTCAAAAAGGGCTCTAAAAGTGAACCTGGAAATTATAGGCCAGTAAGTCTAACCTCTATTGTTGGTAAAATATTTGAAGGGTTTCTGAGGGATGTTATTCTGGATTATCTCAATGAGAATAACTGTTTAACTCCATATCAGCATGGGTTTATGAGAAATCGCTCCTGTCAAACCAATCTAATCAGTTTTTATGAAGAGGTAAGCTATAGGCTGGACCACGGTGAGTCATTGGACGTGGTATATCTCGATTTTTCCAAAGCGTTTGATACCGTGCCGCACAAGAGGTTGGTACACAAAATGAGAATGCTTGGTCTGGGGGAAAATGTGTGTAAATGGGTTAGTAACTGGCTTAGTGATAGAAAGCAGAGGGTGGTTATAAATGGTATAGTCTCTAACTGGGTCGCTGTGACCAGTGGGGTACCGCAGGGGTCAGTATTGGGACCTGTTCTCTTCAACATATTCATTAATGATCTGGTAGAAGGTTTACACAGTAAAATATCGATATTTGCAGATGATACAAAACTATGTAAAGCAGTTAATACAAGAGAAGATAGTATTCTGCTACAGATGGATCTGGATAAGTTGGAAACTTGGGCTGAAAGGTGGCAGATGAGGTTTAACAATGATAAATGTAAGGTTATACACATGGGAAGAGGGAATCAATATCACCATTACACACTGAACGGGAAACCACTGGGTAAATCTGACAGGGAGAAGGACTTGGGGATCCTAGTTAATGATAAACTTACCTGGAGCAGCCAGTGCCAGGCAGCAGCTGCCAAGGCAAACAGGATCATGGGGTGCATTAAAAGAGGTCTGGATACACATGATGAGAGCATTATACTGCCTCTGTACAAATCCCTAGTTAGACCGCACATGGAGTACTGTGTCCAGTTTTGGGCACCGGTGCTCAGGAAGGATATAATGGAACTAGAGAGAGTACAAAGGAGGGCAACAAAATTAATAAAGGGGATGGGAGAACTACAATACCCAGATAGATTAGCGAAATTAGGATTATTTAGTCTAGAAAAAAGACGACTGAGGGGCGATCTAATAACCATGTATAAGTATATAAGGGGACAATACAAATATCTCGCTGGGGATCTGTTTATACCAAGGAAGGTGACGGGCACAAGGGGGCATTCTTTGCGTTTGGAGGAGAGAAGGTTTTTCCACCAACATAGAAGAGGATTCTTTACTGTTAGGGCAGTGAGAATCTGGAATTGCTTGCCTGAGGAGGTGGTGATGGCGAACTCAGTCGAGGGGTTCAAGAGAGGCCTGGATGTCTTCCTGGAGCAGAACAATATTGTATCATACAATTATTAGGTTCTGTAGAAGGACGTAGATCTGGGGATTTATTATGATGGAATATAGGCTGAACTGGATGGACAAATGTCTTTTTTTGGCCTTACTAACTATGTTACTATGTTACTATGTTAATGTTCCTCCATTGGTTCAGTTCGCTCTTGGATCTTTCTGGTGACCTGTCTTCTCCAGCAGAAGCTAAGTTCCTGAAAGTTATTATTTGTTCATTGTTTCCTTGTCCAGCTGGTTATCATGATTTTGTCTTGCTAGCTGGAAGCTCTGGGATGCAGAGTGGCATCTCCGCACCGTTAGTCGGTGCGGAGGTCTTTTTGCACACTCTGCGTGGTCTTTTGTCGTTTTTGTGCTGACCGCAAAGATACCTTTCCTATCCTCTGTCTGTTTAGTAAGTCTGGCCTCCCTTTGCTGAAACCTGTTTCATTTCTGCGATGTGAATTTCATCTTTACTCACAGTCAATATATGTGGGGGGCTGCCTTTTCCTTTGGGGAATTTCTCTGAGGTAAGGTAGGCTTTATTTTCTATCTCTAGGGCTAGCTAGCTCTTAGGCTGTGAAGAGGCGTCTAGGGAGAGTCAGGAACGCTCCACGGCTATTTCTAGTTGTTGTGATAGGATTAGGGCTAATGTTGAGCATTCCGATACCGCAAGTATCGGGCATCGGCCGATATTTGCGGTATCGGAATTCCGATACCGAATTCCGATACTTCCCGCGTATCGGATACCGGAATCGGAAGTTCCCAGAATTCAAACTGAACGCAGCAGCCAATGAGGAATGATTGGAAGTGTGGGCTGTCATGATCCCAATGGCAGGGGATCACAAAAATGACAAGCACAGATACAAACAAGCTCTAGGGCGATGGAACCTGAGCTGACCGCGACCCTAAACCTAACACACAAATAAAAGTAGCCGGGGAACGTGCCTACGATGATCCTAGACGTCTCGCTCCAGCCGAAGATCTAACTTCCCCTATCAGAAGAAACACAGACCTCTCTTGCCTCCAGAGAAATACCCCACAGCAAATAGCAGCCCCCCACATATAATGACGGTGAAATGAGAGGAAAGCACATACGTAGTATGAAAACAGTTTCAGCAAAATGAGGCCCGCTAAAGCTAGATAGCAGAGGATACAAAAGTGAACTGCGCGGTCAGCGAAAAACCCTTCAAAAAACCATCCTGAAATTACTTGAACTCATGTGCCAACTCATGGTACATGAAAAGCAATTTCAGCCCACTAGAGCAACCAGCAGCAGAGAATCACATATCTGCAGGCTGGACTAAAAACCAAATTAAGCAAAACACAAAACAGAAAAATCCAAACTTAGCTTGTCCAGAAGGTTCTAGGAGCAGGGAGCAGAGGTAACAAGACACACTGGATACATTGATAACCGGCGAGGAAATGCCAGCAAAGCCAGGTTAAATAGGAAACTCCCATATGCTGATGGAACAGGTGGAACCCAGAAACCCAGGAAAGACAAGTCACCCAGTACCATCAGTAACCACCAGAGGGAGCCCAAAAACAGAACTCACAACAGTACCCCCCCCTTGAGGAGGGGTCACCGAACCCTCACGAGAACCACCAGGGCGACCAGGATGAGCCCTATGAAAAGCGCGAACCAAATCATCAGCATGAACATCCGAGGCAACCACCCAAGAATTATCCTCCTGACCATAACCCTTCCACTTGACCAAATACTGGAGTTTCCGTCTGGAAACACGAGAATCCAAGATCTTCTCCACAACATACTCCAATTCTCCCTCCACCAGCACTGGAGCAGGATGCTCAAGCGAAGGAACAACAGGTACCTCATACTTCCGCAACAACGACCGATGGAACACATTATGAATAGCAAACGATGCCGGGAGATCCAAACGAAACGACACAGGGTTAAGAATTTCCAAGATCCTATAGGGACCGATGAACCGAGGCTTGAACTTAGGAGAAGAGACCTTCATAGGAACAAAACGAGAAGACAACCGCCCCCGCTCCAATCTCGGAAGCATCAACCTCAACCTGAAAAGGGAGCGAAACATCTGGCTGACGC
Organism: Ranitomeya imitator; assembly: GCF_032444005.1. Lineage (NCBI taxonomy): Eukaryota > Metazoa > Chordata > Amphibia > Anura > Dendrobatidae > Ranitomeya > Ranitomeya imitator. The sequence goes on along the minus strand of NC_091286.1, from coordinate 669,331,361 downwards.
AACACAGGAGCAGAAGAAAACCGGTGCTTAAGTTCCTGAAAGGCCTCCACAGCCGCAGGAGACCAATTAGCAACATCAGCACCCTTCTTAGTCAAATCCGTCAAAGGCTTAACAACACTAGAAAAATTAGTTATAAAACGACGATAGAAATTAGCAAAACCCAAGAACTTCTGTAGACTCTTAAGAGATGTAGGCTGCGTCCAGTCACAAATAGCCTGAACCTTGACGGGATCCATCTCAATAGTAGAAGGGGAAAAAATATACCCCAAGAAAGAAATCTTCTGGACTCCAAAGAGACACTTTGAGCCTTTTACAAACAAGGAATTGGCCCGCAGGACCTGAAACACCTTCCTGACCTGCTGAACATGAGACTCCCAGTCATCAGAAAAAACCAAAATATCATCCAAATACACAATCATAAATTTATCCAGATATTCACGGAAAATATCGTGCATAAAGGACTGGAAGACTGAAGGAGCATTAGAAAGTCCAAAAGGCATTACCAAATACTCAAAATGGCCCTCAGGCGTATTAAATGCGGTTTTCCACTCATCACCTTGCTTTATTCGTATAAGATTATACGCACCCCGAAGATCAATCTTAGTGAACCATTTAGCCCCCTTAATGCGAGCAAACAAATCAGTCAACAATGGCAAAGGATACTGATATTTTACGGTAATCTTATTCAAAAGACGATAATCTATACAAGGCCTCAAGGAACCATCTTTTTTGGCCACGAAAAAAAAACCTGCTCCCAAAGGGGACAAAGATGGACGGATATGTCCCTTTTCCAAGGACTCCTTAACATAATCCCGCATAGCAGTATGCTCTGGCACTGACAGATTGAACAAACGACCTTTAGGAAATTTACTGCCTGGAATTAAATTTATAGCACAATCGCAATCCCTGTGAGGAGGAAGCGAACTGAGCTTAGGCTCCTCAAAAACATCCCGATAGTCAGACAAAAACACAGGAATCTCAGAAGGAGTAGATGAAGCGATAGCAATCGGAGGTGCATCATCATGAACCCCCTGACAACCCCAGCTTAACACAGACATTGATTTCCAGTCAAGGACTGGATTATGAGTTTGTAACCATGGCAGACCAAGTACTAGAACATCATGCAAATTATACAGTACCAGGAAGCGAATCACCTCCTGATGAACGGGAGTCATACGCATGGTCACTTGTGTCCAGTACTGAGGTTTATTCATAGCCAAAGGTGTAGAGTCAATTCCCTTCAAAGGAATAGGGACTTCCAGAGGCTCCAGACTAAACCCACAGCGATTGGCAAATGACCAATTCATAAGACTCAGGGCAGCGCCTGAATCCACATAGGCATCGACGGAAATGGATGATAATGAACAAATCAGAGTCACAGACAGAATGAACTTAGACTGTAAAGTACTAATGGCAACAGACTTATCAACCTTTTTTGTGCGTTTAGAGCATGCTGATATAACATGAGCTGAATCACCACAATAAAAGCACAACCCTTTTTTCCGCCTATACTTTTGCCGTTCACTTCTGGACTGAATTCTATCACATTGCATTATCTCAGGTGACGGTTCAGACGACACCGCCAAATGATGCACAGGTTTGCGCTCCCGTAAACGCCGATCAATCTGAACAGCCATAGTCATAGACTCATTCAGACCAGCAGGCGCAGGGAACCCCACCATAACATCTTTAATGGCCTCAGAAAGGCCATCTCTAAACTTTGCAGCCAGAGCGCACTCATTCCACTGAGTAAGTACCGACCACTTCCGAAATTTTTGACAATAAATTTCTGCTTCATCTTGCCCCTGAGAGAGGGCCAACAAAGCTTTTTCAGCCTGAATCTCTTGGTTAGGTTCCTCATAGAGCAAACCCAATGCCAGAAAAAACGCATCCGCATTAAGCAACGCAGGGTCCCCTGGTGCCAATGCAAATGCCCAATCCTGAGGGTCACCCCGCAGGAAAGATATAATTATCTTGACTTGCTGAGCAGGGTCTCCAGAGGAGCGAGATTTCAAAGAAAGAAACAACTTGCAATTGTTCCTAAAATTCAGAAAACGAGATCTATCTCCAGAAAAAAACTCTGGGACAGGAATTCTAGGTTCAGACATAGGAGCATGTACAACAAAATCCTGTATATCTTGAACCTTAGCGGCAAGATTATTCAGGCTGGAAGCCAAACTCTGGACGTCCATGATAAACAGCTGAGATCAGAGCCATTCAAAGATTAAGAGGAGGAGGAAGTAGCCAGGCTGCAATAAGGCTAGGCAGCAAACTCTGAGGGAAAGGGAAAAAAAAAAAAAAAAAAAAACTTCCTCAGACTACTTATCCTCCTACTTCAGCCAATACAATTAACACTTTGTGGGCCGGTTATACTGTCATGATCCCAATGGCAGGGGATCACAAAAATGACAAGCACAGATACAAACAAGCTCTAGGGCGATGGAACCTGAGCTGACCGCGACCCTAAACCTAACACACAAATAAAAGTAGCCGGGGAACGTGCCTACGATGATCCTAGACGTCTCGCTCCAGCCGAAGATCTAACTTCCCCTATCAGAAGAAACACAGACCTCTCTTGCCTCCAGAGAAATACCCCACAGCAAATAGCAGCCCCCCACATATAATGACGGTGAAATGAGAGGAAAGCACATACGTAGTATGAAAACAGTTTCAGCAAAATGAGGCCCGCTAAAGCTAGATAGCAGAGGATACAAAAGTGAACTGCGCGGTCAGCGAAAAACCCTTCAAAAAACCATCCTGAAATTACTTGAACTCATGTGCCAACTCATGGTACATGAAAAGCAATTTCAGCCCACTAGAGCAACCAGCAGCAGACATATCTGCAGGCTGGACTAAAAACCAAATTAAGCAAAACACAAAACAGAAAAATCCAAACTTAGCTTGTCCAGAAGGTTCTAGGAGCAGGGAGCAGAGGTAACAAGACACACTGGATACATTGATAACCGGCGAGGAAATGCCAGCAAAGCCAGGTTAAATAGGAAACTCCCATATGCTGATGGAACAGGTGGAACCCAGAAACCCAGGAAAGAAAAGTCACCCAGTACCATCAGTAACCACCAGAGGGAGCCCAAAAACAGAACTCACAACAGTGGGCACATCCTGTTTAGCATGGTGGGCATGTAAGTACTGGCAAGGCTTGGATTGGCTGCTGAAATGATGTCACTCTGCACTATAAAAAACGCTGCCGCCATTTTGCGCTCACTCTGCTGTGATTTCAGTTAGGGACAGGACGCTGTGTTCTAACTGAGGGCCAGTCGAGCTAGCTAATTGCTTTATTTTCCTTTCCAAAGGCTAATTTAGCAAAACGCTGTGTGTTCTTCACTGTTCACCTTGCTCTTGCCTTGCAGTGCTGTTTTAACAGCGTTCTGCAAGGTCTCTGTGTGTGTGTGTGTGTGCAGCTCACTCTGTAGTCTGTGTGCAGCCATATACCCGGTTGTATTCAGCTCAGGGGGGGTTCACACTGCCTCACACAGTTGTCCTTTTTTGCTCTTAGTGCAGCCTGCTGCACATTTTTTCTCAAATTTCCTATTAGTGTTTTTCCACCAGTCTCCAGCTCTATTGTGGAAAAACACTACATAGGATAACCTAAAGGGGGGTTTTTGGGCCTTGCAGCGCCGTTTACGGCTGTCTGCACGGTCTCCGTGTGAGCCCAGCTCGCCCTGTAGTCTGTGTGCAGTCATAGCCGGTTGGATTCAGCTCAGGGTTCGTTACTGGCTCATACCTAGAGAAAAATTTACTTTTTTTCAAATAGTGCAGCCTGTTTAAAATTTGAAAAACAAAAATTCCTATTAGTGTCTTTCCACTCGTATCCAGCTAAATAGTGGAAAAACACTATATAGGATAACCTAGAGGAGGTTTTTTTGGCCTTGCAGCGCCGTTTACGGCTGTCTGCACGGTCTCCGTGTGAGCCCAGCTCGCCCTGTAGTCTGTGTGCAGCCATAGCCGGTTGGATTCAGCTCAGGGTTCGTTACTGCCTCATACCTTGAGAAAAATTTTACTTTTTTTCAAATAGTGCAGCCTGTTTAAAATTTGAAAAAAAAAATTCCTATTAGTGTCTTTCCACTCGTATCCAGCTAAATAGTGGAAAAACACTATATAGGATAACCGAGAGGAGGGTTTTTTGGCCTTGCAGCGCCGTTTACGGCTGTCTACACGGTCTCCGTGTGATTTAAACTAGCTCTGTAGCCCGATCTGCACCAAAAAAAAAGTTAAGTTCACCAAACATAACTTAACACTTGTGTAGGCCACATTTGAAAAATAATAAAGTTTAGTCCACAATTTACAACATTAGTGTTTCTTACACCTGTTAGGAGGAGCATTTCAGGAATAAGCACACTAAGGCCTTAGTACTTTTCTGCTTATCTTTATCTGTCAACCAAGATGAAGAGGGCAGGGAGTAAGGCACGTGGGCGTGGGCGCGGAGCAGGGAGAGGAGCAGGGAGAGGACGTGGTGATTCTGTGCCTGCTGCGGGCGCCGGTGACTCGTCGTCACTCAGTTTCAGCAGGGAACAGTCCTTCATGCGCAGCTTTGTCGGAGAGCGCCGTGCACCGCTGCTACGTGAAGACCAAATTGAAGCCGTTGTCGGGTGGATGGCAGCTAACGCCTCGGCATCGACTTCAGTTAGTGCCACATCCTCTCAGGCACAGAGCACTGGAGAGCAGCCAGCTGTCTCTTCACCACCTGCCAAATTGGCCAGGCAGTCAGAGAGCCCAGGACAGGAGCCGTCTCTACTTCTGTTCTCTGAATCTCTTGGCTTGGAAACAGGGGGCCAGCCAAGCAGCATTGGAGAAATGGAAGAAGAGGCAGTGTGCAGTGATGCCCAAAAGCTTTATCTCTCTGACTCTGAAGAGGCAGGTGGGCCAGTGCCTCCGGTGACCACAGCGCAGTACGCATCTGATGATGAAACTCAGGTGCCGCTTTCTGATGCGTACTGTGCTGCCAAGACTACCCAGGAGGAGCAGTTGGTGGCAGAGGGTAGTGGAAATGATGAGGTCCTTGACCCATCGTGGCGTGAGGAACAGGAAGGTGGTGGGAGCAGCTCTGAGGAAGAGCTTCCCCTTACGGGCCAAAGAGGGAGGGGGAAGACTGCGGAGCCTGTAGCCTCCACTTTGGCACCCGTTAGGAGCCTGTCTCTTTCCAAAGCCAAAAAGGGCGCTCCCAAGACTTGCAGTGCCTGGTCCTTTTTTGACACAGTTGCAGATGACATTTGTTTTGTCAAATGCAAGCTGTGTCATCAGAAAGTAAAAAGAGGTAAAAGTGTCAGCAACCTCAATACCACAAATATGTGGAAACATGTGCGGAACAGGCACGCGGTGGAGTTACAGAAACACAGTGAAGACGTAGGCCAACCAACAGCGGCAGCTACCACCTCTTCATCTCGTGTTGCCTCTTCCTCCACTGTTGTCCAGAGACCTAGTGTAATTCCACCCACAGCACCACCTTCCCAGTCATCCTCACACTCCCAGTCTACTCTACAGCCATCGGTAGTCCAGGCATGGGAGAAAAGGCGGGCATTCTCGGCCAACCACCCCCGAGCACAGGCTCTGAATGCAGGCATTGCCAAACTGTTGTCCCTGGAAATGCTCTCGTTCAGGCTGGTGGAGACTGACAGCTTCCGTGACTTGATGGCATTGGCAGTCCCACAGTACAAGGTGCCCAGCCGCTTTTACTTCAGCAGGCAGGCTGTCCCTGCCCTGCACAGGCATGTTGAGGCAAACATAAAACATGCGCTACTGAACGCCGTCAGTAGCAAGGTCCACCTCACCACCGATGCGTGGACCAGTCAGCATGGACAGGGGCGATATGTTTCCCTCACTGCCCATTGGGTTAATGTTGTTGAGCCAGGTACAGATCGTGCGAGTGGCGCAGGACGTGTCCTGCCCACTCCAAGGATTGCAGGAATCCAGTCTGTACGCATCGACTCCTCCTCTTACACCAGTTCCTCTGATTCCTCTCTGCAGGATCCGTCACAGTCCACCTCCACATGGACCCGTGAACGTTTACCTATGACCGACATGGGCACAGCCGTGGCCAAACGTCAGCAGGCCGTCTTGAAACTAGTTTCATTGGGCCATCGAAGCCACACAGCGCAGGAGCTCTGGAATGCCATCAAGCAGGAGAGCGATGTGTGGTTACTGCCAGCGAATCTCCAGCCAGGCATGGTAGTGTGTGACAATGGCCGAAATCTGGTGGCAGCTTTGGCCCTTGGCAACCTCACTCACATCCCATGTCTGGCACATGTGCTCAATTTGGTTGTGCAGAGTTTTCTGAGGGACTATCCGGATCTTGATGCCCTGCTGCACAAGGTCCGCCTAGAGTGTGCTCACTTGCGGCGTTCCAGCTTGGCCAGATCCCGCATTGCTGCTCTGCAGCGCCGATTCCGCCTTCCGGAACACCGCATCATATGTGACCTACCTACCCGGTGGAATTCCACGTTACATATGTTGGAGCGGTTGTGTGAGCAGCAGCAAGCAGTTATGGAGTACCAGCTGCATCAGGCGCAAAGAAGTCGCAGTCAGCACCGATCAGACTTCACAACCACAGAGTGGGCCACTATGAAGGACGTCTGCCAGGTTTTGCGTCCTTTTGATTATTCCACGCGGATGGCAAGTGCAGATGATGCACTAGTCAGCATGACTGTCCCCCTTATCTGCCTGCTTCAGCAAACTTTGCAAGGGTTAAGGGATGATGTGGTGGAAGAGGTAGAGGATGAGGAGTCACCTTTTCCATCAGCTTCTGGAGAGTCAGCGCCACGTGGTTCCTCACAAAGGGGTACGCAGGGGCCAATTTGTGAGGAGGATGAGGGGGAGTCAATGGAGGAGGAAGAGCTCCGTCCAGAGGAGGGAGCGACACAATTGTCCAGTGGTCAGTGTGTACAGCGAGGGTGGGGTGATGACGAGCGGGCAGAGATCATGTCTCAAGCAGGGGACAGCGTTTCTGGGCCAGTTGGCACTCTGCAGCACATGGTGGATTTCATGCTGCAGTGCCTGAGAAACGACCGCCGCATCGACCACATTCTCAACATGCCTGATTATTGGGTGTTCACCCTCCTCGATCCTCGCTACCGGGACAACGTCCAAAACCTCATCCCTGCGTTGACCCGGGAGCGTAAATTGCGGGAGTACCACGACACACTGGTGAATTCCATCATCTTCTCCTGTCCAACTGAGAGGAGTGCTGCTAGTGCTTTACAAAGCAGCTCAGTGCGTCGAGGCAGTGGGGGAGGCTCTGCCCAAAGAGGGAGCAGAAGCAGTGCCTCTGCCCAAGGCAAGCCCAGTATGGCACAACTCTGGCACACTTTTGTGTGCCCGCCCCAAATGTCTACACCATCACCGGCGGCTCCAGTCAGCAGGAGGCAACGGTTCCGTCAGATGGTGACAGACTACATGGCTTGCCCTCTTACTGTACTCCCAGACGGCTCTTCCCCGTTCAAGTTTTGGGTCTCTAAGCTGGATACATGGCCAGAGCTAAGCCAGTATGCATTGGAGGTGCTGGCTTGCCCTTCGGCTAGTGTCTTATCGGAACGTGTCTTTAGTGCCGCAGGTGGTGTACTAACAGACCGTCGCATGCGACTATCCTCCGATAACGTTGACCGGCTTACTTTCCTGAAAATGAACCAGGCCTGGATCTCGCAGGAATTTGCCACTCCTCTGCCTGATTAAGTAATTGGGTGTCATCCAGGTCTCCTGCTGTGTTCATCTTTCTACCACCTGAACTGCTATTCCTGGGCTCCAACACCGCCAGTTGCGGCTCAGAAGTGCAGGCTGCACAGTAAAAACATACGACCCAGTGTTATTGGGTTTCAGTAACGTCAGCTGATCCCCAGCTGTGTAGCCGGCAATGTGTCCTGCGACCGCCACGCTGGCACAACAACCTAAATGTAAGGGAACCTGTCCCCCCCCCCCCGTCGTTTGTTACTGAAAGAGCCATCTTGTGCAGCAGTAATGCTGCACAAGGAAAAGGTAGCTCTTTTTTTTTAGCTCCTTGCACACGCAGAACTTAACACTTATAAAATGTGTTCACTGATACCGTTATACCGTCCCGGAGCTGGGACTTTCCTTCGTAATGTGACGCAGCACAGCCGTCATTCCTACCCCCTTGGTGCCATGCGCTGCCTCCTCAGCGTTGTTTTAAGCTGTCATGGAGCCTGCGCTGTTCTGTTATCGCGTGGGCATGCCCTATTTGCGCTGCCTGTCTTCTGACATAATTTGGTGTCAGGCTGGCTGCGCCTGTGCGGCCGCGCTGCCCGAGATCCCGCCTCGCAGTGTCTTCTGATTAAGTCACACTGCGGGCCTGGGATCCATGGGCATGCACAGTGCATATCTTCCCCTCGGGCTCTCGCTCATTTCCCTCCGCCTTCTTTAGACTGTGCGCCGTCAGCTGATCCCTAATAGCATGCCACGGCCGTGACACCGCACAGTCTGAAGAAGAGGGAAGGAGGGGAGTGAGAGTCGAGGTTATGCACTGTGCATGCCCATGGTTCCAAGGCCCGCAGTGGGATTACGTTAGACGAGACTGCGAGGTGGGATCTGGAGCAGCGTGGACGCACAGGCACTGACAGCCTGACACCAAATTATGTCAGAAGACAGGCAGCGCTAATTGGGCATGGCCAAAGGCTAAAAGAACAGCGCAGGCTCCGTGACAGCTTAAAACAACGCTGAGGAGGCAGCGCACGGCATCAAGGGGATAGGAATGACAGCTGTGCTGTGTCCCATTACGAAGGAAATTCGCACCTCCGGAACGGTTTAACGGTATAAAGGGACACATTTTTAGTGTTTACTTCAATGTTTGCAAGGAGCATAATTAAAAGAGCAACCTTTTCCTTTTGCATCCTTAGTGCTGCACAAGATGGCTCTTTCAGCTACAAACGTCTTGGGGGGGGGTTAAAGGTTTCCTTTCAATTTGCTCCAATCAGGCTTCGGCCTACACTCTGTTCCTCTGCTCCTCCTGCTGTCCCTGGGCTCTAACACCGCCAGTTGGTGCCTGGAAGTGCTGTGTGCACAGTCAACAGTCGCTCCTCTCTTATTGGGGTTCAGTAACGTCAGCTGATCCCCAGCTGTGTGTGCGGCAATACCTCCAATCTGCTCCTCCTGCTGTCCCTGGGCTCTAACACCACCAGTTGGTGCCTGGAAGTGCTGTGTGCACAGTCAACAGTCGCTCCTCTGTTATTGGGGTTCAGTAACGTCAGCTGATCCCCAGCTGTGTGTGCGGCAATACCTCCAATCTGCTCCTCCTGCTGTCCCTGGGCTCTAACACCGCCAGTTGGTGCCTGGAAGTGCTGTGTGCACAGTCAACAGTCGCTCCTCTGTTATTGGGGTTCAGTAACGTCAGCTGATCCCCAGCTGTGTGTGCGGCAATACCTCCAATCTGCTCCTCCTGCTGTCCCTGGGCTCTAACACCGCCAGTTGGTGCCTGGAAGTGCTGTGTGCACAGTCAACAGTCGCTCCTCTGTTATTGGGGTTCAGTAACGTCAGCTGATCCCCAGCTGTGTATCCGGCAACGTGTCATGCGACCGCCACGCTGGCACAACTAAAATGTAAGGGGACCTGTCCCCCCCCCTAGGCGTTTGTTACTGAAAGAGCCACCATGTGCAGCACTAATACTGCACAAGGGAAAGGTCGCTCTTGAAATTATGCTCCTTGCAAGTGCTGAACTACACACTCATGTAATGTGTCCCCTCACACCGTCCAACCGTCCCGGAGGTGGGACTTTCCTTTGTAATGTGACGCAGCACAGCCGTCATTGCTACCCCCTTGGCACCGTGCGCTGCCTCCTTAGCGTTGTTTGATTCCGTCATGGACCCTGCGCTGTTATGTTATCCCTTGGCCATGCACAGTTTGCGCTGCCCGTCCTCTGACATCATTTGTTGTCGTCCTTGCTGCGCCTGTGCGTCCACGCTGCCCGAAATCACACCTCGCAGTGTCGTCTAATGTGATCCCACAGTGGGCCTGGTATCCATGGCCATGCGCAGTGCATATACTAGCCTCTCACTCCCCTTCTTCACACTTCTTCAGACTAGGCGGCGTCAGCTGATCCCTAATAGCATGCCACGGCCGTGACGCCGCACAGTCTGAAGAAGCAGGAAGGAGGTGAGTGAGAGGCGATGATATGCACTGCGCATGCCCATGGATCCCTGGCCCGCAGTGGGACTACATTAGATGACACTGCAAGGTTGGATCTCGGGCAGCTTGGACGCACAGGCACTGCCAGCCTGACACCTACATGATGTCAGAAGACGGGCACCGCTAACTGTGCATGGCCAAGGGATAACATTAAAGCGCGGGCTCCGTGACAGAACCAAACAACGTTGAGGAGGTGGCGCCCGGCACCAAGGGGGTTGGAATGACGGCTGTGCTGTGTCACATTACAAAGGAAAGTCCCACTTCCGGGATGGTTTGACGGTGTGAGGGGACACATTATATGAGTGTGTACTTCAGCGTTTGCAAGGAGCATAATTTTCGGAGCCACCATTTTCCATGTGCAGTATTACTGCTGTACAAGATGGCTCTTGGCACCGCCAGTTGGTGCCTGGAAGTGCTGTGTGCACAGTCAACAGTCGCTCCTCTGTTATTGGGGTTCAGTAACGTCAGCTGATCCCCAGCTGTGTATCCGGCAACGTGTCATGCGACCGCCACGCTGGCACAACTAAAATGTAAGGGGACCTGTCCCCCCCCCTAGGCGTTTGTTACTGAAAGAGCCACCATGTGCAGCACTAATACTGCACAAGGGAAAGGTCGCTCTTGAAATTATGCTCCTTGCAAGTGCTGAACTACACACTCATGTAATGTGTCCCCTCACACCGTCCAACCGTCCCGGAGGTGGGACTTTCCTTTGTAATGTGACGCAGCACAGCCGTCATTGCTACCCCCTTGGCACCGTGCGCTGCCTCCTTAGCGTTGTTTGATTCCGTCATGGACCCTGCGCTGTTATGTTATCCCTTGGCCATGCACAGTTTGCGCTGCCCGTCCTCTGACATCATTTGTTGTCGTCCTTGCTGCGCCTGTGCGTCCACGCTGCCCGAAATCACACCTCGCAGTGTCGTCTAATGTGATCCCACAGTGGGCCTGGTATCCATGGCCATGCGCAGTGCATATACTAGCCTCTCACTCCCCTTCTTCACACTTCTTCAGACTAGGCGGCGTCAGCTGATCCCTAATAGCATGCCACGGCCGTGACGCCGCACAGTCTGAAGAAGCAGGAAGGAGGTGAGTGAGAGGCGATGATATGCACTGCGCATGCCCATGGATCCCTGGCCCGCAGTGGGACTACATTAGATGACACTGCAAGGTTGGATCTCGGGCAGCTTGGACGCACAGGCACTGCCAGCCTGACACCTACATGATGTCAGAAGACGGGCACCGCTAACTGTGCATGGCCAAGGGATAACATTACAGCGCGGGCTCCGTGACAGAACCAAACAACGTTGAGGAGGTGGCGCCCGGCACCAAGGGGGTTGGAATGACGGCTGTGCTGTGTCACATTACAAAGGAAAGTCCCACTTCCGGGATGGTTTGACGGTGTGAGGGGACACATTATATGAGTGTGTACTTCAGCGTTTGCAAGGAGCATAATTTTCGGAGCCACCATTTTCCATGTGCAGTATTACTGCTGTACAAGATGGCTCTTTCAGCAACAAATGCCTGGGGGGGGGGGTTAAAGGTTCCCTTTCAACTTGCTCCACTGCAGGCTTCGGCCTACACTCTGCTCCTCTTTGATTCCCTGGGTTTCAACACTGTCAGTTGCCACCTGGAAGTGTTGTCTACACAGAAAAAACACTAGGTGATGTGTCAGTGGGGTTCAGCACCGCCAGCTGTTCCCCTGCTGTGTAGTCGGCAACGTGTCCAGCACAAGCCACGCTGGCACAACAGAACAAAAGCTGCCACCAGTGCAGGCTTCGGCCTACACTCTGCTCCTCTCCTCCTCCTGCTGACCCTGGGCTCAAACACCGCTAGTTTTTGCCCGGAAGTGCTAGCTGCACAGAGAAAAACACCAGCCAATGTGTTAGTGGGGTTCAGCAACGCCAGCTGTTCCCCTGCTGTGTAGCCGGCAACGTGACCTGCAAACGCCACGCAGGCACATGAACTGAAATTAAAGGGAACCTGGCCCCACCCCCCCAGGTGTTTCTATGTATAACAGCCACCTAGTACAGCAGTACTGCTGCATTTGTACAAGGTGGCTGACATTTTCTCCTTGCCCACGTGGAACTCAACACGTACAAAATGTGTCTCATTGAGACCATTCCACTGTCCCTGAGGTGTGACTTTCCTTTCTAATGATACGCAGCACCCCCCTTGGTAGCGTTTCACGTCTTTTGTCATCATGGTTAGCTGGCTGCGCCTGTGCATCCGCCCTGCTAGAAACAACGCCCCTCGTTGTCATATTTATTTTGTCAGCGAGGGTGTGGTTTATGGGCACGAGCAGTGCATATGTTCGCCTGCCTTAACTCATCTCCTTCCGCCTTCTTCAGACTGTGCGGCCTCCTGGCCGTGGTAGGCGATAAGGGATCAGCTGAGGCCGCCCAGTCTGGAGCAGGTGTAAGGACATGTGTAAGCGGCAAACCTAATTACTGCACAAGGCCACGAATCCCAGCCACGCAGTGTGATTTTTTGAAAACACACTGTGGGTCTGGGATTCATGTCCATCGCTAACCGCAACGGCCGAAATGAAATGAGGTCAGAAGACAGGAAGCGCTCACAGCGCATGGCCAAGGGATCACAATAGCGCAGACTCCTGTACAGCAAATAACAACGCTCAGGAATCTGCGCCCAGTACCTAGGTGCAAATTTTGACACCTGTGCTGCGTCTCCTTAAAAAGACAAGTCACGCCTCCACAACTGTTTGACAGTATAATGGGCTAAATAGTGTACGTGTTTTAGTCAGCGTGTGCAAGGAGCAAAACAAATAGAGCAACCTTTTACTTGTGCAGCATTAATGCTGCACAAGGTGTGGCTCTTGTACCTTGCAACACCTGAGGGGGGTTAAAGGTAACCTTTGAAATTGGTTCAACTAGGCTTCGGCCTACACTCTGCTCCTCTCCTGCTGACCCTGGGCTCAAACACCGCTAGTTTTTGCCCGGAACTGCTAGCTGCACAGAGAAAAACACCAGTCAATGTGTTAGTGAGGTTCAGCACCGCCAGCTGTTCCCCTGCTGTGTAGTCGGCATCGTGTCCAGCACAAGCCACGCTGGCACAACTGACCAAAAGCTGCCACCAGTGCAGGCTTCGGCCTACACTCTGCTCCTCTCCTCCTCCTGCTGACCCTGGGCTCAAACACCGCCAGTTTCTGCCCGGAAGTGCTAGCTGCACAGAGAAAAACACCAGCCAATGTGTTAGTGGGGTTCAGCACCGCCAGCTGTTCCCCCGCTGTGTAGCCAGCATCGTGTTCAGCACAAGCCACGCTGGCACAACTGACCAAAAGCTGCCACCAGTGCAGGCTTCGGCCTACACATTGCTCCTGTCCTCCTCCTGCTGACCCTGGGCTCTAACACCGCCAGTTTTTGCCCGGACATGCGAGCTGCACAGAGAAAAACACCAGTCAATGTGTCAGTGGGGTTCAGCACCGCCAGCTGTTCCCCTGCTGTGTAGCTTGCAACGTGACCTGCAAACGCCACGCAGGCACATGAACTGAAATTGAAGGGAGCCTGCCCCCCACCCCCAGGTGTTTCTATGTAAAACAGCCACCTTGTACAGCAGTACTGCTGCATTTGTACAAGGTGGCTGACTTTTTCTCCTTGCCCACGTGGAACTCAACACGTACAAAATGTGTCTCATTGAGACCATTCCACTGTCCCTGAGGTGTGACTTTCCTTTCTAATGATACGCAGCACCACCCTTGTTAGCGCTGCCCGTCTTTTGACATCATTGGTTAGCTGGCTGCGCCTGTGCGTCTGCCCTGCTCGAAACAACGCCCCTCGGTGTCTTATTTTTTTGAACAGCGAGGGTGTGATTGATGGGCATGTGCAGTGCATATGTTTGCCTGTGTTCACTCATCTCCTTCCGCCTTCTTCAGACTGGGTGTCCTCATGGCCGCGGCAGGCGATAAGGGATCAGATGAGGCCGCCCAGTCTGAAGCAGGTGTAAGGACATGTGTGAGCGTCAAACATATTTACTGAACAAGGCCACGAATCCCAGCCACGCAGTGTGATTTTTTGAAAACACACTGTGGGTCTGGGATTCATGTCCATCGCTAACCGTAACGGCCGACATTAAATGAGGTCAGAAGACAGGAAGCGCTCACAGCGCATGGCCAAGGGATCCCAATAGCGCAGACTCCTGTACAGCAAATAACAACGCTCAGGAATCTGCGCACAGCAGCTAGGTGTAAATTTTGACACCTGTGCTGCATCTCCTTAAAAAGACTAGTAGTCACGCCTCCACTACTGTTTGACAGTATAATGGGCTAAATAGTGTACGTGTTTTATTCAGCGTGTGCAAGGAGCAAAATTAAATAGAGCAACCTTTGACTTGTGCATCATTAATGCTGTTCAAGGTGTGGCTCTTGTACCTTGCAACACCTGAGGGGGGGGTTAAAGGTAACCTTTGAAATTGGTTCAACTAGGCTTCGGCCTACACTCTGCTCCTCTCCTCCTCCTGCTGACCCTGGGCTCAAACAACGCCAGTTTCTGCCCGGACATGCTAGCTGCACAGAGAAAAACACCAGCCAATGTGTTAGTGGGGTTCAGCACCGCCAGCTGTTCCCCTGCTGTGTAGTCGGCATCGTGTCCAGCACAAGCCATGCTGGCACAACTGACCAAAAGCTGCCACCAGTGCAGGCTTCGGCCTACACTTTGCTCCTCTCCTCCTCCTGCTGACCCTGGGCTCAAACAACGCCAGTTTCTGCCCGGACATGCTAGCTGCACAGAGAAAAACACCAGCCAATGTGTTAGTGGGGTTCAGCACCGCCAGCTGTTCCCCTGCTGTGTAGCTGGCAACGTGTCCTGCAAACGCCACGCAGGCACATGAACTGAAATTGAAGGGAGCCTGCCCCCCACCCCCCCAGGTGTTTCTATGTATAACAGCCACCTTGTACAGCAGTACTGCTGCATTTGTACAAGGTGGCTGACTTTTTCTCCTTGCACACGTGGAACTCAACAAGTACAAAATGTGTCTCATTACAGACCATTACAATGTCCCTGAGGTGTGACTTTCCTTTTTAATGACACGCAGCACCCCCATTGTTAGCGCTGCCCGTCTCCTGACATCATTGGTTGGCTGGCTGTGCCTGTGCGTCCCCCTTGCCCGACACAACGCCCCCCGTTGTCTCATATATTTTGACTGCGAGGGTGTGATTGATGGGCACGAGCAGTGCATATGTTCCCCTGTCTTCACTCCCCTCCTTCCGCCTTCTTCTGACTGTGCGGCCTCATGGCCGCGGCATGCGATAAGGGATCAGCTGAGGCCGCCCAGTCTGAAGCAGGTGTAAGGACATGTGTGAGCGGCGAACATATTTACTGCACAAGGCCACGAATCCCAGCACCGCAGTGTGACTTTAGGAAAGGGCACTGTGGGTCTGGGATTTATGGCCATCGTTAACCGCAACGGCCAACATGAAATGAGGTCATGAGACGGCCTGCACTAACAGGGTATTGCCAAGGGATAACACAAGAGCGCAGTTTCCTGTACTGCAAATAACAACGGTAAGGAATCTGCGCACAGCACCTAGGTGTAAATTTGTACACCTGTGCTGCGTCTCCTTAAAAAGACTAGTAGTCACGCCTCCACTACTGTTTGACAGAATAATGGGCTAAATAGTGTACGTGTTTAATTCAGCGTGTGCAAGGAGCAAGATTAAATAGAGCAACCTTTGACTTGTGCATCATTAATGCTGTTCAAGGTGTGGCTCTTGTACCTTGCAACACCTGAGGGGGGGTTAAAGGTAACCTTTGAAATTGGTTCAACTAGGCTTCGGCCTACACTCTGCTCCTCTACTCCTCCTGCTGACCCTGGGCTCAAACACCGCTAGTTTCTGCCTGGAACTGCTAGCTGCACAGAGAAAAACACCAGTCAATGTGTTCGTGGGGTTCAGCACCGCCAGCTGTTTCCCTGCTGTGTAGTTGGCATCGTGTCCAGCACAAGCCACGCTGGCACAACCGACCAAAACCTGCCACCAGTGCAGGCTTCGGCCTACACTCTGCTCCTCTCCTCCTCCTGCTGACCCCGGGCTCAAACACCGCCAGTTTCTGCCCGGACATGCTAGCTGCACAGAGAAAAACACCAGTCAATGTGTTACTGGGGTTCAGCACCGCCAGCTGTTCCCCTGCTGTGTAGTCGGCATCGTGTCCAGCACAAGCCACGCTGGCACAACTGAACAAAAGCTGCCACCAGTGCAGGCTTCGGCCTACACTTTGCTCCTCTCTTCCTCCTGCTGACCCTGGGCTCAAACAACGCCAGTTTCTGCCCGGACATGCTAGCTGCACAGAGAAAAACACCAGCCAATGTGTTAGTGGGGTTCAGCACCGCCAGCTGTTCCCCTGCTGTGTAGCTGGCAACGTGTCCTGCAAACGCCACGCAGGCACATGAACTGAAATTGAAGGGAGCCTGCCCCCCACCCCCCCAGGTGTTTCTATGTATAACAGCCACCTTGTACAGCAGTACTGCTGCATTTGTACAAGGTGGCTGACTTTTTCTCCTTGCACACGTGGAACTCAACAAGTACAAAATGTGTCTCATTACAGACCATTACAATGTCCCTGAGGTGTGACTTTCCTTTTTAATGACACGCAGCACCCCCATTGTTAGCGCTGCCCGTCTCCTGACATCATTGGTTGGCTGGCTGTGCCTGTGCGTCCCCCCTGCCCGACACAACGCCCCCCGTTGTCTCATATAGTTTGACTGCGAGGGTGTGATTGATGGGCACGAGCAGGCACATGAACTGAAATTGAAGGGAGCCTGCCCCCCACCCCCCCAGGTGTTTCTATGTATAACAGCCACCTTGTACAGCAGTACTGCTGCATTTGTACAAGGTGGCTGACTTTTTCTCCTTGCCCACGTGGAACTCAACACGTACAAAATGTGTCTCATTGAGACCATTCCACTGTCCCTGAGGTGTGACTTTCCTTTCTAATGATACGCAGCACCACCCTTGTTAGCGCTGCCCGTCTTTTGACATCATTGGTTAGCTGGCTGCGCCTGTGCGTCTGCCCTGCTCGAAACAACGCCCCTCGGTGTCTTATTTTTTTGAACAGCGAGGGTGTGATTGATGGGCATGTGCAGTGCATATGTTTGCCTGTGTTCACTCATCTCCTTCCGCCTTCTTCAGACTGGGTGTCCTCATGGCCGCGGCAGGCGATAAGGGATCAGATGAGGCCGCCCAGTCTGAAGCAGGTGTAAGGACATGTGTGAGCGTCAAACATATTTACTGAACAAGGCCACGAATCCCAGCCACGCAGTGTGATTTTTTGAAAACACACTGTGGGTCTGGGATTCATGTCCATCGCTAACCGTAACGGCCGACATTAAATGAGGTCAGAAGACAGGAAGCGCTCACAGCACATGGCCAAGGGATCCCAATAGCGCAGACTCCTGTACAGCAAATAACAACGCTCAGGAATCTGCGCACAGCAGCTAGGTGTAAATTTTGACACCTGTGCTGCATCTCCTTAAAAAGACTAGTAGTCACGCCTCCACTACTGTTTGACAGTATAATGGGCTAAATAGTGTACGTGTTTTATTCAGCGTGTGCAAGGAGCAAAATTAAATAGAGCAACCTTTGACTTGTGCATCATTAATGCTGTTCAAGGTGTGGCTCTTGTACCTTGCAACACCTGAGGGGGGGGTTAAAGGTAACCTTTGAAATTGGTTCAACTAGGCTTCGGCCTACACTCTGCTCCTCTCCTCCTCCTGCTGACCCTGGGCTCAAACAACGCCAGTTTCTGCCCGGACATGCTAGCTGCACAGAGAAAAACACCAGCCAATGTGTTAGTGGGGTTCAGCACCGCCAGCTGTTCCCCTGCTGTGTAGTCGGCATCGTGTCCAGCACAAGCCATGCTGGCACAACTGACCAAAAGCTGCCACCAGTGCAGGCTTCGGCCTACACTTTGCTCCTCTCCTCCTCCTGCTGACCCTGGGCTTAAACAACGCCAGTTTCTGCCCGGACATGCTAGCTGCACAGAGAAAAACACCAGCCAATGTGTTAGTGGGGTTCAGCACCGCCAGCTGTTCCCCTGCTGTGTAGCTGGCAACGTGTCCTGCAAACGCCACGCAGGCACATGAACTGAAATTGAAGGGAGCCTGCCCCCCACCCCCCCAGGTGTTTCTATGTATAACAGCCACCTTGTACAGCAGTACTGCTGCATTTGTACAAGGTGGCTGACTTTTTCTCCTTGCACACGTGGAACTCAACAAGTACAAAATGTGTCTCATTACAGACCATTACAATGTCCCTGAGGTGTGACTTTCCTTTTTAATGACACGCAGCACCCCCATTGTTAGCGCTGCCCGTCTCCTGACATCATTGGTTGGCTGGCTGTGCCTGTGCGTCCCCCTTGCCCGACACAACGCCCCCCGTTGTCTCATATATTTTGACTGCGAGGGTGTGATTGATGGGCACGAGCAGTGCATATGTTCCCCTGTCTTCACTCCCCTCCTTCCGCCTTCTTCTGACTGTGCGGCCTCATGGCCGCGGCATGCGATAAGGGATCAGCTGAGGCCGCCCAGTCTGAAGCAGGTGTAAGGACATGTGTGAGCGGCGAACATATTTACTGCACAAGGCCACGAATCCCAGCACCGCAGTGTGACTTTAGGAAAGGGCACTGTGGGTCTGGGATTTATGGCCATCGTTAACCGCAACGGCCAACATGAAATGAGGTCATGAGACGGCCTGCACTAACAGGGTATTGCCAAGGGATAACACAAGAGCGCAGTTTCCTGTACTGCAAATAACAACGGTAAGGAATCTGCGCACAGCACCTAGGTGTAAATTTGTACACCTGTGCTGCGTCTCCTTAAAAAGACTAGTAGTCACGCCTCCACTACTGTTTGACAGTATAATGGGCTAAATAGTGTACGTGTTTAATTCAGCGTGTGCAAGGAGCAAAATTAAATAGAGCAACCTTTGACTTGTGCATCATTAATGCTGTTCAAGGTGTGGCTCTTGTACCTTGCAACACCTGAGGGGGGGGTTAAAGGTAACCTTTGAAATTGGTTCAACTAGGCTTCGGCCTACACTCTGCTCCTCTACTCCTCCTGCTGACCCTGGGCTCAAACACCGCTAGTTTCTGCCCGGAACTGCTAGCTGCACAGAGAAAAACACCAGTCAATGTGTTCGTGGGGTTCAGCACCGCCAGCTGTTCCCCTGCTGTGTAGTTGGCATCGTGTCCAGCACAAGCCACGCTGGCACAACCGACCAAAACCTGCCACCAGTGCAGGCTTCGGCCTACACTCTGCTCCTCTCCTCCTCCTGCTGACCCCGGGCTCAAACACCGCCAGTTTCTGCCCGGACATGCTAGCTGCACAGAGAAAAACACCAGTCAATGTGTTACTGGGGTTCAGCACCGCCAGCTGTTCCCCTGCTGTGTAGTCGGCATCGTGTCCAGCACAAGCCACGCTGGCACAACTGAACAAAAGCTGCCACCAGTGCAGGCTTCGGCCTACACTTTGCTCCTCTCTTCCTCCTGCTGACCCTGGGCTCAAACAACGCCAGTTTCTGCCCGGACATGCTAGCTGCACAGAGAAAAACACCAGCCAATGTGTTAGTGGGGTTCAGCACCGCCAGCTGTTCCCCTGCTGTGTAGCTGGCAACGTGTCCTGCAAACGCCACGCAGGCACATGAACTGAAATTGAAGGGAGCCTGCCCCCCACCCCCCCAGGTGTTTCTATGTATAACAGCCACCTTGTACAGCAGTACTGCTGCATTTGTACAAGGTGGCTGACTTTTTCTCCTTGCACACGTGGAACTCAACAAGTACAAAATGTGTCTCATTACAGACCATTACAATGTCCCTGAGGTGTGACTTTCCTTTTTAATGACACGCAGCACCCCCATTGTTAGCGCTGCCCGTCTCCTGACATCATTGGTTGGCTGGCTGTGCCTGTGCGTCCCCCCTGCCCGACACAACGCCCCCCGTTGTCTCATATATTTTGACTGCGAGGGTGTGATTGATGGGCACGAGCAGTGCATATGTTCCCCTGTCTTCACTCCCCTCCTTCCGCCTTCTTCTGACTGTGCGGCCTCATGGCCGCGGCATGCGATAAGGGATCAGCTGAGGCCGCCCAGTCTGAAGCAGGTGTAAGGACATGTGTGAGCGGCGAACATATTTACTGCACAAGGCCACGAATCCCAGCACCGCAGTGTGACTTTAGGAAAAGCCACTGTGGGTCTGGGATTTATGGCCATCGTTAACCGCAACGGCCAACATGAAATGAGGTCATGAGACGGCCTGCACTAACAGGGTATTGCCAAGGGATAACACAAGAGCGCAGTTTCCTGTACTGCAAATAACAACGGTAAGGAATCTGCGCACAGCACCTAGGTGTAAATTTGTACACCTGTGCTGCGTCTCCTTAAAAAGACTAGTAGACTAGTCACGCCTCCACTACTGTTTGACAGTATAATGGGCTAAATAGTGTACGTGTTTAATTCAGCGTGTGCAAGGAGCAAAATTAAATAGAGCAACCTTTGACTTGTGCATCATTAATGCTGTTCAAGGTGTGGCTCTTGTACCTTGCAACACCTGAGGGGGGGGTTAAAGGTAACCTTTGAAATTGGTTCAACTAGGCTTCGGCCTACACTCTGCTCCTCTCCTCGTCCTGCTGACCCTGGGCTCAAACACCGCTAGTTTTTGCCCGGAACTGCTAGCTGCACAGAGAAAAACACCAGTCAATGTGTTAGTGGGGTTCAGCAACGCCAGCTGTTCCCCTGCTGTGTAGTCGGCAACGTGTCCAGCACAAGCCACGCTGGCACAACAGAACAAAAGCTGCCACCAGTGCAGGCTTCGGCCTACACTTTGCTCCTCTCCTCCTCCTGCTGACCCTGGGCTCAAACAACGCCAGTTTCTGCCCGGACATGCTAGCTGCACAGAGAAAAACACCAGCCAATGTGTTAGTGGGGTTCAGCACCGCCAGCTGTTCCCCTGCTGTGTAGTCGGCATCGTGTCCAGCACAAGCCACGCTGGCACAACTGAACAAAAGCTGCCACCAGTGCAGGCTTCAGCCTACACTTTGCTCCTCTCCTCCTCCTGCTGACCCTGGGCTCAAACAACGCCAGTTTCTGCCCGGACATGCTAGCTGCACAGAGAAAAACACCAGCCAATGTGTTAGTGGGGTTCAGCACCGCCAGCTGTTCCCATGCTGTGTAGCTGGCAACGTGTCCTGCAAACGCTACGCAGGCACATGAACTGAAATTGAAGGGAGCCTGCCCCCCACCCCCCCAGGTGTTTCTATGTATAACAGCCACCTTGTACAGCAGTACTGCTGCATTTGTACAAGGTGGCTGACTTTTTGTCCTTGCCCACGTGGAACTCAAAACGTACAAAATGTGTCTCATTGAGACCATTCCACTGTCCCTGAGGTGTGACTTTCCTTTCTAATGATACGCAGCACCCCCCTTGGTAGCGCTTCCCGTCTTCTGACATCATTGGTTGGCTTGTTGCGCCTGTGCGTCCTCCCTGCCTGAAACAATGCTCCTCGTTGTCTTATTTTGACTGCGAGGGTGTGATTGATGGGCACGAGCAGTGCATATCTTCACCTGTCTTAACTCATCTCCTTCCGCCTTTTTCAGACTGTGCAGCCTCATGGCCGCGGCATGCGAGAAGGGATCAGCAGAGGCCGCCCAGTCTGAAGCAGGTGTAAGGACGTGTGTGAACGGCCAAAATATTTACTGCTCAAGGCCACGAATCACAGCACCGCAGTGTGACTTTATGAAAAGGCACTGTGGGTCTGGGATTTATGGCCATCGTTAACCGCACCGGCCAACATGAAATGAGGTCATAAGACGGGCAGCTCTAACAGGGCATTGCCAAGGGATAACACAAGAGCGCAGACTCCTGTACAGCAAATAACAACGCTCAGGAAGCTGTGCCAAGCACCAAGGCGTTATTTGGGACACCTGTGCTGCGTCTCCTTAAAAAGCCAAGTCACGCATCCACTACAGTTTGACTGTAGAATGGGCTAAATTGTGTACGTCTTTCATTCAGCGTGTGCAAGTAGACAGATTAATAGAGCAACCTTTCACTTGTGCAGCATTAATACTGCACAAGGTGTGTCTCTTGTACTTTGTAACACCTGAGGGGGGGTTAAAGGTTTCCTTTGAAATTGGTTCAAATAGGCTTCGGCCTACACTCTGCTCCTCTCCTCCTCCTCCTGCTTCAACACGGGCTCTAACATCGCTAGTTTTTGACCGCAAGTGCTAGCTGCACAGAGAAAAACACACGCCATTGTGTTAGTGGGGTTCAGCAACGCCAGCTGTTCCCCCACTGTGTAGCCGGCAAAGTGTCCTGCAAACGCAACGCAGACACAAAGCTGCCTCCAGTGCAGGCTTCGGCCTACACTCTGCTCCCCCTGCTTACCCTTAGCTCCAACACCGCTAGTTGGGGCTCTAGGAAGACAATCTTTAATAGGCAACGCATCTGGGTTCCAGCACCGCCAGCTGGTTCTCGGCAGTGTTCTTGTCGCAGGTACTCCCTCGTGCCAAGCCTGGTTTCAGCACAGTCAGCTGTTTCCGGGTTGTGTCAAGCTCACTGAGACGCCTATGCTTGCCCCGTCGTGGTGCGGTCGGGTTAGCAAACTCCAGGGTGCCTCCAGTTTAGGAGCTTCCTATGTGGGCTGCGTGAACTGGTAGTCAAGGCTGGTTCTGTAGTGCCAGTAGGCCCAGCTCCCCCTGTAGGACTGTTGGGGTTCGGTAACTGCGGCTGCCTCGCGGCCTAGCTGTTCTCTCCTCTCCTGTGGGCCTTGGGGTCCACCACCTGGTTCCAGCACCGTCAGCTGGTTCCAGGCCGAGCCTTTGGCTTAGGTGCCTCCTCCTGGGTATCCGAGTTCCGCCAACGTCAGGCGGTCCTTGGTAGTGCTTTTAAGCGCGGGCACCTACAGCTTAGTAACCGGGTTCCAGCACCGCCAGCTGGTCCTCGGTCGTGCCATTGGCTCTTGCACACTGGGGCAACGCATCTGGGTTCCAGCACCGCCAGCTGGTTCTCGGCAGTGTTCTTGTCACAGGTACTCCCTCGTGCCAAGCCTGGTTTCAGCACCGTCAGCTGTTTCCGGGTTGTGTCAAGCTCACTGAGACGCCTATGCTTGCCCCGTCGTGGTGCGGTCGGGTTAGCCAACTCCAGGGTGCTTCCAGTTTAGGAGCTTCCTATGTGGGCTGCGTGAACTGGTAGTCAAGGCTGGTTCTGTAGTGCCAGTAGGCCCAGCTCCCCCTGTAGGACTGTTGGGGTTCGGTAACTGCGGCTGCCTCGCGGCCTAGCTGTTCTCTCCTCTCCTGTGGGCCTTGCGGTCCACCACCTGGTTCCAGCACCGTCAGCTGGTTCCGGGCCGAGCCTTTGGCTTAGGTGCCTCCTCCTGGGTATCCGAGTTCCGCCAACGTCAGGCGGTCCTTGGTAGTGCTTTTAAGCGCGGGCACCTACAGCTTAGTAACCGTGTTCCAGCACCGCCAGCTGGTCCTCGGTCGTGCCATTGGCTCTTGCACACTGGGGCAACGCATCTGGGTTCCAGCACCGCCAGCTGGTTCTCGGCAGTGTTTTTGTCACAGGTACTCCCTCGTGCCAAGCCTGGTTTCAGCACCGTCAGCTGTTTCCGGGGTGTGTCAAACTCGCTGAGACGCCTATGTTTGCCCCGTCGTGCTGCGGTCGGTTTAGCCAACTCCAGGGTGCCTCCAGTTTAGGAGCTTCCTATGTGGGCTGCGTGAACTGGTAGTCAAGGCTGGTTCTGTAGTGCCAGTAGGCCCAGCTCCCCCTGTAGGACTGTTGGGGTTCGGTAACTGCGGCTGCCTCGCGGCCTAGCTGTTCTCTCCTCTCCTGTGGGCCTTGGGGTCCACCACCTGGTTCCAGCACCGTCAGCTGGTTCCGGGCCGAGCCTTTGGCTTAGGTGCCTCCTCCTGGGTATCCGAGTTCCGCCAACGTCAGGCGGTCCTTGGTAGTCCTTTTAAGCGCGGGCACCTACAGCTTAGTAACCGTGTTCCAGCACCGCCAGCTGGTCCTCGGTCGTGCCATTGGCTCTTGCACACTGGGGCAACGCATCTGGGTTCCAGCACCGCCAGCTGGTTCTCGGCAGTGTTTTTGTCACAGGTACTCCCTCGTGCCAAACCTGGTTTCAGCACCGTCAGCTGTTTCCGGGGTGTGTCAAACTTGCTGAGACGCCTATGTTTGCCCCGTCGTGTTGCAGTCGGGTTAGCCAACTCCAGGGTGCCTCCAGTTTAGGAGCTTCCTATGTGGGCTGCGTGAACTGGTAGTCAAGGCTGGTTCTGTAGTGCCAGTAGGCCCAGCTCCCCCTGTAGGACTGTTGGGGTTCGGTAACTGCGGCTGCCTCGCGGCCTAGCTGTTCTCTCCTCTACTGTGGGCCTTGGGGTCCACCACCTGGTTCCAGCACCGTCAGCTGGTTCCGGGCCGAGCCTTTGGCTTAGGTGCCTCCTCCTGGGTATCCGAGTTCCGCCAACGTCAGGCGGTCCTTGGTAGTGCTTTTAAGCGCGGGCACCTACAGCTTAGTAACCGTGTTCCAGCACCGTCAGCTGGTCCTCGGTCGTGCCATTGGCTCTTGCACACTGGGGCAACGCATCTGGGTTCCAGCACCGCCAGCTCGTTCTCGGCAGTGTTCTTGACACAGGTACTCCCTCGTGCCAAGCCTGGTTTCAGCACCGCCAGCTGTTTCCGGGTTGTGTCAAGCTCACTGAGACGCCTATGCTTGCCCCGTCGTGGTGCGGTCGGGTTAGCCAACTCCAGGGTGCCTCCAGTTTAGGAGCTTCCTATGTGGGCTGCGTGAACTGGTAGTCAAGGCTGGTTCTGTAGTGCCAGTAGGCCCAGCTCCCCCTGTAGGACTGTTGGGGTTCGGTAACTGCGGCTGCCTCGCGGCCTAGCTGTTCTCTCCTCTCCTGTGGACCTTCAGGTCCACCACCTGGTTCCAGCACCGTCAGCTGGTTCTCGGCAGTGTCTTTTGCTCTTGTACCTTCTGCTCCCCATCCTGGTTCCAGTACCGTCAGCTGGTTCCGGGCAGAGCCTTTGGCTTAGGTGCCTCCTTCTGGGTATCCAAGTTCCACCAACGTCAGGTGGTCCTTGGTAGTGCTTTCGGGCACGGGTACCTCCTGCTTAGTAACCGGGTTCCAGTAACGTCAGCTGGTCCTCGGTAGTTCCTTTGGCTCTTGGACCTTCGGCTACCCATCCGGGTTCCAGTACCGTCAGCTGGTTCTCGGCAGTGTCTTTTGCTCTTGTACCTTCTGCTCCCCATCCTGGTTCCAGTACCGTCAGCTGGTTCCGGGCAGAGCCTTTGGCTTAGGTGCCTCCTTCTGGGTATCCGAGTTCCGCCAACGTCAGGCGGTCCTTGGTAGTGCTTTTTAGCACGGGTACCTCCTGCTTAGTAACCGGGTTCCAGTAACGTCAGCTGGTCCTCGGTAGTTCCATAGGCTCTTGAACCTTCGGGTAGCCATCCGAGTTCCAGTTCCATCAGCTGGTTCTTGGCATTTTCTCAGCCTTCTTGTACCTTCTGCTACATTTCCACGTTGAAGACCCTAAAGTCGACGACCCGGAAGACCACCCCGATGACGACGACGACGACCCGGAAGACCACCCCGATGACGACGACGACGACGGCGGAGACGACGACGGCTGAGACGACGACGGCGGAGATGACGACACTGGAGACGACGACCCTGGAGACGACGACATGGAAGACCGAGAAGCAGAAGAACAAGAGGCTGCAGAACAAAGAGCAGAAGAACATTAAGCATAAGACTTAATATCAGAGCAAAAGATATTATCTAAATTATATGCAGAAGAAGACTAAGCAGTGTATGGGGGTGAGTCCGTTCCTCCTCGTGGTGCCCCTGGATAAAGCCTGATGCTGCAGGCCAAACTGAACGCGGACAAATGTAACTTTTGTGACTGGCAGAACGGAAGGTGTAATCTTCCAACTTTTATAGATAACAACTACGGGAATGCCTGTCACAAATGAGAATATGATGAAGAAGTAGAATAGGAAGAATATTAGGATTCTAAATTAGGATTCTAAATTAGGATTATTTAGTCTAGAAAAAAGACGACTGAGGGGCGATCTAATAACCATGTATAAGTATATAAGGGGACAATACAAATATCTCGCTGAGGATCTGTTTATACCAAGGAAGGTGACGGGCACAAGGGGGCATTCTTTGCGTCTGGAGGAGAGAAGGTTTTTCCACCAACATAGAAGAGGATTCTTTACTGTTAGGGCAGTGAGAATCTGGAATTGCTTGCCTGAGGAGGTGGTGATGGCGAACTCAGTCGAGGGGTTCAAGAGAGGCCTGGATGTCTTCCTGGAGCAGAACAATATTGTATCATACAATTATTAGGTTCTGTAGATGGACGTAGATCTGGGTATTTATTATGATGGAATATAGGCTGAACTGGATGGACAAATGTCTTTTTTCGGCCTTACTAACTATGTTACTATGTTATGTTACTAATAATAACAGTGGAATAAAAAGAATATGTAGAATAGGAAGAATAATAATAGTTGAATAAAATGAATATGAAGAATGTAATAAAAAAAAATAGGTAGAAGATGAAGAAGAAGATGAATAAGGTGAAGAAGAAGTTGATGTCAAAGATGCTGATGATGATGAAGATGAAAGTGTGGGAAAAGTAAAAAAAAAAAAGAAGGGGAAGGGCGTGGAATAGTGAAACATCAATATCTGACAAAATAAAAAAAAATTTACATACTCAATATCTTTTTCACTCCGAACGTCTTAAAAAAAACAAAAAACATGCTATTCTATTTGATTGGGCTAAACCTCATTGCCTTTAATGTCTCCGCCACCTCCCACAATACATCCTACATTATTCTTAGTTGTTTTCCTTCATGTAGAATGAACCTACAAGGCAAGAAAGGGTTTATTTTAATTCCGATATTTTGGTCCCATTGACTTGCATTGGGATCGGGTATCGGTATTGGCGATATCCGATATTTTTTGAATATCGGCCGATCCTATCCGATACCGATACTTTCCGATATCGGAAGGTATCGCTCAACACTAATTAGGGCCTGCGGTCAGCAGAGCTCCCACATCACAGAGCTTGTCCTGTGTGAGTTTAACTATCAGGTCATGCTGGGTGCTCCTAACCACCAGGTCATAACAGTACAGCTGGTCCAAAGTATTAATGCATCTCAATAGAGGGATAAGAGAAGCTCTGAGACCATTTTTTTTTCTTTGCACAGTGTTATGTCTTTCTTTTCCCCTAAACCTTTGGGTGGTTCAGGACACAGGTGTAGATATGGACATTCAAGGTCTGTCCTCTTGTGTGGATCATCTCACTGCAAGGGTACAAAACATTCAAGATTTTGTGGTTCAGAATCCTATGTTAGAGCCTAGAATTCCTATTCCTGATTTATTTTCTGGGGATAGATCTAAGTTTCTGAATTTCAAAAATAATTGTAAACTGTTTCTATCTTTGAAACCCCGCTCCTCTGGTGACCCCGTTCAACAAGTAAAAATCATTATTTCTTTGTTGCGTGGTGACCCTCAAGACTGGGCATTTTCCCTTGCGCCAGGAGATCCTGCATTGTGTGATGTTGATGCGTTTTTTTCTGGCGCTTGGATTGCTTTATGATGAACCAAATTCAGTGGATCAGGCAGAGAAAATCTTGCTGGCTTTGTGTCAGGGTCAGGATGAAGCGGAGGTGTACTGTCAGAAGTTTAGAAAGTGGTCTGTGCTTACTCAGTGGAATGAGTGTGCCCTGGCGGCAATTTTCAGAAAAAGTCTTTCTGAAGCCCTTAAGGATGTCATGGTGGGATTTCCCACGCCTGCTGGTCTGAATGAGTCTATGTCCTTGGCCATTCAGATCGATCGGCGCTTGCGTGAGCGCAAAGCTGTGCACCATCTGGCGGTATTCTCTGAGCATAGGCCTGAGCCTATGCAGTGTGATAGGACTTTGACCAGAGCTGAATGGCAAGAACACAGATGTCGGAATGGGCTGTGTTTTTACTGTGGTGAATCCACTCATGCTATCTCCGATTGTCCTAAGCGCACTAAGCGGTTCGCTAGGTCTGCCACCATTGGTATGGTACAGTCTAAATTTCTTTGGTCCGTTACTCTGATTTGCTCTCTGTCATCCTATTCTGTTATGGCATTTGTGGATTCAGGTGCTGCCCTGAATTTGATGGACTTGGAGTTTGCCGGGCGCTGTGGTTTTTTCTTGGAGCCCTTGCAGTATCCTATTCCATTGAGAGGAATTGATGCTATGCCTTTGGCCAAGAATAAGCCTCAGTACTGGACTCAATTGACCATGTGCATGGCTCCTGCACATCAGGAGGATATTCGCTTTTTGGTGTTGCATAATCTGCATGATGTGGTCGTTTTGGGGTTGCCATGGCTACTGGTCCATAATCCAGTGTTAGATTGGAAATCTATGTCTGTGTCCGGCTGGGGTTGTCAGGGGGTACATGGTGATGTTCCATTGTTGTCAATTTCGCCTTCCACTCCTTCTGAAGTCCCTGAGTTTTTATCAGATTACCGGGATGTATTTGAAGAGCCCAAATCCGATGCCCTACCTCTTCATAGGGATTGCGATTGTGCTATTAATTTGATTCCTGGTAGCAAGTTTCCTAAGGGCCGTCTGTTTAATTTATCTGTGCCAGAGCACGCCGCTATGT
Source organism: Ranitomeya imitator (assembly GCF_032444005.1). Classification (NCBI taxonomy): domain Eukaryota; kingdom Metazoa; phylum Chordata; class Amphibia; order Anura; family Dendrobatidae; genus Ranitomeya; species Ranitomeya imitator. The sequence continues at coordinate 669,302,572 of NC_091286.1, read as the reverse complement.
GGAGTTATATAAAGGAATCCTTGGAGAAAGGCCATATTCGCCCATCGTCGTCACCATTGGGAGCAGGGTTCTTTTTTGTGGCCAAGAAGGATGGCTCTTTGAGACCTTGTATTGATTACCGCCTTCTTAATAAGATCACAGTCAAATTTCAGTATCCTTTGCCGCTGCTGTCTGATTTGTTTGCTCGGATTAAGGGGGCTAGTTGGTTCACCAAGATAGATCTTCGAGGGGCGTATAATCTTGTGCGAATTAAACAGGGCGATGAATGGAAAACAGCATTTAATACGCCCGAGGGCCATTTTGAGTACCTGGTTATGCCATTCGGGCTTTCTAATGCTCCATCTGTGTTTCAGTCCTTTATGCATGACATCTTTCGAGAGTACCTGGATAGATTCATGATTGTATATTTGGATGACATTTTGGTCTTTTCGAATGATTGGGAGTCTCATGTGAAGCAGGTCAAAATGGTGTTCCAGGTCCTTCGTGAGAATTCCTTGTTTGTGAAGGGGTCAAAGTGTCTCTTTGGAGTTCAGAAGGTTTCATTTTTGGGTTTCATTTTTTCCCCTTCTACTATCGAGATGGACCCTGTTAAAGTTCAGGCCATTTATGATTGGACTCAGCCGACATCTGTGAAGAGCCTGTAGAAGTTCCTGGGCTTTGCTGTTATCTTTGCTAATGACAGGTGTTATGAAGGCAATCCAGAAACACAGTGTGCTTAGCGATCAGAGCGCACACAGTGATCTGACAAATACCCAAAAATACAAGAACGAGCTCTGAGACGTGGAAACTCTGTAGACTGCACACCTGATCCTATCCTAAACACAACTAAAAGCGGCTGTGGATTGCGCCTAACAACTACCTAGGCAACTCGGCACAGCCTAAGAAACTAGCTAGGCTGAAGATAGAAAAATAGGCCTGACTTGCCCCAGAGAAATTCCCCAAAGGAAAAGGCAGCCCCCCACATATAATGACTGTGAGTAAGATGAAAAGACAAAACGTAGGGATGAAATAGATTCAGCAAAGTGGGGCCCGATATTCTAGGACAGAGCGAGGACAGTAAAGCGAACTTTGCAGTCTACAAAAAACCCTAAAGCAAAACCACGCAAAGGGGGCAAAAAAAACCACCGTGCCGAACTAACGGCACGGCGGTACACCCTTTGCGTCTCAGAGCTTCCAGCAAAACAAAAGACAAGCTGGACAGAAAAAAAGCAACAAAAAAGCAAAAAGCACTTAGCTATACAGAGCAGCAGGTCACAGGAACAATCAGGAGAAGCTCAGATCCAACACTGAAACATTGACAAGGAGCAAGGATAGCAGCATCAGGCGGAGTTAAGTAATGAAGCAGTTAACGAGCTCACCAGAACACCTGAGGGAGGAAGCTCAGAAGCTGCAGTACCACTTGTGACCACAGGAGTAAATTCAGCCACAGAATTCACAACAGTACCCCCCCCTTGAGGAGGGGTCACCGAACCCTAACCAGAGCCCCCAGGCCGACCAGGATGAGCCGCATGAAAGGCACGAACAAGATCGGAAGCATGAACATCAGAGGCAAAAACCCAGGAATTATCTTCCTGAGCATAACCCTTCCATTTAACCAGATACTGGAGTTTCCGTCTAGAAACACGAGAATCCAAAATCTTCTCCACAATATACTCCAATTCCCCCTCCACCAAAACCGGGGCAGGAGGCTCAACAGATGGAACCATAGGTGCCACGTATCTCCGCAACAACGACCTATGGAATACATTATGTATGGAAAAGGAGTCTGGGAGGGTCAAACGAAAAGACACAGGATTGAGAACCTCAGAAATCCTATATGGACCAATAAAACGAGGTTTAAATTTAGGAGAGGAAACCTTCATAGGAATATGACGAGAAGATAACCAAACCAGATCCCCAACACGAAGTCGGGGACCCACACGGCGTCTGCGATTAGCGAAAAGTTGAGCTTTCTCCTGGGACAAGATCAAATTGTCCACTACCTGAGTCCAGATCTGCTGCAACCTATCCACCACAGAATCCACACCAGGACAGTCCGAAGACTCAACCTGTCCTGAAGAGAAACGAGGATGGAACCCAGAATTGCAAAAAAATGGAGAAACCAAGGTAGCCGAGCTGGCCCGATTATTAAGGGCGAACTCAGCCAACGGCAAAAAGGACACCCAATCATCCTGGTCTGCAGAAACAAAACATCTCAGATATGTTTCCAAGGTCTGATTGGTTCGTTCGGTCTGGCCATTAGTCTGAGGATGGAAAGCCGAGGAAAAGGATAGGTCAATGCCCATCCTACCACAAAAGGCTCGCCAAAACCTTGAAACAAACTGGGAACCTCTGTCAGAAACAATATTCTCAGGAATGCCATGCAACCGAACCACATGCTGAAAGAACAAAGGTACCAAATCAGAGGAGGAAGGCAATTTAGCCAAGGGCACCAGATGGACCATTTTAGAAAAGCGATCACAGACCACCCAAATGACTGACATCTTTTGAGAAACGGGAAGGTCAGAAATGAAATCCATCGAAATATGTGTCCAAGGCCTCTTTGGGACCGGCAAGGGCAAAAGCAACCCACTGGCACGAGAACAGCAGGGCTTAGCCCTAGCACAAATCCCACAGGACTGCACAAAAGTACGTACATCCCGTGACAGAGATCGCCACCAGAAGGATCTAGCCACTAACTCTCTGGTACCAAAGATTCCAGGATGACCAGCCAACACCGAACAATGAAGTTCAGAGATAAGTTTATTAGTCCACCTATCAGGGACGAACAGTTTCTCTGCTGGACAACGATCAGGTTTATTCGCCTGAAATTTTTGCAGCACCCGCCGCAAATCAGGGGAGATGGCAGACACAATGACTCCTTCCTTGAGGATACCCGCTGGCTCAGATAAACCCGGAGAGTCGGGCACAAAACTCCTAGACAGAGCATCCGCCTTCACATTTTTAGAGCCCGGAAGGTACGAAATCACAAAGTCGAAGCGGGCAAAAAATAACGACCAACGGGCCTGTCTAGGATTCAAGCGCTTGGCAGACTCGAGATAAGTCAAGTTCTTATGATCAGTCAATACCACCACGCGATGCTTAGCTCCTTCAAGCCAATGACGCCACTCCTCGAATGCCCACTTCATGGCCAGCAACTCTCGATTGCCCACATCATAATTACGCTCAGCGGGCGAAAACTTCCTGGAAAAGAAAGCACATGGTTTCATCACTGAGCAATCAGAACCTCTCTGTGACAAAACCGCCCCTGCTCCAATCTCAGAAGCATCAACCTCGACCTGGAACGGAAGAGAAACATCTGGCTGACACAACACAGGGGCAGAACAAAAACGACGCTTCAACTCCTGAAAAGCTTCCACAGCAGCAGAAGACCAATTAACCAAATCAGCACCCTTCTTGGTCAAATCGGTCAATGGTTTGGCAATGCTAGAAAAATTACAGATGAAGCGACGATAAAAATTAGCAAAGCCCAGGAACTTTTGCAGACTTTTCAGAGATGTCGGCTGAATCCAATCCTGGATGGCTTGGACCTTAACTGGATCCATCTCGATAGTAGAAGGGGTAAAGATGAACCCCAAAAATGAAACTTTCTGCACACCGAAGAGACACTTTGATCCCTTCACAAACAAAGAGTTAGCACGCAGGACCTGAAAAACCATTCTGACCTGCTTCACATGAGACTCCCAATCATCTGAGAAGATCAAAATGTCATCCAAGTAAACAATCAGGAATTTATCCAGATACTCACGGAAGATGTCATGCATAAAAGACTGAAACACAGATGGAGCATTGGCAAGTCCGAACGGCATCACTAGATACTCAAAATGACCCTCGGGCGTATTGAATGCAGTTTTCCATTCATCTCCTTGCCTGATTCTCACCAGATTATACGCACCACGAAGATCTATCTTAGTGAACCAACTAGCCCCCTTAATCCGAGCAAACAAGTCAGATAACAATGGCAAGGGATACTGAAATTTAACAGTGATCTTATTAAGAAGGCGGTAATCAATACACGGTCTCAGCGAACCATCCTTCTTGGCTACAAAGAAGAACCCTGCTCCCAGTGGTGATGACGATGGGCGAATATGTCCCTTCTCCAGGGATTCCTTCACATAACTGCGCATAGCGGCGTGTTCGGGCACGGATAAATTAAATAATCGACCTTTAGGGAATTTACTACCAGGAATCAAATTGATAGCACAATCACAATCCCTATGCGGAGGTAGAGCATCGGACTTGGGCTCTTCAAATACATCCTGATAATCAGACAAGAACTCTGGGACCTCAGAAGGGGTGGATGACGAAATCGACAAAAATGGAACATCACCATGTACCCCCTGACAACCCCAGCTGGATACCGACATGGAATTCCAATCCAATACTGGATTATGGGTTTGTAGCCATGGCAACCCCAACACGACCACATCATGCAGATTATGCAACACCAGAAAGCGAATAACTTCCTGATGTGCAGGAGCCATGCACATGGTCAGCTGGGCCCAGTATTGAGGTTTATTCTTGGCCAAAGGTGTAGCATCAATTCCTCTCAATGGAATAGGACACCGCAAAGGCTCCAAGAAAAACCCACAACGTTTAGCATAATCCAAATCCATCAGATTCAGGGCAGCGCCCGAATCCACAAACGCCATGACAGAAAACGACGACAAAGAGCATATCAAGGTAATGGACAGAAGGAATTTGGACTGTACAGTACCAATGACGGCAGACCTAGCGGACCGCTTAGTGCGCTTAGGACAATCAGAAATAGCATGAGTGGAATCACCACAGTAGAAACATAGCCCATTCAGACGTCTGTATTCCTGCCGTTCAACTCTAGTCATAGTCCTATCGCACTGTATAGGCTCAGGTTTAACCTCAGGCAGTACCGCCAAATGGTGCACAGATTTACGCTCGCGCAAGCGTCGACCGATCTGAATGGCCAAAGACAAAGACTCATTCAAACCAGCAGGCATAGGAAATCCCACCATGACATCCTTAAGAGCCTCAGAGAGACCCTTTCTGAACAAAGCTGCCAGCGCAGATTCATTCCACTGAGTGAGTACTGACCATTTCCTAAATTTCTGACAATATACTTCTATATCATCCTGACCCTGGCACAAAGCCAGCAAATTTTTCTCAGCCTGATCCACTGAATTAGGCTCATCGTACAGCAATCCGAGCGCCAGGAAAAACGCATCGACACTACTCAATGCAGGGTCTCCTGGCGCAAGGGAAAATGCCCAGTCTTGAGGGTCGCCGCGCAAAAAAGAAATAATAATTAAAACCTGTTGAATAGGATTACCAGAAGAATGAGGTTTCAAGGCCAGAAATAGCTTACAATTATTTTTGAAACTTAGAAACTTAGTTCTATCTCCAAAAAACAAATCAGGAATAGGAATTCTTGGTTCTAACATGGATTTCTGATCAATAGTATCATGAATTTTTTGTACATTTATAACGAGATTATCCATTGAAGAGCACAGACCCTGAATATCCATGTCCACACCTGTGTCCAGAATCACCCAAATGTCTAGGGGAAAAAAAAAAAGTGAACACAGAGCAGAAAAAAAAAAAAATGATGTCAGAACTTTTTCTTTCCCTCTATTGAGAATCATTAGTTGGGCTCCTTGTACTGTTATGTTTGCTAATGACAGGTGTTATGAAGGCAATCCAGAAACACAGTGTGCTTAGCGATCAGAGCGCACACAGTGATCTGACAAATACCCAAAAATACAAGAACGAGCTCTGAGACGTGGAAACTCTGTAGACTGCACACCTGATCCTATCCTAAACACAACTAAAAGCGGCTGTGGATTGTGCCTAACAACTACCTAGGCAACTCGGCACAGCCTAAGAAACTAGCTAGCCTGAAGATAGAAAAATAGGCCTGACTTGCCCCAGAGAAATTCCCCAAAGGAAAAGGCAGCCCCCCACATATAATGACTGTGAGTAAGATGAAAAGACAAAACGTAGGGATGAAATAGATTCAGCAAAGTGGGGCCCGATATTCTAGGACAGAGCGAGGACAGTAAAGCGAACTTTGCAGTCTACAAAAAACCCTAAAGCAAAACCACGCAAAGGGGGCAAAAAAACCCACCGTGCCGAACTAACGGCACGGCGGTACACCCTTTGCGTCTCAGAGCTTCCAGCAAAACAAAAGACAAGCTGGACAGAAAAAAAGCAACAAAAAAGCAAAAAGCACTTAGCTATACAGAGCAGCAGGTCACAGGAACAATCAGGAGAAGCTCAGATCCAACACTGAAACATTGACAAGGAGCAAGGATAGCAGCATCAGGCGGAGTTAAGTAATGAAGCAGTTAACGAGCTCACCAGAACACCTGAGGGAGGAAGCTCAGAAGCTGCAGTACCACTTGTGACCACAGGAGTGAATTCAGCCACAGAATTCACAACACTTTGCTAATTTTTACCGTCGCTTCATCGCTAATTTTTCTAGTATTGCTAAACCGTTGACTGATTTGACCAAGAAAGGTGCTGATGTGGTCAATTGGTCCTCTGCGGCTGTAGAGGCTTTTCAGGAGTTGAAGCGTCGTTTTTCTTCTGCCCCTGTGTTGTGCCAGCCAGATGTTTCGCTCCCGTTTCAGGTCGAGGTTGATGCTTCTGAGATTGGAGCAGGGGCTGTTTTGTCGCAAAGAAGTTCTGATGGCTCGGTGATGAAACCATGTGCCTTCTTTTCTAGAAAATTCTCGCCTGCTGAGCGCAATTATGATGTTGGCAATCGAGAGTTGTTGGCCATGAAGTGGGCATTCGAGGAGTGGCGACATTGGCTTGAAGGAGCTAAACATCGCGTGGTGGTCTTGAAGGATCACAAGAATTTGACTTATCTCGAGTGTGCCAAACGGTTGAATCCTAGACAGGCTCGATGGTCGCTCTTTTTCTCCCGTTTTGATTTTGTGGTTTCATACCTTCCGGGATCTAAGAATGTGAAGGCTGATGCCCTGTCAAGGAGTTTTGTGCCTGACTCTCCGGGTGTTCCGGAGCCGGCGGGTATTCTTAAAGAGGGGGTAATTTTCTCTGCCATCTCCCCTGATTTGCGGCGCGTGCTGCAGAAGTTTCAGGCTGATAGACCTGACCGTTGTCCAGCGGAGAGACTGTTTGTCCCTGATAGATGGACTAGTAGAGTTATCTCTGAGGTTCATTGTTCGGTGTTGGCTGGTCATCCTGGAATCTTTGGTACCAGAGATTTGGTGGCTAGATCCTTTTGGTGGCCTTCTTTGTCACGGGATGTGCGTTCTTTTGTGCAGTCCTGTGGGACTTGTGCTCGGGCTAAGCGCTGCTGTTCTCGTGCCAATGGGTTGCTTTTGCCCTTGCCGGTCCCGAAGAGGCCTTGGACGCATATTTCCATGGATTTTATTTCTGATCTCCCTGTTTCTCAAAGGATGTCGGTCATTTGGGTGGTTTGTGATCGCTTCTCTAAGATGGTCCATTTGGTACCCTTGTCTAAATTGCCTTCCTCCTCTGATTTGGTGCCATTGTTTTTCCAGCATGTGGTTCGTTTGCATGGCATTCCAGAGAACATCGTCTCGGACAGAGGTTCCCAGTTTGTTTCGAGGTTTTGGCGGTCCTTTTGTGCTAAGATGGGCATTGATTTGTCTTTTTCTTCGGCTTTCCATCCTCAGACTAATGGCCAAACCGAACGAACTAATCAGACTTTGGAAACATATCTGAGATGCTTTGTTTCTGCTGATCAGGATGATTGGGTGTCCTTCTTGCCTTTGGCTGAGTTTGCCCTTAATAATCGGGCCAGCTTGGCTACTTTAGTTTCTCCTTTTTTCTGTAATTCTGGTTTCCATCCTCGTTTCTCTTCAGGGCAGGTTGAGCCTTCGGACTGTCCTGGTGTGGATACGGTGGTGGACAGGTTGCAGCAGATTTGGACTCATGTGGTGGACAATTTGACATTGTCCCAGGAGAAGGCTCAACGTTTCGCTAACCGCCGGCGCTGTGTTGGTCCCCGACTTCATGTTGGGGATTTGGTTTGGTTGTCATCTCGTCATGTTCCTATGAAGATTTCCTCTCCTAAGTTTAAGCCTCGTTTCATTGGACCATATAAGATTTCTGAAGTTCTTAATCCTGTGTCATTTCGTTTGGACCTTCCAGCTTCTTCTGCCATCCATAATGTGTTCCATAGGTCGTTGTTGCGGACATACGTGGCGCCTATTGTTCCCTCCGTTGATCCTCCTGCCCCGGTGTTGGTCGAGGGGGAGTTGGAGTATGTGGTGGAGAAGATTTTGGATTCTCGTGTTTCGAGTCGGAAACTCCAGTACCTGGTCAAGTGGAAGGGTTATGGTCAGGAAGATAATTCCTGGGTTTTTGCCTCTGATGTTCATGCTGCCGATCTAGTTCGTGCCTTTCATTTGGCTCATCCTGATCGGCCTGGGGGCTCTGGTGAGGGTTCGGTGACCACTCCTCAAGGGGGGTTACTGTTGTGAATTCTGTTGTCGAACTCCCTCCTGTGGTCGTGAATGGTACTTCGGCGAGTTCTGTCCATGGACTCCCTCTGGTGGCTGTGAGTGAAGCTGCTGCTTATGAGGTTCCTTACAGAGGTGACGTGGTTTATCCTTTGGTTGGCTGCTCTATTTAACTCCACTCAGATCGTTACTCCATGCCAGCTGTCAATGTTCCTGCATTGGTTCAGTTCGCTCTTGGATCTTTCTGGTGACCTGTCTTCTCCAGCAGAAGCTAAGTTCCTGATAGTTATTATTTGTTCATTGTTTCCTTGTCCAGCTGGTTATCATGATTTTGTCTTGCTAGCTGGAAGCTCTGGGATGCAGAGTGGCATCTCCGCACCGTTAGTCGGTGCGGAGGTCTTTTTGCACACTCTGCGTGGTCTTTTGTAGTTTTTGTGCTGACCGCAAAGATACCTTTCCTATCCTCTGTCTGTTTAGTAAGTCTGGCCTCCCTTTGCTGAAACCTGTTTCATTTTTGCGTTTGTGACTTTCATCTTTACTCACAGTCAATATATGTGGGGGGCTGCCTTTTCCTTTGGTGAATTTCTCTGAGGCAAGGTAGGCTTTATTTTCTATCTCTAGGGCTAGCTAGCTCTTAGGCTGTGAAGAGGCGTCTAGGGAGAGTCAGGAACGCTCCACGGCTATTTCTAGTTGTGATAGGATTAGGGCCTGCGGTCAGCAGAGCTCCCACATCCCACAGCTTGTCCTGTGTGAGTTTAACTATCAGGTCGTGCTGGGTGATCCTAACCACCAGGTCATAACAGAGATCATATGGGTCAGGATGGATACTCATGAGGGCAGGATGGGTGAACATATGGCTGAAGCCAGGATTGAGACACACAGGGCCAGGGTGGGAGATATTATTATTACCATAGGGGCTAATTAAGGGATATTATTACTGCAGTGATGTATTTATTTTATTTTTTTAGCACACTGTTTTAAAAGGGGGGGCGGTCCTGTTACTGTGTAAAGTGACACTATGTCGCCTTTTTTTCTTCATGTGGTGTAATGTAGAAGTTGGAAAAAATTAAGTAATGTGTTCTACAAGCGGAGCTCGAGATAACTGTGTTATTTCCTGCAGAGACGAGTCATGGCTGGATGAAGTGATGGCGGTCTGTGCTGGATGAAAGATGAAGGACTTCACCTAGAGACGTCATTGGTGAGTCAGTGTGTCACCTATACACTGACCCTATACACTGTATACTATATACAGAGCTCCTGTGTATAATGTCACCGGTGATCACTGTATAACCTCTACACAGACACTGCATACTAAGTACAGATCTCCTGTGTATAATGGCACTTATGGTGATGGTATTGTATTTTTTTTTTATTACTGATCAGTATTGTATTCAGTCACTAAGTGGTGGTAATATGTGGTCTGGTAATGGTGCGGTGGTATTTGTTCCTTGTATGTGATATTATTTGATCACTGTGGTGGCAATATGTGGTCAGGTCATGGTGTTGTATTTGTTAATTGTATGTGATATTATTGGTCATTTTAAAAATTGAAAAATATATAAAAATATACCTAAATTGTATTGCATATTTTAACAAATATTTAGTAGGTTACAGCAGAGTAGGGCCAGGCCAAAAGAGTCTACCGTGTTATGGTGGTGGCTTAAAAATATCTTTTGGCCAGGGGGCGTGGCTAGCAGCTGAGGCAGCAGGACGCACATTTCATGAGCTCCCTTGCTGAGACTTTTAATCAGGCCAATCCGAGGGTCTTGAAGCCCTATCTCATCATTTGAAAGCCCCATATGCCTATCTAGGACCACCGGAGTCACTTAGTGGTGATATGACCCGCTTAAATTCACTCCGGCCCTTGGAGGAGGCTTGAGGCCTAGGACGAGCAGGCCTGAGGCCTAACAACAGAGAACTGGACCCCGCCGGGTGGCTCGCCCTACCAATAGTGGGACATAGGAGCGGACAGCGCTGGGGTAAAAGCCACAACTCGGACACACTGCTATAACTGGTGAGCGGCTGAGACGGGGACCGCTGCAGCTCACACACCAAGTAGGGACGCCGCTCCCCCCTCACAGCGCCGGGAAAGCAAAGCGCCGCATTGGCGCGAAACTACAGAGGACCCGGGGCACCAGCAAACAGCGTCCGGAGGGACACACGCGCCCTGAGAAGGTAAGCGCTGAAGCGCGCTCCCCTCACCACTGCTGCGGCTCCAAGCCTCAGACCCGCCGGAGCCGCAGGCTGAGTGAAACAGCCGAAGCCCTCGCCGCAGCTGATCCCTGCGGCCGCCGGGTCTCGCGGGTAGGAGGCGCAGGTGGGCCCTCCCCCCCTCCTCCACCCGGTGACCGGGAGGAACAAGCAGGGCTGTCTGTGAGGCAGTTACACACCACGGAGGACCCGCAGGAGTGCGAGCACGCCGAGGAGTCCGAGCATCAAAGGCAACGGTCCCGGGCCCAGCACTCGGCAGGATTAACGCTCTCATCTGCGCGGCTGCAGCTGCGGTCTCCGTCCCCCACATGCTCATAATACACCCCGCTGTGAGCGCCGACCGGGTGGCCCTCCCCCCTCCTCTCCTGCGAGGACATAAGGGCTTCCCCGGGAGATTCTCTGAGCCACTGCTAAGCAGCAGCAGATTACCAAAGCGGCGGCTCTCACACCGGCAAAGCCGGTATTCAGCTATTCACCGCTGTCTACTTCTCCAGCCCCCACTGAGAGCTAATCACCAGACTCTTTTAACCACTTTAAGGGGTGCTAAAGGGGCACATTCTGCAGCTCATGCCATATACTGCAGACTGCCTAATGCCCTCACCCCCTTCTCTACAACGTTCTGCATTGATAACTGGATTCAACAAGGCATTTGTTTTCGCTTTCTTTTCTGATCTTAGAGCGACACCTAGTGGCCACTTTGAGAATATGCTTTAATTCCATTACATTATGTAAATAGTTGTTTCCCTTCACGTCCAAGTTGTGATCGTCGCACTTCACGTTAACACGCAGCCTCAAAATGGTTAAATCACAGAAAGAACGTGAAAAGTCAGCAAATAAAACCATGGCAGACGACCAGAAAAAAGGTGCTCATGGTGCTCTCGACTCATATCTGAAAAAGAAAAATGAGGTCTCCCAAACCCCTACTAGGCGATCTCTCAAAAAAGCAATCTCATCCGAAAACATTGATGAATCAGACCCCAGTGAGGCGGACTCTGACAGCGACTCAACTACAGGAGACATTGCCCCTATCTCTAGAGCCTTGATGAGAAAACTGATGGCCCAAAACATGAAGCCACTCATGGAGGAAGTCTCAGGTATGCGCTCAGACCTTCAACATCTTGGCCACAGAGTCGAGTCCCTTGAATCCGCAAATGTCGATATGGTAGAGGTTGTTACCTGCCTAAATGAACAAGCTCTTAAGCAGCAACAACATCTGAACACAGCACTGCTAGCCGTGGAAGACCAAGAAAACAGAAGCAGGAGGAAGAATATTAGGATTAGAGGGGTCCCAGAATCCTTCGCCCGAAAGGCACTAGACAAGGTAGCTAAAGAAATCTTCGTTAACCCTCTGGGACCAGAGAGAGCCTCCAAAGTTACAATTGAAAGGATCCATCGTGCTCTAAGACCTAAACCAAAACCTGAAGAACCTCCTAGAGATATCATATGTGGACTGCTCAGCTTTGTGGATACAGCCGCGATTCTAGCAAGCGCTAGAGAACAAGACAAAATACTACACAAAAACTCACAAATACAGCTCTTCCAGGACTTAGCCCCTTCGACTTTAGCAAAAAGACGAATCCTCAAACCCCTCCTTGCAGCCCTGAAGGCCAAGAACTTGTCATATAAATGGCTATTCCCATTTGGCCTCGCAGTGAATATCGCCAGTCGTCAAATTACGATCCGTACCCCAGAGGACCTTCAAAAGGCCTGGGAAACCCTAGACATTCCACCAATCAACATACCCTCCTGGATGCCAATTGACTCCGACTGGAACCTGCCTCCAATGAAAAAACCCTTAGAATGGTCACAAAGGAAGAAATACACTTTGCCTAAAGTGAAGAAACAAGACCCTAAGAAACACCCACCATGAAAACCTTATTCCTCCTTTGGCCCTTCATTTGGTACAATAGAGTAGTTGTTTGAATTGTTAAGATTTTTTGTTTTTTCAGACAACTACCTCTGCCTTTTTTGAGTTTCTATCTTTAATTCACTAGATTGTATTTTTACATAGCTATAGACCAGATCACAACTTGGACTAACCCTCGCCTATGTTTGGGTATTCTTCCCCCCCCCCTGCGATGGGCGAGAATTTAAATTTAAATGTATATATTTTGTTGTTCATGTTTTTCCCCTCTTCTCCCAGGTACCGTGATGGGATAATCTTCTCTTCAAGACATGATGAGTGCGAATAGTAAGGTGAGCTCCGGGTCCATCACAGTTGCCTCCTTTAATGTTAAAGGCCTTAATACACCCTCAAAAAGAAACCAAATTCTTAATCTCCTAAAAAAACAAAAAACCCAAGTAGCCTTCCTCCAGGAAACACACTTTAAGAGCGGTAGGGCACCTAACACCTCTTTCTCCCCATACCCAACGTGGTTCAACAGCTGCAACTCTTCTGCGTCCAAGGGTGTCAGTATAGCACTAAAAAAAGGTTTACCGTTCTCGCCCAAGGATACATTGAGTGATCATGAGGGGAGATACATCTTTGTTAAGGGACACTTAGCCAACACCCTGGCCACATTTGCCAACCTCTATGCACCTAATAAACACCAAGTTCAGTGGATATCGAAAACATTGGAGGTATTACAACTTTTCACCAAGGGGTTATTAATTATAGGGGGAGATTTTAACATCACCTTAAATCCAGAGATTGACTCCTCAAGCGGCCTGTCCTTTGTTTCTAAAAAACTAAGGCATAATCTCCTGAACAAACTATCCACCCTACATCTCATTGATCCATGGCGTATCTTTCACCCTACCACTAAAGACCTCACCTTCTTCTCCCCCCGTCACTCATCCTACCATCGTATTGACCTCCTTTTGACACAATCGAGATCCTTAAATTTAATTAAGTCCGCTAGTATTGGCTCAATCACAATTTCAGATCACGCATCGATCTTCATAGACATTGTCATCGATACCTTACCCCGTCCAGCAACATCTTGGAGACTAAATGAATCCCTATTAGATAACCCACAAAACTTAGAGAAAATAAAGTGCACACTTTCACGATATTTTTTAGAAAATATCACAGATGAGTCAATAACACCCAACATATGGGAGGCCCACAAAGCGGTACTCCGAGGAGAATTCATTTCAATCGGGGCCCACGCAAAAAAACAAAGAGATAAAGAGATGATGTCTCTTCTTCACCAAATCGCAACCACAGAGCGCCTACATAAAAAAACTGGCACACAAGATCTTCAACGGGAGTTAGTCGACCTCCGCGTCAGGTTAAAAGACTTGCTTAATGTCAAATCGGCTAAGATCTTCATGCATTGTAAACATCGATTCTATATGCACGGGAACAAAAATAGCAAGCTGACCTCCCACCTTCTCAAAAAACAGAAGGAGAGCAAATTTATAAAGCATGTGCACAACGATCTGAACGCGAAGGTCGACAGATCCGAGGATATTGCTGAGGCGTTTAGACGCTATTACCAATCCCTCTATAACTTAGAGTCCCCCGATTCCATGAAAGACTGTGTAGCTGCGACAGATAAGATCCATGATTTCTTGGCGCCTCTCTCCCTCCCAAAGGTTCAATCCAAAGACCATACAGCCCTCCTGTCTCAAGTTACCAGTCAAGAAATTAGCGACACCTTACAAAATATGGCAACCAATAAAACTCCGGGCCCAGATGGCTTCCCACTGTCATACTATAAAAAATTTTCTGACCTACTCCTACCACATTTGACTTCCCTGTTTAACTCCTTTCTAGCAGGAATTCCCCCAACCAGACAGACTTTAGAAGCACACATATCTGTTATCCCCAAAGAAGGGAGAGATGGCGGTCAATGCAGCAACTATCGCCCAATATCTCTATTGAACTCTGATCTAAAACTTTGGGCTAAAATCCTTGCATCTAGGATCAACAGTGTCCTTGAATCCCTGATACACCCTGACCAGGTGGGTTTTGTCAGAGGTCGTGAAGGGAAAGACAACACATTAAAAATCCTTTTAGCCATCTCACATGCCAGACGCTCCGGAATCCCGTTGGCTCTATTATCAACTGACGCCGAGAAGGCCTTTGACAGAGTCAGTTGGCATTACATGGTATGCACTCTAAAGAAGTTTGACTTCCGACAACCTCTCATTGATGCCATCATGACTCTGTATTCTACTCCAACCGCTAGAGTTAGAGTCAGCGGGCTACTTTCGGATCCTTTTGGGATAGGAAATGGGACCAGGCAGGGCTGCCCTCTCTCCCCAACGCTTTTTGTGTTGGTTATGGAGACGCTAATACAGAAAATAAGACAGGAAGAGTCAATAAGGGGTCTAACCGTAGATCACACAGAATTTAAAACAGCTGCTTTCGCAGACGACCTTATGATCTTGATCTCAAATCCTAAGTCTGCATTCCCCTCTATTTCGAAACTCCTCGAGGAGTTTGGAGTTGTCTCCAACTTCAAAGTAAATATGCAAAAGTCAGAAGTCATGAACGTCTCACTACCAGACGAGCTTGCCCTATATCTCAAAAAGTCTACCCCCTTCAATTGGCTTACAGATAAACTGAAATATCTAGGTGTCGATCTCACTGCAAACCCCTCCACTCTTTACAAACACAATTATGAACCCCTCCTGGACAATCTCCAAACACTCCTTAAAACCTATGACTTACCATACATTTCATGGATTGGGAGGATAAACATAATCAAATCGTATATCCTTCCAAGGATATTCTATCAAATGAACATGATTCCTATACCTCTCCCCAAGACTTTCTTCACAGCAATCAATAAAATAGTCAAAAGATATGTTTGGAAGGGTAAAAGACCTAGACTCCCATTCAAAATCCTCTCACTCCCGAGAAAGAAGGGGGGTCTGGGACTTCCGCACTTTGAAAATTACTACCGGGCAATCCATTTGGCCAGGTGGATATCTCTGATCAAACCCAGACTTTCCCAAAAAACACCTAACCTTGAACTCTTACTACTGGGAAAGGGGGCTGAAAAATACCTCTGGACCTCAGTCGTCCCCCCGAAAAATTCCCTTGAAGAAATAACTAGCAAAACACTGTCCATTAGGAGGAAACTGATCCCAAACAACTGGCCATATTGTCTCTTTCTGGATAGCATGCCTCTGGGGGTCGTACCTTGGCTCATCGATCCAAAATACGTAGACGCATTTGACCTCTGGGACTCATTACCGAATCTCCCAGTTTCTCATTTGCTTTCTAATCAAATCAACTGTTTAAATAGTTGGCCATGTGAAGCCAGGAAGCGTCCCCGAGACTTCATGCAAGTACACCACGTTCAACACATCATGCCCAAACTAAGGTCAAACATCCAACACAACCCAGATTGGCTTTGATTTGAGCTTATACTAAAACTTAATCCCACACCCCCTAAATTAATATCCAAACTATACCATAATTTAATTTCCCCAAACACTAATTTTAAACCCTTATACCTATCCTCTTGGGAGTCCGAAATGGACATTTCTCTCCTCTCCAATAGGGAATCAAATCAAGTATTAGGACACTCACTTGGGTTCTCAAGATGTGTCCTGTTACAGGAGAATGCTTTTAAAGTCCTTTCCAGATGGTATAGAACCCCCGAGTCACTCTATCACCTGGGCCTCTCAGACTCTCCTCTTTGTTGGAGATGTATGAAGTCAAAGGGCTCGTTATCACACATATTCTGGTCATGCCCAGCTATCACAAAATTCTGGAAAGACGTTTTCGACCGACTCCGCCAATTGGGATTAATAACTCACAACCTAACACCCCAAGAAACTCTACTGTCACTTCCCACGAAGTCATACAAGCCGAAAAAACATGACCTTCTCCCTCTCCTAATAGCCGCAGCCAAACACTTGATCTCATTGCACTGGAGACAAAAGAACCCCCCTCATATCGAAGAATGGACCAAAAAAGTCCAGGACATCTGTAGGATGGAGGAATTGTCCAGCTGGGATTCACACTCACACTTTCGGACATGGTTGCCATGGCAAATGTTAAATAGCCCTTCTTCACTGCCTTCCACTAGCTATTCTTCTTAGCTATACAATTTTGTTCCCCTGTGAACTCATCAAGTTTATTGACAATGCACTGTGATGGACCCGGGCACTACTCACTCACCTGGTTACTTTAGTTTTACTTAAATATTCTCCATAGCACTCTGTTACAGATGGTCGAAATCATCTGACTAATGTCTGCTGGTTTTAGGTTTTAGTGTACCCGTCTTCTTCAGACGAAGGACCTGTTTTCAGAAATTTCTACTTCGACCACTATCTCCCCTCCGGTACTTTTTCCCCACCCCCCTCTCTCCCCACCCACCCCCCCTTATATTACAGTTTTTGTTACTCTCGATTCACATGTTAAAGTGTTTACTATTTTCTTTTGAGCGTTTTGGGTTGCACAACCCGAACTTCGTGACCTAAAATTGCCACCAACATTTTATGCAAATAACCATAGTTATGGTCACCTTCGATGAACAATATGCATCTGTATGGTACATTTTATCCCAATCAGACGTTTGTAACACGATATCTCAGTTCCATGTGTACCATTTTGTTGTTCATGTATTTTGAAAATTTGAAAATAAAAAATAAAAAAAATAAAAAAATTCTTTTGGCCAAAACAAAAGCTGCTGGCTATATGTGTGATCTGGTGATGAGAACTGTTAATGTGTGATAGGTGAGAAGTGGAGTTTTTCCAAGAGAGAGTGGTGGGACTGTGGACAGTTCAAGGGGTGGAGCGTGGTGGAGGGGCTGGGGTGGAGCCTGGGCGGAGTCTCAAGGGGGCCCTAAAAATGTTGCCAGTATGAGGCCCCGAAATTTCTAGTGGCAGCCCTGATGCCACGTGTGCCTGCAAAAATATGATTTTTCTACCACAAATACACCATGACATAACAGACTGTATACATTTTGGGGGGGTTTTGGTGAATTTTTGAAAAAAAAAGCCACAGAAAACTGCAGCTAGGTACATTGCCTTGTGAAAGTTTTCGGCTCCCTGGAACTTTTCAACCTTTTCCCATATATCATGCTTCAAACATAAAGATACCAAATGTAAATCAACAACAAGTGGAACATAATTGTGAAGTTGAACAAAATGTATTAGTTATTTTAAATTTTTGTGGAAAATCAAGAACTGAAAAGTGGGACGTGCAATATTATTCGGCCTCTTTACTTTTAGTGCAGCAAACTCACTACAGAGGTTCATTATGGATCTCGGAATGATCCAATGTTGTCCTAAATGCCTAATGATGATAAATATAATCCACCTGTGTGTAATCAAGTCTCCGTACAAATGCACCTGCGATCATATTGAAATGGAAGGAGTATCATACCACTGCAAATCTATCAAGACCCGGCCATCCCTCTAAACTTTCATCTCAAACAAGAAGACTGATCAGAGATGCAGCCAAGAGGCCCATGATCCCTCTGGATGAACTGCAGAGATCTACAGCTGAGGTGGGACAGTCTGTCCATAGGACAACAATCAGTCATACACTGCACAAATCTGGCCTTTATGGAAGAGTGGCAAGAAGAAAGCCATTTCTCAAAGTTATTCATAAAAAGTGTTGTTTAAAAAGTTTGCAACAAACCACCTGGATGACACACCAAACATGTGGAAGAAGGTGCTCTGGTCAGATGAAACCAAAATTAATCTTTTTGGCAACAATGCCAAACGATATGTTTGGCGTAAAGGCAACACAGCTCATCACCCTGGACACGCCATCCCCACATTCACCATCAAACATGGTGGTGGCAGCATCATGGTTTGGGCCTGCTTTTCTTCAGCAGGGACAGGGAAGATGGTTAAAATTGATGGGAAGATGGATGGAGCCAAATACAGGACCATTGTTGAAGAAAACCTTTTGGAGTCTGCAAAAGACCTGAGACTGGGATGGAGAGTTTACTTCCAACAAGACAATGATCCCAAACATAAAGCAAAATCTACAATGGAATGGTTCACAAATAAACATATCCAGGTGTTAGAATGGCCAAGTCAAAGTCCAGACCTCAATCCAATCGAGAATCTGTGGAAAGAGCTGAAAACTGCTGTTCACAAACGATCTCCATCAAACCTCACTGAGCTCGAGCTGTTTGCCAAGGAAGAACGGGCAAGAATTTCAGTCTCTTGATGTACAAAACTGATAGAGACGTACCCCAAGTGACTTGCAGCTGTAATCGCAGCAAAAGGTGGCGCAACAAAGTATTACGTTAAAGGGGCCGAATAATAATAATAAATATTATTATTATTTATTTATAGAGCACCATTAATTCCATGGTGCTGTACATGAGAAAGGGGTTACATACAGGGTTATAGATATCGTTTACAGTAAGCAGGTTTACAGTGACAGACTGGTACAGAGGGGAGAGGACCCTGTCCTTGCGGACTTACATACTATGAATAATATTGCACGCTCCACTTTTCAGTTGTTGAATTTCCACAAAAATTTAAAATAACCAATAATTTTTTTTCAACTTCACAATTGTGTTTCACTTGTTTCAATTTACATTCAGTATCTTTATGTTTGAAGCATGATATGTGGGAAAAGGTTGAAAAGCTCCAGGGGGCCAAATACTTTCGCAAGGCACTATATACAGTATATATATATATATATATATATATATATATATACACACTGTACATATATATATAGATATATATAGATATATATACTGTATATGTATATATATATACAGTACAGACCAAAAGTTTGGACACACCTTCTCATTTAAAGATATTTCTGTATTTTCATGACTATGAAAATTGTACATTCCCACTGAAGGCATCAAAACTATGAATTAACACATGGGGTATTATATACTTAACAAAAAAGTGTGAAACAACTGAAAATATGTCTTATGTTCTAGGTTCTTCAAAGCAGCCACCTTTTGCTTTGATGACTGCTGGACTGCTGGACTGCTGGATGATGATCTCCTGGGAGCATCACTCTGTGGGGGCCAGACTGCGCCGGCGCTTGCGCCTGCGCAGTCTATAAAGGCTTCGGACACAGAGTGACGCTCCCAGCGTTATATTATAGATATATAAAGAGAGAGAGAGAGAGTATGTAGTTTATTTATGAAGAATTAAGAATAATGCAATGAGTACACAGGATTTTCCAGGTGAAATATATACATTAACATTAAATTTTCTTGCTCAAATAACTTAATACAACTGAACGAAATTATTAAACAGATCATCAAAATATATAAACCATAACATGAATATATAACAGTACTTAAATAAATCATCGGTCGAAAGAAGTACATCGACACTATATTTGTTAACAATATCAACCCAAAATATTTTTGTACACCACATTGACTGACTGAACGTGTTCAGTAAACTTGACTGAACTACGTGGCACTGTGACTGACAGAACTTGTTCAGTAAACGTGAGTGAACTATGTGGCGATCATTCGGCGATGCAGGATTTCCGTTACAGACAAACAGACAGAATTAGACAATTATATAGTGTTAAGGACTGGCGGAACGCACCAAGTACAAGATGAAATGGAACTAGGTGCGTTCGCAGTCCGAGGTCCACCGTGCAGGTAAAAACCCTGCTGCTAGTAAGACGGACTATATGGCGGTACTATAAGTATACACGCACGAGTTAACTTCACCCTGCGTGAAGGAAGCGATCCTGTTGCGTCACAGGACCGCGGTACCGCACATAGAGCGCGAGCAAGAAGTCAGCGAATTCAACCCCAACTAGGATTGAAGTCCGATTAGACACTTGCTGGCACAACACCGCAACTGGGTGTGTAAGGAAACAAAATAATAATATAAAGGCACAAGAGTGCGTGCGGTGCCGCACTGACGGACGCCACTAACCACCCAGGCTTGGGTCAGGAAAGCGCAGAGCAAGCGCACGGCGCCGTACAGGCGGACACAGCAATTGGTAGCTGTAATGTGTGTTACGTGCTGTTGGATAAGTCGGGCGCTAGATAGCAAACATACACCTTCCGCGAACAATCATTCAATAGGGAGGGTTATTTAAAGAGCGACTTTCACTCACAACACACACACATATTTACAAGACAATACTAGCGCATGGCCGTGCGGTCATGCGCAGTTTATATAGCTGCAGCACAGGAAACAGCTACAGAAGTTTTGCCCTTTCAGGACCTGCCAAAAGGACCAATGGGAAGTGCTGCAGTACCTGAGCATGTGACCCTCGATCTCCAACGGGAGATCCTGCCCTGGGCATGCTCAGTGTGTGCAAATAAGGACTTAGATCCAGAAACGTCCACTCGCTGCTGCCCAGCACTGGCTTCAATGGCAGAAGCAGGAAAAGCAGCAGTAACTCTTCGCACAGAGTCAGACTGAGCGAGACGCTGGGATCGACGTCCCTGCTGAGCAGACTCCACTGCGGCTGGAGAAGAATGGGAGACCGCAGCGGAGACGGATCGAGATTCCGACTGTGCAGCAGAGGAAACTCGACTCCTAACTAGTGTTGAGTAGAGTTGAGCGACCTTGACCTTTTTAGAGTCGAGCCGGGTTTTGCGAAACCCGACTATGTCCAAAGTCGGGTCGAGTGAAATCGGCCGATTATGACGTAAAGTCGGGATCGACCGAAACACGAAACCCAATGCAAGTCAATGGGGCAGCATAGTCGGCAGTGAGTGGGGGCCAGGAAAACACCTAGAGTGGCCATTTTAATGTCAAAACCATCCATTCTTCTTAATGAAGCTTGTCAAGCGTAATTTACCTTATAATAATTGGAAGGCATTTGAAATTGGGGGTCATTTGGCTAAAGTTGTGGGGGGTAGGGCTGGTTCAAGTAATTAGTGGGCCCAGGAAATCTGGACCACGTCACGGCAGTGGAGCAGGGAGAGGTAAGTATTTCAACTTTGCAAGTGCTGTGAACCTGAGCAAGCAGGGGGGGCCCACTCGTTGGCATTGGCACTGGCACAGGGCCCCTCAAAGTACAGCGGTGTGTTTGCACGGCGGGGGCGCCTCCCACCGGCAGCAACACTTTTGCGTACTATGAGAGGCCCTGTGCCAGTGACGTCGCCAACTAGTATTCCTCCCCCCACCTGATGAAGGAACCTGCACTTTCATCTGCACCTTCCTCTTTGTCCCCGTGTAAGGTGGTATGGTATGCGGGAAGAGCAACCTGACTTTCAGCAGGGTCACAATGTTGTTGTGTAGCGTGCACGGGGAATGTTGCGTTATGGGTCAATGTACCAGCAGACTCATCTATCACTGGCTGGGCAATGGGCACGATGAAGTGGAAACACAGATATAGGCCCAAAGAAGAAAGTGGGCTAAATGCAGTTCAAAATTGGTAACACAGGAATAACCAGGGGGCATTGCAGTGGAGGACAACTGGAATGAGAGGCTGACACAGAGAGTAGGGCCAAATCAGTAAGTAGTCGAAATGCAGTTCAAAATTGGCAACCGTAGTAAACAGGCGGCACAGCTTTGTTCAGTGGAGGAGAACAGCAAGGAGTGGCAGACACCGATAGTAGGCCCCAAACCAACTAGTACGCCAAATGCAGTTGTTCCATTTAACCACAATTTAATGAGAGCCTGAAGATAGAAGCTCAGGAAAGGCAACCTGGGGAACACCTTGGAGTGTAACACACCATCTCTCTCCACCCCATACCCATTTTGTATGGCCTAATGCAGTGTACTTTTCTACAACTACTAAACGAGAGTCGGAAGACCGAAGCAATGGCAAGGAAACCTGGGGAACACCTTAGAGTGTAACACACCCTCTCTCTACACCCCATACCCAATTTGAAGGCCTAATGCAGTGTAGTTTCCAAGAACTACTAAACGAGAGCCGGAAGATCGAAGCTCAGGAAAGGCAACCTGGGGAACACCTTGGAGTGTAACACACCCTCTCGCTACACCCCATACCCAATTTGAAGGCCTAATGCAGCGTAGTTTCCAACAACTACTAAACGAGAGCCGGAAGATCGAAGCTCAGGAAAGGCAACCTGGGGAACACCTTGGAGTGTAACACACCCTCTCTCTACACCCCATACCCAATTTGAAGGCCTAATGCAGTGTAGTTTCCAAGAACTACTAAACGAGAGCCGGAAGATCGAAGCTCAGGAAAGGCAACCTGGGGAACACCTTGGAGTGTAACACACCCTCTCGCTACACCCCATACCCAATTTGAAGGCCTAATGCAGCGTAGTTTCCAACAACTACTAAACGAGAGCCGGAAGATCGAAGCTCAGGAAAGGCAACCTGGGGAACACCTTGGAGTGGAACACACCATCTCTCTACACCCCATACCCAATTTGAAGGCCTAATGCAGAGTAGTTTCCAAGAACTACTAAACGAGAGCCGGAAGATCGAAGCTCAGGAAAGGCAACCTGGGGAACACCTTGGAGTGTAACACAACGTCTCTCTACACGACGGAAGGGCTGATTCTTAGGAAGGAAGGCTGTTGGAAATAAGCATTGCGCGTCCGAGGGTGATTATATTCTTATTAGGTATATACTCACCCTCGGACGCGCCCTGCTTCTTTATTTGGAATGAATGTTTATTTGCAATGTGGTGTTGACTTTCTCTATTATTTTGGTAATTAATGATTTTATTATTTTCATTATTTTGCATCTTCTCGGCAATAATATAAAGAAGACGCGACAGGACAACACTCGGTGGATGCCATATGTGTGTTTTCAATTTAAAAAAACTTTCAGTTAACTACTTGCAGGAGAAAGTAATTGTAGCTGGTGGCCATTTTTAGTACTGTACCAGATTAGAGTTGTGTGTTTGTTTTTAATGTTAAAATGTCTGCATTTGATATCTCACCAGTATTTTCTTTTTTATAAGCAAAATACTTATTTTTATATTTTCTGATGTTGGTTCCAGGGGTACACGGCCAGCAGTGCCCTGGTCAGTGTAGTAGTAGTTGAAAGAATGGACCGCAGACAGGCATCGAAGGCCTAAAATAATAACACATGGCTGTAGGCAATTTTAAATTGGTTCCAGGGGTACACGGACAGCAGTGGTGTGGTCAGTGGAGGCCTAGTGGAAGGAGTGACCGCAGACAGGCATCGAAGGCCTAAAATAATAACACATGGCTGTAGGCAATTTTAAATTGGTTCCAGGGGTACACGGACAGCAGTGGTGTGGTCAGTGGAGGCCTAGTGGAAGGAGTGACCGCAGACAGGCATCGAAGGCCTAAAATAATAACACATGGCTGTAGGCAATTTTAAATTGGTTCCAGGGGTACACGGGCAGCAGTGACCTGGTCAGTGTAGTAGTAGTTGAAAGAATGGACCGCAGACAGGCATCGAAGGCCTAAAATAAAAAAATTGGGCTGGCTGTAGGCAATTTTAAATTGGTTCCAGGGGTACACGGGCAGCAGTGACCTGGTCAGTGTAGTAGTAGTTGAAAGAATGGACCGCAGACAGGCATCGAAGGCCTAAAATAAAAAAATTGGGCTGGCTGTAGGCAATTTTAAATTGGTTCCAGGGGTACACGGGCAGCAGTGGTGTGGTCAGTGGAGGCCTAGTGGAAGGAGTGACCGCAGACAGGCATCGAAGGCCTAAAATAAAAAAATTGGGCTGGCTGTAGGCAATTTTAAATTGGTTCCAGGGGTACACGGGCAGCAGTGGTGTGGTCAGTGGAGGCCTAGTGGAAGGAGTGACCGCAGACAGGCATCGAAGGCCTAAAATAATAACACATGGCTGTAGGCAATTTTAAATTGGTTCCAGGGGTACACGGGCAGCAGTGACCTGGTCAGTGTAGTAGTAGTTGAAAGAATGGACCGCAGACAGGCATCGAAGGCCTAAAATAAAAAAATTGGGCTGGCTGTAGGCAATTTTAAATTGGTTCCAGGGGTACACGGGCAGCAGTGACCTGGTCAGTGTAGTAGTAGTTGAAAGAATGGACCGCAGACAGGCATCGAAGGCCTAACATAACAAACTTGGGCTGGCTGTAGGCACTTTTAAATTGGTTCCAGGGGTACACGGGCAGCAGTGGTCTGGTCAGTGGAAGTCTAGTGGAAGGAGTGACCGCAGACAGGCATCGAAGGCCTAAAATAATAACACATGGCTGTAGGCAATTTTAAATTGGTTCCAGGGGTACACGGACAGCAGTGGTGTGGTCAGTGGAGGCCTAGTGGAAGGAGTGACCGCAGACAGGCATCGAAGGCCTAAAATAATAACACATGGCTGTAGGCAATTTTAAATTGGTTCCAGGGGTACACGGACAGCAGTGGTGTGGTCAGTGGAGGCCTAGTGGAAGGAGTGACCGCAGACAGGCATCGAAGGCCTAAAATAATAACACATGGCTGTAGGCAATTTTAAATTGGTTCCAGGGGTACACGGGCAGCAGTGACCTGGTCAGTGTAGTAGTAGTTGAAAGAATGGACCGCAGACAGGCATCGAAGGCCTAAAATAAAAAAATTGGGCTGGCTGTAGGCAATTTTAAATTGGTTCCAGGGGTACACGGGCAGCAGTGACCTGGTCAGTGTAGTAGTAGTTGAAAGAATGGACCGCAGACAGGCATCGAAGGCCTAAAATAAAAAAATTGGGCTGGCTGTAGGCAATTTTAAATTGGTTCCAGGGGTACACGGGCAGCAGTGGTGTGGTCAGTGGAGGCCTAGTGGAAGGAGTGACCGCAGACAGGCATCGAAGGCCTAAAATAATAACACATGGCTGTAGGCAATTTTAAATTGGTTCCAGGGGTACACGGGCAGCAGTGACCTGGTCAGTGTAGTAGTAGTTGAAAGAATGGACCGCAGACAGGCATCGAAGGCCTAAAATAAAAAAATTGGGCTGGCTGTAGGCAATTTTAAATTGGTTCCAGGGGTACACGGGCAGCAGTGGTGTGGTCAGTGGAGGCCTAGTGGAAGGAGTGACCGCAGACAGGCATCGAAGGCCTAAAATAATAACACATGGCTGTAGGCAATTTTAAATTGGTTCCAGGGGTACACGGGCAGCAGTGACCTGGTCAGTGTAGTAGTAGTTGAAAGAATGGACCGCAGACAGGCATCGAAGGCCTAAAATAAAAAAATTGGGCTGGCTGTAGGCAATTTTAAATTGGTTCCAGGGGTACACGGGCAGCAGTGACCTGGTCAGTGTAGTAGTAGTTGAAAGAATGGACCGCAGACAGGCATCGAAGGCCTAACATAACAAACTTGGGCTGGCTGTAGGCACTTTTAAATTGGTTCCAGGGGTACACGGGCAGCAGTGGTCTGGTCAGTGGAAGTCTAGTGGAAGGAGTGACCGCAGACAGGCATCGAAGGCCTAAAATAATAACACATGGCTGTAGGCAATTTTAAATTGGTTCCAGGGGTACACGGACAGCAGTGGTGTGGTCAGTGGAGGCCTAGTGGAAGGAGTGACCGCAGACAGGCATCGAAGGCCTAAAATAATAACACATGGCTGTAGGCAATTTTAAATTGGTTCCAGGGGTACACGGGCAGCAGTGACCTGGTCAGTGTAGTAGTAGTTGAAAGAATGGACCGCAGACAGGCATCGAAGGCCTAAAATAAAAAAATTGGGCTGGCTGTAGGCAATTTTAAATTGGTTCCAGGGGTACACGGGCAGCAGTGGTGTGGTCAGTGGAGGCCTAGTGGAAGGAGTGACCGCAGACAGGCATCGAAGGCCTAAAATAATAACACATGGCTGTAGGCAATTTTAAATTGGTTCCAGGGGTACACGGGCAGCAGTGACCTGGTCAGTGTAGTAGTAGTTGAAAGAATGGACCGCAGACAGGCATCGAAGGCCTAAAATAAAAAAATTGGGCTGGCTGTAGGCAATTTTAAATTGGTTCCAGGGGTACACGGGCAGCAGTGGTGTGGTCAGTGGAGGCCTAGTGGAAGGAGTGACCGCAGACAGGCATCGAAGGCCTAAAATAATAACACATGGCTGTAGGCAATTTTAAATTGGTTCCAGGGGTACACGGGCAGCAGTGACCTGGTCAGTGTAGTAGTAGTTGAAAGAATGGACCGCAGACAGGCATCGAAGGCCTAAAATAAAAAAATTGGGCTGGCTGTAGGCAATTTTAAATTGGTTCCAGGGGTACACGGGCAGCAGTGGTGTGGTCAGTGGAGGCCTAGTGGAAGGAGTGACCGCAGACAGGCATCGAAGGCCTAAAATAATAACACATGGCTGTAGGCAATTTTAAATTGGTTCCAGGGGTACACGGGCAGCAGTGACCTGGTCAGTGTAGTAGTAGTTGAAAGAATGGACCGCAGACAGGCATCGAAGGCCTAAAATAAAAAAATTGGGCTGGCTGTAGGCAATTTTAAATTGGTTCCAGGGGTACACGGGCAGCAGTGACCTGGTCAGTGTAGTAGTAGTTGAAAGAATGGACCGCAGACAGGCATCGAAGGCCTAACATAACAAACTTGGGCTGGCTGTAGGCACTTTTAAATTGGTTCCAGGGGTACACGGGCAGCAGTGGTCTGGTCAGTGGAAGTCTAGTGGAAGGAGTGACCGCAGACAGGCATCGAAGGCCTAAAATAATAACACATGGCTGTAGGCAATTTTAAATTGGTTCCAGGGGTACACGGACAGCAGTGGTGTGGTCAGTGGAGGCCTAGTGGAAGGAGTGACCGCAGACAGGCATCGAAGGCCTAAAATAATAACACATGGCTGTAGGCACTTTTAAATTGGTTCCAGGGGTACACGGGCAGCAGTGGTCTGGTCAGTGGAAGTCTAGTGGAAGGAGTGACCGCAGACAGGCTTCGAAGGCCTAACATAACAAAATTGGGCTGGCTGTAGGCACTTTAAATTGGTTCCAGGGGTACATGGGCAGCAGTGTATGGTCAGTGGAAGTCTAGTGGAAGGAGTGACGGCAGACAGTCTTCGAAGGCCTAACATAACAAAATTGGGCTGACTGTAGGCACTTTTAAATTGGTTCCAGGGTAACACGGCCAGCAGTGGCCTGGTCAGTGTAGTAGTTGTAGAAAGAAGGGACCGCAGACAGGCTTCGAAGGCCTAACATAACAAAAATGTCAAAACAATGGTATTGTCAGTGCCAGGCATTGAAGGATGTCAGCGGCTAGACTACACATTGGTGAAGCTGTGAGAGATAATTTTGCTAGTGGTAGAGCACTGTTTGAGCTGGGGGGGGGAACTGTCTTGTGGCCGGCGGTACAGGCACAGGGCCCCTCATATTACAACGGTGTGTCTGACGTTGGGTGCGCACCACCACCGCCAGAGACACTTTATTGTACTATGAGGGACCCAGTGGCAGTGCCGTCGACCAAAAGCGGCCACACCCACCTCTTCAGACAAACAGCACTCTCAAGGGTCCAAGCGCAAAGTGGCGATAGCACGGCCCCGTGTGGGGAGTTTGGCCATTTCGTGAGGTGGAAACATGTCGTATGCTGGACAATCAGGTGAAGAAAATTACGAGATTGGAAAAGTCATTCAGAATAGTCCACAGGCAAGACCTTTTCATAGGAAAGCTAGGTGTCAGCCGGGCAGGGTGGGGCAAAAGATTTTGAAATCCAGTTGTGGTTCATTTTAATGAAGGTTAGATCATCTACATTTTGGGTAGCCAGACGAGTCCTTTTTTCTGTTAGTATTGAACCTGCAGCACTGAATACTCTTTCTGATAGGACACTAGCTGCCGGGCAAGCAAGCTCCTGCAATGCATATTCTGCCAATTCTGGCCAGGTGTCTAATTTGGATGCCCAGTAATCAAATGGGAATGACGGTTGAGGGAGAACGTCGATAAGGGATGAAAAATAGTTTGTAACCATACTGGACAAATGTTGTCTCCTGTCACTTTGAATTGATGCTGCAGTACCTGTCCTGTCTGCGGTCATAGAAAAATCACTCCACAACCTGGTCAGAAAACCCCTCTGTCCAACGCCACTTCTGATTTCTGCCCCTCTAACACCTCTGGTCTGCTGGCCCCTGGAGCTCGTGTGAGAACGATCACGGGCGCTGTGTGCAGGGAATGCCAGAAGCAAACGGTCAACAAGAGTTGATTGTTTTGTTGCTAATATTAGTTCCAAGTTCTCATGTGGCATAATATTTTGCAATTTGCCTTTATAGCGAGGATCAAGGAGGCAGGCCAACCAGTAATCGTCATCGTTCATCATTTTTGTAATGCGTGTGTCCCTTTTGAGGATACGCAAGGCATAATCCGCCATGTGGGCCAAAGTTCCCGTTGTCAAATCTGCGGTTGTGCTTGGTTGAGGGGCAGTTGCAGGCAAATCTACGTCACTTGTGTCCCTCAAAAAACCAGAACCCGGCCTTGCCACGCCACCAATTTCCCGTGCCCCCGGGAAAGCTTCCTCATTAAAAATATACTCATCCCCATCATCCTCCTCATCCTCCACCTCCTCTTCGCCCGGTACCTCGTCATGTACACTGCCCTGACCAGACAATCGCTGACTGTCATCAAGGCTTTCCTCTTCCTCTGGTGCAGACGCCTGATCCTTTATGTGCGTCAAACTTTGCATCAGCAGACGCATTAGGGGGATGCTCATGCTTATTATGGCGTTGTCTGCACTAACCAGCCGTGTGCATTCCTCAAAACACTGAAGGACTTGACACATGTCTTGAATCTTCGACCACTGCACACCTGACAACTCCATGTCTGCCATCCTACTGCCTGCCCGTGTATGTGTATCCTCCCACAAAAACATAACAGCCCGCCTCTGTTCGCACAGTCTCTGAAGCATGTGCAGTGTTGAGTTCCACCTTGTTGCAACGTCTATGATTAGGCGATGCTGGGGAAGGTTCAAAGAACGCTGATAGGTCTGCATACGGCTGGAGTGTACAGGCGAACGGCGGATATGTGCGCAAAGTCCACGCACTTTGAGGAGCAGGTCGGATAACCCCGGATAACTTTTCAGGAAGCACTGCACCACCAGGTTTAAGGTGTGAGCCAGGCAAGGAATGTGTTTCAGTTGGGAAAGGGAGATGGCAGCCATGAAATTCCTTCCGTTATCACTCACTACCTTGCCTGCCTCAAGATCTACAGTGCCCAGCCACGACTGCGTTTCTTGCTGCAAGAACTCGGACAGAACTTCCGCGGTGTGTCTATTGTCGCCCAAACACTTCATAGCCAATACAGCCTGCTGACGTATGCCAGTAGCTGCCCCATAATGGGAGACCTGGTGTGCAACAGTGGCAGGTGCGGATGGAGTGTTTGTGCGACTGCGGTCTGTGGACGAGCTCTTGCTTCTGCAGGAGGACGAGGAGGAGGAGGAGGAGGGGGTGCGAACGGCTACAGACAACTGTTTACTAGACCGTGGGCTAGGCAGAACTGTCCCAAACTTGCTGTCCCCTGTGGACCCTGAATCCACCACATTTACCCAGTGTGCCGTGATGGACACGTAACGTCCCTGGCCATGCCTACTGGTCCATGCATCTGTTGTCAGGTGCACCTTTGTGCTCACAGATTGCCTGAGTGCATGGACGATGCGCTCTTTAACATGCTGGTGGAGGGCTGGGATGGCTTTTCTGGAAAAAAAGTGTCGACTGGGTAGCTCGTAGCGTGGTACAGCGTAGTCCATCAGGTCTTTGAAAGCTTCGCTTTCAACTAACCGGTAGGGCATCATCTCTAACGAGATTAGTCTAGCTATGTGGGCGTTCAAACCCTGTGTACGCGGATGCGAGGCTAAGTATTTCCTTTTTCTAACCATAGTCTCATGTAGGGTGAGCTGGACTGGAGAGCTGGAGATCGTGGAACTAGCGGGGGTGCCGGTGGACATGGCAGACTGAGAGACGGTGGGAGATGGTATTGTTGCCGCCGGTGCCCTAGATGCAGTGTTTCCTACTACGAAACTGGTGATTCCCTGACCCTGACTGCTTTGGCCTGGCAAAGATACCTGCACAGATACAGCAGGTGGTGCGCTAAATGGTGGTCCTACACTGCCGGAAGGGATGTTGCGTTGATGACTAGCTTCATTGGCCGAGGGTGCAACAACCTTAAGGGACGTTTGGTAGTTAGTCCAAGCTTTCAAATGCATGGTGGTTAAATGTCTATGCATGCAACTAGTATTGAGACTTTTCAGATTCTGACCTCTGCTTAAGGAAGTAGAACATTTTTGACAGATGACTTTGCGCTGATCAATTGGATGTTGTTTAAAAAAATGCCAGACTGCACTCTTTCTAGCATCGGATACCTTTTCAGGCATTGCAGACTGAGCTTTAACCGGATGGCCACGCTGTCCTCCACCAGGTTTTGGCTTTGCCACGCGTTTTGGGCAAGATACGGGCCCGGCAGATGGAACCTGTGGCGATGTTGATGCCTGCTGCGGCCCCTCCTCCTCCTCTGCTTCAGAACTGCTGCCGCCTGCACCCTGTTCCCCCAATGGCTGCCAATCGGGGTCAAGAACTGGGTCATCTAATAACTCTTCTTGTACCTCCTGCGCAACTTCGTCTGTGTCACCGTGTCGTTCGGTGGTATAGCGTTCGTGATGGGGCAACATAGTCTCATCAGGGTCTGATTCTTGATCAGCACCCTGCGAGGGCAATGTTGTGGTCTGAGTCAAAGGACCAGCATAGTAGTCTGGCTGTGGCTGTGCGTCAGTGCACTCCATGTCAGATTCAATTTGTAATGGGCATGGACTGTTAACTGCTTCACTTTCTAAGCCAGGGACGGTATGTGTAAAGAGCTCCATGGAGTAACCCGTTGTGTCGCCTGCTGCATTCTTCTCTGTTGTTGTTTTTGCTGAAGAGGACAAGGAAGTGACTTGTCCCTGACCGTGAACATCCACTAACGACGCGCTGCTTTTACTTTTACCAGTTTCACGAGATGAGGCAAAAGAGCTAGAGGCTGAGTCAGCAAGATAAGCCAAAACTTGCTCTTGCTGCTCCGGCTTTAAAAGCGGTTTTCCTAATCCCAGAAAAGGGAGCGTTCGAGGCCTTGTGTAGCCGGACGACGAACCTGGCTCCACAGCTCCAGACTTAGGTGCAATATTTTTTCCCCCACGACCACCTGATGCTCCACCACTACCACTACCCTCATTACCAGCTGACAATGAACGCCCCCGGCCACGACCTCTTCCACTAGACTTCCTCATTGTTTTAAAAACGTAACCAAACTAACGTTATTTGTTGCAGTCACACAACTTACACGGTGAGCTATAACTTCTGTATGATTTAGCTACCCCTTTACAGGTTGGTGAGACCACAGCGAAAATCAGGCCCAATGTTACACACTCTTTTTTTGGTGGCTGCAAATTAGAGAGATGCCCCACACGCAGGACTGTCACTGAAGCACAAATGTTAATATTAATGTCACACTATTATTTTTTTTTTATTTTTATTTTTTTCAGGAACACTTTAGAAACCCCCCAAAAAAAAAAAAATAGATTTTTGCAGGGAGAATTTAGAAAACAAATGTAACAAACTATATGCTTTCTATGGGCCACTGAGTGAGAGATGACGCACACAGGAATCAGGAGTGGCACACAAGCCCAGAGGCCAATATTTTTCTACCAATGATTGATGGAGTTATTTTCTCTGGTAGATTTTGGAACCCAAATCAAGGAAAAAAAATGTAGGCTTTCTATGGACCACAATTGGAGAGAGAGAGAGAGAGAGATGGCACACCCAGGAGTCAAGACTGGCACACAAGCAGAAAGGCCAATATTAATCTCCCACTGTTTTTTTTGGTTGTTTTTTTTTTTTTTTTTTTCAGGGAGACTTTAGAAAAAAAAATAATAAAAAAAATATGATTTTATCAGGAAGAATTTAGAAACCAAATAAAATAAAATGATTTTTTCAGGGAGAATTTAGAAAACAAATAAAACCAAAAATAGGCGTTCTATGGCCCACTGACTGAGAGATGACGCACCCAGGAGTCAAGACTGGCACACAAGCAGAAAGGCCAATATTAATCTCCCACTGTTTTTTTTGGTTGTTTTTTTTTTTTTTTTTTTCAGGGAGACTTTAGAAAAAAAAATAATAAAAAAAATATGATTTTATCAGGAAGAATTTAGAAACCAAATAAAATAAAATGATTTTTTCAGGGAGAATTTAGAAAACAAATAAAACCAAAAATAGGCGTTCTATGGCCCACTGACTGAGAGATGACGCACCCAGGAGTCAAGACTGGCACACAAGCAGAAAGGCCAATATTAATCTCCCACTGTTTTTTTTGGTTGTTTTTTTTTTTTTTTTTTCAGGGAGACTTTAGAAAAAAAAATAATAAAAAAAATATGATTTTATCAGGAAGAATTTAGAAACCAAATAAAATAAAATGATTTTTTCAGGGAGAATTTATAAAACAAATAAAACCAAAAATAGGCGTTCTATGGCCCACTGACTGAGAGATGACGCACCCAGGAGTCAAGACTGGCACACAAGCAGAAAGGCCAATATTAATCTCCCACTGTTTTTTTTGGTTGTTTTTTTTTTTTTTTTTTTCAGGGAGACTTTAGAAAAAAAAATAATAAAAAAAATATGATTTTATCAGGAAGAATTTAGAAACCAAATAAAATAAAATGATTTTTTCAGGGAGAATTTAGAAAACAAATAAAACCAAAAATAGGCGTTCTATGGCCCACTGACTGAGAGATGACGCACCCAGGAGTCAAGACTGGCACACAAGCAGAAAGGCCAATATTAATCTCCCACTGTTTTTTTTGGTTGTTTTTTTTTTTTTTTTTTCAGGGAGACTTTAGAAAAAAAAATAATAAAAAAAATATGATTTTATCAGGAAGAATTTAGAAACCAAATAAAATAAAATGATTTTTTCAGGGAGAATTTATAAAACAAATAAAACCAAAAATAGGCGTTCTATGGCCCACTGACTGAGAGATGACGCACCCAGGAGTCAAGACTGGCACACAAGCAGAAAGGCCAATATTAATCTCCCACTGTTTTTTTTTTTTTTTTTCAGGGAGACTTTAGAAAAAAAAATAATAAAAAAAATATGATTTTATCAGGAAGAATTTAGAAACCAAATAAAATAAAATGATTTTTTCAGGGAGAATTTAGAAAACAAATAAAACCAAAAATAGGCGTTCTATGGCCCACTGACTGAGAGATGACGCACACAGGAGTCAGGAGTGGCACACAAACCCAGAGGCCAATATTTTTCTACCAATGATTGATGTAGTTATTTTCTCTGGTAGATTTTAGAACCCAAATCAAGGAAAAAAAATATAGGCTTTCTATGGACCACAATTGGAGAGAGAGAGAGAGAGAGAGAGAGAGAGAGAGAGAGAGAGAGAGAGAGATGGCACACCCAGGAGTCAAGACTGGCACACAAGCAGAAAGGCCAATATTAATCTCCCACTGTTTTTTTGGTTGTTTTTTTTTTTTTTTTTTTTCAGGGAGACTTTAGAAATAAAAATAATAAAAAAAATATGATTTTATCAGGAAGAATTTAGAAACCAAATAAAATAAAATGATTTTTTCAGGGAGAATTTAGAAAACAAATAAAACCAAAAATATGCGTTCTATGGCCCACTGACTGAGAGAGAGAGAGAGATGGAACGCTTAGTACTGGCACACAAGCCCAAAGGGCAATATTAATCTCCCTTTTTTTTTCCAGGGAGAATTTCTGAAACCCAAAAAAAAAATAAAATAGGCTTTCTATGGCCCACTATTTGTGAGAGAGATGGGACGCTCAGGACTGGCACAGATGGCACGCTCAGGACTGGCACAGAAGCCCAGAGGCCAATATTAATCTCCCTTTTTTTCTGGGAGAATTTATAAAACCAAAAAAATATTTAAATAGGCTTTCTATGGCCCACTATTTGTGAGAGAGATGGCACGCTCAGGACTGGCACAGATGGCACGCTCACAACTGGCACAGAAGCCCAGAGGCCAATATTAATCTCCCTTTTTTTCTGGGAGAATTTATAAAACCAAAAAAATATTTAAATAGGCTTTCTATGGCCCACTATTTGTGAGAGAGATGGCACGCTCAGGACTGGCACAGATGGCACGCTCACAACTGGCACACAAGCCCAGAGGCCAATATTAATCTCCCTTTTTTCAGGGAAAATTTATAAAACCAAAAAAAAAATTAAATAGGCTTTCTATGGCCCACTATTTGTGAGAGAGATGGCACGCTCAGGACTGGCACAGATGGCACGCTCACAACTGGCACACAAGCCCAGAGGCCAATATTAATCTCCCTTTTTTCAGGGAAAATTTATAAAACCAAAAAAAAAATTAAATAGGCTTTCTATGGCCCACTATTTGTGAGAGAGATGGGACGCTCAGGACTGGCACAGATGGCACGCTCAGGACTGGCACAGAAGCCCAGAGGCCAATATTAATCTCCCTTTTTTTCAGGGAGAATTTATAAAACCCAAAAAAAAATAAAATAGGCTTTCTATGGCCCACTATTTGTGAGAGAGATGGCACACTCAGGACTGGCACACAAGCCCAAAGGCCAATATTAATCTCCCACTGTATTTTTATCAGGGAGAATTTATACACCCCACAAAAAAAAATACAGAAAAATGAAAAGGCTTTCTATGGCCCACTATGTGAGAGAGATGGCACACACAGGGATGGCACTCTAGCAGAAATGCCAAATTGCCAATCTTAATCTCCCACCAAAAAAAAAAAAAAACAGGGAATGTCCTACAATTACTATCTCCCTGCCTGCAGTAATCTCAGCCAGGTATGGCAGGCAGCTACTATCTCCCTGCCTGCAGTAATCTCAGCCAGGTATGGCAGGCAGCAATAAGGAGTGGACTGATGCACAAATGAAATAAAAAGTGTGGACAAACAAAAAAGATAGCTGTGCAGAAAGGAAGGAACAAGAGGATTTGTGCTTTGAAAAAAGCAGTTGGTTTGCACAGCGGCGTACACACAGCAATGCAGCTATCAGGGAGCCTTCTAGGGCAGCCCAATGAGCTACAGCGCTGAGGGGAAAAAAAAAAAAAAAAAAAATTCCACTGTCCCTGCACACCGAGGGTGGTGTTGGACAGTGCAAATCGCTGCAGCACAAGCGGTTTTGTGGTTAATGGA
Organism: Ranitomeya imitator; assembly: GCF_032444005.1. Lineage (NCBI taxonomy): Eukaryota > Metazoa > Chordata > Amphibia > Anura > Dendrobatidae > Ranitomeya > Ranitomeya imitator. Next base: position 669,267,095 of record NC_091286.1, on the reverse strand, counting down.
CCCTGCCTAACGCTATCCCTGCTTCTGACAAAGCGGCAGCAACCTCTCCCTAAGCTCAGATCAGCAGCAGTAAGATGGCGGTCGGCGGGAACGCCTCTTTATAGCCCCTGTGACGTCGCAGACAGCAAGCCAATCACTGCAATGCCCTTCTCTAAGATGGTGGGGACCAGGACCTATGTCATCACGCTGCCCACACTCTGCGTTTACCTTCATTGGCTGAGAAATGGCGCTTTTCGCGTCATTGAAACGCGACTTTGGCGCGAAAGTCGCGTACCGCATGGCCGACCCCGCACAGGGGTCGGATCGGGTTTCATGAAACCCCGACTTAGCCAAAAGTCGGCGACTTTTGAAAATGTTCGACCCGTTTCGCTCAACCCTAGTGTTGAGCATTCCGATACCGCAAGCATCGGGTACTTGCGGTATCGGAATTCCAATACCGAGATCCGATACTTTTGTGATATCGGGTATCGGTATCGGATCAATAGGGATGTGTAAAATAAAGAATTAAAATAAAAAATTCATATGCTCACCTCTCCGGCGGCCCCTGGACATCACGCTGCTAACCGGGAGGCTTCTTTGTTTAAAATGCGCGCCTTTAGGACCTGCGAATGACGTCGCGGCTTCTGATTGGTCGCGTGCCGCCCATGTGACCGGCACGCGACCAATCAGAAGCTGCGACGTCATTTTCATTCACAAAAACTCCTAATTCTAGGAATTAAGGACCTGCGAATGACGTCGCGGCTTCTGATTGGTCGCGTGCCGGTCACATGGGCGGCATGCGACCAATCAGAAGCCGGGACGTCATTCGCAGGTCCTAAAGGCGCGCATTTTAAACAAAGAAGCCTCCTGGTTAGCAGCGTGATGTCCAGGGGCCGCCGGAGAGGTGAGCATATCAATATTTTTTATTTTAATTCTTTATTTTACATATCCCTATGGATCCCAGGGCCTGAAGGAGAGTTTCCTCTCCTTCAGACCCTGGGAACCATGAGAATACCTTCCGATACTTGATGTCCCATTGAATTGTATTGGTATCGGATATCGGTATCGGCGATATCCGATATTTTTCGGGTATCGGCCGATACTATCCGATACCGATACTTTCAAGTATCGGACGGTATCGCTCAACACTACTCCTAACATTACCCCCCCTCCTAGGGCCCCCCCCTCCTTGGGCCTCGCTACGTTCGAAGGCAGCAATGAGCTGCGGGGCCCGAATGTGCTCAACAGGCTCCCAGGACCTGTCCTCGGGGCCATAACCCTTCCAGTCTACCAAATAAAATTTTTTGCCACGTACCACCTTGAACCCCAAAATAGCGTTCACCTCATAATCGTCCGTAGACGAACCCGATGTCCCAGCAGATGACTCGGAAAACCGGGACATATACACGGGTTTCAAGAGGGACACATGAAAGGTGTCGGTGATACCCAGGCGTAGCGGAAGGGCCAGACGGTAGACCACAGGATTAACCTGTTCGAGGACCTTGAAGGGACCCAAGTAGCAAGGTGCAAACTTAGTGGACTCTACACGCAGCCTGATGCTACGGGCGGAGTGCCACACTAAATAGCCAGGAGCAAAGGTCGGGGCAGGGCGCCGATGTGCATCGGCGGAGGACCTCATTCTCTCCTTCGAGGCCCGAATGGCATCCTGAGTGCGGTCCCAAATGTCCCGTGCCTCCACTGCCCAGTCTGCCACCCTGGAGTCAGCAGAGGACACGGGCATATTCACAGGAACCCGCGGATGCTGGCCGTAATTAAGGGAGAAAGGAGTCTGACCGGTGGAGTCAGCTACAGCGTTATTAAGGGCAAACTCTGCCCATGGTAATAAAGATGCCCAGTCATCGTGCCTGGCAGAAACAAAATGTCGCAGATATGTGACCAGAGTCTGATTGGCCCTCTCCACCAACCCATTCGTCTCGGGATGATATGCGGAAGAGAGATTTAACTCAATGCTGAGAAGACGACAAAGCTCTCTCCAAAACCGAGACGCAAACTGGGGACCCCGGTCACTGACAATTTTGTCTGGCATGCCGTGTAGGCGGAAGACGTGTCTTATGAACAACACTGCCAAAGCCCGTGCAGAAGGTAACCTTGGGAGCGGCACCAAATGCACCATTTTCGAGAAATGATCGGTAATGACCCAAATGACGGTACAGCCGCGAGACTTGGGCAAACCCACCACAAAGTCCATCCCGACCATCTCCCAGGGCCTGTCTGCGACCGGCAAGGGATAGAGTAACCCAGACGGCCGTTGTCGAGGAGACTTATTTTTGGCGCATGAGACACACGCCAGAACGTAATCTCTGACATCTCGGAGCATATGCGGCCACCAGTACGTCCTCGCCAGCAGCTCAGATGTCCTTTTTGTTCCAAAGTGTCCACCCACCCTGGAGGAATGAGCCCAAGAGGGAACCTCCGGTCGCAAATTTATGGGCACAAAAGTCTTGCCCGGAGACACAGACTCAAGCGACATCGGAGCCACGATTCTCAAGCTCTCAGAAGGAACAATAAGCCGAGGCTCTCCTTCCTCCTCCTCAGATGACACAACAGAGCGAGAAAGAGCATCAGCACGAATGTTCTTCTCCCCAGCGAGATAATGGAGGGTGAAGTGGAATCGGGAGAAGAATAAGGACCATCTGGCCTGGCGAGAATATAGCCGCTGGGCTGTTTGCAAATATAGCGAATTTTTGTGGTCAGTAAAAACTTGAAAGGGAAAACGAGCCCCCTCCAAGAGATGTCTCCACTCTGAGAAAGCCAATTTCATCGCTAGCAACTCCCTGTCCCCGATGGAATAATTCCTCTCCGCTGGTGTGAAGGTCTTGGAGAAGAAGAAGCACGGATGCTTCCGACCTTGAGCATCCTTTTGGAAGAGGACTGCTCCAGCACCAACGGAAGAGGCATCCACCTCCATTATAAACGGCTTATCGACATCGGGACGATGTAGGATGGGAGCGCTAGCAAAATGGGACTTAGTAGAAGAAAAGGCCCTGGAGACCTCTTCAGACCACACTTTGGGATTTGCTCCCTTCTTGGTGAGGGCTACCAAGGGAGCAACCAAAGTTGAGAAATGGGGAATGAACTGGCGGTAATAATTAATGAACCCCATAAAGCGCTGCACCGCTTTAAGTGAATGGGGTTCTTGCCAGTCCATCACAGCCTGTAGTTTGGCAGGATCCATAGCCAATCCCTGGGCGGAGATGATATAGCCCAGGAAAGGTAAGGACTCCTGCTCAAACACACACTTCTCCAACTTCGCATAAAGAGAGTTTGCCCGTAGGAGGTCGAAGACTCTGCCAACATCTCTCCGGTGGGAGTCAATATCTGGAGAAAAGATGAGAATATCATCCAGATAGACTACAACCGAGGTGGAAAGCATATCCTGGAAGATGTCGTTGACAAAGTCTTGGAAAACGGCAGGTGCGTTACAGAGCCCGAAGGGCATCACCAGATACTCATAGTGCCCATCTCTGGTGTTAAATGCCGTTTTCCATTCGTCCCCTTCACGGATGCGAATCAGGTTATAAGCACCCCGCAGATCTAGTTTAGTTAACACTCTAGCTCCCCGAAGCCTATCGAAAAGCTCAGATATCAAAGGCAAAGGGTATTTGTTCTTAACTGTGATAGCATTAAGACCCCTGTAGTCTATGCATGGACGTAGTTCTCCATTCTTCTTCTGCACGAAAAAGAACCCTGCCCCAGCAGGTGACACTGACTTCCTGATGAACTCTCTTGCCAGATTCTCTTGAATGTACTGAGACATTGCCTCCGTTTCCGGGAGAGATAATGGATAGACTCGACCCCGGGGAGGCTCAGCACCAGGCAAGAGATCAATAGGACAGTCATAGGGGCGATGGGGCGGAAGGGTCTCCGCTGCCTTTTTGGAGAACACGTCTGCATAAGACCAATATTGCTTGGGGAGAGAGGAAAGATCTGCGGGTACCTCTGTAGTAGCAACCTGAACGCACTCTCGATGACACCTGTTCCCACAAGATTCACTCCATCCCAGAATTCTGCCTGAGGACCACTCGATGTGAGGAGAGTGGTACCGTAACCAAGGTATCCCCAAGAGAACCTCATCAATTCCCTCAGGAATGGCGAGTAGAGATATAATCTCCTGATGAGATGGTGACATGGACAGAGTAAAAGGGATAGTTTGATGTGTAATCTGTGTGGGCAGTGTCAACCCATTCACCACTCGTACCGTTACTGGTTGAGATAGCATGGCCAGAGGAATTGCGTGACGTTGGGCGAAGGCTGAAGACATAAAATTGCCCTCCGCCCCAGAATCCACGCAGAGTTCTACCGAGTGAGAGGATGAGCCCAATGTTATTGTCCCCTTAAAGGACAATTTGGAGGCAAACGTCGCCGTGTCTAGTGCACCTCCACCTACTACCACTAGACGCTGACGTTTCCTCGACCGCTGGTGACATCTGGTGGCTAGATGTCCTGACTGTTGGCAAATATGGCAAACCTGGAGTGCACGAGCGGTCCGGGACTTAGATCCCGCTCGTGACACTACCTTAGGTTCATGAGACTCAGGAGCCTGGGCTGGAGATTCCAAAGGTTTGGCGAAGGTGGGAGCCAGCCGAAACCTCTGCCTACACTGGGCTCGCTCTAACCTCCGCTCGTGAAAACGGAGGTCAATACGAGTAGATACTGTTATTAATTCTTCCAGTGTGGCGGGAATCTCCCTAGTGGCCAGGGCGTCCTTAACGTGGTCAGCCAGCCCCCTCCAAAATATGGGAATAAGGGCTTTATCCGACCACTCCAGTTCAGATGCTAGAGTGTGGAAGTGGACGGCAAAATGGCTGACCAAGGACGAGCCCTGAGTCAATGTCAACAGTTGGAGTGCCGTATCATGGGTGACACGAGGTCCCAAAAATACCTGTTTCAGAGTGCTCAGGAATAACGGAGCACTCTGCACCACATGATCGCCACGCTCCCACAGCGGCGTAGCCCACTGCAACGCCCTGTCCGACAATAAAGATATGATAAAGCCCACCTTAGCCCGCTCTGTAGGGAAACGAGAGGCCAGAAGCTCGAGATGTATTGAGCACTGACTCACGAAACCCCTACAGGACTTACTGTCACCAGAAAATTTCTCTGGTAGCGGGAGGCGAGATAGCGTCGGTACAGGGGCGGCAGTGGACAAGGTAGCTGCAGCCACACTTGCAGCCTGAACAGCGACAGCAGTAACATCCACAGCTGAGGTTGAACGCTCAAGAGCCGCCAACCTTCCCTCCAGCTGCTGGAGGTACCGCTGTAAACGCTGATCGTCCGTCATTACTAGCCAGACCTTGGCGCTAGTATTATGTTAAGGACTGGCGGAACGCACCAAGTACAAGATGAAATGGAACTAGGTGCGTTCGCAGTCCGAGGTCCACCGTGCAGGTAAAAACCCTGCTGCTAGTAAGACGGACTATATGGCAGTACTATAAGTATACACGCACGAGTTAACTTCACCCTGCGTGAAGGAAGCGATCCTGTTGCGTCACAGGACCGCGGTACCGCACATAGAGCGCGAGCAAGAAGTCAGCGAATTCAACCCCAACTAGGATTGAAGTCCGATTAGACACTTGCTGGCACAACACCGCAACTGGGTGTGTAAGGAAACTAAATAATAATTTAAAGGCACAAGAGTGCGTGCGGTGCCGCACTGACGGACGCCACTAACCACCCAGGCTTGGGTCAGGAAAGCGCAGAGCAAGTGCACGGCGCCGTACAGGCGGACACAGCAATTGGTAGCTGTAATGTGTGTTACGTGCTGTTGGATAAGTCGGGCGCTAGATAGCAAACATACACCTTCCGCGAACAATCATTCAATAGGGAGGGTTATTTAAAGAGCGACTTTCACTCACAACACACACACATATTTACAAGACAATACTAGCGCATGGCTGTGCGGTCATGCACAGTTTATATAGCTGCAGCACAGGAAACAGCTACAGAAGTTTTGCCCTTTCAGGACCTGCCAAAAGGACCAATGGGATGTGCTGCAGTACCTGAGCATGTGACCCTCGATCTCCAACAGGAGATCCTGCCCTGGGCATGCTCAGACAGAGAAAAGCAGGACTTAGATCCAGAAACGTCCACTCGCCGCTGCCCAGCACTGGCTTCAATGGCAGAAGCAGGAAAAGCAGCAGTAACTCTTCACACAGAGTCAGACTGAGCGAGACGCTGGGATCGACGTCCCTGCTGAGCAGACTCCACTGCGGCTGGAGAAGAATGGGAGACCGCAGCGGAGACGGATCTAGATTCCCACTGTGCAGCAGAGGAAACTCGACTCCTAACATATAGTAGATATATATACATTTTGAGCTGTTTTATATATCTTGGGATAGGTACCCAATCAAGCTGTAAAATGGATAGGCATCTAGGCCATAGAACAAATATGACGTAGAAAAAATATTAAGATGTACTGATAAAAAAATAGGAGTCAACCTGATTCAATCCACCCTTACACTGTACCATACAGAGAATGCTAGATAAAATATCTCTTACATACATAGAGATGAATAAGGTGCAATATCAGAGTAGATGATTAACCCACTCGCCCCTTGTGAAGTCCTGCAAGATCCATTATCACAGTCACCAAATATTTTCCAGCAAGGCGACCCCCATAAAGGTGATGCATGAGATATTCTAGGGGAAGTAGAAGAAACATAGATCTGCAAGTAGAGCGATCAGGGAGCCCAGGCTGGTGATGTCCACAAATCCTGGTCCTTAAGCCAGTGGGGTCCGCAGCATCACCCCATTCCTGCCCCCACTGCTAGCATGCTGCAGCAGCGACCCTGCCTCCTTGGACCCTCCACCCGAGCCATCTACCCCAACCCCCGGGTCAATTAGGTCAATTTGGATTACCATAATTATTATTTACCAAATGCCAGAATAATGTGAGAGAGAGAGAGAGAGAGAGAGAGAATGTTTAAGGCATTTTTATTGCTTACTGGAAAGTCAAAAGTTTACATACACTAAGATTACTATGCCTTTAAACAATTCTGGACTGCCCATATAATGATGTTATGTTTTTGGAAGCTTCTGGGTTTTTTTTTGGCAACATATGAGATAATTGGGGAAACACCTGTGGATATATTTTAACTACTGTAACCTCCTGCTCTGTGGCCTCCCCTCTAACACTCTCGCACCCCTCTAATCTATTCTAAACTCAGCTGCCCGACTAATCCACCTGTCCCCCCACTATTTCCTGGCCTCTCCCCTCTGTCAATCCATTCACTGGCTCCCCATTACCCAGAGACCCCAGTACAAAACCCTAACCATGACATACAAAGCCATCCACAACCTGTCTCCTCCATACTTCTGTGACCTCGTCTCCCGGTACTTACTTACACGCAACCTGTGATCCTCACAAGATCTCCTTCTCTACTCACCTCTTATCTCCTCTTCCCACAATCGCATACAAGATTTATCTAGCGCATCCCCCCTACTCTGGAACTCTCTACCACAACATATCAGACTCTCACCTACCATGGAAACCTTCAAAAAGAGCCTGAAGACCCACCTCTTCCGACAAGCCTATAACCTGCAGTAACCACCGATCGACCAAACCGCTGCATTACCAGCTCTACCCTCACCTACTCTATTCTCACCCATCCCTTGTAGATTTAGAGCCTTCGCGGGCAGGGTCCTCTCTACTCCTGTACCAGTTGTGACTTGTATTGTTTAAGATTATTGTACTTGTTTTTATGTGTAAAGCGCCATGGAATAAATGGCGCTATAATAATAAATAATAATAATAATAACCCTTTTCTGACTTCTGACGTAGTGATCAGTCCATAACATCATTGCGATGGGTCACCCTCACGGGGGGTGCGCGGTCGATCACGGCCGGATGTCAGCTTATTCTGACAGACCGCTCCCGGCACTTTAACCCCAAAATACTGTGATCGAACATTACACAGGGCTGACACCCCCTCTGCCTTTGGATCGGAGACCCCATGGAGTGACACAGGCTTCTGATCATTGCCATGGTGACAAATTGTAGTCATGATGACATCCGGGTCATCAGAGCTAGGAAACTTGCATGGTCACCAAGTCTCCCAGTAGGTGACAGCCTCAATGGCTTCCAGATGCTGCTTCATCTGCAAACTATAGAAGCGATCAGCCATCAAAAAATTGTTGTCTCATAGTGGATCAAAGTAAAAAAGTAAAACATGTTTCTTAAACAATTGTAAAAATATTTAAAAAAAATAAATAATGATAAAAAATCAATATATATTCTATCTGTAAAAAATATTTTAATGAAAAAAAGTAAGAAATAAAAGTACACATATTTGGTATTGCTGCGTCCGCAACAACCCGACCTATAAAACTGTGTAATGCTCCATATATAATTGGCCATATAAAATGCTCCATATATAATTAGTCCCATAATACAGTATGCTTCATATATTATTGGCCCCATATACTGCTCCATATGTAATTGGCCACATATACTGCTCCATATGTAATTGGCCTCATATACTGCTCCATATGCAATTGGCCTCATATACTGCTCCATATGTAATTGGCCTCATATACTGCTCCATATGTAATTGGCCCCATAAGATGCTTGCTATAGAATTGGCCCCATTAAGAAGCTCCATATAGAATTGGCCCCATTAAGAAGCTCCATATAGAATTGGCCCCATTAAGAAGCTCCATATAGAATTGGCCCCATTAAGAAGCTCCATATAGAATTATCCACATAAGATGCTCCCTATAGAATTGGCCCCATAAGATGCTCCCCATAAAACTGGCCCCATAAGATGCTCCCTATATTATTGGCCCCATAAGATACTCCATATAGAATTAGCCCCATATAATGCTCTATATATGGACCCCTTCTTATAGTCCCCATATATTGCTCCAAATATAAAAAAAAATGAATTGCTCACCTCTCGTTGCTTGTTGCTGCTCTGCTCTGGACTCCTCAGTATTGCCTCTTCCTGCTCTTTGTGCTGTGACTGCTCAGGCAGAGGGCGCACACTGGTGACGTCATCGCGCCTTCTGACCTGAACATCACAATCAGAGGATGGAAGACGCTGCAGTGCTGGAAGCTGGAGAGGTAAGTATCACAATTGTCGGGGCCCGGAGCGGCGGGGTGGGGTGTCCACTCACGGGGGCCGGCACCAAGCTCCCGTAACACGCCAGTGTCCCTGATGGTGAGTGGGCTTCCTGCCTGCTCAGGGCCCTGGCACTTGCCCGGGTGCTGACTCCGGCCCTGCCTTACATTTAAGGTCAATTGGGATATCCGCTCTCTCCACCCAGGAGAATGCTCTTGCGGAATGTGCTTTCACACCCTGCAGCGGGTTCTCCTCTTTTGCCGAGTATGTCAGAACAATCGCCTCTCTGATCCATCGAGAAAGCATGGCCTTTGTTATTCCAGACCCCTTCCTGTGGCCCTGAAAGGACACAAAGAGAGCCCTGCTCTGCCTCCAGGATCTAGTCCTATCTAAATAGGCTAAGACAGCCCTCTTCACGTCTAATGTGACATTTTTTCTCCTCCGGTGTTGTCGGGTTATTAAAAAAGGAGGGAAGATAAATCTCCTGGGATCTATGGAATTTAGTAGACACCTTAGGAAGGTAGGAAAGGTCTGTTTTTAAAACTATCCTATTGTGGAATATTGACAGAAAGGGAGGATCTATTGACAGGGCTTGGATATCACTTACTCTTCTTGTTGATACTAAGGCCTGTTTTTAAAACTATACTATCATGGAATATTGACAGAAAGGGAGGATCTATTGACAGGGCCTGGATATCACTCACTCTTCTTGCTGATACTAAGGCTACTAATAAAACTGTCTTGAATCAAATGTATTTTAATGAGGCTAAGTGTAAGGCTCAATAGACCCACTGTCAATGCATCTAGAAATAGGTTGAGATCCCAAGGTGATATATGAGAAATATGCACTGGGTCCTCTCACTGCCATGCTTAAGCGAACCTAGCTACCCATCTGCCTCCAGCAACATTGTAACTATATAAGGCTCCTAGATCCGATATTTGGACCTACAAGGTGTTCACTGATAGACCCAACTCCTGACCTCTCTGCAGGATTTCTAATATACTGTAGCAGGGTTATGAATCTAATTAGAAGGGGCCTCTAAATGGAAACTAAGACATTTTTTTCCAAATTCTAGGGTAAATTTTGGCTGTGGCCTCCTTCCTACAATTCAGGAGGGTATGTATTAAATTTTCTGAGAATCCTCTTAGTCTCAGCAACTGCCTCTCAAGTTCCATGCCGTCAGCCCTAGGCCCCTCACATGTGGATGATAGAAGGGTCCTTGAGAAAGCAGGTGCCGATCCCAAGGGAGGATCCAAGGGTCAGAGACTGACATGGCTCTGAGCCATGAAAACCACGGCCTCTTGAGCCAAAATGGGACTATCAAGATCACTTTCACTCTTTCCTTCTTTATTTTTCTGATGACTATCAGTAGAATTATCAGGGAAAGGCATAAGCCTGATGAAAGGTCCATGGGGACTGAAGGGAGACGAGTATATCTGGATGGTCCTGTCTGTATAGCGAAGCGAACCTTTCAACCTGCCGGTTGTTTCTTGCGGCAAAGATGTCTATCTCCGGCATGCCCCACATGTCCATTATCTTCTTGAAAATGCAACGGTTGAGCAACCATTCCTTGATGCAGGGTATGGCAAATTAGGAAGTCTGCTGCAGAGTTGTCTACACCCCTGATGTGCAGGGCTGACAGGGACAAGAGATGTTCTTTGGCCAGATTAAGTATCCTGTCTGCTGTAGACATCAGAGTTCCTGATCGTGTTCCTCCTTGATGATTAAAATTTGCTACTGTGGTGGTGTTGTCTGATAGAACTCTTGTATGAGTTCCTTGCAACTGTGGAAGAAAATTACGTATGGCATAATAAATCGCTTTTAACTCTCTTAAATTTAAAGAGTCGTGTTCTTTCGTTGGAGACCAGTGTCTCTGATTGCCCCTAAATGTGCTCCCCATGCAAAGGGGCTAGCATCCGTGGAACTTGTTTTTGAGGGTCTTACTACACACAGAACTCCTCTCGAGAGACGTCTTAGATCTAGCCACCATTACAGGGATCTAACTACCTCAGTTGAAAGTGACATTACTCCCTCCAACTGTCCCTGCAGTTTTTCCTCTTCCTGTAGGATGCCCACTGTAGCTGTCTAGTATGGAACTGGGCCCACTGCACTGCAGGAATACATGATGTAAGAGAGACAAGCAGAGACATACCCTACCTCAGGGACATTCTAGGGTTGTCAATTGCTGAACATGCTTTATCAACTATTGTTAATTTCTTCACTTTTAGAAGGAGGTATTTCTGAATTACGGAGTCTAGATGAAGGCCCAGGAATGTCTGGCAGGTTATCAGGAGCAACCTGGATTTTTTGTAGATGATCAGCCAACCCAAATCCTGCAAAGATGAAATTACATCAGCTAGCCGCCGCTCACATTGAAAGGCTAAGTTTCCTACCACTAGATGATCGTCCAGGTGCGGGACGATTAAAGTGTCCTTTAACTGTAAATATGACATTACCATTAACGTGATGAAGACCCAGGCACCATGGACAATCCGAAAAGCATTGCCATGAACAGGAGATGATGGATCTGACCTTCTAACACGACCGCCCCCGGAGGTATTGTTGATGTAACATGACATGACATGAATTGGGAGAAGGTAATTTGCATCTTTGAGATTCAGGACTGCCATGAAGCACCTGGGAAATAAAATTTTTATGGCTGGTCGAATGGACTCCACTTTGAAGGTCCGAGATCTTAAAAAGGTGTTCAACCTTCTTAAATTTATCATTTTCCTATAAGCGCCATCTGGCTTAGAGACCAGAAATAAGGGGGAGTAAAATCCCTTCCCTCTTTGGTCTGCCGAAACCTATTTAAAAAAAAATGTATAGCTAACAGACCCTTAATTTCCAACTACAAAGCCTCCTGCTGAGCCTGAGACTTTAGAGAAGTCAATAGGAAGAAGTCCAGAGGAACAAGAGCAAACTCTAATCGTAAGCCAGGTGTCACGAGGCTAATGGCTGTTGTGAATTCTGCTTTTGGGTTCCCTCCAGTGGTTGTAGGTGGTAATGCAGTTGTCCCTGGGTTGCAGTCCTGGTCAAGTGTATCTGCTGATTGCAGTTCTGACTGGGGTATTTAGGTGTGCAGGATTCATTAGTCCTTGCCAGTTGTCCATGGTTCAGGGAGGTTTTGGATCTTTGTCTGGTTCCTCCTGCCTTGCTGCCAAATCAGCAAAGATAAGTGTCTGTTTTTTTGTTTCTGTGGCACACATGCTGTGTGCTTAATAATTTTGTGCTATTCATTTGTTTTCTCTTGTCCAGCTAAGATTGTGTCAGTGTTTTCTCAGTCTTGTTGGATTCTCAGGAGTTGCAAATATACACTCCACTCCTTTCGGTCTGAGTGATTCTATGTCTCTGGCCATTCAGATTGACCGGCGCTTGCGGGAACGCAGAACTGTGCGCGCTGTGGCGTTGTCCTCAGAGCAAATTCCTGAGTCAATGCAGTGTGATAGGATTCTGTCTAGAACGGAACGACAAGGTTTCAGACGTCAGAATAGGTTGTGTTATTATTGTGGCGACGCTTCTCATGTCATTTCTGTCTGCCCTAAGTGGACAAAGAGGATCGCCAGTTCATTTACCATCAGTACTGTACAACCTAAGTTTCTGTTATCTGTGTCCTTGATCTGCTCTTTGTCATCATTTTCTGTCATGGCGTTTGTGGATTCAGGCGCCGCCTTGAACTTAATGGACTTTGAGTTTGTCAGGCGTTGTGGTTTTCCCTTGCAGTCTTTGCAGAACCCTATTCCTTTAAGGGGCATTGATGCTACACCTTTGGCTAAAAATAAGCCACAGTTTTGGACACAGGTGACCATGCGCATGGCACCAGTCCATCAGTAAGATTGTCGATTTCTGGTGTTGCATAATTTGCATGATGCTATCGTGCTGGGTTTTCCGTGGTTGCAGGTACATAAACCTGTGTTGGACTGGAAGTCTATGTCTGTGACTAGTTGGGGTTGTCAGGGGATTCATAATGATGTTCCTTTGATGTCAATCTCCTCTTCTTCCTCTTCTGAAATTCCTAAGTTTTTGTCTGATTTTCAGGATGTATTCGATGAGCCCAAGTCCAGTTCCCTTCCACCGCACAGGGACTGTGATTGTGCTATTGACTTGATTCCAGGCTGTAAGTTTCCTAAGGGACGACTTTTCAACCTGTCTGTGCCTGAACATACCGCCATGCGGAATTATATTAAGGAGTCTTTGGCGAAAGGGCATATTCGGCCATCTTCTTCACCGTTGGGAGCGGGATTTTTTTTGTTGCTAAGAAGGATTGCTCCTTGAGACCCTGTATTGATTATCGCCTCTTGAATAAGATCACGGTCAAGTTTCAATACCCTTTACCTTTGCTTTCTGATTTGTTTGCTAGGATTAAGGGGGCTAGTTGGTTTACTAAGATTGACCTTCGGGGGGCATATAATCTTGTTCGTATTAAGCAGGGTGATGAATGGAAAACTGCGTTTAATACGCCCGAAGGCCATTTTGAATACCTTGTGATGCCATTCGGGCTCACTAATGCTCCATCAGTTTTTCAGTCCTTCATGCATGATATCTTCCGGACTTATCTTGATAAATTCTTGATTGTCTATTTGGACGATATTTTGATTCTTTCCGATGATTGGGAGTCTCATGTGGAACAGGTCAGGATGGTATTTCAGATCCTTCGTGGCAATGCTTTGTTTGTGAAGGGGTCTAAGTGTCTCTTTGGGGTGCAGAAGGTTTCTTTTTTGGGCTTCATTTTTTCTCCCTCATCTATGGAGATGGATCCGGTTAAGGTTCAGGCCATTCATGATTGGATTCAACCCACATCCGTGAAGAGCCTTCAGAAATTTTGGGTTTTGCTAATTTTTATTGCCGTTTCATTGCTAACTTCTCCAGCGTGGTTAAACCCTTGACCGATTTGACGAAGAAAGGCACTGATGTGGCGAATTGGTCCTCTGCGGCTGTCTCTGCCTTTCAGGAGCTTAAACGCCGATTTACTTCTGCTTCGGTGTTGCGCCAACCGGATGTTTCGCTTCCGTTTCAGGTTGAGATTGACGCTTCTGAGATAGGGGAAGGGGCCGTTTTGTCTCAGAGGGATTCTGTTGGTTCCTTGATGAAACCGTGTGCCTTCTTTTCCCGTAAATTTTTGCCTGCTGAACGCAATTATGATGTCGGCATTCGGGAGTTGTTGGCTATGAAGTGGGCATTTGAGAAGTGGCGACATTGGCTTGAGGGAGCTAAGCACTGTATTGTGGTCTTGACCGATCATAAGAATCTGATTTACCTCGAGTCTGCCAAACGGCTGAATCCTAGACAGGCTTGATGGTCCTTGTTTTTTTTCCCGTTTTGATTTTGTGGTTTCGTATCTTCCGGATTCTAAGAATATTAAGGCTGATGCCCTCTCTAGGAGTTTTTTGCCTGATTCTCCTGAGGTCCTTGAACCGGTCGGCATTCTGAAAGAAGGAGTGGTCCTTTCTGCCATTTCCCCTGATTTACGACGGGTTCTTCAGGAATTTCAGGCTGACAGACCTGACTGCTGTCCAGTGGGGAAACTGTTTGTTCCTGACAGATGGACTAGTAGAGTGATTTCTGAGGTTTACTGTTCTGTGTAGACTGGTCATCCTGGTATTTTTGGTAGCAGAGATTTGGTTGGTAGGTCCTTTTGGTGGCCTTCTTTGTCACGTGATGTGCGTTCTTTTGTGCAGTCCTGTGGGACTTGTGCGCGGGCCAAGCCTTGTTGTTCCCGTGCTAGTGGGTTGCTTTTGCCATTGCCAGTCCCTGAGAGGCCCTGGACGCATATTTCTATGGATTTTATTTCTGATCTTCCGGTTTCCCAGAAGATGTCTGTTATCTGGGTTGTTTGTGACCGGTTCTCTAAGATGGTTCATTTGGTGCCTTTGCCTAAATTGCCTTCCTCTTCAGATTTGGTTCCATTGTTTTTTCAGCACGTGGTTCGTTTGCATGGTATTCCGGAGAATATTGTGTCCGTCAGAGGTTCCCAGTTTGTTTCTAGGTTTTGGCGGGCCTTTTGTGCTAGGCTGGGCATTGATTTGTCTTTTTCTCCTGCACTACTAAAGCAGGATGGCACCATTGAAGCTCTAAAAAACTATATGGAGAAAAATACTTTATCTAAAAAACTAATTAAAGCTGCCAAAAAGGAAACAGAGAAGCACATTGCTAAGGAGAGTAAAACTAATCCCAAACTGTTCTTCAACTATATCAATAGTAAAAGAATAAAAACTGAAAATGTAGGCCCCTTAAAAAATAGTGAGGAAAGAATGGTTGTAGATGACGAGGAAAAAGCTAACATATTAAACACCTTCTTCTCCACGGTATTCACGGTGGAAAATGAAATGCTAGGTGAAATCCCAAGAAACAATGAAAACCCTATATTAAGGGTCACCAATCTAACCCAAGAAGAGGTGCGAAACCGGCTAAATCAGATTAAAATAGATAAATCTCCGCATCCGGATGGCATACACCCACGAGTACTAAGAGAACTAAGTAATGTAATAGATAAACCATTATTTCTTATTTTTAGGGACTCTATAGTGACGGGGTCTGTTCCGCAGGACTGGCGCATAGCAAATGTGGTGCCAATATTCAAAAAGGGCTCTAAAAGTGAACCTGGAAATTATAGGCTAGTAAGTCTAACCTCTATTGTTGGTAAAATATTTGAAGGGTTTCTGAGGGATGTTATTCTGGATTATCTCAATGAGAATAACTGTTTAACTCCATATCAGCATGGGTTTATGAGAAATCGCTCCTGTCAAACCAATCTAATCAGTTTTTATAAGAGGTTTAAGAGGTAAGCTATAGGCTGGACCACGGTGAGTCATTGGACGTGGTATATCTCGATTTTTCCAAAGCGTTTGATACCGTGCCGCACAAGAGGTTGGTACACAAAATGAGAATGCTTGGTCTGGGGGAAAATGTGTGTAAATGGGTTAGTAACTGGCTTAGTGATAGAAAGCATAGGGTGGTTATAAATGGTATAGTCTCTAACTGGGTCGCTGTGACCAGTGGGGTACCGCAGAGGTCGGTATTGGGACCTGTTCTCTTCAACATATTCATTACTGATCTGGTAGAAGGTTTACACAGTAAAATATCGATATTTTCAGATGATACAAAACTATGTAAAGCAGTTAATACAAGAGAAGATAGTATTCTGCTGCAGATGGATCTGGATAGGTTGGAAACTTGGGCTGAAAGGTGGCAGATGAGGTTTAACAATGATAAATGTAAGGTTATACACATGGGAAGAAGGAATCAATATCACCATTATACACTGAACGGGAAACCACTGGGTAAATCTGACAGTGAGAAGGACTTGGGGATCCTAGTTAATGATAAACTTACCTGGAGCAGCCAGTGCCAGGCAGCAGCTGCCAAGGCAAACAGGATCATGTGGTGCATTAAAAAGGTCTGGATACACATGATGAGAGCATTATGCTACCTGTTGTGAATTCTGTGGCAGAGCTCCCTCCTATGGTCACAAGTGGTACTTCGGCTGATTCTCTCTGTGAGCTTCCGTTGGTGGAGGGAAGTGGTACTGCGGCTTCTGAGTTTCCTCTCTCAGGTGATGTGGTGAGGTCGTTAGGGGCTGCTCTACTTAACTCCACCTAGTGCTTTGATCCTGGCTTCCTGTCAATGTTCCAGTATTGGACTTGTTTTCCTCCTGGATCGTTCCTGTGGCCTGCTGCTCTGCATAGCTAAGTTTTCCTTTGCTATTTTGTTTGCTTTTCTTCTGTCCAGCTTATCTATTTGTTTGCTGGAAGCTCTGGGACGCAGAGGGTGTACCTCCGTGCCGTTAGTTAGGTACGGAGGGTCTTTTTGCCCCCTTTGCGTGGTTTTTAGGGTTTTGTGTTGACCGCAAAGTTACCTTTCCTATTCTCGCTCTGTTCAGAAAGTCAGGCCTCACTTTGCTAAATCTATTTCATCTCTACGTTTGTCTTTTCATCTTAACTCACAGTCATTATATGTGGGGGGCTGCCTTTTCCTTTGTGGTATTTCTCTGAGGCAAGGTAGGCTTATTTTCTATCTTCAGGCTAGCTAGTTTCTCAGGCTGTGCCGAGTTGCATAGGTAGCGTTAGGCGCAATCCACGGCTGCCTCTAGTGTTGTTGGAGAGGATCAGGGATTGCGGTCAACAGAGTTCCCACGTCTCAGAGCTCGTTCTATGTTTTTGGATTATTGTCAGATCACTGTATGTGCTCTGACCTCTATGTTCACTGTGGTACTGAATTGCCTAATCATAACAACTACCTATGTACAAATCCCTAGTTAGACCGCACATGGAGTACTGTGTCCAGCTTTGGGCACCGGTGCTCAGGAAGGATATAATGGAACTAGAGAGAGTACAAAGGAGGGCAACAAAATTAATAAAGGGGATGGGAGAACTACAATACCCAGATAGATTAGTGAAATTAGGATTATTTAGTCTAGAAAAAAGACGACTGAGGTGCGATCTAATAACCATGTATAAGTATATAAGGGGACAATACAAATATCTCGCTGAGGATCTGTTTATACCAAGGAAGGTGACGGGCACAAGGGGGCATTCTTTGCGTCTGGAGGAGAGAAGGTTTTTCCACCAACATAGAAGAGGATTCTTTACTGTTAGGGCAGTGAGAATCTGGAATTGGTTGCCTCAGGAGGTGGTGATGGCGAACTCAGTCGAGGAGTTCAAGAAAGGCCTGGATGTCTTCCTGGAGCAGAACAATATTGTATCATACAATTATTAGGTTCTGTAGAAGGACGTAGATCTGGGGATTTATTATGATGGAATATAGGCTGAACTGGATGGACAAATGTCTTTTTTCGGCCTTACTAACTATGTTACTATGTTACTATGTTACTATATTTCATCCTCAGACAAATGGCCAGACTGAGCGAACTAATCAGATTTTGGAGACTTATTTGAGATGCTTTGTGTCTGCTGATCAGGATGATTGAGTGGCCTTCTTGCCAATGGCCGAGTTTGCACTTAATAATCGGGGTAGTTCGGCTACTTTGGTTTCGCCTTTCTTTTGTAATTTTGGTTTTCATCCTCGTTTTTCTTCTGGGCAGGTTGAGCCTTCTGACTGTCCTGGTGTGGATTCTGTGGTTGACAGGTTGCAGCAGATTTGGGCTCATGTGGTGGACAATTTGGTGTTGTCTCAGGAGGAGGCTCAACGTTTTGCTAACCGTCATCGGTGTGTTGGTTCCCGGCTTCGGGTTGGGGATCTGGTCTGGTTGTCTTCCCGTCATGTTCCTATGAAGGTTTCTTCCCCTAAGTTTATGCCTCGGTTTATTGGTCCTTATAGGATTTCTGGGATTATTAATCCGGTGTCTTTTTGATTGGCGCTTCCGGCCTCTTTTGCTATCCATAATGTCTTCCATAGATCTTTATTGAGGAAATATTTGGTGCCCGTTGTTCCCTCTGTTGATCCTCCGGCCCCTGTGTTGGTTGATAGAGAGTTGGAGTATGTGGTTGAGAAGATTTTGGATTCTCGTTTTTCGAGGTGGAGGCTTCAGTACCTTGTCAAATGGAAGGGTTATGGCCAGGAGGATAATTCTTGGGTTTTTGCCTCTGATGTCCATGCTGCTGATTTGGTCCGTGCCTTTCATCTGGCTCATCCTGATCGGCCTGGGGGCTCTGGTGAGGGTTCGGTGACCCCTCCTCAAGGGGGGATTCTGTTGTGAATTCTGCTTTTGGGTTTCTTCCGGTGGTTGTAGGTGGTAATGCAGTTGTCCCTGGGATGCAGTCCTGGTCAGGTGTATCTGCTGATTGCAGTTCTGACTGGGGTATTTAGGTGTGCAGGATTCATTAGTCCTTGCCAGTTGTCCATGGTTGTTGGGAGGTTTTGGATCTCTGTCTGGTTCCTCCTGCCTTGCTGCCAAATCAGCAAAGATAAGTGTCTGGTTTTTGTTTCTGTGGCACACATACTGTGTGCTTAATTATTCAGTGCTATTCATTTGTTTTTTCTTGTCCAGCTTAGATTGTGTCAGTATTTTCTCAGTCTTGTTGGATTCTCAGGAGTTGCAGATATAGGGTCCACGTCTTTAGTTAGATGGTGGAATTTTTGTATTATCTGCTGTGGATATTTTTGGAAGTGTTTTAATACTGACTGATTAGTATTCTGTCCTATCCTTTCCTATTTAGCTAGAGTGGCCTCTTTTGCTAAATCCTGTTTTCTGCCTGCGTGTGTCTTTCCTCTACTACTCACAGTCAATATTCGTGGGGGGCTGTATATCCTTTGGGGTTCTGCTCTGAGGCAAGGTAGAATTCCTATTTCCATCTATAGGGGTATTTAGTCCTTCAGCTCTGTCGAGGTGTCTAGAATTTGTTAGGCACACCCCACAGCTACTTCTAGTTGCGGTGTTAGTTTAGGATTTGCGGTCAGTACAGTTTCCACCTACTCCAGAGAAAGTTTCATGCGGCTCCAAGGTCACCGGATCATAACACTGTCATCCATAGCTTCACTCGACAAACCAGACACTGCCACTAGTTTCTACAATGCCACTCTGGCAGCAGCCATCAACTCGGTCGCCTCTGTCATGCATAACAGAGTGCAACAAATCAATAGACAACCCTGGCACAATAACATCACCAAAAAGCTTTGACAAGTATCCAGAATTGGAAGAAAACACATTCACAAGATGATTTCATTGCACTTAAATAAGCAACACTTGCATTCAAATCAGCTCTCACCTCTACTAAACAGGCCTATTTCATATCCCTCGTATCTTCTTTATCCTACAACCCCAAACAGTTGTTCAACACTTTTAACTTTCTCTTCACACATGTAAACTTATCATTCATTCTCTGAACTGAAATACCCTGCATGTCTATTGCTCAAGTCCCTGCCAGCAAGCAGCCTGAATGGTAAACTTATCATTCATTCTCTGAACTGAAATACCCTGCATGTCTATTGCTCCAGTCCCTGCCAGCAAGCAGCCTCAATGGTATCTGAGTCAGTCAATCTTCGGCATTGAATCCTGCATATATCTATATTTGTTAGCCATCTTAGTATGCAATTGTTTTTGTTTATAGATATTTAACTCACTTCTGCTTGTCCTCATGCAAAGAGATCACATAACTATTTCAAAGCGGTTTATGATCCATGTAGGCCTGGTCTTTTGTTTATCTGTTCACTACATTTATTGTGTCCTGCTGTCTCAGCTGAGTTAGATTGATTGCTAACGAGAGGGAAACAAAAAAAAACAAACAAAAAAAAAAGTGAGATCTAAGAGCTAGCCTTCTATAAATGTAGACATACTTTGGGGAAAAAAGAGATAAATACCAGCGCACTACCAAATATTATATGGGGTAGAAGGGGTGCAGAAGAGTGGTATAATATAACAACCAATGAAAAGAAAGAGAACCACTCTACAGCACTGCACACCACAATATGTAATCAAAAATATCAAAAGGCAAACTTTATTGATGCATAGATAAAAACATTTAAAACCAATGAAGAAAACACCAAAAATCCCCACAATGATCCATCAAGATATTAGTAGCCAGACAGGGGCATGTATCTAAGGGCAAAAGAACAGACCCTGTACCAGGATGTAGAAAAAGGTGACCAACACTAATAAGTACCCGTATGTCAGTAAGCAATATAGCCACCTATCTGGGACAGCACCAGGTAAGGGTCATAACACAAAAGCGGATGCGCCCAGCGCTCTACACATGGAGCTGCAATGCTCGTATACCCAAGATATATATGCAGGTGCCAGATCCAGCCATATGGAGCAATAAGAGCAGAGCCGTAAGGAAGGCAGAAAGCAGGGAGGCAAGGATCAGAGTGGGGACAGACCCCACGCATATCGCCATTACAAGGACGGCTTCGTCAGGGGAAGCATTCGTGCAGGGGTGCATTCATGCACTATTATTCGTGTACTTTTTATCAAAGTACTTTTTTCTAAGTACTCGCAGTTATACCATGGCAGTTAGACAGGGCAGGAGACAGTTAAGACAATCTAAATCTATTCCCTGTTCATTTGGCACAGAACAAATACTCAACATATGTATTTGTATATTCTATATCCTGGCTGCCACATTCACTCACATTCACCGCCCTTGCATTAACTCTATTCAAACCATCCATATCGGCCCCTCTGTCCTTCCCTCTCCTATGTATAGCACTCATGCTCTGTTCACAATGCTTAACAGCACAGATCCCTTCAGTCCCACCATCCAACACAAGAGACGCTCTCACAAATCACTTAACCATCTGCTCACTCTTTCTATCCTCCTTCTCCTAGTTGCTGGAGACATCTCTCCCAACCCCGGCCCTCCATGTTATAGCCAGTCAAACCTCCCAACTGCTACACTCAGAAACCCCTCTAACCTTATTAATATTCCATGCATGCCTTCTGTCTTTTTCAATTGTGCCCTTTGGAATTCTCGCTCTGTGTGTAATAAACTCTCCTTCATCCATGACTTCTTCCTTTCTAATTCTCTTAATCTCCTGGCTCTTACTGAAACCTGGATCCAGCAAGCAGACACCACTGCTGCTGCTGCTCTTTCATATGGTGGACTACACTTTTCTCATACCCCAAGATCGGACAACAGAGCAGGTGGAGGAGTTGCTCTGCTCCTTTCACCCAAATGTACCTTCCAAGTTATCCCCCAAGTGCCCTCACTTGTCTTCCCTTCCTTTGAGGTCCATGCTGTCAGACTCTATATCCCCTTCTCCATGTGAGTGGCGGTGGCGTATCATCCTCCGGGCCCCTCATCAGTTCCTGGATCACATTGCCACCTGGCTTCCACACTTTCTCTCCTGTAACATCCCCACCCTCATCATGGGTGATTTCAACATCCCCATTGCTTCTCCCCTATCCCCATCTGCTTCTCACCTTTTATCTCTAACCTCCTCTTTCGGCCTCTCACAGCATACTAACTCTCCAACGCATGAAAATGGAAACTCCCTCGACTTAGTCTTCTCCAGTCTTTGCTCAGTGGATGATTTCACAAACTCCTCTCTCCCGCTCTCTGACCACCACCTTCTTTCATTCTCTATCAAGAACTGCCATCCCGCTCAGGTCACCCCCACTTTCCACACTTATAGAAACATACAGGCCATTAACACCCAGAGACTTATGAAGAACTTGCAGTCCTCATTGGCCCCAATCTCCTCCATCTCATGTCCTGATCCTGCTCTGAAGCATTACAATGAAACCCTGCAAAGTGCTCTGGATGAAGCTGCACCCTCATCACCTCCCTGTCCAATAACCCTAAATGTCTCTTTGACACTTTCCAGTCTCTACTCAACCCAAGAGTGCAGGCCCCAACCACGGATCTCCATGCTGACGATCTGGCCAATTACTTCAAAGAAAAAATTGACCACATTCGACAGGAAATCATCTCCCAATCTCTTCATACCATGCACTGTCCTCCCTCTCCTACTGCATCTACTTCACTCTCTGACTTTGAATCAGTTACAGAAGAAGAAGTAATCAGGCTCCTTGCATCTTCTCGCCCAACCACTTGCACCAGTGACCCCATTCCGTCACATCACCTCCAGTCCCTTTCCCCGGCTGTCACCTCTCACCTAACAAAAATATTCAACCTTTCTCTCACTTTCGGTATTTTTCCATCCTCATTTAAGCATGCCATCATACATCCATTACTTAAAAAAACCATCCCTCGATCAAAACTGTGCCGCTAACTATAGACCTGTCTCTAATCTTCCCTTCATCTCTAAACTCCTCGAACGCCTGGTCCACTCCCGTCTTACCCGCTATCTCTCAGATAACTCTCTTCTCGACCCTCTTCAATCTGGTTTCCGCTCTTTACACTCTACTGAAACTGCCCTCACTAAAGTCTCTAATGACCTACTAACAGCTAAATCTAATGGTCACTACTCCATGCTAATTCTCTTGGATCTCTCCGCAGCATTCGGCACCGTAGATCATCAGCTCCTCCTCACTATGCTCCGCTCCATCGGCCTCAAGGACACCGTTCTCTCCTGGTTCTCCTCCTATCTCTCTGACCGTTTCTTCACTGTATCTTTTGCTGGTTCCTCCTCCTCTCACCTTCCCCTTACTGTTGGGGTTCCTCAAGGATCAGTCCTAGGCCCCCTCCTCTTCTCTTTGTATACCGCCCCTATTGGACAAACAATCAGTAGATTTGGTTTCCAGTACCATCTCTATGCTGACGACACCCAATTATACACTTCTTCTCCTGATATCACGCCTGCCTTTTTAGTAAACACCAGTGATTGTCTTACCGCTGTCTCTAACATCATGTCCTCCCTCTATCTGAAACTGAATCTGTCAAAAACTTAACTCCTCGTGTTTACGCCCTCTATTAACCTACCTTTAATAATCTTTATTTTTATATAGCGCTAACATATTCCGCAGCGCTTTACAGTTTGCACACATTATCATCACTGTCCCCGATTGGGCTCACAATCTAGAATTCTTATCAGTATGTCTTTGCCTAACATTGACATCTCCGTGTGTGGGTCCACTGTTGTGAATTCTGTGGTCAAGCTCCCTCCTGTGGTCATGAGTGGTACTTCAGCTGGTCCTGTCTATGAGCTTCCTCTGGTGGATGTGAGTGGGGCTGCGGCTTCTGAGTTTCCTTCCTCAGTTGACGAGGTTAAGTTGTTAGGTGCTGCTCTATTTAACTCCAACTAGTTCTTTGTTCCTGGCCTCCAGTCAATGTTCCAGTATTGGTCTTGCTTTCTCCTGGATCGTTCTTATGGCCTGTCTGCCCTGCATAAGCTAAGTTTTGCTTGTGTTACTTTTGTTTGCTATATTTTCTGTCCAGCTTGCTATATTGGTTTTTCTTGCTTGCTGGAAGCTCTGAGACGCAGAGGGAGCACCTCCGTACCGTTAGTCGGTGCGGAGGGTCTTTTTGCCCCTCTGCGTGGTTGTTTGTAGGTTTTTGTGCTGACCGCAAAGCTATCTTTCCTATCCTCGGTCTATTCATTAAGTCGGGCCTCGCTTTGCTAAAGTCTATTTCATCTCTGTGTTTGTATTTTCATCTTAACTCACAGTCATTATATGTGGGGGGCTGCCTTTTCCTTTGGGGAATTTCTCTGAGGCAAGGTAGGCTTATTTTTCTATCTTCAGGGCTAGCTAGTTTCTCAGGCTGTGCCGAGTTGCATAGGGAGCGTTAGGCGCAATCCACGGCTACCTCTAGTGTGGTATGATAGGATTAGGGATTGCGGTCAGCAGAGTTCCCACGTCTCAGAGCTCGTCCTATGTTAGTAACTATCAGGTCACTTTGTGTGCTCTTAACCACTAGGTCCATTGTGGTTCTGAATCACCTGTTCATAACAGTACTGGAGGCCCAAAGTACTAATGCTTCTCAACAGAGGGAAAAGAGAAGTTCTGAGACCATTTTTTTTTCTTTGCACTGTGTTTTGTCTTTCTTTTCCCCTAGACATTTGGGTGGTTCAGGACACAGGTGTAGTGATGGACATTAACATAGTAACATAGTTAGTAAGGCCGAAAAAAGACATTTGTCCATCCAGTTCAGCCTATATTCCATCATAATAAATCCCCAGATCTACGTCCTTCTACAGAACCTAATAATTGTATGATACAATATTGTTCTGCTCCAGGAAGACATCCAGGCCTCTCTTGAACCCCTCGACTGAGTTCGCCATCACCACCTCCTCAGGCAAGCAATTCCAGATTCTCACTGCCCTAACAGTAAAGAATCCTCTTCTATGTTGGTGGAAAAACCTTCTCTCCTCCAGACGCAAAGAATGCCCCCTTGTGCCCGTCACCTTCCTTGGTATAAACAGATCCTCAGCGAGATATTTGTATTGTCCCCTTATATACTTATACATGGTTATTAGATCGCCCCTCAGTCGTCTTTTTTCTAGACTAAATAATCCTAATTTCGCTAATCTATCTGGGTATTGTAGTTCTCCCATCCCCTTTATTAATTTTGTTGCCCTCCTTTGTACTCTCTCTAGTTCCATTATATCCTTCCTGAGCACCGGTGCCCAAAACTGGACACAGTACTCCATGTGCGGTCTAACTAGGGATTTGTACAGAGGCAGTATAATGCTCTCATCATGTGTATCCAGATCTCTTTTAATGCACCCCATGATCCTGTTTGCCTTGGCAGCTGCTGCCTGGCACTGGCTGCTCCAGGTAAGTTTATCATTAACTAGGATCCCCAAGTCCTTCTCCCTGTCAGATTTACCCAGTGGTTTCCCGTTCAGTGTGTAATGGTGATATTGATTCCCTCTTCCCATGTGTATAACCTTACATTTATCATTGTTAAACCTCATCTGCCACCTTTCAGCCCAAGTTGCCCAAGACATTAAAGATCTGTCTTCTTGTGTGGATCATCTCACTGCAAGAGTACAAAATATTCAAGACTTTATGGTTCAGAATTCTATGTTAGAGCCAAGAATTCCTATTCCTGATTTGTTTTCTGGAGATAGAGCTAAGTTTCTGAGTTTTAAGAATAATTGTAAACTGTTTCTGGCTTTGAGGCCCCGCTCCTCTGGTGACCCAGTTCAACAAGTTAAGATCATTATTTCTTTATTATGTGGCGACCCTCAAGACTGGGCATTTTCCCTTGCGCCAGGAGATCCTGCATTGTGTGATGTTGATGCGTTTTTTCTGGCGCTCGGATTGCTGTATGATGAACCTAATTCAGTGGATCAGGCAGAGAAAAATTTGCTGGCTCTGTCTCAGGGTCAGGATGAGGTAGAGATATATTGTCAGAAGTTTAGGAAGTGGTCTGTGCTCACGCAATGGAATGAATGTGCGCTGGCAGCAATTTTCAGAAAAGGTCTCTCTGAAGCCCTTAAGGATGTCATGGTGGGATTTCCTATGCCTGCTGGTCTGAGTGAGTCTATGTCTTTGGCCATTCAGATCGGTCGACGCTTGTGTGAGCGTAAAACTGTGCACCATTTGGCGGTATTATCTGAGCATGGACCTGAGCCTATGCAGTGCGATAGGACTTTGACCAGAGCTGAACGGCAAGAACACAGACGTCAGAATGGGCTGTGTTTTTACTGTGGTGATTCCACTCATGCTATCTCTGATTGTCCTAAACGCACTAAGCGGTTCACTAGGTCTGCCACCATTGGTACGGTACAGTCGAAATTTCTTTTGTCTGTTACTTTGATCTGCTCTTTGTCATCCTATTCTGTTATGGCATTTGTGGATTCAGGCGCTGCCCTGAATTTGATGGACTTGGAGTATGCTAGGCGCTGTGGGTTTTTCTTGGAGCCCTTGCAGTATCCTATTCCATTGAGAAGAATTGATGCTACGCCTTTGGCCAAGAATAAGCCTCAGTACTGGACCCAGCTGACCATGTGCATGGCTCCTGCGCATCAGGAGGATATTCGCTTTTTGGTGTTGCATAATCTGCATGATGTGGTCGTGTTGGGGTTGCCATGGCTACAAGTCCATAACCTAGTATTGGATTGGAAATCAATGTCTGTGTCCAGCTGGGGTTGTCAGGGGGTACATGGTGATGTTCCTTTTCTGTCTATTTCATCATCCACCACTTCTGAGGTCCCAGAGTTCTTGTCGGATTACCAGGATGTATTTGATGAGCCCAAGTCCAGTGCCCTACCTCCGCATAGGGATTGTGATTGTGCTATCGATTTGATTCCTGGTAGTAAGTTTCCTAAAGGTTGACTGTTTAATTTGTCTGTGCCTGAGCACGCCGCTATGCGGAGTTACGTAAAGGAATCCTTGGAGAAGGGTCAAATTCGCCCGTTGTCGTCGCCATTGGGAGCAGGGTTCTTTTTTGTGGCCAAGAAGGATGGTTCGCTGAGACCTTGTATTGATTACCGCCTTCTAAATAAAATCACGGTCAAATTTCAGTACCCCTTGCCGCTGCTGTCTGATTTGTTTGCTCGGATTGAGGGGGCTAGTTGGTTCACCAAGATAGATCTTCGTGGTGCGTATAATCTTGTGCGTATTAAACAGGGCGATGAATGGAAAACAGCATTTAATACGCCCGAGGGCCATTTTGAGTACCTGGTTATGCCATTCGGGATTTCTAATGCTCCATCAGTGTTTCAGTCCTTTATGCATGACATCTTCCGAGAGTACCTGGATAAATTCCTGATTGTATACTTGGATGATATTTTGGTCTTCTCGGATGATTGGGAGTCTCACGTGAAGCAGGTCAGAATGGTGTTCCAGGTTCTGCGTGCGAATTCTTTGTTTGTGAAGGGGTCAAAGTGTCTCTTTGGTGTTCAGAAGGTTTCATTTTTGGGGTTCATTTTTTCCCCTTCTACTATCGAGATGGACCCTGTTAAAGTTCAGGCCATTTATGATTGGACCCAGCCGACATCTCTGAAGAGTCTGCAAAAGTTCCTGGGCTTTGCTAATTTTTATCGTCGCTTTATCAATAATTTTTCTAGTATTGCTAAACCGTTGACTGAGTTAACCAAGAAGGGTGCTGATGTGGTCAATTGGTCTTCTGCTGCTGTGGAAGCTTTCCAAGAGTTGAAGCGTCGTTTTTCTTCTGCCCCTGTGTTGTGTCAACCAGATGTTTCGCTTCCGTCCCAGGTCGAGGTTGATGCTTCTGAGATTGGAGCAGGGGCTGTTTTGTCGCAAAGAAGTTCTGATGGCTCGGTGATGAAACCATGCGCCTTCTTTTCTAGGAAGTTTTCGCCTGCTGAGCGTAATTATGATGTTGGCAATCGAGAGTTGCTGGCCATGAAGTGGGCATTCGAGGAGTGGCGTCATTGGCTTGAAGGAGCTAAGCATCGCGTGGTGGTCTTGACTGATCACAAGAACTTGACTTATCTCGAGTCTGCCAAACGGTTGAATCCTAGACAGGCTCGTTGGTCGCTGTTTTTCTCCCGTTTTGACTTTGTCGTTTCGTACCTTCCGGGCTCTAAAAATGTGAAGGCGGATGCCCTGTCTAGGAGTTTTGTGCCCGATTCTCCGGGTTTGTCTGAGCCGGCGGGTATTCTCAAAGAGGGGGTAATTTTGTCTGCCATCTCCCCTGATTTGCGGCGGGTGCTGCAAAAATTTCAGGCTAATAGACCTGACCGTTGCCCAGCAGAGAAACTGTTTGTCCCTGATAAATGGACGAGTAGAGTTATCTCTGAGGTTCATTGTTCGGTGTTGGCTGGTCATCCTGGAATCTTTGGTACCAGAGATTTGGTGGCTAGATCCTTTTGGTGGCCGTCTCTGTCGCGGGATGTGCGTTCGTTAGTGCAGTCCTGTGGGATTTGTGCTCGGGCTAAGCCCTGCTGTTCTCGTGCCAGTGGGTTGCTTTTGCCCTTGCCGGTCCCGAAGAGGCCCTGGACACATATCTCTATGGATTTTATTTCGGATCTCCCCGTCTCTCAAAAAATGTCGGTCATTTGGGTTGTTTGTGATCGCTTCTCTAAGATGGTCCATTTGGTACCCTTGTCTAAATTGCCTTCCTCTTCTGATTTGGTGCCATTGTTCTTCCAGCATGTGGTTCGTTTACATGGCATTCCGGAGAACATCATTTCTGACAGAGGTTCCCAGTTTGTTTCGAGGTTTTGGCGAGCCTTTTGTGCTAGGATGGGCATTGATTTGTCTTTTTCCTCGGCTTTCCATCCTCAGACAAATGGCTAGACTGAACGAACCAATCAGACCTTGGAGGCATATCTGAGATGTTTTGTTTCTGCCGATCAGGATGATTGGGTGTCCTTTTTGCCTTTGGCTGAGTTCGCCCTTAATAATCGGGCCAGCTCGGCTACTTTGGTTTCGCCGTTTTTCTGCAATTCTGGTTTCCATCCTCGTTTCTCTTCAGGGCAGGTTGAGTCTTCTGACTGTCCTGGTGTGGATACTGTGGTGGATAGGTTGCAGCAGATTTGGACTCATGTGGTGGACAATTTGACATTGTCTCAGGAGAAGACCATTACTCCAAAGCAACATGCCCGCTGCCTTGGGGTCATACTTGATTCCGAGCTTTCATTCACCCCCCACATCCGATCACTGGCTCGCTCTTCTTATCTGCATCTCAAAAACATTTCTAGAATTCGCCCTTTTCTTACTTTCGAATCTGCAAAAACTCTTACTGTTTCACTTATTCATTCTCGTCTGGACTATTGTAACTCTCTACTAATCGGCCTCCCTCTTACCAAACTCTCCCCACTCCAATCTGTCCTGAATGCTGCAGCCAGGATCATATTCCTCACCAACCGTTTCACCGATGCCTCTACCTTGTGCCAGTCATTACACTGGTTACCCATCCACTCAAGAATCCAGTACAAAACTACTACCCTCATCCACAAAGCACTCCGAGGCTCAGCACCACCCTACATCTCCTCCCTGGTCTCAGTCTACCACCCTACCCGTGCCCTCCGCTCCGCTAATGACCTCAGGTTAGCATTCTCAATAATCAGAACCTCCCATTCCCGTCTCCAAGACTTTACACGTGCTGCGCCGATTCTTTGGAATGCACTACCTAGGTTAATACGATTAATCCCCAATCCCCACAGTTTTAAGCGTGCCCTAAAAACTCATTTGTTCAGATTGGCCTACTGTTAGGGCTAGCGGAACGCACCAAACAATAAGACTGATAGTGTACGGTGCGTTCGTAGCCCGGGGTCCACCGTGCAGAGATGGAACCTGCTGCTGAGTAATGACGGACTATATGGCGGTACTCATAAGCATACTCGCGTGGGTTAAACTTCACCCAACGTGAAGGAAGCGATCCTGTTGCGTCACAGGGTCGCAGTACCGCACATAGAAGGCGAGCAAGCAGTCAGCTAACTTAACCCCAACTAGGATTGAAGTCCGATTAGACCCTTGCTGGCACAACACCGCAACAGGGTGTGTTAGGCAACTCTTATAATTAGAGCACCGAAGTGCGAACTGTGCCGTGCTGGCAGGCACCACTAAGCACCCAGACGTGGGTCAGGAAGCGCACTACTGGCGCGTGGCGCCGCACTGGCGGTCACAGCAATAGACGCTGATACGTGTGTGACACGTTGAGTGATTTGTCGGGCGCTAGATAGCAGCCATACTCCATACGCGAACAGTCATACAATAGGGTAGGGGTATTTAATGAACGACTTGCACTCACAACAAACACACGTATTCAATTGTACACTAGCGCATGGCCGTGCGGTAATGCGCAGTTTATATAATTGCAGGACAGGAAGTGGCCACAGAAACTTTGCCCTTCCAAAACCTGCCAAGAGTACCAATGGAATGCGCTGCAGAGCCAGAGCACATGACCCTCGATCTCCAATGGGAGATCTTGCTCTGGGCATGCTCAGTGTGCGCAAACAAGGACTTAGTCCCAGGGAAGTCCGCTCGCCGCTGACCAGCACTGACTTTAATGGCAGGAGCTGAAGAAGCAGCAGTAACTCTCTGTACAGAGTGAGAGCGAGCAAGACACTGGGAGCGACGTCCCTGCTGAGCAGACTCCACTGCGGCTGGAGGAGAATGGGAGACCGCAGCGGAGATGGCCCGAGATTCCCCCTGTGCAGCAGAGGAAACTAGACTCCTAACACCTACCACATCAACGCATTAACCTAACTATCCCTGTGTGGCCCATTCAAAAAAAAAAAAAAACAATCAGGTTCCTCGCCACATGTTCTCATACACTTTATGCAGTTATTAGCCCTCTGTCTGTACTGCTACATACTTAGGCAGTTAACTGGTTCATGCAGCTTTACATGAACACCCGAGCCTTACACTATGGCTGGTCTGAATAACTAAAGCAATTGTTACCATCCACCTCTTGTGTCTCCCCTTTTCCTCATAGTTTGTAAGCTTGCGAGCAGGACCCTCACTCCTCTTGGTATCTATTTTGAACTGTGATTTCTGTTATGCTGTAATGTCTATCGTCTGTACAAGTCCCCTCTATAATTTGTAAAGCGCTGCTGAATATGTTGGCGCTATATAAATAAAATTATTATTATTATTATTATTTAACTCCCTCCTCCGCCAACCACTGCCCCCTCCGACTTCCTTAATCTCTGCTGAGGAATTTGCCACGCACTTCAAAAATAAGATAGACAAAACAAGGCAAGCCTCTGTTGTCCGATCACCACAACCCATTTGTATGCAGGACCAATGCCCTAACCCCATAACTTCCCTCTCCAAAATCACTGAAGGACAGCTTGCTCAACTTCTATCCAAATCACAACTTATCATTTGTGCACTTGACCCCATCTTATACCACCTCCTCTCCGATCTCACCATTAACTAATCCCATCCCTAACCCATCTATACAATCTATCACTAACTTCTGGTACCTTCCCCTTTGCTTTCAAACATGCCACAATCACATCTATCCTCAAAAAGCCTTCCTTGACCCGAGCGCTATGTCCAGATACCGCCCCATATCTTTGCACCCATTAGCTTCCAAACTCCTTGAGCAGAACGTCCAAGCTGAACTTTTCTCTCACTTTGCATCTAACTCTCTCTTCGACAGCCTACAATCTGGATTCCGTCCTTACCATTCCACTGAGACTGTCTCTTTCCCCACAATCCTATAGAATGTAAGCCCGCAAGGGCAGGGTCATCTCCCCTCTGTATCAGTATGTTATTGTTAGTTTTGTTTATTGTAAGTGATATTTGTATTTTGATGTAACCCCTTCTCATGTACAGCACCATGGAAATAATGGTGCTATATAAAAAAAAAATAATAATAATAATAATAACATCATACGTTTTTGAATATGTGTCAACTAATTGTTCTATTTTTCTAGTTTTGATAAGGGTAATATTTGATAGAACAATATTTGTTTGCCGCATGATTCTAATTCTGCTTTCTCAAGACCATGATTCGAAGGTTCATTCCACCAAATAATGATTGGTCCATTTGTATTGTAATTGTTTTCACATGTGAGGTTGGGTTTGTGTACGTGTTATAAACCTTGTGTGTTCATTGTAATTTTAGATGCCTATGAGTAAGGACAAAAAGTCCGAAATGCATCAGGCGTGGAGGGGGATCTTTGCCCCTTGAGACTCTATGATATGTATGTTGTCAACTTTTTACAAACAATGGATTGAATAAAAGATGAAACTTGAATTTTTATGGAAATCACCTGGTGCTGGTTTTTCCTTTTTTGCCTGCATTTACAAGTGGAGTCCAGCCACATTGAACCTGGCACCCGTGGTCCTGAGATACTCTGGTGAGCACTGTGAAAATCCTTTTTCCCCTCTCTCATGTTGATTTATGACCAACATATATTGAACTTCTACTTTATTTTATATCTTTCAGAATTTGCTTTGTAACTCACAATTAGTGTTGAGCATTCCGATACCGCAAGTATCGGGTATCGGCCGATATTTGCGGTATCGGAATTCCGATACTGAATTCCGATACTTCCCGCGTATCGGATACCGGAATCGGAAGTTCCCAGAATTCAAATTGAACGCAGCAGCCAATGAGGAATGAATGAAAGTGTGGGCACATCCTGTTTAGCATGGTGGGCATGTAAGTACTGGCAAGGCTGGGATTGGCTGCTGAAATGATGTCACTCTGCACTATAAAAAAGCGCTGCCGCCATTTTGCGCTCACTCTGCTGTGATTTCAGTTAGGGACAGGACGCTGTGTTCTAACTGAGGGCCAGTCGAGCTAGCTAATTGCTTTATTTTCCTTTCCAAAGGCTAATTTAGCAAAACGCTGTGTGTTCTTCACTGTTCACCTTGCTCTTGC
Organism: Ranitomeya imitator; assembly: GCF_032444005.1. Lineage (NCBI taxonomy): Eukaryota > Metazoa > Chordata > Amphibia > Anura > Dendrobatidae > Ranitomeya > Ranitomeya imitator. Next base: position 669,234,480 of record NC_091286.1, on the reverse strand, counting down.
CTTGCAGCGCTGTTTTAACAGCGTTCTGCAAGGTCTCTGTGTGTGTGTGTGTGTGCAGCTCACTCTGTAGTCTGTGTGCAGCCATATACCCGGTTGTATTCAGCTCAGGGGGGGTTCACACTGCCTCACACAGTTGTTCTTTTTTGCTCTTAGTGCAGCCTGCTGCACATTTTTTCTCAAATTTCCTATTAGTGTTTTTCCACCAGTCTCCAGCTCTATTGTGGAAAAACACTACATAGGATAACCTAGAGGGGGGTTTTTGGGCCTTGCAGCGCCGTTTACGGCTGTCTGCACGGTCTCCGTGTGAGCCCAGCTCGCCCTGTAGTCTGTGTGCAGCCATAGCCGGTTGGATTCAGCTCAGGGTTCGTTACTGGCTCATACCTTGAGAAAAATTTTCCTTTTTTTCAAATAGTGCAGCCTGTTTAAAATTTGAAAAAAAAAATTCCTATTAGTGTCTTTCCACTCGTATCCAGCTAAATAGTGGAAAAACACTATATAGGATAACCTAGAGGAGGGTTTTTTGGCCTTGCAGCGCCGTTTACGGCTGTCTGCACGGTCTCCGTGTGAGCCCAGCTCGCCCTGTAGTCTGTGTGCAGCCATAGCCGGTTGGATTCAGCTCAGGGTTCGTTACTGGCTCATACCTTGAGAAAAATTTTCCTTTTTTTCAAATAGTGCAGCCTGTTTAAAATTTGAAAAAAAAAAAAATTCCTATTAGTGTCTTTCCACCAGTCTCCAGCTCAATTGTGGAAAAACACTACATAGGATAACCTAGAGGTTTTTTTGGGGGCCTTGCAGCGCCGTTTACGGCTGTCTGCACGGTCTCTGTGTGAGCGCAGCTCGCCCTGTAGTCTGTGTGCAGCCATAGCCGGTTGGATTCAGCTCAGGGTGCGTTACTGCCTCATACCTTGAAAAACAATTTCCTTTTTTTCAAATAGTGCAGCCAGTTTAAAATTTGAAAAAAAAAATTCCTATTAGTGTCTTTCCACTTGTATCCAGCTAAATAGTGGAAAAACACTATATAGGATAACCTAGAGGAGGGTTTCTTGGCCTTGCAGCGCCGTTTACGGCTGTCTGCACGGTCTCCGTGTGATTTAAACTAGCTCTGTAGCCCGATCTGCACCAAAAAAAAGGTTAAGTTCACCAAACACAACTTACACTTGTGTAGGCCACATTTGAAAAATAATAAAGTTTAGTCCACAATTTACAACATTAGTGTTTCTTACACCTGCTAGGAGGAGCATTACAGGAATAAGCACACTAAGGCCTTAGTACTTTTCTGCTTATCTTTATCTGTCAACCAAGATGAAGAGGGCAGGGAGTAAGGCACGTGGGCGTGGGCGCGGAGCAGGGAGAGGAGCAGGGAGAGGACGTGGTGATTCTGTGCCTGCTGCGGGCGCCGGTGACTCGTCGTCACTCAGTTTCAGCAGGGAACAGTCCTTCATGCGCAGCTTTGTCGGAGAGCGCCGTGCACCGCTGCTGCGTGAAGACCAAATTGAAGCCGTTGTCGGGTGGATGGCAGCTAACGCCTCGGCATCGACTTCAGTTAGTGCCACATCCTCTCAGGCACAGAGCACTGGAGAGCAGCCATCTGTCTCTTCACCACCTGCCAAATTGGCCAGGCAGTCAGAGAGCCCAGGACAGGAGCCGTCTCTACTTCTGTTCTCTGAATCTCTTGGCTTGGAAACAGGGGGCCAGCCAAGCAGCATTGGAGAAATGGAAGAAGAGGCAGTGTGCAGTGATGCCCAACACCTTTTTCTCTCTGACTCTGAAGAGGCAGGTGGGCCAGTGCCTCCGGTGACCACAGCGCAGTACGCATCTGATGATGAAACTCAGGTGCCGCTTTCTCGTGCGTACTGTGCTGCTGAGACTACCCAGGAGGAGCAGTTGGTGGCAGAGGGTAGTGGAGATGATGAGGTCCTTGACCCATCGTGGCGTGAGGAACAGGAAGGTGGTGGGAGCAGCTCAGAGGAAGAGCTTCCTCTTACGGGCCAAAGAGGGAGAGGGAGGGGGAAGACTGCGGAGCCTGTAGCCTCCACTTTGGCACCCGTTAGGAGCCTGTCTCTTTCCAAAGCCAAAAAGGGCGCTCCCAAGACTTGCAGTGCCTGGTCCTTTTTTGACACAGTTGCAGATGACATTTGTTTTGTCAAATGCAAGCTGTGTCATCATAAAGTAAAAAGAGGGAAAAATGTCAGCAACCTCAATACCACAAATATGTGGAAACATGTGCGGACCAGGCACGCGGTGGAGTTACAGAAACACACTGAAGATGTAGGCCAACCAACAGCGGCAGCTACCACCTCTTCAGCTCGTGTTGCCTCTTCCTCCAGCTCACGCACAGCTGGTTTGGCTTCCTCCCAGAGACCTTGTGTAATTCCACCCACAGCACCACCTTCCCAGTCATCCTCACACTCCCAGTCTACTCTACAGCCATCGGTAGTACAGGCATGGGAGAAAAGGCGGGCATTCTCGGCCAACCACCCCCGAGCACAGGCTCTGAATGCAGGCATTGCCAAACTGTTGTCCCTGGAAATGCTCTCGTTCAGGCTGGTGGAGACTGACAGCTTCCGTGACTTGATGGCATTGGCAGTCCCACAGTACAAGGTGCCCAGCCGCTTTTACTTCAGCAGGCAGGCTGTCCCTGCCCTGCACAGGCATGTTGAGGCAAACATAAAACATGCGCTACTGAACGCCGTCAGTAGCAAGGTCCACCTCACCACCGATGCGTGGACCAGTCAGCATGGACAGGGGCGATATGTTTCCCTCACTGCCCATTGGGTTAATGTTGTTGAGCCAGGTACAGATCGTGCGAGTGGCGCAGGACGTGTCCTGCCCACTCCAAGGATTGCAGGAATCCAGTCTGTACGCATCGACTCCTCCTCTTACACCAGTTCCTCTGATTCCTCTCTGCAGGATCCGTCACAGTCCACCCCCACATGGACCCGTGAACGTTTACCTATGACCGACATGAGCACAGCCGTGGCCAAACGTCAGCAGGCCGTCTTGAAACTAGTTTCATTGGGGCATCGAAGCCACACAGCGCAGGAGCTCTGGAATGCCATAAAGCAGGAGAGCGATGTGTGGTTACTGCCAGCGAATCTCCAGCCAGGCATGGTAGTGTGTGACAATGGCCGAAATCTGGTGGCAGCTTTGGCCCTTGGCAACCTCACTCACATCCCATGTCTGGCACATGTGCTCAATTTGGTTGTGCAGAGTTTTCTGAGGGACTATCCGGATCTTGATGCCCTGCTGCACAAGGTCCGCCTAGAGTGTGCTCACTTGCGGCGTTCCAGCTTGGCCAGATCCCGCATTGCTGCTCTGCAGCGCCGATTCCGCCTTCCGGAACACCGCATCATATGTGACCTACCTACCCGGTGGAATTCCACGTTACATATGTTGGAGCGGTTGTGTGAGCAGCAGCAAGCAGTTATGGAGTACCAGCTGCATCAGGCGCAAAGAAGTCGCAGTCAGCGCCGATCAGACTTCACAACCACAGAGTGGGCCACTATGAAGGACGTCTGCCAGGTTTTGCGTCCTTTTGATTATTCCACGCGGATGGCAAGTGCAGATGATGCACTAGTCAGCATGACTGTCCCCCTTATCTGCCTGCTTCAGCAAACTTTGCAAGGGTTAAGGGATGATGTGGTGGAAGAGGTGGAGGATGAGGAGTCACCTTTTCCATCAGCTTCTGGAGAGTCAGCGCCACGTGGTTCCTCACAAAGGGGTACGCAGGGGCCAATTTGTGAGGAGGATGAGGAGGAGTCAATGGAGGAGGAAGAGCTCCGTCCAGAGGAGGGAGCGACACAATTGTCCAGTGGTCAGTGTGTACAGCGAGGGTGGGGTGATGACGAGCGGGCAGAGATCATGTCTCAAGCAGGGGACAGCGTTTCTGGGCCGGTTGGCACTCTGCAGCACATGGTGGATTTCATGCTGCAGTGCCTGAGAAACGACCGCCGCATCGACCACATTCTCAACATGCCTGATTATTGGGTGTTCACCCTCCTCGATCCTCGCTACCGGGACAACGTCCAAAACCTCATCCCTGCGTTGACCCGGGAGCGTAAATTGCGGGAGTACCACGACACACTGGTGAATTCCATCATCTTCTCCTGTCCAACTGAGAGGAGTGCTGCTAGTGCTTTACAAAGCAGCTCAGTGCGTCGAGGCAGTGGGGGAGGCTCTGCCCAAAGAGGGAGCAGAAGCAGTGCCTCTGCCCAAGGCAAGCCCAGTATGGCACAACTCTGGCACACTTTTGTGTGCCCGCCCCAAATGTCTACACCATCACCGGCGGCTCCAGTCAGCAGGAGGCAACGGTTCCGTCAGATGGTGACAGACTACATGGCTTGCCCTCTTACTGTACTCCCAGACGGCTCTTCCCCGTTCAAGTTTTGGGTCTCTAAGCTGGATACATGGCCAGAGCTAAGCCAGTATGCATTGGAGGTGCTGGCTTGCCCTGCGGCTAGTGTCTTATCGGAACGTGTCTTTAGTGCCGCAGGTGGTGTACTAACAGACCGTCGCATGCGACTATCCTCCGATAACGTTGACCGGCTTACTTTCCTGAAAATGAACCAGGCCTGGATCTCGCAGGAATTTGCCACTCCTCTGCCTGATTAAGTAATTGGGTGTCATCCAGGTCTCCTGCTGTGTTCATCTTTCTACCACCTGAACTGCTATTCCTGGGCTCCAACACCGCCAGTTGCGGCTCAGAAGTGCAGGCTGCACAGTAAAAACATACGACCCAGTGTTATTGGGTTTCAGTAACGTCAGCTGATCCCCAGCTGTGTAGCCGGCAATGTGTCCTGCGACCGCCACGCTGGCACAACAACCTAAATGTAAGGGAACCTGTCCCCCCCCCCCCCGTCGTTTGTTACTGAAAGAGCCATCTTGTGCAGCAGTAATGCTGCACAAGGAAAAGGTAGCTCTTTTTTTTTAGCTCTTTGCACACGCAGAACTTAACACTTATAAAATGTGTTCACTGATACCGTTATACCGTCCCGGAGCTGGGACTTTCCTTCGTAATGTGACGCAGCACAGCCGTCATTCCTACCCCCTTGGTGCCATGCGCTGCCTCCTCAGCGTTGTTTTAAGCTGTCACGGAGCCTGCGCTGTTCTGTTATCCCTTGGGCATGCCCTATTTGCGCTGCCTGTCTTCTGACATAATTTGGTGTCAGGCTGGCTGCGCCTGTGCGGCCGCGGTGCCCGAGATCCCGCCTCGCAGTGTCTTCTGATTGAGTCACACTGCGGGCCTGGGATCCATGGGCATGCGCAGTGCATATCTTCCCCTCGGGCTCTCGCTCATTTCCCTCCGCCTTCTTTAGACTGTGCGCCGTCAGCTGATCCCTAGCATGCCACGGCCGTGACACCGCACAGTCTGAAGAAGAGGGAAGGAGGGGAGTGAGAGTCGAGGTTATGCACTGTGCATGCCCATGGTTCCAAGGCCCGCAGTGGGATTACGTTAGATGAGACTGCGAGGTGGGATCTGGAGCAGCGTGGACGCACAGGCACTGACAGCCTGACACCAAATTATGTCAGAAGACAGGCAGCGCTAATTGGGCATGGCCAAGGGCTAACAGAACAGCGCAGGCTCCGTGGCAGCTTAAAACAACGCTGAGGAGGCAGCGCACGGCATCAAGGGGATAGGAATGACAGCTGTGCTGTGTCCCATTACGAAGGAAATTCGCACCTCCGGAACGGTTTAACGGTATAAAGGGACACATTTTTAGTGTTTACTTCGGTGTTTGCAAGGAGCATAATTAAAAGAGCAACCTTTTCCTTTTGCATCCTTAGTGCTGCACAACATGGCTCTTTCAGCTACAAACGTCTTGGGGGGGGGGGTTAAAGGTTTCCTTTCAACTTGCTCCAATCAGGCTTCGGCCTACACTCTGTTCCTCTGCTCCTCCTGCTGTCCCTGGGCTCTAACACCGCCAGTTGGTGCCTGGAAGTGCTGTGTGCACAGTCAACAGTCGCTCCTCTGTTATTGGGGTTCAGTAACGTCAGCTGATCCCCAGCTGTGTGTGCGGCAATACCTCCAATCTGCTCCTCCTGCTGTCCCTGGGCTCTAACACCGCCAGTTGGTGCCTGGAAGTGCTGTGTGCACAGTCAACAGTCGCTCCTCTGTTATTGGGGTTCAGTAACGTCAGCTGATCCCCAGCTGTGTGTGCGGCAATACCTCCAATCTGCTCCTCCTGCTGTCCCTGGGCTCTAACACCGCCAGTTGGTGCCTGGAAGTGCTGTGTGCACAGTCAACAGTCGCTCCTCTGTTATTGGGGTTCAGTAACGTCAGCTGATCCCCAGCTGTGTGTGCGGCAATACCTCCAATCTGCTCCTCCTGCTGTCCCTGGGCTCTAACACCGCCAGTTGGTGCCTGGAAGTGCTGTGTGCACAGTCAACAGTCGCTCCTCTGTTATTGGGGTTCAGTAACGTCAGCTGATCCCCAGCTGTGTATCCGGCAACGTGTCATGCGACCGCCACGCTGGCACAACTAAAATGTAAGGGGACCTGTCCCCCCCCCCCCTAGGCGTTTGTTACTGAAAGAGCCACCATGTGCAGCACTAATACTGCACAAGGGAAAGGTCGCTCTTGAAATTATGCTCCTTGCAAACGCTGAACTACACACTCATGTAATGTGTCCCCTCACACCGTCCAACCGTCCCGGAGGTGGGACTTTCCTTTGTAATGTGACGCAGCACAGCCGTCATTGCTACCCCCTTGGCACCGTGCGCTGCCTCCTTAGCGTTGTTTGATTCCGTCATGGACCCTGCGCTGTTATGTTATCCCTTGGCCATGCACAGTTTGCGCTGCCCGTCCTCTGACATCATTTGTTGTCATCCTGGCTGCGCCTGTGCGTCCACGCTGCCCGAAATCACACCTCGCAGTGTCGTCTAATGTGATCCCACAGTGGGCCTGGTATCCATGGCCATGCGCAGTGCATATACTAGCCTCTCACTCCCCTTCTTCACGCTTCTTCAGACTAGGCGGCGTCAGCTGATCCCTAATAGCATGCCACGGCCGTGACGCCGCACAGTCTGAAGAAGCAGGAAGGAGGTGAGTGAGAGGCGATGATATGCACTGCGCATGCCCATGGATCCCTGGCCCGCAGTGGGACTACATTAGATGACACTGCAAGGTTGGATCTCGGGCAGCTTGGACGCACAGGCACTGCCAGCCTGACACCTACATGATGTCAGAAGACGGGCACCGCTAACTGTGCATGGCCAAGGGATAACATTACAGTGCGGGCTCCGTGACAGAACCAAACAACGTTGAGGAGGTGGTGCCCGGCACCAAGGGGGTTGGAATGACGGCTGTGCTGTGTCACATTACAAAGGAAAGTCCCACTTCCGGGATGGTTTGACGGTGTGAGGGGACACATTATATGAGTGTGTACTTCAGCGTTTGCAAGGAGCATAATTTTCGGAGCCACCATTTTCCATGTGCAGTATTACTGCTGTACAAGATGGCTCTTTCAGCAACAAATGCCTGGGGGGGGGGGTTAAAGGTTCCCTTTCAACTTGCTCCACTGCAGGCTTCGGCCTACACTCTGCTCCTCTTTGATTCCCTGGGTTTCAACACTGTCAGTTGCCACCTGGAAGTGTTGTCTACACAGAAAAAAACACTAGGTGATGTGTCAGTGGGGTTCAGCACCGCCAGCTGTTCCCCTGCTGTGTAGTCGGCAACGTGTCCAGCACAAGCCACGCTGGCACAACAGAACAAAAGCTGCCACCAGTGCAGGCTTCGGCCTACACTCTGCTCCTCTCCTCCTCCTGCTGACCCTGGGCTCAAACACCGCTAGTTTTTGCCCGGAAGTGCTAGCTGCACAGAGAAAAACACCAGCCAATGTGTTAGTGGGGTTCAGCAACGCCAGCTGTTCCCCTGCTGTGTAGCCGGCAACGTGACCTGCAAACGCCATGCAGGCACAGGAACTGAAATTAAAAGGGAACCTGGCCCCACCCCCCCAGGTGTTTCTATGTATAACAGCCACCTAGTACAGCAGTACTGCTGCATTTGTACAAGGTGGCTGACTTTTTCTCCTTGCCCACGTGGAACTCAACACGTACAAAATGTGTCTCATTGAGACCATTCCACTGTCCCTGAGGTGTGACTTTCCTTTGTAATGATACGCAGCACCCCCCTTGGTAGCGTTTCCCGTCTTTTGTCATCATGGTTAGCTGGCTGCGCCTGTGCATCCGCCCTGCTAGAAACAACGCCCCTCGTTGTCATATTTATTTTGTCAGCGAGGGTGTGGTTTATGGGCACGAGCAGTGCATATGTTCGCCTGTCTTAACTCATCTCCTTCCGCCTTCTTCAGACTGTGCGGCCTCCTGGCCGTGGTAGGCGATAAGGGATCAGCTGAGGCCGCCCAGTCTGGAGCAGGTGTAAGGACATGTGTAAGCGGCAAACCTATTTACTGCACAAGGCCACGAATCCCAGCCACGCAGTGTGATTTTTTGAAAACACACTGTGGGTCTGGGATTCATGTCCATCGCTAACCGCAACGGCCGACATGAAATGAGGTCAGAAGACAGGAAGCGCTCACAGCGCATGGCCAAGGGATCACAATAGCGCAGACTCCTGTACAGCAAATAACAACGCTCAGGAATCTGCGCCCAGTACCTAGGTGCAAATTTTGACACCTGTGCTGCGTCTCGTTAAAAAGACAAGTCACGCCTCCACAACTGTTTGACAGTATAATGGGCTAAATAGTGTACGTGTTTTAGTCAGCGTGTGCAAGGAGCAAAACAAATAGAGCAACCTTTTACTTGTGCAGCATTAATGCTGCACAAGGTGTGGCTCTTGTACCTTGCAACACCTGAGGGGGGGGTTAAAGGTAACCTTTGAAATTGGTTCAACTAGGCTTCGGCCTACACTCTGCTCCTCTACTCCTCCTGCTGACCCTGGGCTCAAACACCGCTAGTTTTTGCCCGGAAATGCTAGCTGCACAGAGAAAAACACCAGCCAATGTGTTAGTGGGGTTCAGCACCGCCAGCTGTTCCCCTGCTGTGTAGTCGGCAACGTGTCCAGCACAAGCCACGCTGGCACAACCGACCAAAAGCTGCCACCAGTGCAGGCTTCGGCCTACACTTTGCTCCTCTCCTCCTCCTGCTGACCCTGGGCTCAAACAACGCCAGTTTCTGCCCGGACATGCTAGCTGCACAGAGAAAAACACCAGCCAATGTGTTAGTGGGGTTCAGCACCGCCTGCTGTTCCCCCGCTGTGTAGCCGGCATCGTGTCCAGCACAAGCCACGCTGGCACAACCGACCAAAAGCTGCCACCAGTGCAGGCTTCGGCCTACACTTTGCTCCTCTCCTCCTCCTCCTGCTGACCCTGGGCTCTAACACCGCTAGTTTTTGCCCGGACATGCAATCTGCACAGAGAAAAACACCAGTCAATGTGTCAGTGGGGTTCAGCAACGCCAGCTGTTCCCCTGCTGTGTAGCTTGCAACGTGACCTGCAAACGCCACGCAGGCACATGAACTGAAATTGAAGGGAGCCTGCCCCCCACCCACAGGTGTTTCTATGTATATCAGCCACCTTGTACAGCAGTACTGCTGCATTTGTACGAGGTGGCTGACTTTTTCTCCTTGCCCACGTGGAACTCAACACGTACAAAATGTGTCTCATTAGAGACCATTACAATGTCCCTGAGGTGTGACTTTCCTTTGTAATGACACGCAGCACCACCCTTGTTAGCGCTGCCCGTCTTTTGACATCATTGGTTAGCTGGCTGCGCCTGTGCATCTCCCCTGCTCGAAACAACGGCCCTCGGTGTCTTATTTTTTTGGACAGCGAGGGTGTGATTGATGGGCATGTGCAGTGCATATGTTTGCCTGTGTTCACTCATCTCCTTCCGCCTTCTTCAGACTGGGTGTCCTCATGGCCGCGGCAGGCGATAAGGGATCAGATGAGGCCGCCCAGTCTGAAGCAGGTGTAAGGACATGTGTGAGCGGCAAACATATTTAGTGCACCAGGGCACAAATCCCAGCACCGCAGTGTGATTTTTTAAAAACACACTGTGGGTCTGGGATTCATGTCCATCGCTAACCGCAACGGCCGACATGAAATGAGGTCAGAAGACAGGAAGCGCTCACAGCGCATGGCCAAGGGATCACAATAGCGCAGACTCCTGTACAGCAAATAACAACGCTCAGGAATCTGCGCCCAGTACCTAGGTGCAAATTTTGACACCTGTGCTGCGTCTCGTTAAAAAGACAAGTCACGCCTCCACAACTGTTTGACAGTATAATGGGCTAAATAGTGTACGTGTTTAATTCAGCGTGTGCAAGGAGCAAAATTAAATAGAGCAACCTTTGACTTGTGCATCATTAATGCTGTTCAAGGTGTGGCTCTTGTACCTTGCAACACCTGAGGGGGGGGTTAAAGGTAACCTTTGAAATTGGTTCAACTAGGCTTCGGCCTACACTCTGCTCCTCTACTCCTCCTGCTGACCCTGGGCTCAAACACCGCTATTTTTTGCCCGGAAATGCTAGCTGCACAGAGAAAAACACCAGCCAATGTGTTAGTGGGGTTCAGCAACGCCAGCTGTTCCCCTGCTGTGTAGTCGGCAACGTGTCCAGCACAAGCCACGCTGGCACTACAGAACAAAAGCTGCCACCAGTGCAGGCTTCGGCCTACACTTTGCTCCTCTCCTCCTCCTGCTGACCCTGGGCTCAAACAACGCCAGTTTCTGCCCGGACATGCTAGCTGCACAGAGAAAAACACCAGCCAATGTGTTAGTGGGGTTCAGCACCGCCAGCTGTTCCCCCGCTGTGTAGCCGGCATCGTGTCCAGCACAAGCCACGCTGGCACAACCGACCAAAAGCTGCCACCAGTGCAGGCTTCGGCCTACACTTTGCTCCTCTCCTCCTCCTCCTGCTGACCCTGGGCTCTAACACCGCTAGTTTTTGCCCGGACATGCAATCTGCACAGAGAAAAACACCAGTCAATGTGTCAGTGGGGTTCAGCAACGCCAGCTGTTCCCCTGCTGTGTAGCTTGCAACGTGACCTGCAAACGCCACGCAGGCACATGAACTGAAATTGAAGGGAGCCTGCCCCCCACCCCCCCAGGTGTTTCTATGTATAACAGCCACCTTGTACAGCAGTACTGCTGCATTTGTACAAGGTGGCTGACTTTTTCTCCTTGCACACGTGGAACTCAACAAGTACAAAATGTGTCTCATTACAGACCATTACAATGTCCCTGAGGTGTGACTTTCCTTTTTAATGACACGCAGCACCCCCATTGTTAGCGCTGCCCGTCTCCTGACATCATTGGTTGGCTGGCTGTGCCTGTGCGTCCCCCCTGCCCGACACAACGCCCCCCGTTGTCTCATATATTTTGACTGCGAGGGTGTGATTGATGGGCACGAGCAGTGCATATGTTCCCCTGTTTTCACTCCCCTCCTTCCGCCTTCTTCTGACTGTGCGGCCTCATGGCCGCGGCATGCGATAAGGGATCAGCTGAGGCCGCCCAGTCTGAAGCAGGTGTAAGGACATGTGTGAGCGGCGAACATATTTACTGCACAAGGCCACGAATCCCAGCACCGCAGTGTGACTTTAGGAAAAGCCACTGTGGGTCTGGGATTTATGGCCATCGTTAACCGCACCGGCCAACATGAAATGAGGTCATGAGACGGCCTGCACTAACAGGGTATTGCCAAGGGATAACACAAGAGCGCAGACTCCTGTACAGCAAATAACAACGCTCAGGAATCTGCGCCCAGTACCTAGGTGCAAATTTTGACACCTGTGCTGCGTCTCGTTAAAAAGACAAGTCACGCCTCCACTACTGTTTGACAGTATAATGGGCTAAATAGTGTACGTGTTTAATTCAGCGTGTGCAAGGAGCAAAATTAAATAGAGCAACCTTTGACTTGTGCATCATTAATGCTGTTCAAGGTGTGGCTCTTGTACCTTGCAACACCTGAGGGGGGGGTTAAAGGTAACCTTTGAAATTGGTTCAACTAGGCTTCGGCCTACACTCTGCTCCTCTACTCCTCCTGCTGACCCTGGGCTCAAACACCGCTATTTTTTGCCCGGAAATGCTAGCTGCACAGAGAAAAACACCAGCCAATGTGTTAGTGGGGTTCAGCACCGCCAGCTGTTCCCCTGCTGTGTAGTCGGCAACGTGTCCAGCACAAGCCACGCTGGCACAACAGAACAAAAGCTGCCACCAGTGCAGGCTTCGGCCTACACTTTGCTCCTCTCCTCCTCCTGCTGACCCTGGGCTCAAACAACGCCAGTTTCTGCCCGGACATGCTAGCTGCACAGAGAAAAACACCAGCCAATGTGTTAGTGGGGTTCAGCACCGCCAGCTGTTCCCCCGCTGTGTAGCCGGCATCGTGTCCAGCACAAGCCACGCTGGCACAACCGACCAAAAGCTGCCACCAGTGCAGGCTTCGGCCTACACTTTGCTCCTCTCCTCCTCCTCCTGCTGACCCTGGGCTCTAACACCGCTAGTTTTTGCCCGGACATGCAATCTGCACAGAGAAAAACACCAGTCAATGTGTCAGTGGGGTTCAGCAACGCCAGCTGTTCCCCTGCTGTGTAGCTTGCAACGTGACCTGCAAACGCCACGCAGGCACATGAACTGAAATTGAAGGGAGCCTGCCCCCCACCCCCCCAGGTGTTTCTATGTATAACAGCCACCTTGTACAGCAGTACTGCTGCATTTGTACAAGGTGGCTGACTTTTTCTCCTTGCACACGTGGAACTCAACAAGTACAAAATGTGTCTCATTACAGACCATTACAATGTCCCTGAGGTGTGACTTTCCTTTTTAATGACACGCAGCACCCCCATTGTTAGCGCTGCCCGTCTCCTGACATCATTGGTTGGCTGGCTGTGCCTGTGCGTCCCCCCTGCCCGACACAACGCCCCCCGTTGTCTCATATATTTTGACTGCGAGGGTGTGATTGATGGGCACGAGCAGTGCATATGTTCCCCTGTTTTCACTCCCCTCCTTCCGCCTTCTTCTGACTGTGCGGCCTCATGGCCGCGGCATGCGATAAGGGATCAGCTGAGGCCGCCCAGTCTGAAGCAGGTGTAAGGACATGTGTGAGCGGCGAACATATTTACTGCACAAGGCCACGAATCCCAGCACCGCAGTGTGACTTTAGGAAAAGCCACTGTGGGTCTGGGATTTATGGCCATCGTTAACCGCACCGGCCAACATGAAATGAGGTCATGAGACGGCCTGCACTAACAGGGTATTGCCAAGGGATAACACAAGAGCGCAGTTTCCTGTACTGCAAATAACAACGGTAAGGAATCTGCGCACAGCACCTAGGTGTAAATTTGTACACCTGTGCTGCGTCTCCTTAAAAAGACTAGTAGTCACGCCTCCACTACTGTTTGACAGTATAATGGGCTAAATAGTGTACGTGTTTAATTCAGCGTGTGCAAGGAGCAAAATTAAATAGAGCAACCTTTGACTTGTGCATCAATAATGCTGTTCAAGGTGTGGCTCTTGTACCTTGCAACACCTGAGGGGGGGGTTAAAGGTAACCTTTGAAATTGGTTCAACTAGGCTTTGGCCAACACTCTGCTCCTCTACTCCTCCTGCTGACCCTGGGCTCAAACACCGCTAGTTTTTGCCCGGAAATGCTAGCTGCACAGAGAAAAACACCAGCCAATGTGTTAGTGGGGTTCAGCACCGCCAGCTGTTCCCCTGCTGTGTAGTCGGCAACGTGTCCAGCACAAGCCACGCTGGCACAACAGAACAAAAGCTGCCACCAGTGCAGGCTTCGGCCTACACTTTGCTCCTCTCCTCCTCCTGCTGACCCTGGGCTCAAACAACGCCAGTTTCTGCCCGGACATGCTAGCTGCACAGAGAAAAACACCAGCCAATGTGTTAGTGGGGTTCAGCACCGCCAGCTGTTCCCCTGCTGTGCAGCTTGCAACGTGACCTGCAAACGCCACGCAGGCACATGAACTGAAATTGAAGGGAGCCTGGCCACCACCCCCAGGTGTTTCTATGTATAACAGCCACCTTGTACAGCAGTACTGCTGCATTTGTACAAGGTGGCTGACGTTTTCTCCTTGCCCACGTGGAACTCAACACGTACAAAATGTGTCTCTTTGAGACCATTCCACTGTCCCTGAGGTGTGACTTTCCTTTCTAATGATACGCAGCACCCCCCTTGGTAGCGCTTCCCGTCTTCTGACATCATTGGTTGGCTACTTGCGCCTGTTCGTCCGCCCTGCCTGAATAAAATGCTCCTCGTTGTCTTAATTATTTTGACTGCGAGGGTGTGATTGATGGGCACGAGCAGTGCATATCTTCGCCTGTCTTAACTCATCTCCTTCCGCCTTCTTCAGACTGTGCAGCCTCATGGCCGCGGCATGCGAGAAGGGATCAGCAGAGGCCGCCCAGTCTGAAGCAGGTGTAAGGACGTGTGTGAGCGGCCAAAATATTTACTGCTCAAGGCCACGAATCCCAGCACCGCAGTGTGGCTTTATGAAAAGACACTGTGGGTCTGGGATTTATGGCCATCGTTAACCGCACCGGCCAACATGAAATGAGGTCATAAGATGGGCAGCGCTAACAGGGCATTGCCAAGGGATAACACAAGAGCGCAGACTCCTGTACAGCAAATAACAACGCTCAGGAAGCTGCGCCAAGCACCAAGGCGTTATTTTGGACACCTGTGCTGCGTCTCATCAAAAAACCAAGTCACGCATCCACTACAGTTTGACTGTAGAATGGGGTAAATTGTGTATGTCTTTCATTCAGCGTGTGCAAGTAGACAAATTAATAGAGCAACCTTTCACTTGTGCAGCATTAATACTGCACAAGGTGTGTCTCTTGTACTTTGTAACACCTGAGGGGGGGGTTAAAGGTTTCCTTTGAAATTGGTTCAACTAGGCTTCGGCCTACACTCTGCTCCTCTCCTCCTCCTCCTGCTTCAACACGGGCTCTAACATCGCAAGTTTTTGCCCGCAAGTGCTAGCTGCACAGATAAAAACACACGCCATTGTGTTAGTGGGGTTCAGCAACGCCAGCTGTTCCCCCAGTGTGTAGCCGGCAAAGTGTCCTGCAAACGCAACGCAGACACAAAGCTGCCTCCAGTGCAGGCTTCGGCCTACACTCATCTCCCCCTGCTTACCCTTTGCTCCAACACCGCTAGTTGGGGCTCTAGGAAGACAATCTTTAATAGGCAAGGCAACGCATCCGGGTTCCAGCACCGCCAGCTGGTTCTCGGCAGTGTTCTTGTCACAGGTACTCCCTCGTGCCAAGCCTGGTTTCAGCACCGTCAGCTGTTTCCGGGTTGTGTCAACTTCACTGAGACGCCTATGCTTGCCCCGTCGTGGGGCGGTCGAGTTAGCCAACTCCAGGGTGCCTCCAGTTTAGGAGCTTCCTATGTGGGCTGCGTGAACTGGTAGTCAAGGCTGGTTCTGTAGTGCCAGTAGGCCCAGCTCCCCCTGTAGGACTGTTGGGGTTCGGTAACTGCGGCTGCCTCGCGGCCTAGCTGTTCTCTCCTCTCCTGTGGGCCTTGGGGTCCACCACCTGGTTCCAGCACCGTCAGCTGGTTCCGGGCCGAGCCTTTGGCTTAGGTGCCTCCTCCTGGGTATCCGAGTTCCGCCAACGCCAGGCGGTCCTTGGTAGTGCTTTTAAGCGCGGGCACCTACAGCTTAGTAACCGGGTTCCAGCACCGTCAGCTGGTCCTCGGTCGTGCCATTGGCTCTTGCACACTGGGGCAACGCATCCGGGTTCCAGCACCGCCAGCTGGTTCTCGGCAGTGTTCTTGTCACAGGTACTCCCTCGTGCCAAGCCTGGTTTCAGCACCGTCAGCTGTTTCCGGGTTGTGTCAACTTCACTGAGACGCCTATGCTTGCCCCGTCGTGGGGCGGTCGAGTTAGCCAACTCCAGGGTGCCTCCAGTTTAGGAGCTTTCTATGTGGGCTGCGTGAACTGGTAGTCAAGGCTGGTTCTGTAGTGCCAGTAGGCCCAGCTCCCCCTGTAGGACTGTTGGGGTTCGGTAACTGCGGCTGCCTCGCGGCCTAGCTGTTCTCTCCTCTCCTGTGGGCCTTGGGGTCCACCACCTGGTTCCAGCACCGTCAGCTGGTTCCGGGCCGAGCCTTTGGCTAAGGTGCCTCCTCCTGGGTATCCGAGTTCCGCCAACGCCAGGCGGTCCTTGGTAGTGCTTTTAAGCGCGGGCACCTACAGCTTAGTAACCGGGTTCCAGCACCGTCAGCTGGTCCTCGGTCGTGCCATTGGCTCTTGCACACTGGGGCAACGCATCCGGGTTCCAGCACCGCCAGCTGGTTCTCGGCAGTGTTCTTGTCACAGGTACTCCCTCGTGCCAAGCCTGGTTTCAGCACCGTCAGCTGTTTCCGGGTTGTGTCAACTTCACTGAGACGCCTATGCTTGCCCCGTCGTGGGGCGGTCGAGTTAGCCAACTCCAGGGTGCCTCCAGTTTAGGAGCTTTCTATGTGGGCTGCGTGAACTGGTAGTCAAGGCTGGTTCTGTAGTGCCAGTAGGCCCAGCTCCCCCTGTAGGACTGTTGGGGTTCGGTAACTGCGGCTGCCTCGCGGCCTAGCTGTTCTCTCCTCTCCTGTGGGCCTTGGGGTCCACCACCTGGTTCCAGCACCGTCAGCTGGTTCCGGGCCGAGCCTTTGGCTAAGGTGCCTCCTCCTGGGTATCCGAGTTCCGCCAACGCCAGGCGGTCCTTGGTAGTGCTTTTAAGCGCGGGCACCTACAGCTTAGTAACCGGGTTCCAGCACCGTCAGCTGGTCCTCGGTCGTGCCATTGGCTCTTGCACACTGGGGCAACGCATCCGGGTTCCAGCACCGCCAGCTGGTTCTCGGCAGTGTTCTTGTCACAGGTACTCCCTCGTGCCAAGCCTGGTTTCAGCACCGTCAGCTGTTTCCGGGTTGTGTCAACTTCACTGAGACGCCTATGCTTGCCCCGTCGTGGGGCGGTCGAGTTAGCCAACTCCAGGGTGCCTCCAGTTTAGGAGCTTCCTATGTGGGCTGCGTGAACTGGTAGTCAAGGCTGGTTCTGTAGTGCCAGTAGGCCCAGCTCCCCCTGTAGGACTGTTGGGGTTCGGTAACTGCGGCTGCCTCGCGGCCTAGCTGTTCTCTCCTCTCCTGTGGGCCTTGGGGTCCACCACCTGGTTCCAGCACCGTCAGCTGGTTCCGGGCCGAGCCTTTGGCTAAGGTGCCTCCTCCTGGGTATCCGAGTTCCGCCAACGCCAGGCGGTCCTTGGTAGTGCTTTTAAGCGCGGGCACCTACAGCTTAGTAACCGGGTTCCAGCACCGTCAGCTGGTCCTCGGTCGTGCCATTGGCTCTTGCACACTGGGGCAACGCATCCGGGTTCCAGCACCGCCAGCTGGTTCTCGGCAGTGTTCTTGTCACAGGTACTCCCTCGTGCCAAGCCTGGTTTCAGCACCGTCAGCTGTTTCCGGGTTGTGTCAACTTCACTGAGACGCCTATGCTTGCCCCGTCGTGGGGCGGTCGAGTTAGCCAACTCCAGGGTGCCTCCAGTTTAGGAGCTTCCTATGTGGGCTGCGTGAACTGGTAGTCAAGGCTGGTTCTGTAGTGCCAGTAGGCCCAGCTCCCCCTGTAGGACTGTTGGGGTTCGGTAACTGCGGCTGCCTCGCGGCCTAGCTGTTCTCTCCTCTCCTGTGGGCCTTCGGGTCCACCACCTGGTTCCAGCACCGTCAGCTGGTTCCGGGCCGAGCCTTTGGCTTAGGTGCCTCCTCCTGGGTATCCGAGTTCCGCCAACGCCAGGCGGTCCTTGGTAGTGCTTTTAAGCGCGGGCACCTACAGCTTAGTAACCGGGTTCCAGCACCGTCAGCTGGTCCTCGGTCGTGCCATTGGCTCTTGCACACTGGGGCAACGCATCCGGGTTCCAGCACCGCCAGCTGGTTCTCGGCAGTGTTCTTGTCACAGGTACTCCCTCGTGCCAAGCCTGGTTTCAGCACCGTCAGCTGTTTCCGGGTTGTGTCAACTTCACTGAGACGCCTATGCTTGCCCCGTCGTGGGGCGGTCGAGTTAGCCAACTCCAGGGTGCCTCCAGTTTAGGAGCTTCCTATGTGGGCTGCGTGAACTGGTAGTCAAGGCTGGTTCTGTAGTGCCAGTAGGCCCAGCTCCCCCTGTAGGACTGTTGGGGTTCGGTAACTGCGGCTGCCTCGCGGCCTAGCTGTTCTCTCCTCTCCTGTGGGCCTTGGGGTCCACCACCTGGTTCCAGCACCGTCAGCTGGTTCCGGGCCGAGCCTTTGGCTAAGGTGCCTCCTCCTGGGTATCCGAGTTCCGCCAACGCCAGGCGGTCCTTGGTAGTGCTTTTAAGCGCGGGCACCTACAGCTTAGTAACCGGGTTCCAGCACCGTCAGCTGGTCCTCGGTCGTGCCATTGGCTCTTGCACACTGGGGCAACGCATCCGGGTTCCAGCACCGCCAGCTGGTTCTCGGCAGTGTTCTTGTCACAGGTACTCCCTCGTGCCAAGCCTGGTTTCAGCACCGTCAGCTGTTTCCGGGTTGTGTCAACTTCACTGAGACGCCTATGCTTGCCCCGTCGTGGGGCGGTCGAGTTAGCCAACTCCAGGGTGCCTCCAGTTTAGGAGCTTCCTATGTGGGCTGCGTGAACTGGTAGTCAAGGCTGGTTCTGTAGTGCCAGTAGGCCCAGCTCCCCCTGTAGGACTGTTGGGGTTCGGTAACTGCGGCTGCCTCGCGGCCTAGCTGTTCTCTCCTCTCCTGTGGGCCTTCGGGTCCACCACCTGGTTCCAGCACCGTCAGCTGGTTCCGGGCCGAGCCTTTGGCTTAGGTGCCTCCTCCTGGGTATCCGAGTTCCGCCAACGCCAGGCGGTCCTTGGTAGTGCTTTTAAGCGCGGGCACCTACAGCTTAGTAACCGGGTTCCAGCACCGTCAGCTGGTCCTCGGTCGTGCCATTGGCTCTTGCACACTGGGGCAACGCATCCGGGTTCCAGCACCGCCAGCTGGTTCTCGGCAGTGTTCTTGTCACAGGTACTCCCTCGTGCCAAGCCTGGTTTCAGCACCGTCAGCTGTTTCCGGGTTGTGTCAACTTCACTGAGACGCCTATGCTTGCCCCGTCGTGGGGCGGTCGAGTTAGCCAACTCCAGGGTGCCTCCAGTTTAGGAGCTTCCTATGTGGGCTGCGTGAACTGGTAGTCAAGGCTGGTTCTGTAGTGCCAGTAGGCCCAGCTCCCCCTGTAGGACTGTTGGGGTTCGGTAACTGCGGCTGCCTCGCGGCCTAGCTGTTCTCTCCTCTCCTGTGGGCCTTGGGGTCCACCACCTGGTTCCAGCACCGTCAGCTGGTTCCGGGCCGAGCCTTTGGCTAAGGTGCCTCCTCCTGGGTATCCGAGTTCCGCCAACGCCAGGCGGTCCTTGGTAGTGCTTTTAAGCGCGGGCACCTACAGCTTAGTAACCGGGTTCCAGCACCGTCAGCTGGTCCTCGGTCGTGCCATTGGCTCTTGCACACTGGGGCAACGCATCCGGGTTCCAGCACCGCCAGCTGGTTCTCGGCAGTGTTCTTGTCACAGGTACTCCCTCGTGCCAAGCCTGGTTTCAGCACCGTCAGCTGTTTCCGGGTTGTGTCAACTTCACTGAGACGCCTATGCTTGCCCCGTCGTGGGGCGGTCGAGTTAGCCAACTCCAGGGTGCCTCCAGTTTAGGAGCTTCCTATGTGGGCTGCGTGAACTGGTAGTCAAGGCTGGTTCTGTAGTGCCAGTAGGCCCAGCTCCCCCTGTAGGACTGTTGGGGTTCGGTAACTGCGGCTGCCTCGCGGCCTAGCTGTTCTCTCCTCTCCTGTGGGCCTTCGGGTCCACCACCTGGTTCCAGCACCGTCAGCTGGTTCTCGGCAGTGTCTTTTGCTCTTGTACCTTCTGCTCCCCATCCTGGTTCCAGTACCGTCAGCTGGTTCCGGGCAGAGCCTTTGGCTTAGGTGCCTCCTTCTGGGTATCCAAGTTCCACCAATGTCAGGTGGTCCTTGGTAGTGCTTTCAGGCACGGGTACCTCCTGCTTAGTAACCGGGTTCCAGTAACGTCAGCTGGTCCTTGGTAGTTCCATTGGCTCTTGGACATTCGGCTACCCATCCGGGTTCCAGTACCGTCAGCTGGTTCTCGGCAGTGTCTTTTGCTCTTGTACCTTCTGCTCCCCATCCTGGTTCCAGTAACGTCATCTGGTTCCGGGCAGAGCCTTTGGCTTAGGTGCCTTCTTCTGGGTATCCGAGTTCCGCCAACGTCAGGCGGTCCTTGGTAGTGCTTTTTAGCACGGGTACCTCCTGCTTAGTAACCGGGTTCCAGTAACGTCAGCTGGTCCTCGGTAGTTCCATAGGCTCTTGAACCTTCGGGTAGCCATCCGAGTTCCAGTTCCATCAGCTGGTTCTTGGCATTTTCTCAGCCTTCTTGTACCTTCTGCTACATTTCCAAGTTGAAGACCCTAACGTCGACAACCCGGAAGACCACCCCGATGACGACGACCCGGAAGACCACCCCGATGACGACGACGACGACGACGGCGGAGACGACGACGGCTGAGACGACGACGGCGGAGATGACGACACTGGAGACGAAGACCCTGGAGACGACAACATGGAAGACCGAGAAGCAGAAGAACAAGAGGCTGCAAAACAAAGAGCAGAAGAACATTAAGCATAAGACTTAATATCAGAGCAAAAGATATTATCTAAATTATATGCAGAAGAAGACTAAGCAGTGTATGGGGGTGAGTCCGTTCCTCCTCGTGGTGCCCCTGGATAAAGCCTGATGCTGCAGGCCAAACTGAACGCGGACAAATGTAACTTTTGTGACTGGCAGAACGGAAGGTGTAATCTTCCAACTTTTATAGATAACAACTACGGGAATGCCTGTCACAAATGAGAATATGATGAAGAAGTAGAATAGGAAGAATAATAACAGTGGAATAAAAAGAATATGTAGAATAGGAAGAATAATAATAGTTGAAGAAAATGAATATGAAGAATGTAATAAAAAAAAAAATAGGTAGAAGATGAAGAAGAAGATGAATAAGGTGAAGAAGTTGATGTCAAGGATGCTGATGATGATGAAGATGAAAGTGTGGGAAAAGAAAAAAAAAAAAAAGAAAAAAAAGAAGGGGAAGGGCGTGGAATAGTGAAACATCAATATCTGACAAAATAAAAAAAATTTACATACTCAATATCTTTTTCAATCCGAACTTCTTTAAAAAAAAAAAAAAAACATGCTATTCTATTTGATTGGACTAATCCTCATTGCCTTTAATGTCTCCGCCACCTCCCCCATACATCCTACATTATTCTTAGTTGTTTTCCTTCAGGTAGAATGAACCTACAAGGAAAGAAAGGGTTTATTTTAATTCCGATATTTTGGTCCCATTGACTTGCATTGGGATCGGGTATCGGTATCGGCGATATCCGATATTTTTTGAATATCGGCCGATCCAAACCGATACCGATACTTTCCGATATCGGAAGGTATCGCTCAACACTACTCACAATACATATCATTTTTACCTTTTAGAAAAAGTGCAAAATGAAATTAAAAACGTTATTGGATCTGCTCAACCTCAAGTAGAACATAGAAAGGAAATGCCATATACTGATGCTGTCATTCCTGAAATTCAAAGATTTGGGGACGTCGTACCTGGAAGCCTCCCAGATGCCACAAGTACGGACATCATATTCAGGGGTGATAATCTTCCAAAGGTTAGGAGACTTCTTTTATATCATAAGTCTGGACTTTGTGTGTTTTTCATTGAATAATTTAATAAATTCTGTATATTTATAATATTTTCGTTATATTGTATATTTTTATGGTAAGTTATTACCTTTTGTTTCTCTAGGGCACAACTGTCATTCCATTTCTTCACTCTGCTCTTAGCGATAAAGATTATTTTGAGAAGCCAGAACAGTTATTCAGTTATGGGTAATTTCTCAACTCATAAGGAAAATTTCAGAAGAGCGAAGCCTTGATTGCCTTCTTATTAGGTAAATCTTTTTATTTCATTCCCTTTTAATTGCATCATACATTTATTTAACATAATGCTAACTGTATAAACTGTACCACAAGATTTGCCTTGGGCTAAGCATAATTGTGTTTGCTGATCCTGTACTGCATTTTAAATTTAAATCTTGATGTTAGTCCTGTGATCACAGCAGCATCAGTGGTTACAAACAAACAGTCTCTAAAGTATATATGAAGACCAAAACAGGCATATACCTCTGTGCTATGTATACTCCCAGAGACAAAATAAACACAAGAACCCCTGCAAGAAAGTTCTTATACACAGAGGACAAAGAAATGGGCCACAGTATATAACTTTGGAAGAAAAATCTAATAGCACTGCTGAAATATATATATATATATATATATATATATACAGTGGGGCAAAAAAGTATTTAGTCAGTCAGCAATAGTGCAAGTTCCACCACTTAAAAAGATGAGAGGCGTCTGTAATTTACATCATAGGTAGACCTCAACTATGGGAGACAAACTGAGAAAAAAAAATCCAGAAAATCACATTGTCTGTTTTTTTATCATTTTTTTTTGCATATTATGGTGGAAAATAAGTATTTGGTCAGAAACAAACAATCAAGATTTCTGTCTCTCACAGACCTGTAACTTCTTCTTTAAGAGTCTCCTCTTTCCTCCACTCATTACCTGTAGTAATGGCAACTGTTTAAACTTGTTATCAGTATAAAAAGACACCTGTGCACACCCTCAAACAGTCTGACTCCAAACTCCACTATGGTGAAGACCAAAGAGCTGTCAAAGGACACCATAAACAAAATTGTAGCCCTGCACCAGGCTGGGAAGACTGAATCTGCAATAGCCAACCAGCTTGGAGTGAAGAAATTAACAGTGGGAGCAATAATTAGAAAATGGAAGACATACAAGACCACTGATAATCTCCCTCGATCTGGGGCTCCACGCAAAATCCCACCCCGTGGGGTCAGAATGATCACAAGAACGGTGAGCAAAAATCCCAAAACCACGTGGGGGGACCTAGTGAATGAACTGCAGAGAGCTGGGACCAATGTAACAAGGCCTACCATAAGTAACACACTACGCCACCATGGACTCAGATCCTGCAGTGCCAGACGTGTCCCACTGCTTAAGCCAGTACATGTCCGGGCCCGTCTGAAGTTTGCTAGAGAGCATTTGGATGATCCAGAGGAGTTTTGGGAGATTGTCCTATGGTCTGATGAAACCAAACTCGAACTGTTTGGTAGAAACACAACTTGTCGTGTTTGGAGGAAAAAGAATACTGAGTTGCATCCATCAAACACCATACCTACTGTAAAGCATGGTGGTGGAAACATCATGCTTTAGGGCTGTTTCTCTGCAAAGGGGCCAGGACGACTGATCCGGGTACATGAAAGAATGAATGGGGCCATGTATCATGAGATTTTGAGTGCAAACCTCCTTCCATCAGCAAGGGCATTGAAGATGAAACGTGGCTGGGTCTTTCAACATGACAATGATCCAAAGCACACCGCCAGGGCAACGAAGGAGTGGCTTCGTAAGAAGCATTTCAAGGTCCTGGAGTGGCCTAGCCAGTCTCCAGATCTCAACCCTATAGAAAACCTTTGGAGGGAGTTGAAAGTCCGTGTTGCCAAGCGAAAAGCCAAAAACATCACTGCTCTAGAGGAGATCTGCATGGAGGAATGGGCCAACATACCAACAACAATGTGTGGCAACCTTGTGAAGACTTACAGAAAACGTTTGACCTCTGTCATTGCCAACAAAGGATATATTACAAAGTATTGAGATGAAATTTTGTTTCTGACCAAATACTTATTTTCCACCATAATATGCAAATAAAATGTTAAAAAAACAGACAATGTGATTTTCTGGATTTTTTTTTCTCAGTTTGTCTCCCATAGTTGAGGTCTACCTATGATGTAAATTACAGACGCCTCTCATCTTTTTAAGTGGTGGAACTTGCACTATTGCTGACTGACTAAATACTTTTTTGCCCCACTGTATATATATATATATATACATATACATATATATATATATATATGTATATATATATATATATATATATATATATATATATACAATATGAGCTGTTTTATATATCTTGGGATAGGCATCCAATCAAGCTGTAAAATGGATAGTCATCTAGGCCATAGAATACATATGACGTAGAGAAAATATTAAGCTGTACTGATAAAAAATAGGAGTCAACCTGATTCAATCCGCCCTTACAATGTAACATACAGAGAATGCTAGATAAAATATCTCTTACATATATAGAGATCAATAAGGTGCAATAGAAGAGTAGATGATTAACCCACTCGCCCCTTGTGCAGTCCTGCAAGATCCAGGGTCAAAGTCAGAAGAAGAAATGTGGAGCTGCAAGTAGAGCGATCAGGGAGCCCAGGCCGGTGATGTCCGCAAATCCCGAGCCTTACGCTTCTTGGAAATCTTAGTTTCTTTCATCAGAGGAGACTGCTAGCATGCTGTGAATGTGCAGATTGAGATCTCGTCTCCTGAAATCTCAGGAGCCAATATCTTTATCTGTGCATGTGTCGCATCCGCCAGCCATTTTCCTAAAGTCCAGCGCAGTGAAAATGATGAGCAGCGCATTGTCTAGGCAAACATTTTCTGGAAGCCCTGGCCCGCTGCAGCCTTGCACCGCCAAACACCCCCTCCTCGCAGCCTGGGACCCGCAGCATCACCCCACTCCTGCCACCACTCCCAGCTTCCTGCAGCAGCGACCCTGCCTCCTTGGACCCTCCACCTGAGCTGTCTACTTCAACCCCAGGTATGCTACCGTAAAAATGGATTCTAAAATGCTCCACCTTATTATTAATAAACATTTTTTCTGTTTTCCTCCCTAAAATATGGGGTGCATCTTATAGTCCACAACATAGGGTATCTACAGTGGAAACCTGAAGTTCACATACACAATCTAAAAAGACACATCTGAATGTTTTTCTCAATATCGGACATGAAATCAGAATAAACCTTTCCAGTTTTAGGTCAATTTAGATTACCAAAATTATTATTTGCCAAATGCCAGAATAATGAGAGAGAGAGAGGATGTTTAAGGCCTTTTTATTGCTTACTGGAAAGTCAAAAGTTTACATGCACTAAGATTACTATGCCTTTAAACAATTCTGGACTGCCCATATAATGATGTTATGTGTTTGGAAGCTTCTGATAGTTTTTTTTTGCAACATCTGAGACACACCTGTGGATATATTTTAACCCCTTTTTGATATCGGATGTAATGATCCGTCCATGTGACCTGGGCCTATTTGACCATGGACGGATCACAATAATATTGCGATGGGCCGCACTCATGGGGGGTGCGTGGCCCATCGCCACCGGATGTCAGCTGATTCTGACAGCTGGCACCTTAACCCCAAAATACTGCTATCGAACATGGCACAGGGCTGACACCCCCTCTGCCTTTGGATCGGATACCCCACGGCGTGACGCAGGTTCCTGATCATTGCCATGGTGACCCAATGTAGTCATGACATCCGGGTCACCAGAGCTAGGAAACTTACATGATCACCAAGTCTCCCTGTCAGTGAAGCGCTGACAGCCTCTTTGGCTTGCAGATGCTGCTTCATCTGCAAACTATAGAAGCGATCAGCCAGCAAAAAATTGTTGTCTCATAGTGGAACAAAATAAATAAAAAACAAATTTTTTAAAATAATTGTAAAAATATTTTAAAAAATACAAAATAATAATAAAAAATCAATATACTGTATATTCTATCTGTAAAAAATTATTTTAATGAAAAAAAATATAAACAATAAAAGTACACATATTTGGTATCGCCGAGTCTGCAACCACCCGACCTATAAAACTGTCTCACCAGTTAACCCCTTTAGTGATCACCACAAAAAATAAAAAACATGGCAAAAAACAATGCTTTATCTTCATACTCCCAAACAAAAAGTGGAATAACATGTGATCAAAAAGACGGATATAAATAAACATGGTGTTAGGGCTAGCGGAACGCACCAAATAATGAGATAGGTAGAATAAGGTGCGTTCGCAGCCCGGGGTCCACCGTGCAGAGATGGAACCTGCTGCCAAGTAATGACGGACTATATGGCGGTACAATGTGAATACACACACGGGTTAACTTCACCCTGTGTGAAGGAAGCGAACCCTGTTAAGTCACAGGGCCGCGGTACCGCACACAAGAGCACAAGCAAGGAGTCTCCGAGCTCAGTCCAAAGACTTGGGATCTGAGTCTGTGTAGACTACTTGCGGTCGACACCGCTACTGGGGTGTCAGCGTAACCAAAATAATAACAAAAAATGCACGAGAGTGCGTGCGGTGCCGCACTGGAGGACGCCACTAACCACCCAGGCTTGGGTCAGGAAAGTGCTGTGAAAGCGCACGGCGCCGCACTGGCAGACACAGCAACTAGACGCTGTATTGGTGTGTAACGTGCTGTTGGGTAAGTCGGGCGCTAGATAGCAATCATACACCTTCCGCGAACAGTCATCCAATAGGGAGGGTTTTTTAAAGAGCGACTTTCACTCACAACACACACACGTTTACAAATGTACACTAGCGCATGGCCGTGCGGTCATGCGAAGCTTATATAGCTGCAGCACGTTCAGGACCTTCCAATAAAGGACCAATAGGAAGCTGCCACAGAAGTTTAGCACCTTCAAGACCTTCCTGGAGGACCAATGGGAACCGCTGCAGCATCTGAGCATGTGACCCTCGATCTCCAACGGGAGATCTCACCCTGGGCACGCTCAGAAGGGAAAAAGCAGGACTTAGTCCCAAAAGCGTCTGCTCGCCGCTGCCCAGCACTGGCTTCAATGGCAGAAGCTGGAAAAGCAGCAGTAACACTATGCACAGAGTGAGACTGAGCAAGACGCTGGGACTGACGTCTCCACTGAGCAGACTCCACTGCGGCTGGAGAAGAATGGGAGACCGCAGCAGAGATGGTTCGAGATTCCACCTGTGGGAACTTGACATCTAACACATGGTACCACTGAAAATGTCATCTTGTCCTGCAAATAAGACAAGCTGCCACTCAGCTCCATCAGCAGAAAAATAAAAAAGTTATAGCTCTCAGAATAAAGTGATACAAAAATAATTATTTTTTCTATAAAATAGTTATTTTTGTATAAAAGCGTCAAAACATAAAAACACAAGATAAATGAGGTATCGCTGTAATCGTACTGACCCGAAGAATAAAACTGCTTTATCAATTTTACCTCAAATGGAATGGTATAAACACCCCACCAAAAGAAATTTGTGAATTGCTGTTTTTTGCTCTTTCAGCCTACCAAAAAATCGGAATAGAAAGTGATCCGCAAAGGCTATGTGCCCAAAAATGGAACCAATAACATCTTCAACTCGTCCCGCAAAAAGCAAGTCCTCACTTGACCCTGTGGGCAAAAATATTGAAAAATAGCTCTCAAAATGCGGTGATGCAAAAACTATTTTTTGCAATAAAAAGCGTCTTTTAGTGTGTGACAGCAGCCAAACATAAAAATCCGCTATAAGGCTTCTTTCACATATCCTATTTCCAGTACCAGAGATGTCAGTGTCCGTGGGTGTAATACTAGCGGCACACGTGTGGCATCTGTGCGCTGCATCAGTACCACACGGATGGGCGCCAGGGAAGAAGCGTTACAGTAAGTGCTGTTCCCTGGCTCCGGGTGCTGAACACGGCTCTCATCATTCTTCCCTGCTTTGCCAGTGATGGGAGCGAGCAGGGGAGAATGATTACAGTTACAGTTAAGTGATAAAAGAGACAGCAGACAATGGCTTATGGGACTATTACTCCCATCAGCCTATCCCTGCTTCTGCTACTAACAGCGACAGCAGGAGTGGCTGATGGGGGTATTCATCAGCCGCCACCTGCGCTATAAATAAATAAATTAATGAAAAAATCGACATGGGTTCCCTTGTATTTTTCATAGCCAGCCAGGCAAAATTCACAGCTGGGGGCTGCAATCCTCAGCTGTCAGCTTCAGCAAGGTTGGTTATCAAGATTAGAGGGGTACACGTGCTGTTTTCTTTAAATTAAATACATTTTTTTTTTAAATGGCATGGTGTTCCCTCCATTTTTGACAACCAGCCTTACTAAAGCTCACTGCTGGGGGCTGGTATTCTCAGGCTGGTAATGGGCCATGGATATTGACCATCCCAACCTAAAAATAGCAGTCGGCAACTGCCCAGAAAAGGCACATCTATTAGATGCACCAATTCTGGCACTTTGCCCTGCTCTTCCCACTTGCCCTGTAGCGATGGCAAGTGAGATTCAAATTTGTGAAGTTTGTCACCTTTGTATTGTCAGGTGACATCAAACACATGGCTCAGTAATGGAGAAGTGTCTATAAGATACCTATCCATTACTAATCCTACAGTTATATGGTAAATAAAGACACAGCCAGAATAAAGTCCTTTACTCTCAATTAAACCATACTTATTGCATTGCCTAATTCCACCGAAGCCCTCGATCTCCTGTAATAAAGTAAAATAAAAAAATATTCCTTACCAGTCCGTCGTTCTCTCTCACGTCATAATCCATGTCTTGGGGATAATTAGTTGCAACCTGGATGGTGCCATGATACAACCGCCCCGTCTGAAGGCCACTGGTGAATGAACTGCTGGGAACGCAGCGTCAGTAACCGGGGAAGACGTCATAGAGGCTACCTCAGGTGACCGCCTCCATTCTCCTACATATGGGTATCTGCATACTCAAGAAAAATTGCACAAAATCTTTTGGGGTCCAATTTCTCCTGATATTAAAAAGGGGGCAAAAAGATTATTTTTGTGGAAAAAATATGATTTTTTATTTTCACGGCTCTACGTTATAAACTTCTTTGAAGCACTTGGGGTTCAAAGTGCTCAAAACACATCTAGATAAGTTCCTTGGGTGGTCTAGTTTCTAAAATGGTGTCACTGGTGGTGTTTTCCACTATTTAGGCACATCAGGGGCTCTCCAAACACGACATGGCATCCAATCTCAATTCCAGCCAATTTTACATTGATAAAGTCAAACAGCGCTCCTTTCCTTTCAAGCTCTGCCATGAGCCCAAACAGTAATTTACCTGCACATATAGATATAAAAATACCAAAAGACTAACAAAAGGACTCCCAATACTAATAAATAATAAATATATATATATACATGTAGGACAAAGAAATATACCTATATATATAGAAGGTCACAAGAGGATAATTCAGATAAAAAAGCCTTTATTAATAATAATATGGCAGCATTAACACAGAAAGTGCATGTGTTTGGGGAATACACACAGGTATACAGGTAAAAATATACGATAAAATATATATATATATGTCTCTAAGAGGTCCCACAATCTATTTATATGCGCATGTCAAAAAAGGTTATTATGTGCATACACAGGAGGTATTATAAAAAAGTACAAGAAGTGCTAAAACAAATAAAAAATATATTTGTGTAACTGTGTCCTTAATAAACCAGTGTACAGAAAAAAGTGTACAGAAAAAAGTATAACCATAAATTTGCGTGCAAAATTCGCATACAAAGATAGACTAAGTCTATAAGGTGCCAAGTGTCCTCGTCTGCATAATAGTATCAAAGATACACGCAGCGATATATATTTAAAGATGTGTGGGAATGTACCAAATGCTCGATGTATATATACCTGATGATCCTGCGGGCCCAAGCACAGAGCACCCCGACGCGCGTTTCGAAAGGTTCTTCGTCAGGGGGTGATATGCAGGCAGAACCAAAGGGGTATATATACTCACCAAAGACGCCGATAAGTGTGAGCTAAGAATATTGCGGCGCACGCGCTGTCAGGAGGACACCGGAAGCGCTCAGAGCCAGCGTCACGTAACCCGGCATTGGAGAAGACGCTGCTAGGTAACCAAGACGCTGGATGCGCGCTAGCCGGGACACAGGCAGCGCATGCGCATATTCATGCCCAACACTATGGACTATGGGTGGTAAGAGACGATGTCAGGTATGGAAATTAGCCGGGCGGGGAACTGAAACTGAGTGAAGGGGGAGAAAAAGAAAAGAAAGGGGAGGGAAAGATCTATATGAAACCGCTTAAACCACAGATCAAAGGAAACGGTCACTACCAAAGAAAATCTATGTGGAAACATTCATATACATTGAACTAACGAAACTGGTAGCTACCATATAATGCACCCTCACGATATATGTGTAAAAGGAAAATATAACACGAATAAATATGAAAAGAAAAAATAAAAAATAATAAAAAATATAAATAAATAACTACATTAGCTCATTGATATTATATAGTGTATAATATACTGTAGAGCATATCACATGTATATCAGTGGCCATAAAACACATAATATTTAGAAAAGTGTTTTACACAAAAAACAGTGAAAACGACAATTATATAATAAATATAATAATTGAGACATAAATAAGCATAATGTGACGAAAAAGTCTTTGTCTTCCATTCAATGAGATCCTTATAGAGAAATCTTGACACGATCATGGTATCACGGGATCAAAGAAACATCATTCCAAATAATACGGGCTAAAGAGAAATTGATTATAAAGTTAAAAAAATCACTAAAATCTATAAACATCGATACTGAAAACATGCTTATATATAATATAATAAAAGACAAAAGGGAAAGGAAAGAGGGGAGGGGGGGAGGGGGAAGGGTAGGAAAGGGAAGGGAGGGGGGAGGGGGGGAAGAGGGGAAGGGGGGAGGGGAAGAGGGAAAGAGGGGAGGGGGGGAAGGGAGGAAAAAAGGAAAAGAGGAGAGAAAAAAAAAGATACCATATAGAAAAATTTTTTTGGGTGTTCTGCTGTTATGGAATATGTCCACATAAATATAATATATCAAATTATTATCAAATTTTAAAAAATATAATATAGTCGTAGACAAAAATTACAATCTAAACCATACAGCGACATATAGGAGGGAAACATAAAATGCCATACCAGAAAACTTTAAAAAATTAAAATGAGAGGGTAAGTATATAAAAATGGGTTCATGTGAATGTTTGTGACTAACACACATCATAAATAGTATATATCTGTCAAACATGAAGATAATCATGTGTTTTATACAAAAATATATAGTCACAAATTCACATGAATACTTTAAAAGGTTCTAAACAGAGATAAAAAAGAAATAAAAAAATTAGTTCACAAAAAAGGGGCAAAACTTATTTTCATTCAATCCCAAAGGTGTAACCGTTTTTAGGGTCCAAATCCACTTGGCCTCCATCATGGCCAAGGGAGTACTTACCTTACCAGCTCTGATGGTAGAATTAATCCTATCAATCCCAGTAACACGTAGGAAAGAGGCATCGGAATTATGAAACTTCTTAAAATGCTTGGGAAGAGTCTTTAATGTAGTTACATCTTCCACTTCCTTGGCTGCAATAATGCCCCGTACGTGCTCCCGAATTCGTACTTTTAAATGACGTGTAGTGAGGCCCACGTAAATCAGTGAGCAAGGGCATCTAGCATAGTAAATTACAGCTTTGGTGTTGCATGTTATGGGATATTTTATTTCAAAAGAATTTTGACCATCAGAACTGGAAAATGTTTTGGTTCTTGTCACATTTGGACACGCCACGCATTTACCGCAAGGGTAACAGCCCCTCACAGGTTTCAAAGATGATAGGAAAGAAATAGGTTCATTGGTATAGTGGCTCTTTACTAATTTATCACCTAAATTGGCACACCTTCTAAATGTTATACTGGGCTTCTTATCAATATATTGGGAGATTATTGGGTCTGCCTGTAAGATAGGCCATGATTTCTCCAAGTAGGACCTTATTAGATCAGTTTGACCATTAAATTGGGTAATATATCTTACAGGTTGATGGGTACTTGGTGATTTTGAAGAATACAAAGCTTGATGTCTAGTTATATTTTTTGCTCTGTTATAAGCCCTTTTAACAGAGCGACGGCTATAGCCACGATCCAAAAACCTCAATTTTAGGTCCTCAGCCTGTTTTTTAAAATCCTCATCATCTGAACAAATTCTGCGGAGCCGTAAGAACTGGCCGATTGGAATCGACCGTATCATTGATGGTGGGTGTGCGGAAGATGGATGCAAAAAGGAGTTGACTGCTGTAGGTTTGCGAAACAAATTAGTCTTCAAACAGCCATCATCATCTCTACTAATAGTAACGTCCAAAAAGTCGATATGGTCCCTGCTATATTGATAAGTTAAATGTATATTATATGCATTTTGATTTAGCAGGCCAATGAACTCCTTTAGAGTTTCGACTGGTCCCTGCCAGATCAAGAATATGTCGTCGATGTACCGCGCCCAAAAAAGGACGCGGCCCATCGACGGCACATGATCTGACAGGAACAGGTCCCTCTCCCACAGCCCCAGGAACAGCCCGGCATAAGCGGGTGCAAAGGAAGCGCCCATGGCTGTTCCCTGGAGCTGTAGGTAGAAGGACCCTTTGAAGAGGAAGAAATTATGGGATAAAGAAAAATGTAAAAGTTGTTCCACAAAAGATCCCATGTGATTGGATGTGGAAGATGATTGTAAAAAGTACTTGGCTGCCCGAACACCATCAGCGTGGCGAATATTAGTGTATAATGATTTGACGTCGCACGTCACTAATAAAGTATCTGTGTCAACGTATAAGCCATCCACTTTTTTTAAAAACTCATTTGTATCTTTAATGAAAGATGGTAATACTTCCACAAGAGGTTGAAGTTCAGAATCCAAAAACCTATTTACATGTTCCAAGTAATTGCAGCACCCAGAGATGATTGGTCTTCCCGGGGGTGTCGTTTGATTTTTATGAATTTTGGGCAGCAGATAAAGGGTGGGAATGGAAGGTTCACTGATCTGCAATGCAGAAAACAATTCCCCACTGATGACTCCATTATCCTTAGCCTCACACAATAGAGTCAATAATTCAGCCTGGAATTTAATCAAAGGATTGTAGGTTAATTTTTTGTAGCATGTGTTATCCCTCAACTGGCGAAATTCCTCCGCCTCATACATCGGCTTAGGCCAGATCACCACATTCCCACCCTTATCTGCTGCTTTAAACACAACATCCTGTAAATTTTGTAATCTCTTAAGGGCCTTATTCTCTTCATTAGACAAATTGTTGGAATGGGGGTATCTAGGTATTTTTTCAAATTCTTGACTAACAGTCTTTACAAATACATCTAAGGTAGAACAAGATGAAAGGGGAGGAAATTTTTTAGACCGAGGTTTAATAGATGGTGGGATCTTACCTCCTAGGGGAGTATCATGTTCAACTCTAAGTTCTTCCAGAATTGCTAGCGCCTCCTGTTCCGTCTCTGTAGGAAATAATTTTAACAGGGATTCGTCATGGAAATATCGCTTAAACAGCAATTTTCTAGCGAATAAATGCAAATCCTTTACCGCACTAAATCTATCGAATTGTGCGGTTGGGCAAAACATTACACCTTTATTCAGTAGTGCAATTTCCACCACCGAAAGTACATGCTGACTCAAGTTAATTACCTGTGGACCATTCCTGTGGTTTTCAGGAGAGAATCTGAATGACCGCTTGAGGGGTGGATATCGTAAATTCCATTTGCGTTTTGGAGTTGAATCAATATGATTCTGTACAGAGACGGAAGAGGAGGCGCCAGACACATCGCTTGCTGATACAAAAGAAGAGGCAGAAGGGTTTCTTGCCATAGTCTGTGCATTGGCTTCATTTAACCTACAATCCTTTGATTAAATTCCAGGCTGAATTATTGACTCTATTGTGTGAGGCTAAGGATAATGGAGTCATCAGTGGGTAATTGTTTTCTGCATTGCAGATCAGTGAACCTTCCATTCCCACCCTTTATCTGCTGCCCAAAATTCATAAAAATCAAACGACACCCCCGGGAAGACCAATCATCTCTGGGTGCGGCAATTACTTGGAACATGTAAATAGGTTTTTGGATTCTGAACTTCAAGCTCTTGTGGAAGTATTACCATCTTTCATTAAAGATACAAATGAGTTTTTAAAAAAAGTGGATGGCTTATACGTTGACACAGATACTTTATTAGTGACGTGCGATGTCGAATCATTATACACTAATATTCGCCACGCTGATGGTGTTCGGGCAGCCAAGTACTTGTTACAATCATCTTCCACATCCAATCACATGGGATCTTTTGTGGAACAACTTTTACATTTTTCTTTATCCCATAATTTCTTCCTCTTCAAAGGGTCCTTCTACCTACAGCTCCAGGGAACAGCCATGGGCGCTTCCTTTGCGCCGGCTTATGCCGGGCTGTTCCTGGGGCTGTGGGAGAGGGACCTGTTCCTGTCAGATCATGTGCCGTCGATGGGCCGCGTCCTCTTTTGGGCGCGGTACATCGACGACATATTCTTGATCTGGCAGGGACCAGTCGAAACTCTAAAGGAGTTCATTGGCCTGCTAAATCAAAATGCATATAATATACATTTAACTTATCAATATAGCAGGGACCATATCGACTTTTTGGACGTTACTATTAGTAGAGATGATGATGGCTGTTTGAAGACTAATTTGTTTCGCAAACCTACAGCAGTCAACTCCTTTTTGCATCCATCTTCCGCACACCCACCATCAATGATACGGTCGATTCCAATCGGCCAGTTCTTACGGCTCCGCAGAATTTGTTCAGATGATGAGGATTTTAAAAAACAGGCTGAGGACCTAAAATTGAGGTTTTTGGATCGTGGCTATAGCCGTCGCTCTGTTGAAAGGGCTTATAACAGAGCAAAAAATATAACTAGACATCAAGCTTTGTATTCTTCAAAATCACCAAGTACCCATCAACCTGTAAGATATATTACCCAATTTAATGGTCAAACTGATCTAATAAGGTCCTACTTGGAGAAATCATGGCCTATCTTACAGGCAGACCCAATAATCTCCCAATATATTGATAAGAAGCCCAGTATAACATTTAGAAGGTGTGCCAATTTAGGTGATAAATTAGTAAAGAGCCACTATACCAATGAACCTATTTCTTTCCTATCATCTGTGAAACCTGTGAGGGGCTGTTACTCTTGCGGTAAATGCGTGGCGTGTCCAAATGGGGCAAGAACCAAAACATTTTCCATTTCTGATGGTCAAAATTCTTTTGAAATAAAATATCCCATAACATGCAACACCAAAGCTGTAATTTACTATGCTACATGCCCTTGCTCACTGATTTACGTGGGCCTCACTACACGTCATTTAAAAGTACGAATTCGGGAGCACGTACGGGGCATTATTGCAGCCAAGGAAGTGGAAGATGTAACTACATTCAAGACTCTTCCCAAGCATTTTAAGAAGTTTCATAATTCCGATGCCTCTCTCCTACGTGTTACTGGGATTGATAGGATTAATTCTACCATCAGAGCTGGTAAGGTAAGTACTCCCTTGGCCATGATGGAGGCCAAGTGGATTTGGACCCTAAAAACGGTTACACCTTTAGGGTTGAATGAAAATTTAAGTTTTGCCCCTTTTTTGTGAACTAATTTTTTTATTTCTTTTTTATCTCTGTTTAGAACATTTTAAAGTATTCATGTGAATTTGTGACTATATATTTTTGTATAAAACACATGATTATTTTCATGTTTGACAGATATATACTATTTATGATGTGTGTTAGTCACAAACATTCACATGAACCCATTTTTATATACTTACCCTCACATTTTAATTTTTTTAAGTTTTCTGGTATGGCATTTTATGTTTCCCTCCTATATGTCACTGTATGGTTTAGATCGTAATTTTTGTCTACGACTATATTATATTTTTTAAAATTTGATAATAATTTGATATATTATATTTATGTGGACATATTCCATAACAGCAGAACACAAAAAATTTTTTTTATATATGGTATCTTTTTTTCTCTCCTCTTTTCCTTTTTTCCTCCCTTCCCCCCCTCCCCTCTTTCCCTCTTCCCCTTCCCCCTTCCCCTCTTCCCCCCCTCCCCCCTCCCGCCCTCCCCTCTTTCCTTTCCCTTTTGTCTTTTATTATATTATATATAGGCATGTTTTCAGTATCGATGTTTATAGATTTTAGTGATTTTTTTAACTTTATAATCAATTTCTCTTTAGCCCGTATTATTTGGAATGATGTTTCTTTGATCCCGTGATACCATGGTCGTGTCAAGATTTCTCTATAAGGATCTCATTGAATGGAAGACAAAGACTTTTTCATCACATTATGCTTATTTATGTCTCAATTATTATATTTATTATATAATTGTCGTTTTCACTGTTTTTTGTGTAAAACACTTTTCTAAATATTGTGTGTTTTATGGCCACTGATATACAGTTAGGGCCAGAAATATTTGGACAGTGACACAATTTTCGCGAGTTGGGCTCTGCATGCCACCACATTGGATTTGAAATGAAACCTCTACAACAGAATTCAAGTGCAGATTGTAACGTTTAATTTGAAGGATTGAACAAAAATATCTGATAGAAAATGTAGGAATTGTACACATTTCTTTACAAACACTCCACATTTTAGGAGGTCAAAAGTAATTGGACAAATAAACATAACCCAAACAAAATCTTTTTATTTTCAATATTTTGTTGCAAATCCTTTGGAGGCAATCACTGCCTTAAGTCTGGAACCCATGGACATCACCAAACGCTGGGTTTCCTCCTTCTTAATGCTTTGCCAGGCCTTTACAGCCACATCCTTCAGGTCTTGCTTGTTTGTGGGTCTTTCCGTCTTAAGTCTGGATTTGAGCAAGTGAAATGCATGCTCAATTGGGTTTAGATCTGGAGATTGACTTGGCCATTGCAGAATTTCCACTTTTTGGCACTCATGAACTCCTGGGTAGCTTTGGCTGTATGCTTGGGGTCATTGTCCATCTGTACTATGATGCACCGTCCAATCAACTTTGCAGCATTTGGCTGAATCTGGGCTGAAAGTATATCCCGGTACACTTCAGAATTCATCCGGCTACTCTTGTCTGCTCTTATGTCATCAATAAACACAAGTGACCCAGTGCCATTGAAAGCCATGCATGCCCATGCCATCACGTTGCCTCCACCATGTTTTACAGAGGATGTGGTGTGCCTTGGATCATGTGCCGTTCCCTTTCTTCTCCAAACTTTTTTCTTCCCATCATTCTGGTACAGGTTGATCTTTGTCTCATCTGTCCATAGAATACTTTTCCAGAACTGAGCTGGCTTCTTGAGGTGTTTTTCTGCAAATTTAACTCTGGCCTGTCTATTTTTGGTATTGATGAATGGTTTGCATCTAGATGTGAACCCTTTGTATTTACTGTCATGGAGTCTTCTCTTTACTGTTGACTTAGAGACAGATACACCTACTTCACTGAGAGTGTTCTGGACTTCAGTTGATGTTGTGAACGGGTTCTTCTTCACCAAATTAAGTATGCGGCGATCATCCATCACTGTTGTCATACGTGGACGCCCAGGTCTTTTTGAGTTCCCAAGCTCAGCAGTCAATTCCTTTTTCCTAAGAATGTACCCAACTGTTGATTTTGCTACTCCAAGCATGTCTGCTATCTCTCTGATGGATTTTTTCTTTTTTTTCAGCCTCAGGATGTTCTGCTTCACCTCAATTGAGAGTTCCTTTGACCGCATGTTGTCTGCTCACAGCAACAGCTTCCAAATGCAAAACCACACACCTGGAATCCACCCCTGACCTTTTAACTACTTCATTGATTACAGGTTAACGAGGGAGACGCCTTCAGAGTTAATTGCAGCCCTTAGAGTCCATTGTCCAATTACTTTTGGTCCCTTGAAAAAGAGGACGCTATGCATTACAGAGCTATGATTCCTAAACCCTTTCTCCGATTTGGATGTGGAAACTATCATATTGCAGCTGGGAGTGTGCACTTTCAGCCCATATTATATATATAATTGTATTTCTGAACATGTTTTTGTAAACAGCTAAAATAACAAAACTTGTGTCACTGTCCAAATATTTCTGGCCCTAACTGTACATGTGATATGCTCTACAGTATGTTATACACTATATAATATCAATGAGATAATGTAGTTATTTATTTATATTTTTTATTATTTTTTATTTTTTCTTTTCATATTTATTCGTGTTATATTTTCCTTATACACATATATCGTGAGGGTGCATTATATGGTAGCTACCAGTTTCGTTAGATCAATGTATATAAATGTTTCCACATAGATTTTCTTTGGTAGTGACCGTTTCCTTTGATCTGTGGTTTAAGCGGTTTCATATAGATCTTTCCCTCCCCTTTCTTTTCTTTTTCTCCCCCTTCACTCAGTTTCAGTTCCCCGCCCGGCTAATTTCCATACCTGACATCGTCTCTTACCACCCAGAGTCCATAGTGTTGGGCATGAATGTGCACATGTGCTGCCTGTGTCCCGGCTGGCGCGCATCCAGCGTCTTGGTTACCTAGCAGCGGCTTCTCCACTGCCGGGTTACGTGACGCTGGCTCTGAGCGCTTCCGGTGTCCTCCTGACAGCGCGTGCGACGCAATATTCTTAGCTCACACTTATCGGCGTCTTTGGTGAGTATATATACCCCTTTGGTTCTGCCTGCACATCACCCCCTGACGAAGAACCTTTCGAAACGCGCGTCGGGGTGCTCTGTGCTTGGGCCCGCAGGATCATCATGTATATATACATCGAGCATTTGGTACATTCCCACACATCTTTAAATATATATCGCTGCGTGTATCTTTGATACTATTGTGCAGAGGAGGACACTTGGCACATTATAGACTTAGTCTATCTTTATATGCGAATTTTGCACGCAAATTTATGGTTATACTTTTTTCTGTACACTTTTTTCTGTACACTGGTTTATTAAGGACACAGTTACACAAATATATTTTTTATTTGTTTTAGCACTTCTTGTACTTATTTATAATACCTCCTGTGTATGCACATAATAATCTTTTTTGACATGCGCTTATAAATAGATTGTGGGACCTCTTAGAGACATATATATATATTTTTTATCGTATATTTTTACCTGTATACCTGTGTGTATTCCCCAAGCACATGCACTTTCTGTGTTAATGCTGCCATATTATTATTAATAAAGGCTTTTTTATCTGAATTATCCTCTTGTGATCTTCTATATATATAGGTATATTTCTTTGTCCTACATATATATATATATATATATATATTTACTAGATTGTGGCCCGATTCTAACGCATCGGGTATTCTAGAATATGCATGTCCCCGTAGTATATGAACAATGATGATTCCGGAATTCGCGGCAGACTGTGCCCGTCGCTGATTGGTCGAGGCAACATTTATGACATCATCGTCGCCATGGCAACCATTATGACATCATCGTCGCTGTGCCCGTTGCTGATTGGTCGAGGCCTGGCGGCCTCGACCAATCAGAGACGTGGGATTTCTACGTCGATGCTGTGCCGGTCTCTGATTGGTCGAGGCCTCGCGGCCTCGACCAATCAGAGACGCGGGATTTCCAGGACAGACAGACAGAAAGACAGACAGACGGAAAAACCCTTAGACAATTATATATATAGATTATTTATTAGTATTGGGAGTCCTTTTGTTAGTCTTTTGGTATTTTTATATCATATCCGGGTGGTCAGCCACTCTTCTTTTTTCTTTTTAGCAACTAGGGAGTAGTTTCTTACATATATATACATATATACATACCTTTTATTTTATATATGTTTTGTGCCCATTGTTGCTATTACGTTTTTTCTGCACATATAGAGTATAAGTGTACTCAGGGCCAGTTGCAAAATAACTATTGTTGTCTAATTTCTCCAGTTACCCTTGGTAAAATAAAAAATATGGGGGAGAAAATATCATTTTTGTGGAAAAAATTTTTATTTTTATTTTCACGGTTCTGCGTTCTAAACGTTTGTGAAGCAATTAGGGGTTCAAAGAACTCAAAACACATCTAGATAAGTTCTTTATGTGATCTAGTTTCCAAAATGTTGTCACTTGTGTGGATTTTTCACTGTTTAGGCACATCAGGGGCACTCCAAACGCGTCCGATCTCAATTCTAGGATATTTTGCATAGAAAAGTCAAACGGCGCTCCTTCCCTTCCGAGCTCTACCATGTGACCAAACGGTTTATCTGCACATATGGGGTATCAGCGTACTCATGACAAATTGCCCAACAACTTGTGGGGTCCAGTTTCTTCTTTTACCTTTAGTAAAATAAAAAATTTGGATCTGAAGTAATTTTTATGTGAAAAAAGTAAAATGTTCATTTTTTTTTTTAAACATTCCAAAAATTCCTGAGAAGCACCGGAAGAGTTAATAAACATATTGAATGTGGTTTTGAGCATCGTGAGGAAGGTAGTTTTTAGAATGGTGTAACTTTTGGCTATTTTCTATCATTTAGACCCCTCAAGGTGACTTCAATTGTGAGGTGGTCGCTAAAAAAAAAATTAGTGTTGCAAAAATGAGGAATTGCTGTTTAAATTTTAACCCTTATAACTCCCTAACAAAAAAAAAATTTGGTTCCGAAATTGTGCAGATGTAAAGTAGACATGTGCAAAATGTTGTTTAAGTATTTTATGCGACATATCTCTGTGATTTAATGGCATGAAAATGCAAAGTTGGAAAATTGCAAAATTCTCCAAATTTCCGCCAAATTTCCCTTTTTTTTCACAAATAAACGCAAGTCATATCAAAGAAATTTTACCACTACCATGAAGTACCATGTGTTGCAAAAAAACATTCTCATAATCACCAGGATCCATTGAAGCATTCTAGATGTAATAAACTTAGTGCTAAGTGCAGTGGAGATCAGTATCATGGGTCAGAAAAGAGGCCGAGAGACAATAGGTTAAGAGTTCAAGAATATTTATAATGATATGCAGGTAAACAGCTATGACACAGCAGTTTAGTAGCAGAAAGAGCTGGATAGGCAGTAAGCACATGTACAGACCGTGGAGGTCCAAGTATGTCAGATCCAGAGACCTGGAGACCAGACCAGGCCTCCTAGCAGGGAGCAGTCCAGCGGCAGAGACGAGTGCAGAGCAGACCCAGGGAAGCAAGTCTTTGCAATGAAGAGATGTAGATCCGGAGACAGATGGGATATCCCAAAGTAACAAAGAAACCAGCAAGATAGCAGTTCTTCCAGCTTGATCACAAGTCAGGAACAAGATACTCA
The DNA here is from genome assembly GCF_032444005.1 of Ranitomeya imitator. Taxonomy (NCBI): domain Eukaryota; kingdom Metazoa; phylum Chordata; class Amphibia; order Anura; family Dendrobatidae; genus Ranitomeya; species Ranitomeya imitator. The sequence goes on along the minus strand of NC_091286.1, from coordinate 669,193,472 downwards.
AGCAATGAGTATATATTCAGAGCTCCCTTAAATACACCACAGACAGGAACAAGGAAAATCTGACAGGAAACAAGATGGCCCCCGTGAGGCCAATGACTCCATCTTAGGTAAGGGCAAAATTAACTGAACTGAGGGCAAACAGCAACTAGAAACAGATATAGAGTCCAAGTCCTTACACTAGAGTTTTTACCTCATAAAATGACAGTGGTCAGAATTGTAAAAATTGAGCCGGGCAATAACATGCAACCACCCTCATGGGTAAAGGGGTTAATGCACATCTGAAACACACTGTAGCATCATTGGAAATTCTCAAGAAATCATCCAAGAAATCAAGAAGAAAATTGTGAACTTGCACAAGTCTGGCTCATCCTTGAGTACAATTTCAAGATACCTGAAGGTGCCTCGTTTATTTGTGCACACAACTACACGCAAGTACAAACAAGATAGGAATGTCCAACCACCACACCACTCAGCTAGGAGATGGTTCTGTGTCCCAGAGACAAATATGCTTTGGACCGACATGTGCCTATTAACCCAAGGACAAAAGCAAAAGACCTTGTGAAGATGATAGCAGAAGCTGGTGAGATTGTGTATCTGCAGTGCAATGATTACTGTATGAATATGGGCTGAAAAGGCCACTCTGCCAGGAAGAAGCCATTGCTCCAAAAGAAAATAAAAAAGCCAGACTAATGTTTGCAAATGCACACAAGAACAAAGAACATAATTTTTGAAGACATGTCTTATGGGCTCATGAAACTAAAATTTAACTTTTTGGGCATATTGATCATCGTTATGTTTAGGTGAAAAAGGGAAAAGCTTGGAATTCTAAGAACACCATCCCAACTGTGAAACACAGGGGAGGCAGCATCATGTTGTGGGGTTGTTTTGCTGCAGGAGGGACTGGTGCCTTTCACAAAATAGATGGCATCATGAGAAAAAAAGATTATGTTGCAACACTGAAGAAAGATCTCAAGACATCAGCCAAGAAGTTAAAGCTTGGGCGGAAATGGATATTCCTAAAGGACAATGACCCGAAGCATACTGCCAAAATGGTAACAAAGTGGCTTAAGTATAACAAAGTCATTGTTTTGCTCTACAACATGCATGATTAATATGTGTTAGGTGTCGAGTTTCCTCCACTGCACAGGGGGAATCTCGAACCATGTCCGGTGTGTTCAACCATTCTCCTCCACCCACAGTGGAGATGTAGTTCCCAGCGTCTGGCTCAAGCTGATACTGTGCGCTTGGTTACTGCTGCCTTTCCAGGCTCTGCCTTTGTAGCCAGCACTGATCAACAGCGAGCAAGCCTTTCAGGGACTAAGTCCTGCTTTTCCCATACTGAGCATGCCAACGGAACGACCTCCCATTGGAGGTCGGGGGTCACATGCTCAGGTCCTGTTGCAACTCCTGTTGGGCCATCAGGAAGGTCCCGGAGTGCTACTCCTATAAAAGGTTCACATGGCCGCTCGGCCATGCGCTAGTGCAAACCTGTTAACATGTGTGTGTGGATGTATGCCTGTCAATGTATGAAAGCTCCTAATCATTCCCCTTCCTAGAGTTGTTGACTGTTGGAGCTACCTAACACCTGACAGTGCGATCCCACACATGTAGCACAAGATACTGCATCTATTAGCATTGACAGCCAGTGCGGCGCCCTGCACAAATAGTGCGCTTTCCTGGCCCAAGTTAGGGTGGTTAGTGGCTTCCGCCAGAGCGGCGCTGCATGCACTCTTGTTTGGTAGATCTTTAGTTAGTTTATTCCCTGAAATCACTGTAGCAGTGTCGAGCACAAGAAGTCTAGAGGGACTCTTACCCTGAGTCTTTGGGCAGAGTCCTGTGACTCCTTGCTTGCGCTCTCTGTGTGGTATCGTGGCCCTGTGACGCAACAGGGTTCTTTTCCTTCATGCAGGGTGCCGCTCACCCGTGTGTGTTTCCTCTTAATACCGCCATATAGTCCATCATTACCGATCAGCAGGTGTCTCTTCTGCACAGTGGACCCTGGATTGCGAATGCATCTTATATCACCTATAACTAATATTTGGTGCATTCTGCCATTCTGACATTACACTAGCGCCAGGGTCTGGCTTGTAATGTCGGACGAACAGTCTCTAGACTGGTACATCCAGCAGCTGGAGGGTAGTTTGGCGGCTCTTGAGCGTACAACCTCGGCTGTGGATGTTACCGCAGTTGCTTTTCAGGCTGCTAGCATAGCTGCAGCCAGTTTGTCCACTGCCACCCTTGCTCCGACCTTATCCCATCTGCCGCTACCTGATAAGTTTACTGGTGACAGTAAGCTGTGTCGGGGATTCATGAGTCAGTGTGCCATACACCTTGAGCTCCTGGCTGCATGTTTTCCTATGGAGCAGGTGAAGGTGGGATTTATGGTATCCCTGTTGTTGGGCAGGGCGTTGGAGTGGGCAATGCCGCTGTGGGAGCGTGATGATCATGTGGTGCAGAGTGCTCCAAGGTTCCTGGACTCTCTGAAATAGGTCTTTCTGGGACCTTGTGTCACCCATGATTCAGCACTCCAACTTCTGGCATTAACACAGGGTTTGTCCATGGTCAGTCATTTTGCCATCCACTTACGCACTTTGGCATCTGAGCTGGAGTGGCTGGATAAAATCCTTATCCCTGTGTACTGGAAAGGATTGGCTGACCATGTGAAAGACACCTTGGCCACTAGGGAGATTCCCACCACACTGGAGGAGCTAATAGCTACAGTATATTCACTCGCATTGACCTCCGTTTTCACGAGCCAAGGTTGGAGCGAGCCCAGTGTAGGCAGAGGTTTCAGTTGGCACCGACCTTCGCCAGGCCTCTGGAGTCTCCTGTTCAGACGTCCGAGCCCTATGAGGCCATAGAGGTTTCTCGAGCGGGTCCTAAGTCTTGGGCTGCTCAAATACCAATGGTCTGTAATGTCTGCCAGCAGTCCAGACATTATACCAAGAAATGTCCACAGCAGCAGGGAAACGACCGCGTCTAGTAACTGTAGGAGGAGGTTCACTAGACACTGTGGCGTTTTCCTCCAAATTGCCCTTCAAGAGGACAATTACCTTTGGCCCTTCCACTTTTATGGTCGAATTTTGTGTGGATTCTGTGGCGAGGGGAAATTTCATGTCCTCTGTCTTCACCCAACTGCACCCAAAACCCCTGGTTATGTTAGCCAAACCAGTGACCGTCTGAGTGGTGAATGGGTCGACTCTGCCCTCACAGATTACACATCAGACTATCCCGTTTATATTATCTATGTCTCCAACCCATCAGGAGATCATTTTCGTTCGTGTCATTCCTGAGGGAATAGACGAGATTCTGCTAGGGATACCTTGGCTGCGTTACCACTCCCCACATATAGAGTGGTCCTCTGGGAGAATTCTGGGATGGAGTAAATCTTGTGAGGGAAGATGTCTGAGGGAGTGCATTCCGGTTGCCACTACTGAGGTACTCGCAGATCTTGCCTCTCTCCCCAAACACTATTTGTCTTATGCGGACGTATTCTCCAAGAGAGCTGCGGAGACTCTTTCACCTCACCGCCCCTGTGACTGTCCTATTGATCTCTTGCCAGGGGCAGAGCCTCCCCGGGGGCACGTCTATCCTGTCTTTCCTGGAGATAGAGGCAATGTCACAATACATCCAGGAGAATCTGGCAAGAGGATTCATTAGGAAGTCAGTGTCACCTGCGGGGGTGGGGTTCTTCTTAGTACAAAAGAAGTACAGAGAATTGCGTCCATGCATTGACTACAGAGGTCTTAACGCCATCACCGTTAAAAATAAGTACCCTCTGCCCTTGATATCTGAGCTCTTTGATAGACTATAAAGGGTGAGGGTATTTACTAAGCTAGATCTGCAGGGTTGTTACAACCTGATTCACATCCGTGAGGGGGATGAATGGAAGACGGCTTCCAATACCAGGGATGGGCTAATAAACCAAACACTAAGATATATTGGTAGTTGTGCATCAATCAGAACCATAAGCACCTACAAATATGATATACGGACAAAAAAGACTTAAAAAAAATATATATATTTTATTTGTTACATAGTAATTAGTGTTGAGCATTCCGATACCGCAAGTATCGGGTATCGGCCGATATTTGCGGTATCGGAATTCCGATACCGAATTCCGATACTTCCCGCGTATCGGATACCGGAATCGGAAGTTCCCAGAATTCAAACTGAACGCAGCAGCCAATGAGGAATGATTGGAAGTGTGGGCACATCCTGTTTAGCATGGTGGGCATGTAAGTACTGGCAAGGCTTGGATTGGCTGCTGAAATGATGTCACTCTGCACTATAAAAAACGCTGCCGCCATTTTGCGCTCACTCTGCTGTGATTTCAGTTAGGGACAGGACGCTGTGTTCTAACTGAGGGCCAGTTGAGATAGCTAATTGCTTTATTTTCCTTTCCAAAGGCTAATTTAGCAAAACGCTGTGTGTTCTTCACTGTTCACCTTGCTCTTGCCTTGCAGCGCTGTTTTAACAGCATTCTGCAAGGTCTCTGTGTGTGTGTGTGTGCAGCTCACTCTGTAGTCTGTGTGCAGCCATATACCCGGTTGTATTCAGCTCAGGGGGGGTTCACACTGCCTCACACAGTTGTCCTTTTTTGCTCATAGTGCAGCCTGCTGCACATTTTTTCTCAAATTTCCTATTAGTGTTTTTCCACCCGTCTCCAGCTAAATTGTGGAAAAACACTACATAGGATAACCTAGAGGGGGTTTATAGAGCCTTGCAGCGCCGTTTACGGCTGTCTGCACGGTCTCTGTGTGAGCGCAGCTCGCCCTGTAGTCTGTGTGCAGCTATAGCCGGTTGGATTCAGCTCAGGGTGCGTTACTGCCTCATACCTTGAAAAACAATTTCCTTTTTTTCAAATAGTGCAGCCTGTTTAAAATTAAAAAAAAAAAATTCCTATTAGTGTCTTTCCACCCGTCTCCAGCTAAATAGTGGAAAAACACTACATAGGATAACCTAGAGGAGGGTTTTTTGGCCTTGCAGCGCCGTTTACGGCTGTCTGCACGGTCTCCGTGTAATTTAAACTAGCTCTGTAGCTCGATCTGCACAAAAAAAAAAGTAAAGTTCACCAAACACAACTTAACACTTGTGTAGGCCACATTTGAAAAATAATAAAGTTTAGTCCACACTTTACAACATTAGTGTTTCTTACACCTGTTAGGAGAAGCATTTCAGGAATAAGCACACTAAGGCCTTAGTACTTTTCTGCTTATCTTTATCTGTCAACCAAGATGAAGAGGGCAGGGAGTAAGGCACGTGGGCGTGGGCGCGGAGCAGGGAGAGGAGCAGGGAGAGGACGTGGTGATTCTGTGCCTGCTGCGGGCGCCGGTGACTCGTCGTCACTCAGTTTCAGCAGGGAACAGTCCTTCCTGCGCAGCTTTGTCGGAGAGCGCCGTGCACCGCTGCTGCGTAAAGACCAAATTGAAGCCATTGTCGGGTGGATGGCAGCTAACGCCTCGGCATCGACTTCAGTTAGTGCCACATCCTCTCAGGCACAGAGCACTGGAGAGCAGCCATCTGTCTCTTCACCACCTGCCAAATTGGCCAGGCAGTCAGAGAGCCCAGGACGGGAGCCGTCTCTACTTCTGTTCTCTGAATCTCTTGGCTTGGAAACAGGGGGCCAGCCAAGCAGCATTGGAGAAATGGAAGAAGAGGCAGTGTGCAGTGATGCCCAACAGCTTTTTCTCTCTGACTCTGAAGAGGCAGGTGGGCCAGTGCCTCCGGTGACCACAGCGCAGTACGCATCTGATGATGAAACTCAGGTGCCGCTTTCTGATGCGTACTGTGCTGCCGAGACTACCCAGGAGGAGCAGTTGGTGGCAGAGGGTGATGGAAATGATGAGGTCCTTGACCCATCGTGGCGTGAGGAACAGGAAGGTGGTGGGAGCAGCTCTGAGGAAGAGCTTCCCCTTACGGGCCAAAGAGGGAGAGGGAGGGGGAAGACTGCGGAGCCTGTAGCCTCCACTTTGGCACCCGTTAGGAGCCTGTCTCTTTCCAAAGCCAAAAAGGGCGCTCCCAAGACTTGCAGTGCCTGGTCCTTTTTTGACACAGTTGCAGATGACATTTGTTTTGTCAAATGCAAGCTGTGTCATCAGAAAGTAAAATGAGGGAAAAATGTCAGCAACCTCAATACCACAAATATGTGGAAACATGTGCGGACCAGGCATGCGGTGGAGCTACAGAAACAGACTGAAGATGTAGGCCAACCAACAGTGGCAGCTACCACCTCTTCAGCTCGTGTTGCCTCTTCCTCCAGCTCACGCACAGCTGGTTTGGCTTCCTCCCAGGATCGCCATGGAAGAACCTCTGGCACTGTTGTCCAGAGACCTTGTGTAATTCCACCCACAGCACCACCTTCCCAGTCATCCTCACACTCCCAGTCTACTCTACAGCCATCGGTAGTACAGGCATGGGAGAAAAGGCGGGCATTCTCGGCCAACCACCCCCGAGCACAGGCTCTGAATGCAGGCATTGCCAAACTGTTGTCCCTGGAAATGCTCTCGTTCAGGCTGGTGGAGACTGACAGCTTCCGTGACTTGATGGCATTGGCAGTCCCACAGTACAAGGTGCCCAGCCGCTTTTACTTCAGCAGGCAGGCTGTCCCTGCCCTGCACAGGCATGTTGAGGCAAACATAAAACATGCGCTACTGAACGCCGTCAGTAGCAAGGTCCACCTCACCACCGATGCGTGGACCAGTCAGCATGGACAGGGGCGATATGTTTCCCTCACTGCCCATTGGGTTAATGTTGTTGAGCCAGGTACAGATCGTGCGAGTGGCGCAGGACGTGTCCTGCCCACTCCAAGGATTGCAGGAATCCAGTCTGTACGCATCGACTCCTCCTCTTACACCAGTTCCTCAGATTCCTCTCTGCAGGATCCGTCACAGTCCACCTCCACATGGACCCGTGAACGTTTACCTATGACCGACATGAGCACAGCCGTGGCCAAACGTCAGCAGGCCGTCTTGAAACTAGTTTCATTGGGGCATCGAAGCCACACAGCGCAGGAGCTCTGGAATGCCATCAAGCAGGAGAGCGATGTGTGGTTACTGCCAGCGAATCTCCAGCCAGGCATGGTAGTGTGTGACAATGGCCGAAATCTGGTGTCAGCTTTGGCCCTTGGCAACCTCACTCACATCCCATGTCTGGCACATGTGCTCAATTTGGTTGTGCAGAGTTTTCTGAGGGACTATCCGGATCTTGATGCCCTGCTGCACAAGGTCCGCCTAGAGTGTGCTCACTTGCGGCGTTCCCGCTTGGCCAGATCTCGCATTGCTGCTCTGCAGCGCCGATTCCGCCTTCCGGAACACCGCATCATATGTGACCTACCTACCCGGTGGAATTCCACGTTACATATGTTGGAGCGGTTGTGTGAGCAGCAGCAAGCAGTTATGGAGTACCAGCTGCATCAGGCGCAAAGAAGTCGCAGTCAGCGCCGATCAGACTTCACAACCACAGAGTGGGCCACTATGAAGGACGTCTGCCAGGTTTTGCGTCCTTTTGATTATTCCACGCGGATGGCAAGTGCAGATGATGCACTAGTCAGCATGACTGTCCCCCTTATCTGCCTGTTTCAGCAAACTTTGCAAGGGTTAAGGGATGATGTTGTGGAAGAGGTGGAGGATGAGGAGTCACCTTTTCCATCAGCTTCTGGAGAGTCAGCGCCACGTGGTTCCTCACAAAGGGGTACGCAGGGGCCAATTTGTGAGGAGGATGAGGAGGAGTCAATGGAGGAGGAAGAGCTCCGTCCAGAGGAGGGAGCGACACAATTGTCCAGTGGTCAGTGTGTACAGCGAGGGTGGGGTGATGACGAGCGGGCAGAGATCATGTCTCAAGCAGGGGACAGCGTTTCTGGGCCAGTTGGCACTCTGCAGCACATGGTGGATTTCATGCTGCAGTGCCTGAGAAACGACCGCCGCATCGACCACATTCTCAGCATGCCTGATTATTGGGTGTTCACCCTCCTCGATCCTCGCTACCGGGACAACGTCCAAAACCTCATCCCTGCGTTGACCCGGGAGCGTAAATTGCGGGAGTACCACGACACACTGGTGAATTCCATCATCTTCTCCTGTCCAACTGAGAGGAGTGCTGCTAGTGCTTTACAAAGCAGCTCAGTGCGTCGAGGCAGTGGGGGAGGCTCTGCCCAAAGAGGGAGCAGAAGCAGTGCCTCTGCCCAAGGCAAGCCCAGTATGGCACAACTCTGGCACACTTTTGTGTGCCCGCCCCAAATGTCTACACCATCACCGGTGGCTTCAGTCAGCAGGAGGCAACGGTTCCGTCAGATGGTGACAGACTACATGGCTTGCCCTCTTACTGTACTCCCAGACGGCTCTTCCCCGTTCAAGTTTTGGGTCTCTAAGCTGGATACATGGCCAGAGCTAAGCCAGTATGCATTGGAGGTGCTGGCTTGCCCTGCGGCTAGTGTCTTATCGGAACTTGTCTTTAGTGCCGCAGGTGGTATACTAACAGACCGTCGCATGCGACTATCCTCCGATAACGTTGACTGGCTTACTTTCCTGAAAATGAACCAGGCCTGGATCTCGCAGGAATTTGCCACTCCTCTGCCTGATTAAGTAATTGGGTGTCATCCAGGTCTCCTGCTGTGTTCATCTTTCTACCACCTGAACTGCTATTCCTGGGCTCCAACACCGCCAGTTGCGGCTCAGAAGTGCAGGCTGCACAGTAAAAACATACGACCCAGTGTTATTGGGTTTCAGTAACGTCAGCTGATCCCCAGCTGTGTAGCCGGCAATGTGTCCTGCGACCGCCACGCTGGCACAACAACCTAAATGTAAGGGAACCTGTCCCCCCCCCCTTCGTTTGTTACTGAAAGAGCCATCTTGTGCAGCAGTAATGCTGCACAAGGAAAAGGTGGCTCTTTTTTTTTAGCTCCTTGCACACGCAGAACTTAACACTTATAAAATGTGTTCACTGATACCGTTATACTGTCCCGGAGCTGGGACTTTCCTTCGTAATGTGACGCAGCACAGCCGTCATTCCTACCCCCTTGGTGCCATGCGCTGCCTCCTCAGTGTTGTTTTAAGCTGTCACGGAGCCTGCGCTGTTCTGTTATCCCTTGGGCATGCCCTATTTGCGCTGCCTGTCTTCTGACATAATTTGGTGTCAGGCTGGCTGCGCCTGTGCGGCCGCGCTGCCCGAGATCCCGCCTCGCAGTGTCTTCTGATTGAGTCACACTGCGAGCCTGGGATCCATGGGCATGTGCAGTGCATATCTTCCCCTCGGGCTCTCGCTCATTTCCCTCCGCCTTCTTTAGACTGTGCGCCGTCAGCTGATCCCTAATAGCATGCCACGGCCGTGACACCGCACAGTCTGAAGAAGAGGGAAGGAGGGGAGTGAGAGTCGAGGATATGCACTGTGCATGCCCATGGTTCCAAGGCCCGCAGTGGGATTACGTTAGACAAGACTGCGAGGTGGGATCTGGAGCAGCGTGGAAGCACAGGCACTGACAGCCTGACACCAAATTATGTCAGAAGACAGGCAGCGCTAATTGGGCATGGCCAAGGGCTAACAGAACAGCGCAGGCTCCGTGACAGCTTAAAACAACGCTGAGGAGGCAGCGCACGGCACCAAGGGGATAGGAATGACAGCTGTGCTGTGTCCCATTACGAAGGAAATTCGCACCTCCGGGACGGTTTAACGGTATAAGGGGACACATTTTTAGTGTTTACTTCGGTGTTTGCAAGGAGCATAATTAAAAGAACCACCTTTTCCTTTTGCATCCTTAGTGCTGCACAAGATGGCTCTTTCAGCTACAAACGTCTTGGGGGGGGTTAAAGGTTCCCTTTCAACTTGCTCCAATCAGGCTTCGGCCTACACTCTGTTCCTCTGCTCCTCCTGCTGTCCCTGGGCTCTAACACCGCCAGTTGGTGCCTGGAAGTGCTGTGTGCACAGTCAACAGTCGCTCCTCTGTTATTGGGGTTCAGTAACGTCAGCTGATCCCCAGCTTTGTGTGCGGCAATACCTCCAATCTGCTCTTCCTGCTGTCCCTGGGCTCTAACACCGCCAGTTGGTGCCTGGAAGTGCTATCTGCACAGTCAACAGTCGCTCCTCTGTTATTGGGGTTCAGTAACGTCAGCTGATCCCCAGCTGTCTGTGCGGCAATACCTCCAATCTGCTCCTCCTGCTGTCCCTGGGCTCTAACACCGCCAGTTGGTGCCTGGAAGTGCTGTGTGCACAGTCAACAGTCGCTCCTCTGTTATTGGGGTTCAGTAATGTCAGCTGATCCCCAGCTGTGTATCCGGCAACGTGTCATGCGACCGCCACGCTGGCACAACTAAAATGTAAGGGGACCTGTTCCCCCCCCCCTAGGCGTTTGTTACTGAAAGAGCCACCATGTGCAGCACTAATACTGCACAAGGGAAAGGTCGCTCTTGAAATTATGCTCCTTGCAAACGCTGAACTACACACTCATGTAATGTGTCCCCTCACACCGTCCAACCGTCCCGTAGGTGGGACTTTCCTTTGTAATGTGACGCAGCACAGCCGTCATTGCTACCCCCTTGGCACCGTGCGCTGCCTCCTTAGCGTTGTTTGATTCCGTCATGGACCCTGCGCTGTTATGTTATCCCTTGGCCATGCACAGTTTGCGCTGCCCGTCCTCTGACATCATTTGTTGTCGTCCTGGCTGCGCCTGTGCGTCCACGCTGCCCGAAATCACACCTCGCAGTGTCGTCTAATGTGATCCCACAGTGGGCCTGGTATCCATGGCCATGCGCAGTGCATATACTAGCCTCTCACTCCCCTTCTTCACGCTTCTTCAGACTAGGCGGCGTCAGCTGATCCCTAATAGCATGCCACGGCCGTGACGCCGCACAGTCTGAAGAAGCAGGAAGGAGGTGAGTGAGAGGCGATGATATGCACTGCGCATGCCCATGGATCCCTGGCCCGCAGTGGGACTACATTAGATTACACTGCAAGGTTGGATCTCGGGCAGCTTGGACGCACAGGCACTGCCAGCCTGACACCTACATGATGTCAGAAGACGGGCACCGCTAACTGTGCATGGCCAAGGGATAACATTACAGCGCGGGCTCCGTGACAGAACCAAACAACGTTGAGGAGGTGGTGCCCGGCACCAAGGGGGTTGGAATGACGGCTGTGCTGTGTCACATTACAAAGGAAAGTCCCACTTCCGGGATGGTTTGACGGTGTGAGGGGACACATTATATGAGTGTGTACTTCAGCGTTTGCAAGGAGCATAATTTTCGGAGCCACCATTTTCCATGTGCAGTATTACTGCTGTACAAGATGGCTCTTTCAGCAACAAATGCCTGGGGGGGGGGGTTAAAGGTTCCCTTTCAACTTGCTCCACTGCAGGCTTCGGCCTACACTCTGCTCCTCTTTGATTCCCTGGGTTTGAACACTGTCAGTTGCCACCTGGAAGTGTTGTCTACACAGAAAAAACACTAGGTGATGTGTCAGTGGGGTTCAGCACCGCCAGCTGTTCCCCTGCTGTGTAGTTGGCAACGTGTCCAGCACAAGCCACGCTGGCACAACAGAACAAAAGCTGCCACCAGTGCAGGCTTCGGCCTAGACTCTGCTCCTCTCCTCCTCCTGCTGACCCTGGGCTCAAACACCGCTAGTTTTTGCCCGGAAGTGCTAGCTGCACAAAGAAAAACACCAGCCAATGTGTTAGTGGGGTTCAGCACCGCCAGCTGTTCCCCTGCTGTGTAGCCGGCAACGTGACCTGCAAATGCCACGCAGGCACATGAACTGAAATTAAAGGGAACCTGGCCCCATACCCCCAGGTGTTTCTATGTATAACAGCCACCTAGTACAGCAGTACTGCTGCATTTGTACAAGGTGGCTGTTTTTTTATCCTTGCCCACGTAGAATTAAACACGTAAAATATGTGTCTCATTACAGACCATTACAATGTCCCTGAGGTGTGACTTTACTTTTTAATGACACGCACCACCCCCCTTGGTAGCGCTGCCCGTCTTCTGACATCATTGGTTGGCTGCCTGTGCCTGTGCGTCCGCCCTGCCCGACACAACCCCCCTCGTTTCATATATTTTGGCTGCGAGGGTGTGATTGATGGGCATGTGCAGTGCATATGTTCGCCTGTCTTAACTCATCTCCTTCCGCCTTCTTCAGACTGTGCGGCCTCCTGGCCGTGGTAGGCGATAAGGGATCAGCTGAGGCCGCCCAGTCTGAAGCAGGTGTAAGGACATGTGTGAGCGGCAAACATATTTACTGCACAAGGCCACAAATCCCAGCCATGCAGTGTGATTTTTTGAAAACACACTGTGGGCCTGGGATTCATATCCATTGCTAACCGCAACGGCCAACATGAAATGAGGTGAGAAGACAGGCAGCGCTCACAGCGCATGGCCAAGGGATCACAATAGCGCAGACTCCTGTACAGCTAATACAACGCTAAGGAATCTGCGCCCACCACCTAGGTGTAAATTTTGACACCTGTGCTGCGTCTCCTTAAAAAGACAAGTCACGCCTCCACTACTGTTTGACAGTATAATGGGCTAAATAGTGTACGTGTTTTATTCAGCGTGTGCAAGGAGCAAACTAAATAGAGCAACCTTTTACTTGTGCAGCATTAATGCTGCACAAGGTGTGGCTCTTGTACCTAGCAACACCTGAGGGGGGTTAAAGGTTACCTTTGAAATTGGTTCAACTAGGCTTCGGCATACACTCTGCTCCTCTCCTCCTCCTGCTGACCCTGGGCTCTAACACCGCCAGTTTTTGCCCGGATGTGCTAGCTGCACAGAGAAAAACACCAGCCAATGTGTTAGTGGGGTTCAGTACCGCCAGCTGTTCCCCAGCTGTGTAGCCGGCAACGTGACCTGCAAACGCAACGCAGGCACAACAGAACAAAAGCTGCCACCAGTGCAGGCTTCGGCCTACACTCTGCTCCTCTCCTCCTCCTGCTGACCCTGGGCTCTAACCCCGCTAGTTTTTTTGCCCGGACATGCGAGCTGCACAGAGAAAAACACCAGTCAATGTGTCAGTGGGGTTCAGCACCGCCAGCTGTTCCCCTGCTGTGTAGCTGGCAACGTGTCCTGCAAACGCCACGCAGGCACATGAACTGAAATTGAAGGAAGCCTGCCCCCCACCCCCAGGTGTTTCTATGTATAACAGCCACCTTGTACAGCAGTACTGCTGCATTTGTACAAGGTGGCTGACTTTTTCTCCTTGCCCACGTGGAACTCAACACATACAAAATGTGTCTCATTAGAGACCATTACAATGTCCCTGAGGTGTGACTTACCTTTTTAATGACACGCAGCACCCCCATTGTTAGCGCTGCCCGTCTTCAGACATCATTGGTTGGCTGGCTGTGCCTGTGCGACCGCCCTGCCCGACACAACGCCCCTCGTTGTCTCATATATTTTGACTGCGAGGGTGTGATTGATGGGCACGAGCAGTGCATATATTCGCCTGTCTTCACTCCCCTCCTTCCGCCTTCTTCAGACTGTGCGGCCTCATGGCCGTGGCAGGCAATAAGGGATCAGCTGAGGCCGCCCAGTCTGAAGCAGGTGTAAGGACATGTGTGAGCGGCGAACATATTTACTGCACAAGGCCACGAATCCCAGCACCGCAGTGTGACTTTATGGAAAGGCACTGTGGGTCTGGGATTTATGGCCATCGTTAACCGCACCGGCCAACATGAAATGAGGTCATAAGACGGCCTGCACTAACAGGGTATTGCCAAGGGATAACACAAGAGCGCACTCTCCTGTACTGCAAATAACAACGGTAAGGAGTCTGCGCCCAGCACCTAGGTGTAAATTTTGACACCTGTGCTGCGTCTTCTTCAAAAAAAAGTCACGCCTCCACTACTGTTTGACAGTATAATGGGCTAAATAGTGTACGTGTTTTATTCAGCGTGTGCAAGGAGCAAAATGAAGAGAGCAACCTTAGACTTGTGCAGCATTAATGCTGTTCAAGGTGTTGCTCTTGTACCTTGAAACACCTGAGGGGGGGTTAAAGGTTTCCTTTGAAATTGGTTCAACTAGGCTTCGGCCTACACTCTGCTCCTCTCCTCCTCCTGCTGACCCTGGGCTCTAACACCGCCAGTTTTTGCCCGGATGTGCTAGCTGCACAGAGAAAAACACCAGCTAATGTGTTAGTGGGGTTCAGCACCGCCAGCTGTTCCCCAGCTGTGTAGCCGGCAACGTGACCTGCAAACGCAACGCAGGCACAACAGAACAAAAGCTGCCACCAGTGCAGGCTTCGGCCTACACTCTGCTCCTCTCCTCCTCCTGCTGACCCTGGGCTCTAACCCCGCTAGCTTTTGCCCGGAAATGCGAGCTTCACAGAGAAAAACACCAGCCAATGTGTTAGTGGGGTTCAGCACCGCCAGCTGTTCCCCTGCTGTGTAGCCGGCATCATGTCCAGCACAAGCCACGCTGGCACAACCGACCAAAAGCTGCCACCAGTGCAGGCTTCGGCCTACACTTTGCTCCTCTCCTCCTCCTGCTGACCCTGGGCTCTAACACCGCCAGTTTTTGCCCGGAAATGCGAGCTGCACAGAGAAAAACACCAGTCAATGTGTCAGTGGGGTTCAGCACCGCCAGCTGTTCCCCTGCTGTGTAGCTGGCAACGTGTCCTGCAAACGCCACGCAGGCACATGAACTGAAATTGAAGGAAGCCTGCCCCCCACCCCCAGGTGTTTCTATGTATAACAGCCACCTTGTACAGCAGTACTGCTGCATTTGTACAAGGTGGCTGACTTTTTCTCCTTGCCCACGTGGAACTCAACACGTACAAAATGTGTCTCATTAGAGACCATTACAATGTCCCTGAGGTGTGACTTACCTTTTTAATGACACGCAGCACCCCCATTGTTAGCGCTGCCCGTCTTCAGACATCATTGGTTGGCTGGCTGTGCCTGTGCGTCCTCCCTGCCTGACACAACGCCCCTCGTTGTCTCATATATTTTGACTGCGAGGGTGTGATTGATGGGCACGAGCAGTGCATATGTTCGCCTGTCTTCACTCCCCTCCTTCCGCCTTCTTCAGACTGTGCGGCCTCATGGCCGTGGCAGGCAATAAGGAATCAGCTGAGGCCGCCCAGTCTGAAGCAGGTGTAAGGACATGTGTGAGCGGCGAACATATTTACTGCACAAGGCCACGAATCCCAGCACCGCAGTGTGACTTTATGGAAAGGCACTGTGGGTCTGGGATTTATGGCCATCGTTAACCGCACTGGCCAACATGAAATGAGGTCATAAGACGGCCTGCACTAACAGGGTATTGCCAAGGGATAACACAAGAGCGCACTCTCCTGTACTGCAAATAACAACGGTAAGGAGTCTGCGCCCAGCACCTAGGTGTAAATTTTGACACCTGTGCTGCGTCTTCTTCAAAAGAAAAGTCACGCCTCCACTACTGTTTGACAGTATAATGGGCTAAATAGTGTACGTGTTTTATTCAACGTGTGCAAGGAGCAAAATGAAGAGAGCAACCTTAGACTTGTGCAGCATTAATGCTGTTCAAGGTGTTGCTCTTGTACCTTGAAACACCTGAGGGGGGGTTAAAGGTTTCCTTTGAAATTGGTTCAACTAGGCTTCGGCCTACACTCTGCTCCTCTCCTCCTCCTGCTGACCCTGGGCTCTAACACCGCCAGTTTTTGCCCGGATGTGCTAGCTGCACAGAGAAAAACACCAGCCAATGTGTTAGTGGGGTTCAGCACCGCCAGCTGTTCCCCAGCTGTGTAGCCGGCAACATGACCTGCAAACGCAACGCAGGCACAACAGAACAAAAGCTGCCACCAGTGCAGGCTTCGGCCTACACTCTGCTCCTCTCCTCCTCCTGCTGACCCTGGGCTCTAACCCCGCTAGTTTTTGCCCGGAAATGCGAGCTTCACAGAGAAAAACACCAGCCAATGTGTTAGTGGGGTTCAGCACCGCCAGCTGTTCCCCTGCTGTGTAGCCGGCATCGTGTCCAGCACAAGCCACGCTGGCACAACCGACCAAAAGCTGCCACCAGTGCAGGCTTCGGCCTACACTTTGCTCCTCTCCTCCTCCTGCTGACCCTGGGCTCTAACACCGCTAGTTTCTGCCCGGAAATGCGAGCTGCACAGAGAAAAACAACAGCCAATGTGTTAGTGGGGTTCAGCACCGCCAGCTGTTCCCCTGCTGTGTAGCTGGCAACGTGTCCTGCAAACGCCACGCAGGCACATGAACTGAAATTGAAGGAAGCCTGCCCCCCACCCCCAGGTGTTTCTATGTATAACAGCCACCTTGTACAGCAGTACTGCTGCATTTGTACAAGGAGGCTGACTTTTTCTACTTGCCCACGTGGAACTCAACACGTACAAAATGTGTCTCATTGAGACCATTCAACTGTCCCTGAGGTGTGACTTTCCTTTCTAATGATACGCAGCACCACCCTTGGTAGCGCTGCCCGTCTTCTGACATCATTGGTTGGCTGCCTGTGGCTGTGCGTCCGCCCTGCCCAACACAACGCCCCTCGTTGTCTCATATATTTTGGCAGCGAGGGTGTTATTGATGGGCATGTGCAGTGCATATGTTCGCATGTCTTAACTCATCTCCTTCCGCCTTCTTCAAACTGTGCGGCCTCATGGCCGCGGCATGCGATAAGGGATCAGATGAGGCCGCCCAGTCTGAAGTAGGTGTAAGGACATGTGTGAGCGGCAAACATATTAACTGCACAAGGGCACGAATCCCAGCCACGCAGTGTGATTTTTTCCAAACACACTGTGGGTCTGGGATTCATGTCCACCGCTAACCGCATCAGCCAACATGAAATGAGGTCAGAAGACAGTAAGCGCTCACAGCGCATGCCCAAGGGATAACAAGAGCGCAGACTCCTGTACAGCAAATAAGAACGCTCAGGAAGCTGCGCCCATGCACCAAGGTGTTATTTTCGACACCTGTGCTGCTTTTCTTTAAAAAGACAAGTCACGCCTCCACTACTGTTTTACAGTAGAATGGGCTAAATAGTGTACATGTTTTATTCAGCGTGTGCAAGCAGCAAAATTAATAGAGCAACCTTTTACTTGTGCAGCCTTAATGCTGCACGAGGTGTGGCTCTTGTACCTTGCAACACCTGAGGGGAGTTAAAGGTTACCTTTGAAATTGGTTCAACTAGGCTTCGGCCTACACTCTGCTCCTCTCCTCCTCCTGCTGACCCTGGGCTCTAACACCGCCAGTTTTTGCCCGGACGTGCTAGCTGCACAGAGAAAAACACCAGCCAATGTGTTAGTGGGGTTCAGCACCGCCAGCTGTTCCCCAGCTGTGTAGCCGGCAACGTGACCTGCAAACGCCACGCAGGCACAACAGAACAAAAGCTGCCACCAGTGCAGGCTTCGGCCTACACTCTGCTCCTCTCCTCCTCCTGCTGACCCTGGGCTCATAACACCGCCAGTTTTAGCCTGGAAGTGCTAACTGCACAGAGAAAAACACCAGCCAATGTGTCAGTGGGGTTCAGCACCGCCAGCTGTTCCCCAGCTGTGTAGCCGGCAACGTGCCCTGCAAACGCCATGCAGGCACATGAACTGAAATTGAAGGGAGCCTGCCCCCCACCCCCAGGTGTTTCTATGTATAACAGCCACCTTGTTCAGCAGTACTGCTGCATTTGTACAAGGTGGCTGACTTTTTCTCCTTGCCCACGTGGAACTCAACACGTACAAAATGTGTCTCATTGAGACCATTCCACTGTCCCTGAGGTGTGACTTTCCTTTCTAATGATACGCAGCACCCCCCTTGGTAGCGCTTCCCGTCTTTTGACATCATGGTTAGCTGGCTGCGCCTGTGCATCCGCCCTGCGTGAAACAACGCCCCTCGTTGTCTTATTTATTTTGTCAGCGAGGGTGTGGTTTATGGGCACGAGCAGTGCATATGTTCGCCTGGCGTCACTCATCTCCTTCCGCCTTCTTCAGACTGTGCGGCCTCCTGGCCGCGGCATGCGAAAAGGGATCAGCAGAGGCCGCCCAGTCTGAAGCAGGTGTAAGGACGTGTGTGAGCGTCGAAAATATTTACTGCTCAAGGCCACGAATCCCAGCACCGCAGTGTGACTTTATGAAAAAGCAGTGTGGGTCTGGGATTTATGGCCATCGTTAACCGCAGCGGCCAACATGAAATGAGGTCATAAGACGGGCAGCGCTAACAGGGCATTGCCAAGGGATAACACAAGAGCGCAGACTCCTGTACAGCAAAAAACAACGCTCAGGAAGCAGCGTCAAGCACAAAGGCGTTATTTGGGACACCTATGCTGCGTCTCCTTAAAAATACAAGTCACGCCTCAACTACAGTTTGACTGTAGAATGGGCTAAATTGTGTACGTGTTGCATTCAGCGTGTGCAAGTAGACAAATTAATAGAGCAACCTTTTCTTGTGCAGCATTAATGCTGCACAAGGTGTGGCTCTTGTACTTTGTAACACCTGAGAGGGGGTTAAAGGTTACCTTTGAAATTGGTTCAACTAGGCTTCGGCCTACACTCTGCTCCTCTCCTCCTCCTGCTGACCCTGGGCTGTAACAATGCTAGTTTTTGCCCGGAAGTGCTAGCTGCACAGAGAAAAACACCAGCCAATGTGTTAGTGGGGTTCAGCACCGCCTGCTGTTCCCCCACTGTGTAGCCGGCAAAGTGTCCTGCAAACGCAACGCAGACACAAAGCTGACTCCAGTGCAGGCTTCGGCCTACACTCTGCTCCCCCTGCTTACCCTTTGCTCCAACACCGCTAGTTGGGGCTGTAGGAAGACAATGTTTGATAGGCAAAGCATCCGGGTTCCAGCACCGCCAGCTGGTTCTCGGCAGTGTTTTTGTCACAGGTACTCCCTCGTGCCAAACCTGGTTTCAGCACCGTCAGCTGTTTCCGGGTTGTGTCAAGTTCACTGAGACGCCTATGCTTGCCCCGTCGTGGTGCGGTCGGGTTAGCCAACTCCAGGGTGCCTCCAGTTTAGGAGCTTCCTATGTGGGCTGCGTGAACTGGTAGTCAAGGCTGGTTCTGTAGTGCCAGTAGGCCCAGCTCCCCCTGTAGGACTGTTGGGGTTCGGTAACTGCGGCTGCCTCGCGGCCTAGCTGTTCTCTCCTCTCCTGTGGGCCTTCGGGTCCACCTCCTGGTTCCAGCACCGTCAGCTGGTTCCGGGCCGAGCCTTTGGCTTAGGTGCCTCCTCCTGGGTATCCGAGTTCCGCCAACGTCAGGCAGTCCTTGGTAGAGCTTTTAAGCGCGGGCACCTAAAGCTTAGTAACCGGGTTCCAGCACCGTCAGCTGGTCCTCGGTCGTGCCATTGGCTCTTGCACACTGGGGCAACGCATCTGGGTTCCAGCACCGTCAGCTGGTTCTCGGCAGTGTTTTTGACACAGGTACTCCCTCGTGCCAAACCTGGTTTCAGCACTGTCAGCTGTTTCCGGGTAGTGTCAAGCTCACTGAGACGCCTATGCTTGCCCCGTCGTGGTGCGGTCGGGTTAGCCAACTCCAGGGTGCCTCCAGTTTAGGAGCTTCCTATGTGGGCTGCGTGAACTGGTAGTCAAGGCTGGTTCTGTAGTGCCAGTAGGCCCAGCTCCCCCTGTAGGACTGTTGGGGTTCGGTAACTGCGGCTGCCTCGCGGCCTAGCTGTTCTCTCCTCTCCTGTGGGCCTTCGGGTCCACCTCCTGGTTCCAGCACCGTCAGCTGGTTCCGGGCCGAGCCTTTGGCTTAGGTGCCTCCTCCTGGGTATCCGAGTTCCGCCAACGTCAGGCGGTCCTTGGTAGTGCTTTTAAGCGCGGGCACCTAAAGCTTAGTAACCGGGTTCCAGCACCGTCAGCTGGTCCTCGGTCGTGCCATTGGCTCTTGCACACTGGGGCAACGCATCTGGGTTCCAGCACCGTCAGCTGGTTCTCGGCAGTGTTTTTATCACAGGTACTCCCTCGTGCCAAGCCTGGTTTCAGCACCGTCAGCTGTTTCCGGGTTGTGTCAAGCTCACTGAGACGCCTATGCTTGCCCCGTCGTGGTGCTGTCGGGTTAGCCAACTCCAGGGTGCCTCCAGTTTAGGAGCTTCCTATGTGGGCTGCGTGAACTGGTAGTCAAGGCTGGTTCTGTAGTGCCAGTAGGCCCAGCTCCCCCTGTAGGACTGTTGGGGTTCGGTAACTGCGGCTGCCTCGTGGCCTAGCTGTTCTCTCCTCTCCTGTGGGCCTTCAGGTCCACCACCTGGTTCCAGCACCGTCAGCTGGTTCTCGGCAGTGTCTTTTGCTCTTGTACCTTCTGCTCCCCATCCTGGTTCCAGTACCGTCAGCTGGTTCCGGGTAGAGCCTTTGGCTTAGGTGCCTCCTTCTGGGTATCCAAGTTCCACCAACGTCAGGTGGTCCTTGGTAGTGCGTTCAGGCACGGGTACCTCCTGCTTAGTAACCGGGTTCCAGTAACGTCAGCTGGTCCTCGGTAGTTCCATTGGCTCTTGGACCTTCGGCTACCCATCCGGGTTCCAGTACCGTCAGCTGGTTCTCGGCAGTATCTTTGGCTCTTGTACCTTCTGC
This sequence comes from Ranitomeya imitator, assembly GCF_032444005.1. Lineage (NCBI taxonomy): Eukaryota > Metazoa > Chordata > Amphibia > Anura > Dendrobatidae > Ranitomeya > Ranitomeya imitator. Next base: position 669,173,006 of record NC_091286.1, on the reverse strand, counting down.
TCCCCATCCTGGTTCCAGTACCGTCAGCTGGTTCCGGGCAGAGCCTTTGGCTTAGGTGCCTCCTTCTGGGTATCCGAGTTCCGCCAACGTCAGGCGGTCCTTGGTAGTGCTTTTTAGCACGGGTACCTCCTGCTTAGTAACCGGGTTCCAGTAACGTCAGCTGGTCCTCGGTAGTTCCATAGGCTCTTGAACCTTCGGGTAGCCATCCGAGTTCCAGTTCCATCAGCTGGTTCTTGGCATTTTCTCAGCCTTCTTGTACCTTCTGCTACATTTCCAAGTTGAAGACCCTAAAGTCGACGACCCGGAAGACCACCCGGATGACGACGACGGCGGAGACGACGACGGCGGAGATGACGACGGCGGAGACGACGACAGCGGAGACGACGACGGCTGAGATGACGACGGCGGAGATGACGACACTGGAGACGACGACCCTGGAGACGACGACATGGAAGACCGAGAAGCAGAAGAACAAGAGGCTGCAGAACAAAGAGCAGAAGAACATTAAGCATAAGACTTAATATCAGAACAAAAGATATTATCTAAATTATATGCAGAAGAAGACTAAGCAGTGTATGGGGGTGAGTCCGTTCCTCCTCGTGGTGCCCCTGGATAAAGCCTGATGCTGCAGGCCAAACTGAACGCGGACAAATGTAACTTTTGTGACTGGCAGAACGGAAGGTGTAATCTTCAAACTTTTATAGATAACAGCTACGGGAATGCCTGTCCCAAATGAGAATATGATGAAGAAGTAGAATAGGAAAAATAATAACAGTGGAATAAAAAGAATATGTAGAATAGGAAGAATAATAATAGTTGAATAAAATGAATATGAAGAATGTAATAAAAAAAAAAAAAGGTAAAGGATGAAGAAGAAGATGAATAAGGTGAAGAAGAAGTTGATGTCAAAGATGCTGATGATGATGAAGATGAAAGTGTGGGAAAAGAAAAAAAAAAAGAAAAAAAAGAAGGGGAAGGGTGTGGAATAGTGAAACATCAATATCTGACAAAAAAAAAAAAAATTTACATAGTCAATATCTTTGTCACTCCGAACGTCTTAAAAAAAAACAAAAAACATGCTATTCTATTTGATTGGGATAAACCTCTATGACTTTAATGTCTCCGCCACCTCCCCAAATACATCCGGCATTATTCTTAGTTGTTTTCCTTCATGTAGAATGAACCTACAAGGCAAGAAAGGGTTTATTTTAATTCCGATATTTTGGTCCCATTGACTTGCATTGGGATCGGGTATCGGTATCGGCGATATCCGATATTTTTTGAATATCGGCCGATCCTATCCGATACCGACACTTTCCGATATCGGAAGGTATCGCTCAACACTAATAGTAATTACAATATCTAAAAATAAGGGAACAGACCACCAGGTGGCAATAGAGTGCGAGATACCATAAAGGGTGGATAAAATAAAGTGAGCTCTGTGCAAGGCTAGTAAAATGCCCCAATAAATTAAATAGATAAATAATTTCATAAATAATTAATATACATGAAAGGGGAAGATCAAATACAAAAAATAGCCCAATCAATCAGAAGCATACCATATTGGTGTATTAAGCATAGATATCCTACGGTATTATATTGTATAAGTACTACCTGCTCACGTTTCAAATTTCATACATATAGATACAGGTCCTTCTCAAAAAATTAGCATATAGTGTTAAATTTCATTATTTACCATAATGTAATGATTACAATTAAACTTTCATATATTATAGATTCATTATCCACCAACTGAAATTTGTCAGGTCTTTTATTGTTTTAATACTGATGATTTTGGCATACAACTCCCGATAAACCCAGCTGTGTAGCCGGCAACGTGACCTGCAAACGCCACACAGGCACATGAACTGAAATTGAAGGGAGCCTGCCCCCCACCCCCAGGTGTTTCTATGTATAACAGCCACCTTGTTCAGCAGTACTGCTGCATTTGTACAAGGTGGCTGACTTTTTCTCCTTGCCCACGTGGAACTCAACACGTACAAAATGTGTCTCATTGAGACCATTCCACTGTCCCTGAGGTGTGACTTTCCTTTCTAATGATACGCAGCACCCCCCTTGGTAGCGCTTCCCGTCTTTTGACATCATGGTTAGCTGGCTGTGCCTGTGCATCCGCCCTGCGTGAAACAACGCCCCTCGTTGTCTTATTTATTTTGTCAGCGAGGGTGTGGTTTATGGGCACGAGCAGTGCATATGTTCGCCTGTCGTCACTCATCTCCTTCCGCCTTCTTCAGACTGTGCGGCCTCCTGGCCGCGGCATGCGAAAAGGGATCAGCAGAGGCCGCCCAGTCTGAAGCAGGTGTAAGGACGCGTGTGAGCGTCGAAAATATTTACTGCTCAAGGCCACGAATCCCAGCACCGCAGTGTGACTTTATGAAAAGGCAGTGTGGGTCTGGGATTTATGGCCATCGTTAACCGCAGCGGCCAACATGAAATGAGGTCATAAGACGGGCAGCGCTAACAGGGCATTGCCAAGGGATAACACAAGAGCGCAGACTCCTGTACAGCAAAAAACAACGCTCAGGAAGCAGCGTCAAGCACAAAGGCGTTATTTGGGACACCTATGCTGCGTCTCCTTAAAAATACAAGTCACGCCTCAACTACAGTTTGACTGTAGAATGGGCTAAATTGTGTACGTGTTGCATTCAGCGTGTGCAAGTAGACAAATTAATAGAGCAACCTTTTCTTGTGCAGCATTAATGCTGCACAAGGTGTGGCTCTTGTACTTTGTAACACCTGAGGGGGGGTTAAAGGTTACCTTTGAAATTGGTTCAACTAGGCTTCGGCCTACACTCTGCTCCTCTCCTCCTCCTGCTGACCCTGGGCTGTAACAACGCTAGTTTTTGCCCGGAAGTGCTAGCTGCACAGAGAAAAACACCAGCCAATGTGTTAGTGGGGTTCAGCACCGCCTGCTGTTCCCCCACTGTGTAGCCGGCAAAGTGTCCTGCAAACGCAACGCAGACACAAAGCTGACTCCAGTGCAGGCTTCGGCCTACACTCTGCTCCCCCTGCTTACCCTTTGCTCCAACACCGCTAGTTGGGGCTGTAGGAAGACAATGTTTGATAGGCAAAGCATCCGAGTTCCAGCACCGTCAGCTGGTTCCGGGCCGAGCCTTTGGCTTAGGTGCCTCCTCCTGGGTATCCGAGTTCCGCCAACGTCAGGCGGTCCTTTGTAGTGCTTTTAAGCGCGGGCACCTACAGCTTAGTAACCGTGTTCCAGCACCGCCAGCTGGTCCTCGGTCGTGCCATTGGCTCTTGCACACTGGGGCAACGCATCTGGGTTCCAGCACCGCCAGCTGGTTCTCGGCAGTGTTTTTGTCACAGGTACTCCCTCGTGCCAAACCTGGTTTCAGCACCGTCAGCTGTTTCCGGGGTGTGTCAAACTCGCTGAGACGCCTATGTTTGCCCCGTCGTGTTGCAGTCGGGTTAGCCAACTCCAGGGTGCCTCCAGTTTAGGAGCTTCCTATGTGGGCTGCGTGAACTGGTAGTCAAGGCTGGTTCTGTAGTGCCAGTAGGCCCAGCTCCCCCTGTAGAACTGTTGGGGTTCGGTAACTGCGGCTGCCTCGCGGCCTAGCTGTTCTCTCCTCTCCTGTGGGCCTTCGGGTCCACCTCCTGGTTCCAGCACCGTCAGCTGGTTCCGGGCCGAGCCTTTGGCTTAGGTGCCTCCTCCTGGGTATCCGAGTTCCGCCAACGTCAGGCAGTCCTTGGTAGTGCTTTTAAGCGCGGGCACCTAAAGCTTAGTAACCGGGTTCCAGCACCGTCAGCTGGTCCTCGGTCGTGCCATTGGCTCTTGCACACTGGGGCAACGCATCTGGGTTCCAGCACCGTCAGCTGGTTCTCGGCAGTGTTTTTGTCACAGGTACTCCCTCGTGCCAAACCTGGTTTCAGCACTGTCAGCTGTTTCCGGGTAGTGCCAAGCTCACTGAGACGCCTATGCTTGCCCCGTCGTGGTGCGGTCGGGTTAGCCAACTCCAGGGTGCCTCCAGTTTAGGAGCTTCCTATGTGAGCTGCGTGAACTGGTAGTCAAGGCTGGTTCTGTAGTGCCAGTAGGCCCAGCTCCCCCTATAGGACTATTGGGGTTCGGTAACTGCGGCTGCCTCGCGGCCTAGCTGTTCTCTCCTCTCCTGTGGGCCTTCGGGTCCACCTCCTGGTTCCAGCACCGTCAGCTGGTTCCGGGCCGAGCCTTTGGCTTAGGTGCCTCCTCCTGGGTATCCGAGTTCCGCCAACGTCAGGCGGTCCTTGGTAGTGCTTTTAAGCGTGGGCACCTAAAGCTTAGTAACCGGGTTCCAGCACCGTCAGCTGGTCCTCGGTCGTGCCATTGGCTCTTGCACACTGGGGCAACGCATCTGGGTTCCAGCAACGCCAGCTGGTTCTCGGCAGTGTTTTTGACACAGGTACTCCCTCGTGCCAAGCCTGGTTTCAGCACCGTCAGCCGTTTCCGGGTTGTGTCAAGCTCACTGAGACGCCTATGCTTGCCCCGTCGTGGTGCTGTCGGGTTAGCCAACTCCAGGGTGCCTCCAGTTTAGGAGCATCCTATGTGGGCTGCGTGAACTGGTAGTCAAGGCTGGTTCTGTAGTGCCAGTAGGCCCAGCTCCCCCTGTAGGACTGTTGGGGTTCGGTAACTGCGGCTGCCTCGCGGCCTAGCTGTTCTCTCCTCTCCTGTGGGCCTTCAGGTCCACCACCTGGTTCCAGCACAGTCAGCTGGTTCTCGGCAGTGTCTTTTGCTCTTGTACCTTCTGCTCCCCATCCTGGTTCCAGTACCGTCAGCTGGTTCAAGGCAGAGCCTTTGGCTTAGGTGCCTCCTTCTGGGTATCGAAGTTCCACCAACGTCAGGTGGTCCTTGGTAGTGCTTTCAGGCACGGGTACCTCCTGCTTAGTAACCGGGTTCCAGTAACGTCAGCTGGTCCTCGGTAGTTCCATTGGCTCTTGGACCTTCGGCTACCCATCCGGGTTCCAGTACCGTCAGCTGGTTCTCGGCATTGTCTTTTGCTCTTTTACCTTCTGCTCCCCATCCTGGTTCCAGTACCGTCAGCTCGTTCCGGGCAGAGCCTTTGGCTTAGGTGCCTCCTTCTGGGTATCCGAGTTCCGCCAACGTCAGGCGGTCCTTGGTAGTGCTTTTTAGCACGGGTACCTCCTGCTTAGTAACCGGGTTCCAGTAACGTCAGCTGGTCCTCGGTAGTTCCATAGGCTCTTGAACCTTCGGGTAGCCATCCGAGTTCCAGTTCCATCAGCTGGTTCTTGGCATTTTCTCAGCCTTCTTGTACCTTCTGCTACATTTCCAAGTTGAAGACCCTAAAGTCGACGACCCGGAAGACCACCCCGATGACGACGACAACGACCCAGAAGACCACCCCGATGACGACGACGACGACGGCGGAGACGACGACGGCGGAGACAACGACGGCTGAGACGACGACGGCGGAGATGACGACACTGGAGACGACGACCCTGGAGACGACGACATGGAAGACCGAGAAGCAGAAGAACAAGAGGCTGCAGAACAAAGAGCAGAAGAACATTAAGCATAAGACTTAATATCAGAGCAAAAGATATTATCTAAATTATATGCAGAAGAAGACTAAGCAGTGTATGGGGGTGAGTCCGTTCCTCCTCGTGGTGCCCCTGGATAAAGCCTGATGCTGCAGGCCAAACTGAACGCGGACAAATGTAACTTTTGTGACTGGCAGAACGGAAGGTGTAATCTTCAAACTTTTATAGATAACAACTACGGGAATGCCTGTCACAAATGAGAATATGATGAAGAAGTAGAATAGGAAAAATAATAACAGTGGAATAAAAAGAATATGTAGAATAGGAAGAATAATAATAGTTGAATAAAATGAATATGAAGAATGTAATAAAAAAAAAAAAAAAGGTAAAGGATGAAGAAGAAGATGAATAAGGTGAAGAAGAAGTTGATGTCAAAGATGCTGATGATGATGAAGATGAAAGTGTGGGAAAAGAAAAAAAAAAAGAAAAAAAAGAAGGGGAAGGGCGTGGAATAGTGAAACATCAATATCTGACAAAATAAAAAAAAAAATTTACATAGTCAATATCTTTGTCACTCCGAACGTCTTAAAAAAAAAAAAAAAACATGCTATTCTATTTGATTGGGATAAACCTCTATAACTTTAATGTCTCCGCCACCTCCCCAAATACATCCGGCATTATTCTTAGTTGTTTTCCTTCATGTAGAATGAACCTACAAGGCAAGAAAGGGTTTATTTTAATTCCGATATTTTGGTCCCATTGACTTGCATTGGGATCGGGTATCGGTATCGGCGATATCCGATATTTTTTGAATATCGGCCGATCCTATCCGATACCGACACTTTCCGATATCGGAAGGTATCGCTCAACACTAATAGTAATTACAATATCTAAAAATAAGGGAACAGACCACCAGGTGGCAATAGAGTGCGAGATACCATAAAGGGTGGATAAAATAAAGTGAGCGCTGTGCAAGGCTAGTAAAATGCCCCAATAAATTAAATAGATAAATAATTTCATAAATAATTAATATACATGAAAGGGGAAGATCAAATACAAAAAATAGCCCAATCAATCAGAAGCATACCATATTGGTGTATTAAGCATAGATATCCTACGGTATTATATTGTATAAGTACTACCTGCTCACGTTTCAAATTTCATACATATAGATACAGGTCCTTCTCAAAAAATTAGCATATAGTGTTAAATTTCATTATTTACCATAATGTAATGATTACAATTAAACTTTCATATATTATAGATTCATTATCCACCAACTGAAATTTGTCAGGTCTTTTATTGTTTTAATACTGATGATTTTGGCATACAACTCCTGATAACCCAAAAAACCTGTCTCAATAAATTAGCATATCAAGAAAAGGTTCTCTAAACGACCTATTACCCTAATCTTCTTAATCAACTAATTAACTCTAAACACATGCAAAAGGTACCTGAGGCTTTTATAAACTCCCTGCCTGGTTCATTACTCAAAACCCCCATCATGGGTAAGACTAGCGACCTGACAGATGTCAAGAAGGCCATCATTGACACCCTCAAGCAAGAGGGTAAGACCCAGAAAGAAATTTCTCAACAAATAGGCTGTTCCCAGAGTGCTGTATCAAGGCACCTCAATGGTAAGTCTGTTGGAAGGAAACAATGTGGCAGAAAACGCTGTACAACGAGAAGAGGAGACCGGACCCTGAGGAAGATTGTGGAGAAGCACCGATTCCAGACCTTGGGGAACCTGAGGAAGCAGTGGACTGAGTCTGGTGTGGAAACATCCAGAGCCACCGTGCACAGGCATGTGCAGGAAATGGGCTACAGGTGCCGCATTCCCCAGGTAAAGCCACTTTTGAACCATAAACAGCGGCAGAGGCGCCTGACCTGGGCTACAGAGAAGCAGCACTGGACTGTTGCTAAGTGGTCCCAAGTACTTTTTTCTGATGAAAGCAAATTTTGCATGTCATTCGGAAATCAAGGTGCCAGAGTCTGGAGGAAGACTGGGGAGAAGGAAATGCCAAAATGCCTGAAGTCCAGTGTCAAGTACCCACAGTCAGTGATGGTGTGGGGTGCCATGTCAGCTGCTGGTGTTGGTCCACTGTGTTTCATCAAGGGCAGGGTCAATGCAGCTAGCTATCAGGAGATTTTGGAGCACTTCATGCTTCCATCGGCTGAAATGCTTTATGGAGATGAAGATTTCATTTTTCAGCACGACCTGGCACCTGCTCACAGTGCCAAAACCACTGGTAAATGGTTTACTGACCATGGTATTACTGTGCTCAATTGGCCTGCCAACTCTCCTGACCTGAACCCCATAGAGAATCTGTGGGATATTGTGAAGAGAAAGTTCAGAGACGCAAGACCCAACACTCTGGATGAGCTTAAGGCCGCTATTGAAGCATCCTGGACCTCCATAACATCTCAGCAGTGTCACAGGCTGATTGCCTCCATGCCACGCCGCATTGAAGCAGTCATTTCTGCCAAAGGATTCCCGACCAAGTATTGAGTGCATAACTGAACATTATTATTTGATGGTTTTTTTGTTTGTTATTAAAAAACACTTTTATTTGATTGGATGGGTGAAATATGCTAATTTATTGAGACAGGTTTTTTGGGTTATCAGGAGTTGTATGCCAAAATCATCAGTATTAAAACAATAAAAGACCTGACAAATTTCAGTTGGTGGATAATGAATCTATAATATATGAAAGTTTAATTGTAATCATTACATTATGGTAAATAATGAAATTTAACACTATATGCTAATTTTTTGAGAAGGACCTGTATATCAATAGAATATTCAGAGTAAAGTGAGCACTGTGCAAGGCTAGTAAGATGTCCCAATAAATTAAGTTCATAAATAATTAATATGTGTGATGGGCACTATGAATATCTGGTGATGCCCTTCGGGCTCTGTAATGCCCCAGCCGTCTTCCAAGACTTTGTGAACGATATCTTCCGGGAGATGCTTTCCACCTCGGTGGTAGTCTATCTGAATGATATTCTCATCTACTCTTCAGATATAGATTCCCACCGGAGAGATGTTCGCAGAGTCTTCGACCTCTTACGGGCAAACTCCCTCTATGCCAACCAAGTTGGAGAAGTGTGCATTTGAGCATGAGTCCTTTCCTTTCCTGGGCTATATCATCTCAGCCCGAGCATTAGCTATGGATCCTGCCACCCTACATGTAGTGATGGACTGTCAGGAACCTCATTCACTCAAAGCAGTGCAGCGCTTTATGGGGTTCATTAATTATCGCCAGTTGATTCCACACTTCTCAACTTTGGCAGCTCCCTTTGTAGCCCTCACCAAGAAGGGTGCAAATCCCAAATTGTGGTCGGAGGAGGTCTACAAGGCCTTCTTGTCTGTTAAGTCCCATTTATATGTTTCGTTTTCTTTTATTCTCACTTATTATTATCAGTTATTGTCCACATTTATTGTGATCTAGCTGCCTAGTTCTATAGATAGACTATCTATCCACTCAGTTTTATTACCTGCATGGACATGGCACTATGGTGTCATTCCCTTTTAATTTTTCCATCTTTATTGCATTTGTTTATTTATTTAATATATTGTGAATAAAATTTGATATTTTTATATAGCTCCGTTGTCCATTCTCTTTCGGTTTTCCTAAGTTACATATGGTAGAGCTTACCCAATATAGGTGTACTAAAATGTTGCAGTACCAGAGGGCCCTTGAAGCAGAATTACTTAGAAAATTCTCATCTGAGAACGCTGGCAGCAGACGTCAAAGTTTGTTGTACAACCAAGGAGTCCAAGCGAGAGAGACAGAAGTACAATGGCAAAGTACTGGGTCAGTTTTCTCAGATCCCCCCACCGTGCCAGGACAGAGGCAAGGGGTGCTGTCACAAGAAGTGAAATGTTTGGTATGATGGTGAGGAAGTACCTTGCAGATCGCACAAACGTCCTCCGTGATTCCTCTGGGCATTTTAATTATTGGGTATCCAAGCTGGACACGTGGCATGAACTGGCTCTCTACGCCTTGGAGGTCCTGGCCTGTCCTGCTGCTAGCGTTCTGTCAGAGAGGGTTTTTAGTGCCGCTGGTGGAATTATAACAGATATGCGCATCCGCCTATCAACTGAAAATGATGACAGGCTGACTCTTATAAAAATGATGTGTACGTATATTCTTCCCATTTATTCTTATATTTTCAATTTTTCCGATCTCTGGACCATCCTCTTATGACCTAGTGTATACCTCTCCAATATAAACATATTAACCCCTATCTGACCTCGGACGGGATAGTATGTCCGAGGTCAGATCCCCTGCTTTGATGCAGGGCTCCGCGGTGAGCCCGCACCAAAGCCGGGACATGTCAGCTGTTTTGAACAGCTGACATGTGCCCGTAATAGGCGCGGGCAGAATCGCGATCTGCCCGCACCTATTAACTAGTTAAATGCAGCTGTCAAACACAGACAGCGGCATTTAACTACCGCATCCGGCCGGGCGGCCGGAAATGACGTCATCGCCGACCCCCGTCACATGATCGGGGGTCGTCGATGCGTCTCCATTTTAACCATAGAGGTCCTTGAGACCTCTATGGTTACTGATGACCGGTGGCTGTGAGCGCCACCCTGTGGTCGGCGCTCACAGCACACCTCCATTTCTGCTACATAGCAGCGATCAGCAGATCGCTGCTATGTAGCAGAGACGATCGCGTTGTGCCTGCTTCTAGCCTCCCATGGAGGCTATTGAAGCATGGCAAAAGTTAAAAAAAAAAGTTGAAAAAAATGTTAAAAAAATATAAAAGTTTAAATCACCCCCCTTTCGTTCCAATCAAAATAAAATAAAAAAAATATAAAATGTACGCATATTTGGTATCGCCGCGCTCAGAATCGCCTGATCTATCAACTAAAAAAAAGCATTAACCTGATCGCTAAACAGCGTAGCGGGAAAAAAATTCAAAACGCCAGAATTACGTTTTTTTGGTCGCCGCGACATTGCATTAAAATGCAATAACGGGCGATCAAAAGAACGTATCTGCACCGAAATGCTATGATTAAAAACGTCACCTCGGCACGCAAAAAATAAGCCCTCAACCGACCCCAGATCATGAAAATTGGAGATGCTACGAGTATCGGAAAATGGCGCAATTTTTTTTTTTTTTAGCAAAGTTTGGAATTTTTTTTTCACCACTTAGATAAAAAATAACCTAGTCATGTTAGGTGTCTACGAACTCATACTGACCTGAAGAATCATAATGTCAGGTCAGTTTTAGCATTTAGTGAATCTAGCAAAAAAGCCAAACAAAAAACAAGTGTGGGATTGCACATTTTTTTGCAATTTCACCGCACTTGGAATTTTTTTCCCGTTTTCTAGTACACGACATGCTAAAACCAATGATGTCGTTCAAAAGTACAACTCGTCCCGCAAAAAATAAGCCCTCACATGGCCAATTTGACGGAAAAGTAAAAAAGTTATCGCTTTGGGAAGGAGGGGAGTGAAAAACGAACACGGAAAAACGAAAAATCCCAAGGTCATGAAGGGGTTAAAATACTATTATATTATTTTTTTTATAACCCTGTCTCTGAGCTGTTGCTGGAGACCAATGTATCTCGTTTGACACATTCTGGCTTCATAACTATGAACCTGTGTTCACCCCTTACCTTTTGTTATTTTCTTTCTTAAGTGGATTCACATCCTTTATTAATTTGTTGGATTTCAGTATGATTGATCATTATGTTGTATATTACAGGATATATCAATTCTGATTATATGTCGCAATTATTTACTTGTTTATGATTTATGAAAAATTATATAAATGTTAGTGTGTGTATCTCTCTCTCTCTCTCTCTCTCTCTATATACAGGTCCTTCTCAAAAAAATTAGCATATAGTGTTAAATTTCATTATTTACCATAATGTAATGATTACAATTAAACTTTCATATATTATAGATTCATTATCCACCAACTGAAATTTGTCAGGTCTTTTATTGTTTTAATACTGATGATTTTGGCATACAACTCCTGATAACCCAAAAAACCTGTCTCAATAAATTAGCATATTTCACCCATCCAATCAAATAAAAGTGTTTTTTAATAACAAACAAAAAAACCAACAAATAATAATGTTCAGTTATGCACTCAATACTTGGTCGGGAATCCTTTGGCAGAAATGACTGCTTCAATGCGGCGTGGCATGGAGGCAATCAGCCTGTGACACTGCTGAGATGTTATGGAGGCCCAGGATGCTTCAATAGCGGCCTTAAGCTCATCCAGAGTGTTGGGTCTTGCGTCTCTCAACTTTCTCTTCACAATATCCCACAGATTCTCTATGGGGTTCAGGTCAGGAGAGTTGGCAGGCCAATTGAGCACAGTAATACCATGGTCAGTAAACCATTTACCAGTGGTTTTGGCACTGTGAGCAGGTGCCAGGTCGTGCTGAAAAATGAAATCTTCATCTCCATAAAGCATTTCAGCCGATGGAAGCATGAAGTGCTCCAAAATCTCCTGATAGCTAGCTGCATTGACCCTGCCCTTGATGAAACACAGTGGACCAACACCAGCAGCTGACATGGCACCCCACACCATCACTGACTGTGGGTACTTGACACTGGACTTCAGGCATTTTGGCATTTCCTTCTCCCCAGTCTTCCTCCAGACTCTGGCACCTTGATTTCCGAATGACATGCAAAATTTGCTTTCATCAGAAAAAAGTACTTGGGACCACTTAGCAACAGTCCAGTGCTGCTTCTCTGTAGCCCAGGTCAGGCGCCTCTGCCGCTGTTTATGGTTCAAAAGTGGCTTTACCTGGGGAATGCGGCACCTGTAGCCCATTTCCTGCACATGCCTGTGCACGGTGGCTCTGGATGTTTCCACACCAGACTCAGTCCACTGCTTCCTCAGGTTCCCCAAGGTCTGGAATCGGTGCTTCTCCACAATCTTCCTCAGGGTCCGGTCTCCTCTTCTCGTTGTACAGCGTTTTCTGCCACATTGTTTCCTTCCAACAGACTTACCATTGAGGTGCCTTGATACAGCACTCTGGGAACAGCCTATTTGTTGAGAAATTTCTTTCTGGGTCTTACCCTCTTGCTTGAGGGTGTCAATGCTAACATATTAAACACCTTCTTCTCCACGGTATTCACGGTGGAAAATGAAATGCTAGGTGAAATCCCAAGAAACAATGAAAACCCTATATTAAGGGTCACCAATCTAACCCAAGAAGAGGTGCGAAACCGGCTAAATAAGATTAAAATAGATAAATCTCCGGGTCCGGATGGCATACACCCACGAGTACTAAGAGAACTAAGTAATGTAATAGATAAACCATTATTTCTTATTTTTAGTGACTCTATAGCGACAGGGTCTGTTCCGCAGGACTGGCGCATAGCAAATGTGGTGCCAATATTCAAAAAGGGCTCTAAAAGTGAACCTGGAAATTATAGGCCAGTAAGTCTAACCTCTATTGTTGGTAAAATATTTGAAGGGTTTCTGAGGGATGTTATTCTGGATTATCTCAATGAGAATCATCGGGGTGGTCTTCCGGGTCGTCGACTTTAGGGTCTTCAACTTGGAAATGTAGCAGAAGGTACAAGAAGGCTGAGAAAATGCCAAGAACCAGCTGATGGAACTGGAACTCGGATGGCTACCCGAAGGTTCAAGAGCCTATGGAACTACCGAGGACCAGCTGACGTGCAAAATTTGCTTTCATCAGAAAAAAGTACTTGGGACCACTTAGCAACAGTCCAGTGCTGCTTCTCTGTAGCCCAGGTCAGGCGCCTCTGGCGCTGTTTATGGTTCAAAAGTGGCTTTACCTGGGGAATGCGGCACCTGTAGCCCATTTCCTGCACACGCCTGTGCACGGTGGCTCTGGATGTTTCCACTTCTCCACAATCTTCCTCAGGGTCCGGTCTCCTCTTCTCGTTGTACAGAGTTTTCTGCCACATTGTTTCCTTTCAACAGACTTACCATTGAGGTGCCTTGATACAGCACTCTGGGAACAGCCTATTTGTTGAGAAATTTCTTTCTGGGTCTTACCCTCTTGCTTGAGGGTGTCAATGATGGCCTTCTTGACATCTGTCAGGTCGCTAGTCTTACCCATGATGGGGGTTTTGAGTAATGAACCAGGCAGGGAGTTTATAAAAGCCTCAGGTATCTTTTGCATGTGTTTAGAGTTAATTAGTTGATTCAGAAGATTAGGGTAATAGGTCGTTTAGAGAACCTTTTCTTGATATGCTAATTTATTGAGACAGGTTTTTTGGGTTATCAGGAGTTGTATGCCAAAATCATCAGTATTAAAACAATAAAAGACCTGACAAATTTCAGTTGGTGGATAATGAATCTATAATATATGAAAGTTTAATTGTAATCATTACATTATGGTAAATAATGAAATTTAACACTATATGCTAATTTTATGAGAAGGACCTGTATATACAGTTAGGGCCAGAAATATTTGGACAGTGACACAATTTTCGCGAGTTGGGCTCTGCATGCCACCACATTGGATTTGAAATTAAACCTCTACAACAGAATACAAGTGCAGATTGTAACGTTTAATTTGAAGGTTTGAACAAAAATATCTGATAGAAAATGTAGGAATTGTACACATTTCTTTACAAACACTCCACATTTTAGGAGGTCAAAAGTAATTGGACAAATAAACATAACCCAAACAAAATCTTTTTATTTTCAATATTTTGTTGCAAATCCTTTGGAGGCAATCACTGCCTTAAGTCTGAAACCCATGGACATCACCAAACGCTGGGTTTCCTCCTTCTTAATGCTTTGCCAGGCCTTTACAGCCACATCCTTCAGGTCTTGCTTGTTTGTGGGTCTTTCCGTCTTAAGTCTGGATTTGAGCAAGTGAAATGCATGCTCAATTGGGTTTAGATCTGGAGATTGACTTGGCCATTGCAGAATGTTCCACTTTTTGGCACTCATGAACTCCTGGGTAGCTTTGGCTGTATGCTTGGGGTCATTGTCCATCTGTACTATGAAGCGCCGACCAATCAACTTTGCAGCATTTGGCTGAATCTGGGCTGAAAGTATATCCCGGTACACTTCAGAATTCATCCGGCTACTCTTGTCTGCTCTTATGTCATCAATAAACACAAGTGACCCAGTGCCATTGAAAGCCATGCATGCCCATGCCATCACGTTGCCTCCACCATGTTTTACAGAGGATGTGGTGTGCCTTGGATCATGTGCCGTTCCCTTTCTTCTCCAAACTTTTTTCTTCCCATCATTCTGGTACAGGTTGATCTTTGTCTCATCTGTCCATAGAATACTTTTCCAGAACTGAGCTGGCTTCTTGAGGTGTTTTTCTGCAAATTTAACTCTGGCCTGTCTATTTTTGGTATTGATGAATGGTTTGCATCTAGATGTGAACCCTTTGTATTTACTGTCATGGAGTCTTCTCTTTACTGTTGACTTAGAGACAGATACACCTACTTCACTGAGAGTGTTCTGGACTTCAGTTGATGTTGTGAACGGGTTCTTCTTCACCAAATTAAGTATGCGGCGATCATCCACCCCTGTTGTCATCCGTGGACGCCCAGGCCTTTTTGAGTTCCCAAGCTCACCAGTCAATTCCTTTTTTCTAAGAATGTACCCAACTGTTGATTTTGCTACTCCAAGCATGTCTGCTATCTCTCTGATGGATTTTTTCTTTTTTTTCAGCCTCAGGATGTTCTGCTTCACCTCAATTGAGAGTTCCTTTGACCGCATGTTGTCTGCTCACAGCAACAGCTTCCAAATGCAAAACCACACACCTGGAATCCATCCCTGACCTTTTAACTACTTCATTGATTACAGGTTAACGAGGAAGACGCCTTCAGAGTTAATTGCAGCCCTTAGAGTCCATTGTCCAATTACTTTTGGTCCCTTGAAAAAGAGGACGCTATGCATTACAGAGCTATGATTCCTAAACCCTTTCTCCGATTTGGATGTGGAAACTATCATATTGCAGCTGGGAGTGTGCACTTTCAGCCCATATTATATATATAATTGTATTTCTGAACATGTTTTTGTAAACAGCTAAAATAACAAAACTTGTGTCACTGTCCAAATATTTCTGGCCCTAACTGTATATAAAATGTATACACAGTCCACATACCGGGGAATACATATCGACCCTTGCATATGCTACCCCTCACTGTCTCACATATCCCCCCTACTGTTATAACTTGTGGGGTTGAACACTTGTCACCATTAGTGTTGAGCGATACCGTCCGATACTTGAAAGTATCGGTATCGGATAGTATCGGCCGATACCCGAAAATTATCGGATATTGCCGATACCGATATCCGATACCAATACAAGTCAATGGGACACCAAGTATCGGAAGGTATTCTGATGGTTCCCAGGGTCTGAAGGAGAGGAAACTCTCCTTCAGGCCCTGGGATCCATATTAATGTGTAAAATAAAGAATTAAATAAAAAATATTGATATATTCACCTCTCCGGCAGCCTCTAGACATCACGCGGGTAACCGGCAGGCTTCTTTGTTTAAAATGAGCGCGTTTAGGACCTGAGGAATGACGTCGCGGCTTCTGATTGGTCGCGTGCCGCCCATGTGACCACGACGCGACCAATCAGAAGCCGCGACGTCATTCCTCAGGCCCTAAATTCCTAGAATGACCTGCCGGTTACCCGCGGTGATGTCCAGGGGCCGCCGAAGAGGTGAATATATAAATATTTTTTATTTTAATTCTTTATTTTACACCTCACTATGGATCCGATACCGATACCCGATACCACAAAAGTATCGGATCTCGGTATCGGAATTCCGATACCGCAAGTATCGGCCGATACCCGATACTTGCGGTATCGGAATGCTCAACACTAGTCACCATGCAATGGGCCCGTGACACGACATCTGCATTTCCCTGTTACTTCCCTGCATGATATTCCACAGTGAAATAAAAATTTTGCAAGAACAACTACCATCTGGTAAACCGAGCATTCCTCTCCTTGGCGTTTCTCATCCAGACCAAGGGTGAATGATCTGTCACTAAGCAAAACGGTCATCCAAGCAAATAACAGCATAGGGACTAGTGATGAACGAGCACTAAAATGCTCGTTGCTCGGGTCGAGCAAATTGGGATACTCTGGTACTCGACCTGAGCCCAATGTAAGTCTATGGGAAACCCGAGTATCTCTACTGCAACCCCCCGGTGGTCCTTTTCAGGTCTAAAAACATCAGAAAATGATGGAAACACTGCTAAATTGACACAGGAACATCATGGGGATTGCCCCTTGAACACCACAGTTTGTAGGCCACAGATACATATGGTGTTTGACTGAGATACCAGACTCTTCAATATATGGCCTGAAATATTTATTTTTTACTGCTATATATTGTTTAGAGCTAGGGTAACACCGCAAAAAAAGGAGAATGGAAGCCTCAAAAGCACTTTGTAGCCCACAGATAGATGAGGCGTGTCACGGAACTACCACACTGTAATATGTTTTTTTTTTACCAAAATAGTGTATAGACCTAGGGTATTAGACAGACCGAAAATTGGAATTTATGCATTAAAAACAACAAATTTTAGACCACACGTAGAACTCGTGGAGCAGTCCCATTCTACATTGCCCCGATGTTGATAAACCATTTATCATGGAGGTGGATGTCTCTTCCATCGGTGCTGAAACAGTCCTCTTCCAGAAGGATGCTCAAGGTCGGAAGCATCCTTGCTTCTTCTCCAAGACCTTCATACCTGTGGAGAGGAACTATTACATTGGGGGCAGGAAGTTGCTAGCCATGAAGATGGCCTTCTCAGAGTGGAGACACCTCCTGGATGGGGCTAGCTTTACCTTCTAAGTTTACACCGGCCACAAAAATTTGGTGTATCTACAGACTGCTCAGCGGCTAAATTCTCACCAGGCTAGGAGGTCCATGTTCTTCTACCGGTTCCATTTTACCCTCCATTTTCTCTCCGGGGAGAAGAACATTCATGCCAACGCTCTCTCCTGCTCCGTAGTGTCATCAGAGGAGGAGGAGCCACGGCTTATTGTCCCTTCAGAGAGACTGATAACTGTGGCTCCGGGTTTGCTGGAATCTGTGCCCCCGGGCAAGACTTTTGTGCCATCTAATTTGCGACCGGAAGTTCTCTATTGGGCTCTTTCATCCAGGGTGAGTGAACATTTTGGGACCAAGAGGACATCTGAGCTTCTGGTGAGGACGTACTGGTGGCCGCATATAGCCTGTGATGTCGGAGACTATATTCGGGCATGTGTCTCCTGTGCCAAGAATAAATCTCCTCGACAATGGCCTGCTGGGTTACTTTACCCACTGCTGGTGGCAGACAGGCCCTGGGAGATGGTCAGGATGGACTTCGTGGTGGGCTCACCCAAGTCCCGTAGCTGCACCATTATGTGGGTAGTCACCGACCATTTCTCCAAAATGGTGCTCTTGGTGTCGCTTCCTCGGCTACCTTCTGCACGGGCCTTGGCGACATTGTTTATTAAACATGTTTTCCGCCTACACGGTATGCCTGACAAAATTGTCAGTGACAGGAGTCCCCAGTTTGCGTCTCGGTTTTGGAGAGAGCTTTGTCGTTTACTCAGCATCGAGCTGAATCTCTCTTCAGCACACCATCCCGAGACGAATGGGTTGGTAGAGAGGGCCAACCAGTCCCTGGTCACATACCTGCGACATTTTGTTTCAGCCAGGCAGGATGACTGAGCATCCTTGCTACTATGGGCGTAGTTTGCGCTGAACAACTCCATAGCCGACTCCACTGGGCAGACACCATTCCTCCATAATTACAGCCAGCATCTCTGGGTTCCTGTGCCCATGCCAGTGTCTTCCGCCAACTCCAGGGTGGCAGACTGGGCTGTGGAGGCACGTGAAATTTGGGACCGCACACAGGATGCCATCTGGGTCTCCAAGGAGAGAATGAGGTACTCCGCCGATGCACGTTGGCGCCCCGCTCCAACCTTTGCTCCTGGCGACTTGGTGTGGCCCTTCGCCCATAATATCAGGTTGCGAGTTGAGTCCACTAAGTTTGCACCTCGCTACTTGTGTCCCTTCAAGGTCCTGGAACAGGTTTATCCTGTGGTCTACCATCTGGCCCTTCCTCCACACCTTGACATCACCGACACCTTTCATATGTCCCTCCTAAAGCCCGTTCACATGTCCCGGTTTTCCGAGTCATCTGCTGGGACATCGAGTTCATCCAGTGGTACGTGGCAAAACATTCTATTTGGTGGATTGGAAGGGTCATGGCCCTGAAGACAGGTCCTGGGAGCCTACTGAGCACAGTCTGGCTCCGCAGCTCATTGCAGCCTTCTAGCGTAGCAAGGTCCAAGGAGGGAGGCCCTAGAAGGGGAGGTAATGCTAGGAGTCGAGTTCCCGCAGCTACACAGGGGGAATCTCGAATCATCTCCGCTGCAGTCTCCCATTCTCCTCCAGCCACAGTAGAGCCTTCTCAGCAGAGACATCAGTCCCAGCGTCTGGCTCAAGCCAATACTGTGTGGCTGGTTGCTGCTGTCCTTCCAAGCTCAGCCATCGTAACCAGTACTGACCAGCGGTGAGCGGTTGCTCATGGGACTAAGTCCTGCTTTTCTTCTTCTGAGAATGCCCAAGGGATGACCTCCCATTGGAGGTCAGGGGTCACATACTCAGGTCCTGTAGCAGCTCCTATTGGACCACTAGGAAGGTCCCGGAGAGCTTCTGCTATAAAAGCCATGTGCTAGTATAAACCTGTTATCATGTGTTTGTGTGTGGATGTATGCTTGTTCTGGTGATTGCTCCTTAATCATTCCCATTCCTAGTGTTATTGATTGTTTGCAAATGTTGGGGCTACCTATCAACTGACAGTGCTATACTAGAGACAAGAGCATGACCCTACTGCGTCAAACCAGCAGTGGCCACCAGTGCGGTGCTGTGCACAATCAGTGCACTTTTCTAGCCCTAGTTAGGGTGGTTAGTGGCATCCGTCAGAGCGGCGCTGTGCGCACTCTGTGCGGTAATCTTTAATCAGTCCTGACAACCGGTCAGTGTAGGGTGGGAACTCCTGCTTCATCTCAGCATCTGACTCAGGGGGCCTCAGGTTCGGGCTCAAAAGCCAACAAAGGTCAGAGCGAGATCAGTCACCGGCATAGTGGGGGTGAGTTTCAGGGATCCCACCAGGGTCCACCTGCTGTACCCTTTGACTGCTAACAGGGCACAGCATTTACTTTGCTTTCCTGCGAATCTCTGAAGCAACAGAGTTTGCATCAGTTCATACCGGGTGAAGGAATCCGTGTTTATTCTTGCGTAGTACCGCCATATAGTGCCGCCATTACCCAGCAGCAGGTTGCATCTCTGCACGGTGGA
This sequence comes from Ranitomeya imitator, assembly GCF_032444005.1. NCBI lineage: Eukaryota > Metazoa > Chordata > Amphibia > Anura > Dendrobatidae > Ranitomeya > Ranitomeya imitator. The sequence goes on along the minus strand of NC_091286.1, from coordinate 669,153,205 downwards.
CCCCGGGCTGAGAACGCCCCTTTTACTATCTTTATAATTATTTGATGCATTCCGCCAGCCCTAACAACTTGTGACTGAGATAACAGACTGTTTCAGTAAGTGGCTTGTATTTTCACAATTTTAAAAACAACAAAATACTGTATACAGAAAGGGTAGCAGTCTAGCAGACCAAAAACTGGAATGTATGGAATGTATGGCTGAAAAGCCAAGATTTGCAGACCATAGATATACCAGATATGTGACTGAGATAACAGACATTCAATATGTGGCCTGTATTTTGTACAATTTTTTTTAAAACAAAAAATGTTGTATACAGCAAGGGTAGCAGACAAAAAAATGCAATGTATGCTTGCAAAGCGAGGATTTGGATACCACAGATACACTGTGCGTCTGACGGAGATAACACTCAGATCAAAATGTGGCCTTGATTTTTTGGGGGCCACCAAAATTGTGTTAATAAGTAGACTATTAATAGTAAGAGACCTAGCACTCAACTTTAGGTAAGATGTAGCAGGAAAAATTTATTGTAGTAAATACAGGAAAACGTTTCGGTCAATTGTGACCTTCATCAGTTACAGGAGGTTGTTAAATAAAAGCCGGTAACGGGAATTATAATTGCTGCACAATCATATATCACGGTTAGTTCAGCGTGGTTGTTGCAGGCAAACCTGCTATGAGCAAATAGGAAGATTCCTGAAGTTGTGGTGCTCACCGACGTGGCATCCACCGCTTGTCTCAGAGCACTACAACTGCTCTCAGGATCCGTCAAAATGTTGAAAAGATAAATCTTGTGCAGATTATAATAAAGGGGTGCACTGGGCCCGTTTTTCTGACAGACCCGTCAAGGCTATGTGCACCTGTTGTGTATGTGTCTTCGCAGCAGATTTCCGCTGTGAAAACGCATACACAACACAGGTTAAAAATAATGAAAAAGATAAAAAACCACAATATTCTTACCTTCCGGCCTCCCGCACAGCGTTACCAATACTCCCTGCAGCTGGCGTTCCCAGTAATGCCGTAAGGATATTGTGATTTTTTATTTTTTTTATTTTTAACATTACTGTATATCTTGTTACTATTGATGCTGCATAGGCAGCATCAATAGTAAAAAGAGAGAGAGCGAGCGAGAGAGAATTTCCCTGACTGGAAATTCTTCCACGCATGCTCAGTTTCAGAAGATGAAACCCATCGCTGGATTCCTGCTTTTGACAGTCAGCGACGGATCTTGCGTCCATAGGCTTCCATTATAGCCAACGACGGGCAGCGCAAGAGCCGTCGCGGTGGATGATGAGAGGTGAAGGAAGGCTTCATTAAAAACTAAGTCCAATATAAAGGAGCGGGTCTCCTAGACTTGTAATGCCCATACACAAAGTGCCTGGGCTGACAAACAATGACCCATGGGGGGTACATTTTAAAAAAAAATATTTTATGGGCATCATAGACACCCTTGCCAAAAATTGGATTGGCTGTAGCAGCACAGAACACGTTAACCCTGGTGATCTAGTGGCGGAGAAAGATGGCAAGTTGAGGAAGGCCTCATTAAAAACTAGGCCCTATGTAAGGGCTCATACTCACTTGCGTGAAATACAGCTGAGTCTCGCTGGTTAAAACCCGACTCTGGTGAAGGCAATCCAGAGTGGAGCATACGGCCACACAGCAATACATGGAGCTGCACGCTCCGCTCCCAAGTGCCGGCAATAGAGCCGGGTGTTACCATGCAAGACTCGGCCGTATTTCACGCAAGTGAGTATGAGCCCTAAAGGAGCTGGTCTCCTAGACTTGTAATGCCCATACACTAAGTGCACAGGGGAGTGTGCGCCGGCCCCTGTTCCCTACCTCTAGCTGCGCACTCTGCACTTTCATAGTAAGTATTGGACAGGGCCGGATTTAAGAGGTGGATGGCCCGGGGCCCATTTTGGAGGAAGGCCCATTTTTCAAGGTGCTGCAATATGTAAAGCAAAAACACAAAATGTAACAAACGCAAGTTTATTTACAAAAATAATTTATGCAGAGTAATTTAAGTAAAATCACTCATTTTTTACAATCCGGGCACTTTCCTTGATTTTCGTTCTGCAAAATCACTAATGATGTCACTAAAGTCCAATTCACGCAGTATATCTGACCTCGTCAGCCCTTGAAGTCCTAAAAGGGCGTTAAAGATTAAAATATGTACATATGTATGTATGAATATTGTAGAAGTTTGGGCTGTCTATATCAAAGACTGATGCTGGGCTCTATATGTCAGAGGCTTCTGCTGGGCTGTATATATATGAGAGGCTTTTGCTGGGCTGTATATGTATGAGAGGCTTTTGCTGGGCTGTATATGTATAAGGGGGCTCCTGCTGGGCTCTATATGTCAGAGGCTTCTGCTGGGCTCTATATGTATGAGAGGCTTCTGCTGGGCTGTATATGTATGAGAGGCTTCTGCTGGGCTGTATATGTATGAGAAGCTTCTGATGGGCTTTATATATGAGGAGCTTCTGCTGGGTTCTATATGTCAGAGGCTTCTGCTGGGCTGTATATGTATGAGAGGCTTCTGCTGGGCTGTATATGTATGAGAGGCTTCTGCAGGGCTGTATATATAAGGGGCTACTGCTGGGCTCTATCTGTCAGAGGCTTCTGCTGGGCTGTATATGTCTGAGAGGCTCCTGCTGGGCTGCATATGTATGAGAGGCTTCTGCTGGGCTGTATATACCGGTATATGAGGGGTTTCTGCTGGGCTGTATATGTATGAGAGGCTTCTACTGGGCTGTATATGTATGAAGGGCTTCTACTGGGCTGTATATATATGAGGGGCTTCTGCTGGGCTGTATATGTATGAGAGGCAGGGCTGGACTGGGAAGTTACACAGGCCCACTTGTCACTTGGTGACTGTAAAATATCTTTGTACACTTGTAGGCAGGGCTGGTTTTAGGCAAATTGGGGCCCTAGGCAAAGTTTAAAATGGGGCCCCAAATGCTAACATATTGCACATCACACAAAAGCATTTCGGTTGTATTTACAAGCGCTGATCTGAGGCCGCTAAATGAGTTTGATCAACAATACTGAAGTTGTTCAACACTTGTTTCCCAGCCTCTTTCCACCAGCTGAGGAATAATGATGGGACAGAACGATCACTAATAGATCACTAACAGATCACCATACAGTATCATGTTGTCAGCAGCACATCTACAGTTTACACCGGCGATGTCCTGCTGAGAACAATGATTTTTGTTCCAGCAAAAACAATGTGAATATGCAGTATTTTACTTGTTTAGTAAAATACACCCCATAGTCCTCCATATATTATAATGTGCACCACAGTCCTCCATATAGTATAATACACTCCCTATAGTCCTCCATACATTAAAATACACTGCTCAGTCCTCCATATAGCATAATACACTCTTCATAGTGCTCCATATAGCATAATATACTCCTCATAGAGCTCCATATAGCAAAATGCACCGCCATAGTCATCCATGTAGTACTTCATCCATGAATTCACTTCCCATAGTATAATGCACCCCATAGTTCTTCATATAGTATAACGTATTCCCCATAGTCCTCAATACAGTATAATGCAGCCCACATATAGTATAATGCAGCCACCACCCTACAGAATATAATGCAGCCACCCCAGAGTATAATGCAGCCAACCCAGAGTATCATGCAGCCACCCCATATAATATAATGCAGCCCCCCTCATAGTTTAATGCAGCCCCCTCATAGAGTATGATGCAATCACCCCTCAAAGAATATAAATAAAATACAGCCCCCTATATAATATAATGTAGCCTCGAATAGAATATAATACAGCCCACCTCCCCACAGAATATAATGCAGCCCCTTCAAAGAGTATGATGTAATCATCCCTCATAAAATCTAATACAGCCCACCTCCCCATAATATATAATGTAGCCCCCATAGAATATAATGCAGCCCCCCATAGTATATAACACAGCCTCCTCCATAGAATATAATATACCCCCACAATAGTATATAACACAGCCACATAGTATACAACACGGCCTCCCCATAGAATATAATATACCCCCATAGTATATAGCAAAGCCCGGATAGTACACAGCACAACCCGCATAGTATATAGCAAAGCCCGCAAAGTATATAGCACAACCCGTATAGTATATAGCACAACCAGCATAGCATATAGCACAACCCGCATAGCAGATAATACAGCCCACGTAGCATTATACAGCACAGCCCACTTAGCAGTATACAGTACAGCCCATGTAGCAGTATACAGCACAGCCTGTTGTGAATTCTGCTTTTGGGCTCCCTCTGGTGGTTGTAGGTGGTAATGCAGTTGTCCCTGGCCTGCAGTCCTGGACAGGTGTATCTGCTGATTGCAATTCTGACCGGGGTATTTAGGTTTGCAGGACTCATTAGTCCTTGCCAGTTGTCAATGTTTCTTGGGAAGTGTTGGATCTCTGTCTGGCTTCTCCTGCTTAGCTGCCAATTCAGCAAAGATAAGTGTCTGTTTCTTTTTCTATGGCACACAAGCTGTGTGCTTGTTTTTTGATTGTATTCCTGCTCTGAGTGTAGGAGTCTCTGGAGTTGCACATATACGTTCCACGTCTTTAGTTAGATGGAGGACTTTTTTGTATAATCTGCTGTGGATATTTTTGGAAGGGTTTTAATACTGACCGCACAGGACTCTGTTCTATCCTTTCCTATTTTAGCTAGAGTGGCCTCTTGTGCTAAATCCTGTTTTCTGCCTGTGTTTGTCTTTCCTCTCCTACTCACAGCCAATATTTGTGGGGGGCTGCCAATCCTTTGGGGTTCTGCTCTGAGGCAAGGTAGTATTCCTGTTTCCATCTATAGGGGTATCTAGTCCTCCGGCTGTGACGAGGTGTCTAGGGTTTGTTAGGTACACCCCACGGCTACTTCTAGTTGCGGTGTTAAGATCAGGATTTGCGGTCAGTATAGTTACCACCTACTCCAATGAAAGTTTTCATGCTACTCCAAGGTCACAGGATCATGACAACAGCCCACACAGCAGTATACAGCACAGCCCACACAGTAGTATATAGCACAGCCCACATAGTAGTATACAGCACAGCCCATATAGTAGTATATAGCACAGCCCAAAGAGTAGTATTTAGCAGTGCCCACAGAGTAGTATATAGCACAGCCCACATAGTAGTATATAGCACAGCCCAGACAGTAGTATATAGCACAGCCCACACTGTAGTATACAGCACTGCCCACAAAGTAGTATACAGCACAGCCCACACAGTAGTATACAGCACAATCCACACAATAGTATATAGCACAGCCCACACAGTAGTATATTGCACAGCTCACATTGTAGTATACAGCACAGCCCACAAAGTAGTATACAGCACAGCCCACATAGTAGTATATAACACAGCCCAGCCCACATAGTAGTTTATACTGTAGCACAGCCCACACAGTAGTATATAGCACAGCCCACATAGTAGTATATAGCACAACCCAGCCCACATAGTAGTATATAGCACAGCCCACACAGTAGTATACAGCACAGCCCGTATCTCCCCCCCCCCCCCCGAGAATGGCCCCACAGTCCAGTAAAAAAAAAACACACTCCTCACCTCTCTTCTTGCCAGCTTTGCTCCCTGCTCCTGTCTCGGCGGCTGCCGCTGCACTGCCTGGGACACAGTGAGTGTGCACACACCCACAGCAGTGTCAGAGGCAGAGCGGTGAATGATGGGAGAGGGGGAGTCAGGTGACACTCTCTCCTTCATCATTGCATTCAACTGTCATAGACGCCGGTATAGTTGAATGCGGCGTGTGGGGGGTGAGTCGGCGCGCAGCCTCCCACTAGTGTCACCGGCCCTTCTGGCATTTACCAGAACTGCCCGATGGCCAGACCGGCCCTGATGAGAGGCTTCTGCTGGGCTGTATATGCATGGGGCTTCTGCTGGGCTCTATATGTCAGAGGCTTCTGCTGGGCTGTATATGTATGAGAGACTTCTGCTGGGCTGTATATATATGAGGAGCTTCTGCTGGGCTGTATATATATCGTATATACCCAAGTATAAGCCGACCCCCCTAATCATGCCACAAAAAACTGGGAAAACTTATTGACTCGAGTATAAGCCTAGGGTAGGAAATGCAGCAGCTACCAGTGAATTTCAAAAATAAAAATAGATACCAATAAAAGTAAAATTATATATATAATGCTCTGCACCGTTCATTATTGCCCCATAGATGTGCCATAGAAAGCTGTGCCCCATATAGATTGCTCTGAACCATTCATTATTGCCCCATAGATGTGCCATAGAAAGCTGTGACATTGCTTGCAGCTCCTCAGTGTCCCATCTCGGCGTCTATCCGCACTGACTGTTCAGGCAGAGGGCGGCGCACACTAGTACGTCATCACGCCCTCTGACCTGAACAGACAGAGCAAGAGGACGCGGAAGACGGAGCAGCGCCCGGCGTGTGGAACGCGGACAGGTGAATATGTAATACTTACCTGCTCCCGGCGTCCCTGGCTCCTTCCCCCAGACAGCTGGTCTCCGGGTGCCGCAGCCTCTTCCTCTATCAGCGGTCACCGTTACAGCTCATTAGAGAAATGAATATGCGGCTCCACCCCTATGGGAGTGGAGTCCATATTCATAACTTTAATGAGCAGTCCCACGTGACCGCTGAACAGGGGAAGAGCTGTGGCACCCAGAGACCGTGGGACTGCAGGGACAGCGCCAGGAGCCTCGGAAGCAGGTTACTATGCCTCAGACCTCTCTCCCCCTCACCCGCCGACCCTGCCTCGAGTATAAGCCGAGAGGGGCACTTTCAGCCCAAAAATTTGGGCTGAAAATCTCGGCTTATACTTGAGTATATACGGTATATATGAGGAGCTTCTGCTGAGCTATATATATAATAATAATAATAATCTTTATATAGCGCTAACATATTCCGCAGCGCTTTACAGTTTGCACACATTATCATCACTGCCCCGATGGGGCTCACAATCTAAATTCCCTATCAGTATGTCTTTGGAATGTGGGAGGAAACCCATGCAAACACGGGGAGAACATACATCCTCTTTGCAGATGTTGTCCTTGGTGGGGTTTGAACCCAGGACTCCAGCACTGCAGGGATGCTGTGCTAACCACTGCGCCACCGTGCTGCCCCGGGGCTTCTGCTGCGCTGTATATATATACAGTATATGAGGGGCTTCTGCTGGGCTGTATATATATATATATGAGGGGCTGCTGCTGGGCTGTATATATACAGTATATGAGGGGCTTCTGCTGTGCTGTATATATGAGGGGCTTCTGCTGGGCTGTATATATATGAGGGGCTGCTGCCGGGCTGTATATATCAGAGGCTGTTTACCTGTATATATCAAAGGCTGTTGCTGTGCTGGCTGTATATGTATGAAGGGCTTCTGCTGAGCTGTATATATATATATATATATATATATATATATATATATATATATGAGGGGCTGCTGCTGGGCTGTATATATTAGAAGCTGCTGTTGGGCTGTATATATCAGAGGCTATTGCTGTGCTGACCTGAAGAAGCGATCATATAGCTGAATAGGTAGCGCCTAGAAGCTTCTGTTGGGATCGGAGAAGGCTGCCGCATGCCATAAGCTAAGCATTAGGTACAGGGAGGGCACTAAGGAAGTCTGGCTAGGCTAGCCAGGTCAGGGGATGCTGACGCAGGTCAGGTGCCATGACTCTGCCGCTCTGCGCCAGCCACTGAGATGTAGGACAGTAGCCAGGTCCCTACACTTTCAATAGTTTCTCTTTTGTTAAATGTTCCTTATCATTAGAAACGGTTCACAGCAAAGAGACATGTATTTTACATGTTTTGAGATATTTATCCCTATATTGGTGGGAGGCCCCCACTTGGTGGGTGGCCCAGGGCCCGGGCCTCTTGGGCCCACCCCTAAATCCGGGCCTGGTATTGGATACATAGTACAAGTGTTGTCATCCATAGTAGTGTGGCCCAGTGATGGCATAGAAATGCATGGGCCTACAACTGAGGCATGGTGTAGTGCTTAGGCAATGGGGGAAAGGACCCTGTTGGAGTCACACTAGTTTCTTGTGATACAGCAATTGGTTATTGGTCGGACACACAGGGGGGGTGAGGTGCCTTTCACATCTTTATTTTCCATAGCTGTAATATAACATACATCTGTCTATTTCTTTGTTAATTTTTCTAATAAAGATTATATAAATTTTACATTGGACTAGCACATCTTTGTTCGCTAGTGGAAATAGGTTGTATGAATCACTATTTACAGACAATGGCGGCATCTTATTCATTTAACAGGTTACCCAGTTCATGGTTATATAAATTTGTAATTGAGGATAATGTCACATTTACATGTAGCTGAAATGAGCGGCCCTGGAGTCGGTTACTGGTGGGCCCTTGGCACCTCAGTCCGACACTGATTATTGATTACCTTATGGCTGTATGCAGACATATCCTTTGTGTTGCATTTCGTAGACTTCAACTGAAAACAACTTGTGACTGACATGGTAACTGCAAGGTCACACTCACTATGTGTCTCCTGGTCAGGAATAGCCCCAGGGATCTGTCACCCTGCTGCTGAGACATGTCAACTCCCAACGTACAACACCCACCTCTTCATTGAATGTTCTGTAACTTTACACATGGACTACACACTGCCCTGTGATCCTTTCTCTTATTCCACTGGTCCCAATTATGTATATTTAATTTTCACATTTTCACATTCTATTATCATTGTCTATACATGATGATATTGTTTATTTTACTTTTTCTTACATTAATGTACATTTTGTATCATGAATTCTGTTTTAGATATTCTGCGACCTTTTGATAAAGACCCTGGATAAGTCGATGGCACACTGATGTAAGAAAGGACACAAGGAGAACACACTGATGGTAAAAACGGACACACATATGACACACTAATGGTAAAACTAGGACATGGATGACACATAGATGGTAAAAAGCAAACACATGGATGACACACTGATGGTAAAAACGGATACACGGATGACACACTGATGGTAAAAACGGACACATGGTTGACACACTGAGGGTAAAAACGGACACACGGATGACCCCCTGATGGTAAAAACGGTCACATGGATAACACACTGATGGTTAAACTTTCTCTTCAAGAAAGCCTACAGCCTGCAATAACCATTCTGCCGCCTCGCTATCGCCAGAGCCGCCACCTTGCCATCGCCAGAGCCACCGCCTCGCCATCGCCAGAGCCGCCGCCTCGCCATCGCCAGAGCCGCCAGCTCGCCCCTACCTTCTGCCTCTTCCCCACTATCCCATAGAATGTAAGTCCGCAAGGACAGGGTCCTCTCCCCTCTGTTCCAGTCCGTCACTGTAAACCTGCTTACTGTAAACGATATCTATAACCCTGTATGTAACCCCTTTCTCATGTACAGCACCATGGAATTAATGGTGCTATATAAATAAATAATAATAATAATAATAAAACTAGGTACACGGATCACATACTGATGGTAAAAGTGAACACACTAATGACACAGTGAAGGAAAAAACGAACACACTCATGTGACACTGATGGTAAAAACGGACACGGTGATGCACAACACTGATTACACCATTGTTTCTCATACGTGTTTAATCATGGACATGTCAATGAGCTCTTAGAAGACGGTTTTTGCAATTATTTTACTGCAAGAAAAACTGCAGCCAGATGGTTGCAGCTTAAAAGGGAATAATAATTTTTTGTAGTGTTTTTTTATCCCCAGTTTTAGTGTGTCCTCTGGTGCATCCTTTATGGAAAAAACTAACATAAAAACTACTGAGCTTCATGCAGCTTTTGAGCCAGAGACAAACATGGCTCCAGTAGTAGGAAGTACAGAGTATTACCTTCCTTCTATATCTCTTATTCTATTTCAATCCATTCTAAGATTCGCTCAAAACAACTGCATTAAATTGTGACATTAAGTAAAGCAGCATTGTAATGTATGGGATGGACTTCAATCACATTTTAACATAAGCAGCCTGTAGAAGGCTTAAATATTCACTACAACAACACACAACTCAGAGATAAGACAGATCTGGCTGGATGACTGACACTGCACGGTGAGAACTGGCTCCGCTGATATTTACACCTGTTATGTCACTTAATATAATATAAGCATGTAATATAAATGTAAGAAACATTTTTAGGTGCACTGATTATATTACATTGCTGTTATTTATATCTGAAATCTATAATGGGTATTGTGGTTTTGCAAGCTAATTTCTGACAATTATTTATCCATTCACTGATTCATTTTAGCACAATAGCAGGCTGCCATGGATTGTAGCCTTCGCGTAAAATTACAGACAACTGAAATGAAGAACATTGACAATCAAGTAACTTTGGTAATTGACGGTTTAGATATATTAGGTATAAAGGTAAGCTGACAGATTTATTGCCGGAAAGAAGGACAAGTGCAAGAATCTGAGCGATCAAGACAGTGACATGGCTCAGTCAGGGATTTGATCTGCTTTCATGTTGCTCCGTGGTCAGTTTCACAGTATGCTGAGCTATTGCTTTTTCTTCCCTGTCCAAATGCTGATGGTTCCAATTTTCTTTGTTCTCCCTTCTTGGTTTTCTCTTTCTCCTAGTGTTTTCCATTTATCTGTTGTGGTCTGTCCAGTCACTTTCTGGGCTCAGATTTATATGCTCATTCTTCCCTGCACTTCCTTGCTGGCTATACCTCTAATTGGTCTTTGGTTTTGGAGTTCCAGACCTTGAGCAAAGGGGTTTACCTTGCATGGTAAACACCAACTGAATTCCTGCAGTGAGTCTGTTTATTTTCCTTCTCAGTTCATCTTCCTTTCACCTCTTTAAGTTTCTGGGAGGTAGCATTTGTTCTTTTTCTTTTGGCTCTCTATAGCATTTTCTTTCTACCTTATATGAACATGTTTTGATTTTCTCACCCTGGGTTTTTGTATGTTCATGCACATTTTTTTTCTTTTGATGGCAGTGTGTTGTGGTCTCCCCTCCGGGGCCTCAAGATGTATGAGGAACCTCTTGATGGTCTTTTGGGGAACCAGGTCCAAGGTGGTGTTTTTGAGTTGTGCGGCTACGTTTTTTTTTAGTTTGTACAGGGACCAGTTACTTGCAGGTTCAGCGTCTCTCTGTAGTAGGTGTTCCCTGTTATCTTTACCTGTGAGTGAGGGTGTTTTACATATATGATAGAAAAGGAGGCACCATCGAATAAACTAATTTCAAATATGAAAGGGATCCACCTGCAGTATGTCTAAACATAGATAAGTACCAAATAAAGACAAGGAGACATACAAAAAAGCATTGATCACCTTAAACACTGTAACAAATTTTATTAGTACACATCAACCCACAACAAGATATATAAAAGCATGTAAAATACAAAATGGTTACACCATGTGTAGCCAACACGTATAGGAGTAACGGTTTACCTAATAACACCGAGAGGTCATATATGAAAAAATGCAGTACAATATACGGTGACGGTGATAAATTCTATGTCTTAACACTAGGACTACTGGACTCGTGAACCCTGACTAGAACTATTGCAAGTAAGTAGTCAAAATGACTATACCAGTAGTCCTAGTGTTAATCAAAAAAGTACTTTTTGGATGGAAAATTCTCTCCAAAACGTAAGAAGGTATACGTGGCTGATTCAAGATTATGAAGATTGGCACCAAATACAATATTATTAAGAACCCATACACATATAGAGCAGTTGGGGATAAATATGAAAATATTCAAATTTATATATATATCAAGATAGGTATCCAATACAGTCATTCATGAGTCCAAGATAATAAACCGTATGGAGAGTAAATTATACTCCTAAAAATACGTTACCAATCAGGTCCCAACATCAAACCAGACCAGCTCACAAAACCTCATGCATTATATATGATCAAAGAGGAGCAGGACTAAACCAGCTCCTGCAAGCCTGACGCGTATCGTCACTATTGTGACTTCATCAGGACCAAGTGAGAGAGTATGTCTTATGCCCTTCTTTTGTCCTTCGATATTATAAACTTTTACATAAAGAGATCTGAAAATTGTTTGAAATTCTAATTCACAGGTCTTGGTGAATTTTTCACAAAAATAAAATGGTCGTGCTAATAAATTTGTGTGATCTCAATATCGAGGGGAAGAGGAAGGGTTGGTGGGAAAACTTGACTACAAGAATAATCCATCATTACCTTAGTTTATCAGGACTGATAACTATCTAGCTGGACTTTATGAGGGGGCCTAATTCATTTAGAGGTGCATGCCGCATAATGAATTAGAAGCACCTAAGCATCCGATCAGAAATCTTACTCCAGTCCCTGGCTAGAGTAAGATGTCTGACATGGAGACCACCACAGCTCGCCATGAATTAGACAAGCTGATTTGTCTCGCTTCAGCTCTGCCCATTTTGGCGAGGCTGGCGGAGACTGTCGTGAAAATGTCAAAAGTTCCAAAAATGTTTGCTCAATTTTGTGTTGTTCATAAATTTTGCAACTTTTCAAAGCAATTTACGACAGAATTCTGAAGAAATTGTGCTGGTGAAATGGCCCCTTAGTTTTAGTATGATCTGTAACTCTCCTAGTTTTTCTTCCCTTAGAACATATGATACCCAGATACATAACAACACTTTTCCATATTGAACCTCATCTGCCAAGTGGATGCCCTTACACTATTTGTCCAAGTCAGCCTGTAACATTTGAACATGCTGCATAGACTAACATATCACGTAGCTTCACGTCTTCTGCAAAATTAGAAAGGACAGAATTAATCCCATCTGCTATATCATTAATAACTAAATTGAATAACATTAGACCCAGTGCTCAACCTTGGAGAACATCACATTTTTACACGCATGAGCAATTTGGAGAAGCAATAATTCACCACATCTCTTTGGAAGCACTCTTTGAGACAGTTTTTCTTCCGGTTACAATCTTTACTTTCTAGTTATATCCACTGAAAAAGGATTCTGTCAGAATGACTGTTCAACACCAGCTATGGTGCTTGGTGCACCCTTGGTGTGGCCAAATAGTTCAGTGCACCTTTCAACCCACTTGTTTTTCATCTTAAATTTTTGACCATTTTATTGTAAACGGAGAGAAGCAAACAAATATTTTTGAAATAACAGAATTGCAGGTTTTCAGGTTCGGTTGCAAAAATTATGTGATTTATACCCAAAGGCCGGAGTCACTCTAAATGTACTAAAAATCAGTCTGAGTCTCCCTGCCGAGATTAGCACGAGTGTAATGTAAGTGTCATGCGAGTACAGTCCGTTTTTTCACACCTAGCATCCGATTTACATCCGAATGCAGTTTGATTGCTATCTGATTGCAATACGATTTTAATATGAGATTTTACATAGAGCAGTTCTCCATGTCATTTACAGTTTTCAAAGGAAATATTCATCAAAACACACATACTGTATATACTGTATATTTTGTAGCCACGAAAACCTCTCTGACATATTTCCATCAGCAGAAGGGGCTAGCGTTAGCCCATATAACACTTCCCTTGAGAAAGCGGTCGATTAGGGACGCGAAATGCGCGTCGGGGGGCTTTTTCACATACCCAGCCCAGGACCCTCCTACCCCTGCCAGTAGTAAGTGTCTGCTGACTCTTTATGCGGTCACTATTACCTCTTTGTGGGGTTGTGCATATTAAGGGTCCTTTCCTAGATGGTAGGCATACTTACCTGTGCCATAGTACTCCTTGCACATGCACCTTATGATGAGACTGACTGATAGGCATTAATGGATTAGGGCTATTGGTGGGTCCTGGTTACCCTGGTGTGTTGTCTTTGCACATGTATCACTTTATTTATGTCTTTAAACGTATGTAAATAATATTATGTGAATTTTCAATAAATTTTGATATTTTTACCTCATACATACCTAGTACAACTCCTATTCCTCCTCTTAAGTATGTATATTTTGTGTGGTGAATTGTCAATTAGTCGATGGGAGGTATGTGTCACAGAGATGGCCTGTCTCTGTGACGTAACTGTGGCGCCCCAGGGTCCTGGTTATTACAGTATCATTGCTTTCCTCACAGGGAGAGGGAAGAAAGGATAACTGTCACCAGGTAAACACAAGCATGCAACACATTCACACTCCAGGCCACCAGGGGGAGCTTTTGATCCTATTTACTAGGTGACTCCCTATATATATGGTAGTTTGTAGGGAAAGTTAGTGAGTTCTTGCCAGGAAGCAGACTGGATCAGTCTGAGGCAGAAGAGGGTGTATGGAGCTGTGTAGCCACAGTGCTGCAGCTCCTGGAAAGAGATAAACAGAAAGCCGAATATATTGCAGTGAGCATGTAGGAGAGCGAAGCACAGGAGAGGAACACCAGTGGGAGACCAGCCACGGCAGGCTGCCTCCTTCTGAGGGGCAGAGACTGGTAGCCGGAACACCGAGGTTGTAAGGGCCTCTACGACTTACATCAGAGACCAGCAGGACAGCTGAACTCCAAGTTACCTGTCCGCCTTAATACCCAGGAGGCATGGTGACACCATTAGAGCCCAGGGCATGCTAGAGTCCCTATAAACAGGCTCAAGTCACCAGTCATACAGGTTGTGTCCTATCCTATACGGGGGAAAGAGAGAGAACATCTGTGAGGACCTTATCTGAAGCCATGGGCAGTAAGGGACTACAACACCATCGTGCTAGAGGAAGGCTTTGATTTCCACCTGGATAAGGGGACTCCTAACTTGCCTCCAATCCGGCCAGACCCTGCCTGCCCTGTGATCTGTGGCCCTCGACTGTGGCTGCCAGAAGTCTTCAGTAAACAAGCTAAAGAGATTGCAAACCTGTGTCCTCATTCCTTACTGCGCCATTCACCAAATTCCATCTTCGCACCGGGAGCCCTGGGGAGACACTTCACCTGTGGGAAGTTATACCATCTAGCTGCCATAACATCACCCCAAAGGACCCCTTAAAGCAGCGTCTGTCCACACTTACCGAATACCACAGGTGGCGTCACGAACATAAACTTTATTCCCTTTAAAGACCTTTCCCTTTTACATGGGCGTCCAGGGCCATGTCTCTGGTCGCCACCATGACATCCCCCTGTGAAACATCAGACCCGGTGCCGAGTACCCCACGGCCCAGGTGGGGCGACTCATTTTAGCGTCACGAACAGGATGGACTGACCCAGCAAATCTGGTCATGTGCGCCTAAAAACTGTGCCTGAACTGTGCTTTATTGAGAGACTGTGTAATGTAATTTGCCACCAAAACCGCTGCCATTAGAGCACCATGTGGCGAGCAGGAGGAGTGAGGATGTTGTTGTGGGTGGAGTATGTAAAAATGGCGTGAAAGTAGTAGCCGTCCCTCACAGATACTACTAAGTCTGAAAGATATGCCCATCAATGAAAGAGATCCGCCTCCTAGTCTGGGATGGCGGGGGGAGGAGAAGAGACCGTCTAGAACAGTAAGACGCCGAAGAGAACCTGGTTGGCAAGATGGTGAGCGGAGGTCACCCGAAGGAGGGGGAGAAAGCCTGCAGCTGTCCCAGCCAATTGGACGAAGAGGAGACCCCACCTTCGCTGATGAACCCGGAGGCTCTCGGCGCAGAGTGGGAAGAACTATGTCGTCAGCTCCAGTGATCTTGGTACTGCACAGCCACAAACGACCGGGTGCAGCAGCGCAGCCAACCCCTGGAGCTCAAGCCTGCAGCAGAGGAGTCCGGCACCGGAGACAATGCACCGGCAGATAAGAACACCAACCCTGCTCCGGTCATTGAGGACACCCTGGTATTGCCCATAGACGCCCCGCCACCACTACCACCCGGCCAGGTGTATAGTCTCCTCGAGTGGGAACACCCTGGGAGACCTTAGAGACCACTGATTCCCCGCTGCAGCTGACGAGGAAAGCCCTAGAAGTGCAAGGAGAATGGGTGACCTTTCAGTGGAAACACACCAGCACCGACCTGATTGGGTTCCCCAGGGAGGCCCAAGCTGAGGGGGAGTAGTTGGAAACAATTAGCCGGGATAAAGTTTTTGATTGAATTGAGTATTAAATTGCACTACCTCCATATTAAAAGACTTGAATATTGTTTGTACCCTTAAAGGGAATGTTGACTTGTTGCACTTTGCTAAAATAATATCCAAAGTTAGTTAGAACTGTACTTTATATGCCAGCTAGTTAACCCCTTCCCGACATGCGCCATACTAGTACTGCTCTGCGGGAACTGAGTTCCTGCAAACTGCAGTACTAGTACGGTGGCACGATCGCGCGGCCTCACGATGAGAACCGTGGCAAATATGTGCTAGTGTCAGCTGCATGTAACAGCTGACACCATGCAGCCATGCCCACGATCGGTGCTAGCGCCAATCGTGGGCATTTAACCCCTCTGATGCCGCTGTTAGTAGTGACAGCGGCATAGAGGGGCATCACGCAGGGACAGGGGCTCCCTGCGCTCTCCCACTGAAACAACGTGATGCAATCACATTGTTCGGTTGTTCTACAAGGAGTCCATGGATCCAAAATGGCCACCGGGCTCCTTCCGGGTCCTGAAGTGAGGTGGCTTCACGGCGCCTGCTGAGAAAGGGCGCCGGAAAGCCTCCTGCACTGCCTGTCAGATCACTGATCTGACACAGCGCTATGCAAAGTGTCAGATCAGTGATCTGAAGTAATATAGTGATGATAGTGATGTCTCACCCTGGGACAATGTTAAAAAGTAAAAAAAAAATAGAATGTATGAAAAAAAAAATCCCCAAATGAAGAAAATAAGAAATAAATATTTTCCAATAAATCAATTTATTCATGTAAATAAAAAAACAATAATAAAAGTACACATATTTAATATCGCCGCATTCGTAAGGACCCGCTCTATAAAACTATCCCACTAGTTAACCCCTTCAGTGGACACCACAAAAAATAAATAAAAAACGAGACAAAAAACAATGCTTTATCATCATATTGCCGAACAAAAAGTGCAACAAAATGTGATAAAAAAAGGATATAAATTAATACGTAACCCTGAAAACGTCATCTTGTCCCGCAAAAAAAAGCCATGATACAGCCTCATCAGCAGAAAAATAAAAAAGTTAGCGCTTTCAGAATAAAGCGATGCAAAAACAATTATTTTTTATATAAAATAGTTTTTATTGTGGAAAAGCGCCAAAACATAAAAAAAGAGGTATCGCTGTAATCGTACTAACCCAAAGAATAAAGCTGCTTTATCAATTGTACCACACGCAGAACAGTATAAATGCCCCCCCCCCCCTAAAAGAAATTCAGGAATTGCTGTTTTTTGTTCATTCTGCCTCCCAAAAACTAAATAAAAAGCGATCAAAAAATGTAATGTGCCCGAAAATGGTACCAATAAAAATGTCGAGAAATGATCCAGCTGCAGGCGGAGTTGGTTCAAACTTTGTGAGACTTTATTAGACAACTAAAACAATATATCGTTCTTCAAAAAAGTCTTTGCATAGCAAACACCTGGCACACCAGTAAGGAGGATCAACGCGTTTCAACTATGAAGTTTTACTCATGATCTATCTAATAGTGCAATGAGAACATATATATAGTGTGCACAAGACATTGATTTAACAGACAATTAAAAATGCAAACAAGCATGTATAAATGTATAAAGAAGTAATCATCACCGGTTAAGAATATCATAGAAATAACTTAAATTGACATAGTAAATACCCTTAAGGAACATTGCTTGAACACTACTTAAACATTAATTAGTATTGCTTTATTAAATCATGTCTAGCATTAAGGCCATAGGGAATACGTGTGTCAAGCATAAACATCTAATACGTTTCCCGATTGAAAAGTTTCAACATTTTCAGTGTTGCAGTTAATAATTAATCATGTATATCAAATTCTTTACGATTATGAAAAGATGAGAATTTGTTTGTTTTGTGCACATAGTTAAATGTTTTGCGGCGAGTGGCTCCACATCTAAAAAACCCTGTGGCGTTGAGCCAAGTAGCTCTATTAGTATCCCGTAGAAAGCTAGAGAATAGACTTGGGGACAGGATCGAGCCCAAAGTGGGTGCTCATTTAGCAACAAATTTGATATCGTTCTGTGTTAGAATTCGTTTTAATTTGTCATCTTGTTTTAACATGGGTAAATGATTTTTGACAATGTCCACGATCTACCTATACTGTGAGCTATATGGGGTACTGAATACTACATTATTGTTACTTTTTTGTGGACTATTATAAGTAGATTTATAATTTTGCGTCGTTAATAAGTTTTTGCGATCTACTTTAGAGATTTTTTTACGTGCTTTGTCCAGATTCCATTTAGGAAATCCTCTACTAGAAAGACGCTCACAGGTTTTATCTGTCTCTGCCAAAAAAACATCATTGTCAGAGCAATTCCTTCTTGTTCTAATAAGTTCACCATATGGAATGTTATTAATGACATGATTTGGATGGGCAAGAATTGGCTCTAAGGATTGAATAACTTGAGGTCGGTTTTCTATAGGGAGTAATCTCAACGGTATGTTTTAATGTGTTGCCTGAGAGATTCAAATCCCAAAAAATTAATATGTTTTTTCTGAAAAAAAAATGGGTGAATTTTAAATTAAAATTATTGTTATTTATGTGATCAACAAATTTAGTCACCTCCTACTGTGAACTCCTCCATACTAGGATCAGGTCATTCATTCCCTAAAATACACAATAATGTGTTTCCTCCCCCAATGAGACCAATAGTTGCAGGTATTGGTTCCATAGGGGAGAGATTGGGATCCTGGGTGGACCATTATCTGCAACCATTGGTACAAAATACCCGTAGTTTCATACGGGACTCAAAATATGTAACCTCAGTTTTTGATCATTTTTACTGGAAGGAAGAATATGCATGGCTTACATGTGATGTGGTAGGTTTATATCCATCAATTCCTTATTCAGTGACATTGTCGAGTTTGTTATATCATTTGGATACATACTCTGCCTATAATAATGATACAAAAAGTTTTTTGATATCTGCAGTGGATTTTTTACTAAACCATAATTACATTTGTTTTGACAATAGGTTTTTTTAAACAATTAACGGGAGTGAGTATGGGCGCTAAATTTTCGCCTTCTCTAGCGAATATTGTTATGTTGAAATGGGAAGAGAGCCATATCTACAATGAAGATAATGATATATGCAAACACACTGTGTGGTATGGCCGCTATATAGATGACCTGATCCTAGTATGGAGGGGTTCACAAGAGGAGGTGACCAAATTGGTTGATCATAGTAACATAGTAGCATAGTAACATAGTTAGTAAGGTCGAAAAAAGACATTTGTCCATCCAGTTCAGCCTATATTCCATCATAATAAATCCCCAGATCTATGTCCTTCTACAGAACCTAATAATTGTATGATACAATATTGTTCTGCTCCAGGAAGACATCCAGGCCTCTCTTGAACCCCTCGACTGAGTTCGCCATCACCACCTCCTCAGGCAAGCAATTCCAGATTCTCACTGCCCTAACAGTAAAGAATCCTCTTCTATGTTGGTGGAAAAACCTTCTCTCCTCCAGACGCAAAGAATACCCCCTTGTGCCCGTCACCTTCCTTGGTATAAACAGATCCTCAGCGAGATATTTGTATTGTCCCCTTATATACTTATACATGGTTATTAGATCGCCCCTCAGTCGTCTTTTTTCTAGACTAAATAATCCTAATTTCGCTAATCTTTCTGGGTATTGTAGTTCTCCCATCCCCTTTATTAATTTTGTTGCCCTCCTTTGTACTCTCTCAAGTTCCATTATATCCTTCCTGAGCACCGGTGCCCAAAACTGGACACAGTACTCCATGTGCGGTCTAACTAGGGATTTGTACAGAGGCAGTATAATGCTCTCATCATGTGTATCCAGACCTCTTTTAATGCACCCCATGATCCTGTTTGCCTTGGCAGCTGCTGCCTGGCACTGGCTGCTCCAGGTAAGTTTATCATTAACTAGGATCCCCAAGTCCTTCTCACTGTCAGATTTACCCAGTGGTTTCCCGTTCAGTGTGTAATGGTGATATTGATTCCTTCTTCCCATGTGTATAACCTTACATTTATCATTGTTAAACCTCATCTGCCACCTTTCAGCCCAAGTTTCCAACTTATCCAGATCCATCTGTAGCAGAATACTATCTTCTTTTGTATTAACTGCTTTACATAGTTTTGTATCATCTGCAAATATCAATATTTTACTGTGTAAACCTTCTACCAGATCAATAATGAATATGGTGAAGAGAACAGGTCCCAATACCGACCCCTGCGGTACCCCACTGGTCACAGCGACCCAGTTAGAGACTACACCATTTATAACCACCCTCTGCTTTCTATCACTAAGCCAGTTACTAACCCATTTGCATTCTCATTTTGTGTACCAACCTCTCATGCGGCACGGTATCAAACGCTTTGGAAAAATCGAGATAAACCACGTCCAATGACTCACCGTGGTCCAGCCTATAGCTTACCTCTTCATAAAAACTGATTAGATTGGTTTGACAGGAGCGATTTCTCATAAACCCATGCTGATATGGAGTTAAACAGTTATTCTCATTGAGATAATCCAGAATAACATCTGTTATGATCTGGTGGTTAGAACAAATAGTTGACCTGGTAGTTAGAGCACCAGAAAAGACCTGATAGCACATTAATACAGGACCAGCTCTGTGAAGTGGAACCTCTGCTGACCGCAATCCCTAATCTTATCACGTACACTAGAAATAGCCGTGGAGCGCTCCTATCATGACCTAGGCGCCTCGTCACAGCCTCAGAACTAGCTAGCCCTAGAGATAGGAAAAATAAGCCTATCTTGCCTCAGAGAAAATTCCCCAAAGGAAAAGGCAGCCCCCCACATATATTGACTGTGAGTAAGATGAAATCACAAACACAGAGATGAAATAGATTTAGCAAAGAGAGGCCCGACTTACTAAACAGACAGAAGATAGGAAAGGTCACTTTGCAGTCAGCACAAAACCCTAAAAAAGCCACACAGAGAGTGCAGGGAAAAATACCTTCCGCACCGACTAACGGAGCGGAGGCGCCCCTCTGCGTCCCAGAGCTTCCAGCAAGCAAGGCAAAAATCACATAAGCATGCTGGACAGAAAAAAATAGCAAACAAGAAAAAAGCAAAACTTAGCTTCTGCTGGAGAAAACAGGTAACCAGGAAGATCCAGGAGCGAACTAGACCAATGCTACAACATTGACAGCTGGCATCAGACAAGGATCCAAGAGGAGTTAAATAGAGCAGCCCACTAACGAATTAGCCTTGTCACCTGTGGAAGGAAACTCAGAAACACCCACAGGCATCAGAGAAAGTCCATGGACAGAACCAGCCGAAGTACCATTCATGACCACAGGAGGGAGCCCGAAAACAGAATTCACAACAATCATCCCTCAGAAACCCTTCAAATATTTTACCAACAATAGAGGTTAGACTTACTGGCCTATAATTTCCAGGTTCACTTTTAGAGCCCTTTTTGAATATTGGCACCACATTTGCTATGCGCCAGTCCTGCGGAACAGACCCTGTCGCTATAGAGTCCCTAAAAATAAGAAATAATGGTTTATCTATTACATTACTTAGTTCTCTTAGTACTCGTGGGTGTATGCCATCCAGACCCGAAGATTTATCTATTTTAATCTTATTTAGCCGGTTTCGCACCTCTTCTTGGGTTAGATTGGTGACCCTTAATATAGGGTTTTCATTGTTTCTTGGGATTTCACCTAGCATTTCATTTTCCACCGTGAATACCGTGGAGAAGAAGGTGTTTAATATGTTAGCTTTTTTCTCGTCATTTACAACCATTCTTTCCTCACTATTTTTTAAGGGGCCTACATTTTCAGTTTTTATTCTTTTACTATTGATATAGTTGAAGAACAGTTTGGGATTAGTTTTACTCTCCTTAGCAATGTGCTTCTCTGTTTCCTTTTTGGCAGCTTTAATTAGTTTTTAAATATATAAATAACATATAAATAACAATAATTTTAATTTAAAATTCACCCATTCTTTTCAGAAAAAACATATTATTTTTTTGGATTTGAATCTCTCAGGCAACACATTAAAACATACTGTTGAGATTACCCCCTATAGAAAACCGACCTCAAGTAATTAAATTCTTAGAGCCAATTCTTGCCATCCAAATCATGTCATTAATAACATTCCATATGGTGAACTTATTAGAACAAGATGGAATTGCTCAGACAATGATGTTTTTTGGCAGAGACAGAGAAAACCTGTGAGCGTCTTTCTAATAGAGGATTTCCTAAATGGAATCTGGACAAAGCACGTAAAAAAATCTCTAAAGTAGATTGCAAAAATTTATTAACGATGAAAAATTATAAACCTACTTATAATAGTCCACAAAAAAGTAAAAATAATGTAGTATTCAGTACCCATATAGTTCACAATATAGGCAGATCGTGGATATTGTCAAAAATCATTTAACCATGTTAAAACAAAATGACAAATTAAAATGAATTCTAACGAGAGTTGAGCGACTTTTACTTTTTTAGGATCGAGTTGGGTTTCGCGAAACCCGACTTTGTCAAAAGTCGGGACGGGTGAAATCGGCCGATTATTGCGAAAAGTCGGGGATCGACCGAAACACGAAACCCAATGCAAGTCAATGGGGAATCAAAGTCGGCAGTGAGTGGAGGCCAGGAAAACACCTACAGTGCCCATTTTTATGCCAAAAACATCAATTCTTATTTCTTAAGCTTGTCAATCTTAATTTGCTTTATAATAATAGTTAGGCATTGAAAACAGGGGGTCATTTGGCTAAAGTTGTGGGGGTAGGGCTGACTCAAGATTTTAGTGGGCCCAGGGAACACAGACTACGTCACGGCGGTGGACAGGGCCGTATTTCCCACTAGGCACTTGAGGGCACGTGCCTAGGGCGGGGACAATGCAGGGGGGTGGCACCTGAGCAAGTTAAAAAAAAAAAAAAAAATGTTAAAGTCCGGGGGTCCCCCCGCCCACCCACCTCAATCCCAGCTGCTGCGGGGGGAGGGGGTCTTGGGCGCAAGGCCGCCATCAGGGCATTGCTGCCCTGACTACTGTATGGGGCAGAAATGGGTGCTGTACCTTTAAGCAGCAGCAGCCCAAGTGCATCATGGTCCCCCTGACGCCGGTCATGTCACACGCTGCGCGCTCTTCTTAAGAGCACTGGAGCAGACTGCAGAGAAGCAGGTAATTTTTGTGGGAGAAGATACTGAAGTCGGCGGTGAGCAGGGAGAGGAGGAGGCGGGCAGTGTGTGAGGACTCAGAGGAAGCTGCAGAGAGGAGTGAGGTGAGAGAGGAGACGGGAGTCTGCTGATGTGAGTGAGTGAGGAGAGGGGAGGCTGCTAAGGGGAGGGGATGAGAGGCTGGTAAGGAGAGGAGAGGCTGGAGAGGAGAGGCTGGAAAGGAGAGGCTGGAAAGAAGATGAGAGGCAGGAGAGGAGAGGCTGGAAAGGAGAGGAGAGGCTGGAAAGGAGATGAGAGGCAGGAGAGGAGAGGCTGGAAAGGAGAGGAGAGGCTGGAAAGGAGAGGAGATGAGAGGAGAGGAGATGAGAGGCTGGTAAAGAGAGGAGAGGCTGGAAAGGAGATGAGAGGCAGGAGAGGAGAGGCTGGAAAGGAGAGGAGAGGCTGGAAAGGAGAGGAGATGAGAGGCTGGTAAGGAGAGGAGAGGCTGGAAAGGAGATGAGAGGCAGGAGAGGAGAAGCTGGAAAGGAGAGGAAAGGCTGGAAAGGAGAGGAGATGAGAGGCTGGTAAGGAGAGGAGAGGCAGGAGAGGAGAGGCTGAAAAGGAGATGAGAGGCAGGAGAGGAGAGGCTGGAAAGGAGAGGAGAGGCTGGTAAGGAGAGGAGATGAGAGGCTGGTAAGGAGAGGAGAGGCTGGAAAGGAGATGAGAGGCAGGAGAGGAGAAGCTGGAAAGGAGAGGATAGGCTGGTAAGGAGATGAGAGGCAGGAGAGGAGAGGCTGGAAAGGAGAGGAGAGGCTGGTAAGGAGAGGAGATGAGAGGCTGGTAAGGATAGGAGAGACTGGAAGGGAGATGAGAGGCAGGAGAGGAGAGGCTGGTAAGGAAAGGAGAGGCTGGAAAGGAGATGAGAGGCAGGAGAGGAGAGGCTGGAAAGGAGAGGAGAGGCTGGAAAGGAGATGAGAGGCAGGAGAGGAGAGGCTGGAAAGGAGAGGAGAGGCTGGTAAGGAGAGGAGATGAGAGGCTGGTAAGGAGAGGAGAGGCTGGAAAGGAGAGGAGAGGCAGGAGAGGAGAGGCTGGAAAGGAGAGGAGAGGCTGGTAAGGAGAGGAGATGAGAGGCTGGTAAGGAGAGGAGAGGCTGGAAAGGAGATGAGAGGCAGGAGAGGAGAAGCTGGAAAGGAGAGGAGAGGCTGGAAAGGAGAGGAGATGAGAGGCTGGTAAGAAGAGGAGAGGCTGGAAAGGAGATGAGAGGCAGGAGAGGAGAGGCTGGAAAGGAGATGAGAGGCAGGAGAGGAGAGGCTGGAAAGAGAGGAGAGGCTGGAAAGGAGAGGAGATGAGAGGCTGGTAAGGAGAGGAGAGGCTGGAAAGGAGATGAGAGGCAGGAGAGGAGAGGCTGGAAAGGAGAGGAGAGGCTGGAAAGGAGAGGAGCTGAGAGGCTGGTAAGGAGAGGAGAGGCTGGAAAGGAGATGAGAGGAGAGGCTGGAAAGGAGATGAGAGGCTGGTAAGGATAGGAGAGGCTGGAAATAAGATGAGAGGCAGGAGAGGAGAGGCTGGAAAGGAGAGGAGAGGCTAGAAAGGAGAGGAAATGAGAGGCTGGTAAGGGAGAGGAGATGAGAGGCTGTTAAGGAGATGAGAGGCAGGAGAGGAGAGGCTGGAAAGGAGAGGAGATGAGTGGCTGGTAAGGAGAGGAGAGGCTGGAGAGGAGAGGCTGGAAAGGAGAGGAGATGAGTGGCTGGTAAGGAGAGGAGAGGCTGGAGAGGAGAGGCTGGAAAGGAGAGGAAAGGCTGGAGAGGAGAGGAGAGGCTGGAAAGGAGAGGAGATGAGAGGCTGGTAAGGAGAGGAGATGAGAGGCTGGTAAGGAGATGAGAGGCTGGAAAGGACATGAGAGGCTGGAAAGGAGATGAGAGGCTGGAAGGGAGAGGAGATGAGAGGCTGGTAAGGAGAGGGGAGGCTGGAGAGGAGTAGCTGGAAAAGAGAGGAGAGGCTGGAGAGGAGAGGAGATGAGAGGCTGGTAAGGAGAGGAGATGAGAGGCTGGAAAGGAGAGGAGATGAGAGGCTGGAAAGGAGATGAGAGGCTGGAAAGGAGAGGCTGGAAAGGAGAGGAGATGAGAGGCTGGAGAGGAGAAGCTGGAAAGGAGAGGAGAGGCTGGGAAGGAGAGGAGAGGCTGGAAAGGAGAGGAGATGAGAGGCTGGAAAGGAGATGAGAGGCTGGAAAGGAGATGAGATGAGAGGCTGGAGATGAGAGGCTGGAAAGGAGAGGAGAGGCTGGAAAGGAGATGAGATGAGAGGCTGGAGAGGAGATGAGAGGCTGGAGAGGAGAGGCTGGAAAGGAGAGGAGATGAGAGGCTGGAGAGGAGATGAGAGGCTGGAGAGGAGAGGCTGGAGAGGAGAGGCTGGAAATGAGAGGAGAGGTTGGAAATGAGAGGAGAGGCTGGAAATGAGAGGAGAGGCTGGAAAGGAGAGGAGATGAGAGGCTGGTGAGGGGAGGCTGCTGAGGAGAGGAGATGAGAGGCTGGAGAGGGGAGGCTGCTGAGGAGAGGACATGAGAGGCTGGTGAGGGGAGGCTGCTGAGGAGAGGACATGAGAGGCTGGTGAGTGGAGGCTGCTGAGGAGACGACATGAGAGGCTGGTGAGGGGAGGCTGCTGAGGAGAGGACATGAGAGGCTGGTGAGGGGAGGCTGCTGAGGAGAGAACATGAGAGGCTGGTGAGGGGAGGCTGCTGAGGAGAGGACATGAGAGGCTGGTGAGGGGAGGCTGCTGAGGAGAGGACATGAGAGGCTGGTGAGGGGAGGCTGCTGAGGAGAGGACATGAGAGGCTGGTGAGGGGAGGCTGCTGAGGAGAGGAGATGAGAGGCTGGTGAGGGGAGGCTGCTGAGGAGAGGAGATGAGAGGCTGCTGAGGAGAGGAGAGGGGAGGCTGGTGATGGGAGTATGTGAGAGGCTGGTGAGGAGAGGCTGCTGATGTGAGTGAGGAGAGGGGAGGCTGCTGAGGAGAGGAGATGAGAGGTTGGTCTCATGCTGTATATGGGGAGGCTGTGTGGGGCTCATGCTGTATTTAAGGGGCTGTGGGGGGTTTAAAGATATATAGGGGGTGTCAGCATACTTAATTCTGCTCAATATTAAGTGATACAATTAATATTGAGTAGAATTATTTTCATGCTATTGGTTCGGCCTCCACAACAGTCATGGTCTTTCATCTGGCCCCTCAGGAAAATAAATTGCCCACCCCTGATCTAGAGACATGGAGTGAGAAGCCCACAGACAATAGCAACAGATTAGTCTGTTCTCTCACTAAATTACCCATCCAGCTCTTCAAACTATTCTCTCTGAAATGTCCCAGCATTGCAGAGATAAACTTCCCTGTTAGCAGTCTGAGTGATGCTGCCCGTAGTTTTGGTAGTATGAATCGACTGACAGGTTCCCATTAAAAACCTGTCAGCCAAACCTTGCAACCGTGGCAGAATCAACTGACCATGTACTGTGTATGAGATCCACCAGATTCTCACATGACAACTAATGGAAAGGTTTGCTAAGGCTACTTTCACATCAGCGATTTTCTCCGTTCGTGGCAGATACTGCAGTTTTTCCGCCTCTGTCGTGTAACATATCACTTACAGGCCGGCAACTCTGCGTTCGGCCTCATTTATTCCCTATGGGACTTGCGGACATGTGCAGCACTTGAGGTGAGACAAAAAAAACCACTGCTAGCAGCATTTTTTTTCTTGTTGCTGCAAATACTGCATTTGCCGGATCGCAGCAAAACCGCAAGTGCCGCAAGTCCCATAGGGAATGAATGAGGCCGAACACAGTGTTGCCGTAAGTGATCCGTTACGGATGCGGAAAAACTGCCGGATCTGCCGCAAATGTCAAATATCGCTGATGTGAAAGTAGCCTAAGTCACTGCCGATAGTGTCTGCATTAGTCACTCACCAATGGGGGAGGCAGCACGAAAAGTGCCTAGGGCAGCAGAAACTCTAAATACGGCCCTGCCGGTGGAGCAGGGAGAGGTAATTATTTAAACTTTGCAAGTGCTGTGATCCCGAGCAAGCAGGGGGGGCCCACTCGTTCACATTGGCACTGGCACAGGGCCCCTCATAGTACGGCGGTGTGTTTGACGGCGGGTAACGCCTCCCACCGGCAGAGACACTTTTGCGTACTATGAGGGGCCCTGTGCCAGTGACGTCGCCAACGAGTATGCCCCCCCACTTGATGAAGGATCCTGCACTTTCATCTGCACCTTCCTCTTTGTCCCTGTGTAAGGTGCATCAGGTGATATTAATTTTCGTAAAGGGCCATTATGAAACAGTGGGTCTCCTAAGCTGTTGTAGCCTATGCTGTGAGTGGATGGGCTGCCAAGCATTACGATGCACCACAATACCCCTGTCATAAGATGTCCAGGGGGGACTCCTGAAAAAGTGTTGCATTGAATGCAAGGCCTGCCCTGCTACCAATTCATATGCACCCTAATAAGCCTTGGAACCCACATAGTGGATAGGCCCATGAAAATCCATTTCACAATATGCATGTTGTACTTCGTTCTCCTTTGTTTTACACATTGGCGGCAAGGCCAGCCCTGCTGCAAAGTCAGTCATATGCACGTCATTAGGCTTTGGAACCCACATAGTGGATGTGCCCATGAAAATCCACTTCACAATGTGCATTTTGTACTCTCGTATTTTAGGATTGCGGAACGCACCAATTATATATATATGTATTAATAGGGGCGTTCGCAACCCGGGGTCCACCGTGCAGGAGAGGAACCAGCTGCTGGCAAATGGTGGTGCTATATGGCGGTATAAGCAAACTCTGTTAACCTGACAGAGGTACACAGCTACCAAACAGAGCAAAACTGTGGTCATGCAGTCAGAGAAACAGGCAAACAACTCCTCACCGGAGGTGCCGGTTTTCTAGGAGCTTATTTCAGCCAAACCCTAACCACATCCAGACATGACCACACTGGCGCTGAGCTCATAGACTTTGGTTTGATACTAGCGCATGGCCGTGTGGCCATGCGAACCTTTTATAGCTGTATCAGACAAGGACCTTCCAAGTGGTATAATAGGAACTGCTACAGTGCCTGAGTGTGTGACCCCCGACCTCTAATGAGAGGTCTTCCCATGGGCATGCTCAGTGTATGGAAAGCAGGACTTAGTCCCAGAAAATCCTGCACACCGCTGACCAGTACTGGCTACAAAAGCAGAACCTGGAAAGGCAGCAGTAACCCTTTGCACAGTATCAGGCTGAACGAGACGCTGGGACTGACGTCTCTGCTGAGCAGGCTCCACTCTAGCTGAAGCAGAATAGGAGACCGCAGCAGACATGGCTCTAGATTCCCCCTGTGCAGCGACGGGAACTTGACTCCTAACACCGTACTCCTTGGTTTTACACATTGGCGGCAAGGTCAGCCCTGCTGCATAGTCATATGCACCCCATTAGGCCTTGGAACCCACAAAGTGGATATGCCCATGAAAACCCACTTCACAATATGCATTTTGTACTCCCGTACTCCTTTGTTTTACACATTGGCAGGAAGGCGAGCCCTGCTGCGTAGTCAGTCATATGCACCCCAATAGGCCTTGGAGCCCACATACTGGATG
Organism: Ranitomeya imitator; assembly: GCF_032444005.1. Taxonomy (NCBI): domain Eukaryota; kingdom Metazoa; phylum Chordata; class Amphibia; order Anura; family Dendrobatidae; genus Ranitomeya; species Ranitomeya imitator. Next base: position 669,124,510 of record NC_091286.1, on the reverse strand, counting down.
GGCCCATGAAAATCCACTTCACAATATGCATTTTTTACTCCCATACTCCTTGGTGTACTCCTTGGTTTTACACATTGGCAGGAGGGCGAGCCCTGCTGCATAGTCAGTCATATGCACCCCATTAGGCCTTGGAACCCACATAGTGGATGGGCCCATAAAAATCCACTTCACAATATACATTTTGCACTCCCGTGCTCCTTGGTTTTACACATTGGCAGGAAGGCGAGCCCTGCTGCATAGTCAGTCATATGCACCCCATAAGGCATTGGAACCCACATACTGGATGGGCCCATGAAAATCCACGTCACAATATGCATTTTGTGCTCCATACTCCTTTGTTTATACTGTACATTGGCAGGAAGGCGAGTCCTGCTACATAGTCATATACACCCATTAGGCCTTGGAACTCACATAGTGGATGGACCCATGAAAATCCACTTCACAATATGCATTTTGTACTCCTGTACTCCTTGTTTTTACACATTGGCGGCAAGGCGAGCCCTGCTGCATAGTCATATGCACCCCATTAGGCCTTGGAACCCACATACTGGATGTGCCCATGAAAACCCACTTCACAATATAATAATAATAATAATTTTTATTTATATAGCGCCAACATATTCCGCAGCGCTTTACAAATTATAGAGGGGACTTGTACAGACAATAGACATTACAGCATAACAGAAATACAGTTCAAAACAGATACCAGGAGGAATGAGGGCCCTGCTCGCAAGCTTACAAACTATGGGGAAAAGGGGAGACACGAGAGGTGGATGGTAACAATTGCTATAGTTATTCGGACCAGCCATAGTGTAAGGCTCGGGTGTTCATGTAAAGCTGCATGAACCAGTTAACTGCCTAAGTATGTAGCAGTACATACACAGAGGGCTATTAACTGCATAAAGTGAATGAGAACATAATGAGAGGAACCTGTATTTTTTTTTATTTATTTTTTTTAAATAGGCCACACAGGGATCGTTAGGTTAATGCATTGAGGCGGTAGGCCAGTCTGAACAAATGAGTTTTTAGGGCACGCTTAAAACTGTGGGGATTGGGGATTAATCGTATTAACCTAGGTAGTGCATTCCAAAGAATCGGCGCAGCACGTGTAAAGTCTTGGAGACGGGAGTGGGAGGTTCTGATTATTCAGGATGCTAACCTGAGGTCATTAGCAGAGCGGAGGGCACGGGTAGGGTGGTAGACTGAGACCAGAGAGGAGATGTAGGGTGGTGCTGAGCCATGGAGTGCATTGTGGATGAGGGTAGTAGTTTTGTACTGGATTCTGGAGTGGATGGGTAGCCAGTGTAATGACTGGCACAAGGTAGAGGCATCGGTGTAACGGTTGGTGAGGAATATGATCCTGGCTGCAGCATTCAGGACAGATTGGAGCGGGGAGAGTTTGGTAAGAGGGAGGCCAATTAGTAGAGAGTTACAATAGTCCAGACGAGAATGAATAAGTGAAACAGTAAGAGTTTTTGCAGAGTCGAAAGTAAGAAAAGGGCGAATTCTAGAAATGTTTTTGAGATGCAGGTAAGAAGAGTGAGCCAGTGATCGGATGTGGGGGGTGAATGAAAGGTCAGAATCAAGGATGACCCCAAGGCAGCGGGCATGTTGCTTTGGAGTAATGGTGGAACCGCACACGGAGATGGCAATGTCAGGCAAAGGTAGGTTAGTAGAGGGAGAGAACACGAGGAGTTCAGTTTTTGACAGGTTTATTTTCACATAGAGGGAGGACATGATGTTAGAGACAGCGGTAAGACAATCACTGGTGTTTTCTAATAAGGCAGGCGTGAGATCAGGAGAAGAAGTGTATAAATGGGTGTCATCAGCATAGAGATGGTACTGGAAACCAAATCTACTGATTGTTTGTCCAATAGGGGCAGTATACAACGAAAAGAGGAGGGGGCCTAGGACTGATCCTTGAGGAACCCCAACAGTAAGGGGAAGGTGAGAGGAGGAGGAACCAGCAAAACATACAGTGAAGGATCGGTCAGAGAGATAGGAGGAGAACCAGGAGAGAACGGTGTCCTTGAGACCGATGGAGCGGAGCATAGTGAGGAGGAGCTGATGATCCACAGTGTCGAATGCTGCAGAGAGATCCAAGAGAATTAGCATGAAGTAGTGACCATTAGATTTAGCTGTTAGTAGGTCATTAGAGACCTTAGTGAGGGCAGTTTCAGTAGAGTGTAAAGAGCAGAAGCCAGATTGAAGAGGGTCGAGAAGAGAGTTCTCTGAGAGATAGCGGGTAAGACGGGAGTGGACCAGGTGTTCGAGGAGTTTAGAGATGAAGGGAAGATTAGAGACAGGTCTATAATTAGCGGCACAGTTTTGGTCGAGGGATGGTTTTTTAAGTAATGGATGTATGATGGCATGCTTAAATGAGGAGGGAAAAATACCGGAAGTGAGGGAAAGGTTGAATATTTTTGTTAGGTGAGAGGTGACAGCCGGGGAAAGGGACTGGAGGAGATGTGACGGAATGGGGTCACTGGTGCAAGTGGTCGGGCGAGAAGATGCAAGGAGCCTGATTACTTCTTCTTCTGTAACTGCGTCAAAGTCAGAGAGTGAACTAGATGCAGTGGGGGAGGGAGGACAGTGCATGGTATGAAGATATTGGGAGATGATTTCCTGTCGAATGTGGTCAATATGCATTTTGTACTCCCGTACTCCTTTGTGTTATATACTGGCAGGAAGTCAAGCCATGCTACATAGTCATATGCACCCCATTATGCCTTGGAACCTATATAGTGGATGTGCCCATGAAAATCTACTTCACAATATGCATTTTGTACTCCCATACTCCTTGGTTTTACACATTGGTAGCAAGGCCAGCCCTGCTGCATAGTCGTATGCAACCCATTAGGCCTTGGAACCCAGATTCTGGATGGGCCCATGAAAGTCCACTTCACAATATGCATTTTGTGCTCCATACTCCTTTGTGTGATATATTGGCAGGAAGGCGAGCCCTGCTGTATAGTCATATGCACCCCATTAGGCCTTGGAACCCACATACTGGATGTGCCCATGAAAACCCACTATACAATATGCATTTTGTACTCCCGTACTACTTTGTTTTACACATTGGCAGGAAGGCCAGCCCTGCTGCGTAGTCATATTCACCCCATTAGGCCTTGGAACCTACATTCTGGATGGGCCCATGAAAATCCACTTCACAATATAAATTTTGTGCTCCATACTCCTTTGTGTTATATACTGGCAGGAAGTCAAGCCATGCTGCATAGTCATATGCACCCCATTAGGCCTTGGAACCCACACACTGGATGGGCCCATGAAAATCCTCTTCACAATATGCATTTTGTACTCCCGAACTCCTTTGTTTTACACATGGGCAGCAAAGCCAGCCCTGCTGCGTAGTCATATGCAACCTTATTAGGCCTTGGAAACCACATACTGGATGGGCCCATGAAAATCCACTTCACAATATGCATTTTGTACTCCCGTACTCCTTGGTTTTACACATTGGCGGCAAGGCCAGCCCTGCTGCATAGTCATATGTACCCCATTAGACCTTGGAACCCACATTCTGGATGGGCCCATGAAAATCCACTTCACAATATGCATTTTGTGCTCCACACTCCTTTGTTTTATACATTGGCAGGAAGGCGAGCCCTGCTGCATAGTCATATGCACCCCATTAGGCCTTGGAACTCACATAGTGTTGGGCCCATGAAAATCCACTTCACAATATGCATTTTGTACTCACCAGTACTTTGTACTGGTGATCTAGTGGCAGTTACAGGACACATTGCAGGAGACAGATTTAGGAAGTAGGCCCAATGGAATGCCATACCCAATGTGTTGAAATTTTTGGACTTAAAAAAACAGTCAAAGGGGAATCTAAAATATAACGTTTAATTTAGACCATTTTAAAATAGAACGACACAACACACAAGGACAAACATGTACATTAACCATCAGTTAATCGGACAGTATTCTGGTAAGTCCAGAGGCAAATAATTTGTAGACAGACTTGTTCACTGCACAACCACCACGGTCTCAATTCAAAAGACATCTACTTAGGTAAAGCAAGAGAACCAAATGCATACATCCAATATGATATAAATGCTACTGTCAGAAAAGAAAAACAACATCTATAGGGCAGTAAATCAGTACCACTGATGATCACCCGTACTATGTGGTAACAGGAGGAAACACATAAGAGTAAAGGTACCTTCACACTAAGCGACGCTGCAGCGATACCGACAACGATGTCGATCGCTGCAGCGTCGCTGTTTGGTCGCTGGAGAGCTGTCACACAGACAGATCTCCAGCGACCAACGATCCCGAGGTCCCCGGTAACCAGGGTAAACATCGGGTAACTAAGCGCAGGGCCGCGCTTAGTAACCCGATGTTTACCCTGGTTACCAGCGTAAAAGTAAAAAAAACAAACACTACATACTTACCTACCGCTGTCTGTCCTCCGGCGCTGTGCTTCTCTGCACTCCTCTGCACTGACTGTGAGCACAGCATCCGGAAAGCAGAGCGGTGACGTTACCGCTCTGCTTTCCGGCCGCTGTGCTCACAGCCAGTGCAGGAGGAGTGCAGAGAAGCTGAGCGCCGGGGACAGACAGCGGTAGGTAAGTATGTAGTGTTTTTTTTTTTTTACTTTTACGCTGGTAACCAGGGTAAACATCGGGTCACTAAGCGCGGCCCTGCGCTTAGTTACCCGATGTTTACCCTAGTTACCAGTGAAGACATCGCTGGATCGGTGTCACACACACCGATCCAGGGATGTCAGCGGGAGATCCAGCGACGAAATAAAGTTCTGGACTTTCTTCAGCGACCAACGATCTCCCAGCAGGGGCCTGATCGTTGGTCGCTGTCACACATAACGATTTCCTTAACGATATCGTTGCTACGTCACAAAAAGCAACGATATCGTTAACGATATCGTTATGTGTGAAGGTACCTTTAGAATGGTCTCACCCAATTATGATGATGCCGCACACTAGAATGTGTCCCTCTGATCAGAAAAGAATCCAATGGGTCACTTTCCAATTCATTAGATTAGTTGTGTTTTAGGACCACCTCCCGTATTCAGGTCCAACTCCCTACGCATTTCATCCCAGGAGGAATCATCAGGGGACAGGGCAGTCAATCTGTGGTCATAATGATGGAGTGCCCCACCGTTATTGGTATCTCTAAGGAGCCTCTCATAGGCTCCTTAGAGAAAAATATAGAAAAATATGGAATATAGAAATATAGAATAGAGAAAAATATAAAAAATATATATATTGGGTACCCACTTTTTTCTTTAATTGATTGGTTATTAACCTTTTGCTAGATAGTATTTAAAAAAAATAGTCCCATCACAGCCTCCTTGCCCAAAATTCACTGGCCTATAACAGTTCAGAGCACGTTCACCATGGCTATCTAGTGGCAGTTAAAGGAGACATTGCAGGAGACAGGTTAAGAAGTAAGCCCAATGTAGGGGTGTGGTGTCTGACACTTGTAATGGAGTACATGGCCTGACAAGCAATTGCTAATGCGGGGGTAAATGTTTAAAAAATATTTCAAGGGGATCATGGACACCCTTGCCCAAAAATTGACTGTCTTTAGCAGCACAGAACACGTGAAGCCTGGTGATGTATTGGTGGAGAATGATGAGAGGTGGAGGAAGGCCTCATTAAATCCTATTCCCAATGGAAAGGAACAGGTCTCCTACACTTGTAATGCCCATAGACTAAGTACATGGGCTGTGAAACATTTCCCCATGGGGGTGAATTTTGTAAAGAAAAATTGTTAACGGGGATCATAATTTCTAAACACCTTGCAAAACTGAAAATTGGTTTCCTACACAGTTGCTGCAGGGAAGGTTCAGCTTTTTACTAAAAATATGGAGGACGAATCATTGGATGAAATGATCACGAAAAGGGGCATGGTGATGACAGAAATGGGAATGTAAATGATTAATCGCAGCGGTGGCTATGGGAGGTATGAGATCCAGGATACAGCCTACAATGATTAGTCATTTAGCCACCACCAATTACCATAATGTGCTTCATGCCCGTCAGAAGATCGCTGTAACGGATGCACGTGTTAGACTCGGCCTAAAAAATTCCTGTCAAAAATATTTTGCGTAAGATGGACGTGTCTCTCTAAAGAGCAAAGTGCAACATGTTCAAGAGATGCTGAATTAGAGAAAGCAGATCAGTGTGGTAGGAAAACCAAACAAAATGATGGATGCTTGTGAAAAAAAAAGTTTAAAGAGCAGTGCATTGTCCGTAACGGTAAACACACCCGTGGGACAAAGCTTCTTCATCTTCACCAATACATATTAGCAATAATGTCTAAATGTCACAGTCAACAATTCTTTTGTCTAGTGTAACAAACACTGTTAAGGGAAAGCCACAAAAAGGAACATAACCACAACTCTGGGAAACATCAGATTTCCTCTTTCCGAGATATGGACGATGATGGTATTGATGAACACTTTGAAATTTACTACATCCACACCAAGAGATGAAGATCACAGCTGCAAAAAATGTGCGAAAAAGGCTGTGATTGAATGTCTGGGAAATAATTTTCTCTTGGGCAAACTTTCCCTCTAACTAAAGTGGTCCCGAATGATGCATACACAGCTCTCATGTCTATTTAGCCTGAGATGGTTGAAAGATGATGTATTCTGTTTGGTCCATGTCCACTTTTTGAAAGCGAGCACAAAAGAAGGATGAATTAGCGGAAAGACGTGTGATTTTGGACGGTAAGGAGGTGATGTCAGGTACAGATAGGTAGATACGCTTGTCATCGGCGTACTGATAAGATTGCAAACCATACCATTACATCAGCTGGCCCAGGTCGAAGGTGTAGATGGAGAAGAGTAGGGGTCCTAGAACTGTGCCTTGGGGAACATCAAAAGACCGAGGTCAAGGTGAGGTGGTGGTTTGGGAGAGGGAGACACCGAATGTCCTCGTAACAGCCTGGTTGTTTTTTAAAGACTCTGCCAATAACCCCAAAAAGGCCATTTGCACCACCAACCATGCCCACATCAGCAGGGGTAGCAAAACTCCCATCCTAACCACCACAAGCATGATCAGGCACATTGCAGGAAAGCTCCCGACTTTGTGGGTTGAACACAAGGCTCCATGAACAATGTGTGCGGGTGATGCCACTGCTTCTTCCGATGTTGTGCGTGCAAGCCAATCCCCTGTCCATGCTGCATGCAATCATGCCTCATGCCCTGCATCTTCAGTTGCACACATACCACCATCAACCATGTCCTTGTCCCAGCGCACCATTCAGTTGTCCATATCCCAGTCTTTGGAACGAAAGTGGAAATACTGTTAGGGCTAGCGGAATGCACCGAGTAATAGGTAGATAGCTACAAGGTGCGTTCACAGCCCGGGATCCACCGTGCAGAGATATCTGCTGCTAAGTAAGGGCAGAAGGACTCTGAGCTCACACGTGGGTTAGACTTCACCCCGTGTGAACTGGTAGCAAACTCTGTTTCCTCACAGAGTCGTGCTGTGCACAAAGCTAATGCCCTAACTAGGCTAATTGCCCCCACTGACACTAGCTGCCTGCCTGAGTGTACAGTCCAAATGCTAACAGCTTCACACTACATAGAACTGAGTGGTATAGTATCCACTGGCATAAGCCAAAACACATTTGATACTAGCGCATGGCCGTGTGGCCATGCGAGCCTTAAATAGCTGCAGCACGTACAGGACCCTTCAAAGAAGGACCAATGGAATTGCTGCAGTACCTGAGCATGTGACCCTAGATCTCCACTGAGATATCTTTCCCTTGGCATGCTCAGTGTGTGCAAAGCAGGACTTAGACCCAGAAAAGCCTGCTCGCTGCAGATCAGTGCAGGGTACAGTAGCAGAGCCTGGAGAGGCAGTAGTAACCCTTTGCACAGTATCAGTCTCAGTGAGACGCTGGGAGCGACGTCTCCACTGATCAGGCTGCACTGCGGCCGATGCAGAATGGGAGACTGCAGCAGACACGGATCGAGATTCCCCCTGTGCAGCAGAGGAAACTCGACTCCTAACAAATACTCAGGCAATGCCACAGTACTAAATTCACACATTTCTCATCTGCAGGAGCTCAAAATGTTGCATTTTAGGCCCGTGTGAGGCCTAAGCTTTCAGCAACCTCATAGTGGTGACCATCACAATGTACTCGTTAACCAAACTGCCACAATTTTGCCCGGTCTGCCATCAGGACTTTACACAAGCAACGACATGTCCCACAACATTACCCGGGCCCTCAACAATGTTGTTACAGGGAAAGTGCACCTAACTACGGACACGTGAACAAGTGCTTGTGGGCAAGGATGGTACATTTCACTGATGGCACACTGGGTTAGCATAGAGGAAGCCATGACCCAGTTGGACATTGGGAGACCATGTTACAGATGTATGGAGACAGGTTGTGGAAGGCTTTGCATGTCATACTTAGGGTTTTGATTTTGAACTGTAGCCTCTGGGCAATTGGAAGTCAATGAAGGGCCTAGCACAGAGGAGAGGCCGGGGAATAACCGAGGGACAGTAGCACTACTCAGGCATCAGACTTTAGGAAAGATTGGAGTGGTGCAAGAGTACTAGAGGGGAGGCCAGATATTAGAAGGTTGCAATAGTGGAGGCGGGAGATCATGAGGGCATGCACAAATGGAAGGAAGGATATAATGGAACTAGAGAGAGTACAAAGGAGGGCAACAAAATTAATAAAGGGGATGGGAGAACTACAATACCCAGATAGATTAGCGAAATTAGGATTATTTAGTCTAGAAAAAAGACGACTGAGGGGCGATCTAATAACCATGTATAAGTATATAAGGGGACAATACAAATATCTCGCTGAGGATCTGTTTATACCAAGGAAGGTGACGGGCACAAGGGGGCATTCTTTGCGTCTGGAGGAGAGAAGGTTTTTCCACCAACATAGAAGAGGATTCTTTACTGTTAGGGCAGTGAGAATCTGGAATTGCTTGCCTGAGGAGGTGGTGATGGCGAACTCAGTCGAGGGGTTCAAGAGAGGCCTGGATGTCTTCCTGGAGCAGAACAATATTGTATCATACAATTAGGTTCTGTAGAAGGACGTAGATCTGGGGATTTATTATGATGGAATATAGGCTGAACTGGATGGACAAATGTCTTTTTTCGGCCTTACTAACTATGTTACTATGTATGTTACAAATATTTTTGCAGTTTCTTGGAATGTTCGGATCCTAGAACTGTTTTTGAGTTGTAGTAGGCAGGAAGAGGCAAGGACTTGGATATGTATATTGAAAGAGAGGGCAGAGTCGAGGATCACCCCGAGGCTATGAACATGCGGGACTTTTCGTGCCAGTGTGACATCCCGGCATGACAAAACATTACCCGTGCCCTCCAAGATTCTGTTATTGTCAAAGTCAACCTAAGCACAGACACGTGGACAAGTGTTTGTGGTCATGGATGGTACATCACACTAACAGCACACTGGGTTAACATAGTGGAAGCCAGGACCCAGTCAGACCTTGGGATGATGCACGTCCGACCAACCATGAGTATTACGGGCCCTTAGTCAATCTGGGTTGCCCCCACAGTCTTCAGCTACTCCACCTCCTTCTCTTCAGCCTCCATTTCCGCAAGTAGCACATCAGTCACAAGCTGGAAGCACTGCAGCATTGCCTCAGCCAAGCAGCAACAGGCTGTGTTGAAGCTAATATGATTAGGTGACAACCCACACAATGATGAAGATTTGTGGACAGCTCTGAAAGAGCAGGTCGATCTGTGTCTGACACCGCTGAACCTACAGCCAGCCATGGTTGAGTGGGACCAGGCTAAAACTTGGTGTCTGCTCCTTGTCGAGGCGAGCTCACACACGTGCCATGCCTGGCCCATGTGCTTAATCTCATTGTTCAACATTTTATGAAAAGCAACACGGAAGTTCCAGATGTGCTAGGAAAAGTACGAGGCTCTGCGTACACATTTTAGAAAGTCAGCTAGAGCTTCATCTGCCTTTGACGTGCTTCTGCATCAGTTGCAGCTTATGTCTCACCGACTGTTGTGTTATGTCCTCCCCATGCATTGGAACTCTACACTGCATATTTTGGAAAGGATTTGTGAGCAGAAGAGGGCAGTTGTTGCCTATCAGCTTCAACAAGGCCGTCGGTGTTCAGTTCTGAATTTACACATAAGATCTCATGAGTGGACATGGATGTCAGACATATGTACCATACTCCAAAACTTTGAGGAATTCACCAAGATGGTGAGCGGCAATGATGCCATAATTAACATCTCCATCCTGCTTCTCTGTGTTCTAATATTAATGTTACTGTAAAAGTCAGAAGGACGGTAAAACCTAGGATTTAGCGGTCAATCTGGACATTCACCGAGGCTGTCGGTAAAAGCTCAAAATGAAAAGTAAAATTGGACTTTTACCGGTGAAGTCTTGGTAAATGTTAACATTTCTCAACAGCGTTGGTAAAAGTCAGAAATATCTGGTGTGAAGATGGAACATCTGACTTTAACCAAGCGCTGTTGGTAAATGTGCACATTTACCACGGATTCTTGGTAAATGTAGCTGAGAAGGGTGTAATAAAAAGTGTAAGCCACTGCGGGCGAGGAAATGGAGGACACAGTGTTCAAAGTTTTTATAAATGTAATAAGAGTAAATGGGGAAAATATGGTAGTAACAATGAACTACATAGTTTTGAAGTTGCGTTATTCTTGTATTTGCATTAATTTATCTTTTTTGAGAAGTATTTTGATACATAAATGTTTTCTATTTGCATTTTCCTATTTGTCTTTGTTCATTTGCATTTTGAAGAATAAAAATATTTCTAACGATTAAGGCCTTCATCAGAGTCGAAAATTGCGTTTAGTTAACGTTTACCACCATCATCTGCTGGTCAGAATCAGAATTCTGTGACTCAAAGTTACTTTTACCAACACATGCTGGTAAATGTAAAGATTTACCAATTCGCCCAGGTAAAAGTCCAAAATCGTTCGTTTATATGGAATTCATCTGACTTTTACCAACGCTGTTGAGAAATGTTAACATTTACCAAGACTTCATTTTGAGCTTTTAACGACGGCCTCGGTGAATGTCCAGATTGACCGGTAAATCCGAGGTTTTACCGTCCTTCTGACTTTTACAGTAACATTAATATTTATAGCGTAAACATATTTACAGTTTCAAACACAACAGTCCTAAGTAACAACAATAATAATACAATAATTAAACAGAAATAAAAGTACCCTTCTCGTGACAGCTTAAGGTACCGTCACATTAAGCAACTTACCAACGAGAACAACAACGATCCGTGACGTTGCAGCGTCCTGGATAGCGATCTCGTTGTGTTTGACACGCAGCAGCGATCAGGATCCCGCTGTGACATCGCTGGTCGTCGCTGAAAGTCCGGAACTTTATTTGGTCGTCAGGTTGGCGTAATTCGTCCTGTTTGACAGCAAAAGCAACGATGCCTGCAATGTTTTTCCATGGAGCGAACAACCAGCGAGAACGATAAGTACGTCAGTGGATCGCGCCTGCATCGTTCTGCTGTTACAGTGTTTGACGTCTCCTAGCGACCTAAACAGCGACGCTGCAGTGATCGGCATCATTGTCTATATCGCTGCAGCGTTGCTTAATGTGACGGTACCTTTAGAATGTATACTAAATTATAACGATAACAATAATTAAAGCGAAAAAAAAAAAGGTGACAACACTGACAACTAAAAATCTACAATGAGGTGGGGGAAATAAAAACTTTAGGGGAATGTATTTACAATGATTTATTTGCAATATTACTGACGTTTGTCGAAAGTAGTGGATGCCTGAGGACAAGGAGGAGGGGGAGACAATGGTCAGTTGTGCTTTTGGTGAGAACATGGAAGTATCTACTGTTTGCAGTTTATGATGCATGGCTGAGTTCAGGTTACGCTGCCTTTCCCGTCACCCTCGCGTTCTCCAAATTTTGGTTGACAGCCAATACTGATTGGTGTTGTTGACACTTCTAGACCCATACTATAAGGGGAGGCAGACAGGTGTACTACAAGGTTGTTGGACGATAGGGCCCTACTTGCTGAATTATTTAAAAAAATACCATCTGAAAACGTTGGCAGAAGAGGTCACAGTTCGTGGGCCAAGTAAGGAGTACAGGTGAGAGAGACACAACTCCAATCCAGCAGAGGCAGTGCAACACTTACAAAGTTCAGGGAGAGTTTTTTCAGACCCTCCCATCTCTCTGAGGCATGGTGGACTCTCACAAGGAGTGCAAAGTTTGGGAAAATGCAGAGGGAGTACCTTGATGACCGTGCCAACGTCCTCTGTGCCCTTTAATTATTGTTTAGCAAAGCTGAACACGGAGCATGAACTGTTTCTCTCCACTGTGCATGTGCGCTGTACTCACGGTCATGGAGCGCACGGTGTCTCGCTCTCTGGTGGTCATTTGGGCACATGTCTCCTCGCTTTATGGCAGTACCACTATTATTGGTGGGAGAAAATGCCTTCATAATACAGAGACAGAGTACAACACCGTCCAAGTGTTCACACTCTGCTTCTCAGACTTTCTATGTGCGCAGTGACTGGCATTAGGCCGGAAAGGATGGTGGTAGTAGTAGTTGGAGTATTTAACACAGTCATGAAGCAGCCATAACAACTTGAAAGAGAAGTATTTTTAATGAGATACCACACAGTTCGATATGTGGCCTGCATTTTTTACTTATTTAAACTAAAATAGTGTACCGAACTAGGGTAACAGACAGCAAATACTGTGTAAAAAAGGCCTAAAATGCACTAACTTGGAGCACGCACATATATGAGTCGTGTCATTGAAATAACACACTGCCAAATAGGTGGGGTTTTATTTAAAAGCAAAATAGTGCTGTATATAATCAGACAGCAAAAAAAAAGTGGTCAACCGGCCAAAAATGCGCTAACTTGGAGCACGCAGATATATCAGGGCAGACACGGAAATACCACACTGGCAAATCTGTGGCCTTTAAAAAAAATTTATGAGAAATAGCGCTGTATAGAATTTGCGTATAACACAGGCAAAAAATAAGTATACCGGCTCCAATGCCCAAACTTGGAGCACAGAGATATGTGACGGCTGTAACAGAAATACCACACTGGCAAATCTGTGGCCTTTCAATTTTTTATGCTAAAAAGCGCTGTATAGAATTTGAGCATCACACAGCCAAAAAATAAGTACACCGGCCTCCAATGCCCAAACTTGGAGCACAGAGATATATGACGACTGTAACGGAAATACCACACTGGCAAATCTATGGCATTTCAATTTTTTTATGCGAAATAGCGCTGTACAGAATTTGAGTATCACACAGCCAAAAAATAAGTACACCTGTCTCCAATGACCAAACTTGGAGCACAGGAGATATATGACGGCTGTAACGGAAATACCAAACCAACAAATCTGTGGCATTTCAATTTTTTTTATGCAAAATAGTGCTGTTTGAGTATCAGACAGCCAAAAAATAAGTACACCGGCCTCCAATGACCAAACTTGGAGCAAGCAGATATATGAGGCCTTTTTCGGTGAATTTAAAACAACAAGAAAAAAGGGCACAAGGGTAGCACCCACAACTATGCTACATATGCCTGACAAACTATAATTTTTCAACAGGCCTCAGTCTGACAGAACAGACTGCATATATTTTTTTTTGGGGGGGGGGAATTTTTGGAGAAAAAAAATAGGTATATAGACAGTAAATAAGCTGCAGCAGCAGGCAGTTATGGAGCTTTGGGAAGGATGCAGTGGGATCAATGGATGCACATACAGTGCCTGCAGGCCTTGCACTGATGTGGATATGCTGTGCCCTGCCTGCCTAGCGCTGCAATATCAGAACCCACGAATTAGCCCTAAAAAGGAATGTTGGTTTCTCAGGAGTTGTGGATTTAACAGCTGCAGACCTACACTACCTCTAAATACCACGATTCTGACCCTATTTAGGCTCCAGCTCACCCTACTCCCGCTGCATCAGGAACAAAAGAATGCAGTGAGCAGGGCGGCGCCAGGTCTCTTATACTCGGGATGATGCTGTGCGGCCCAGCCAATCACTGCATGACCAGAAAAAAGATGGCTTCAGCGTTTCATGGCCTGACAGACAATCCCTGCACTGTGATTGGGTCTCTAAAGTCCACCAAAAATGCTGGGTGGAGACACCAGTTACCGCCGAATAATCCCGAAAATGCTTGCTGCTCGCCAAGTACACCGAGCATAGTGATACTCGGGCAAGTGACCAGTAGTGGCAGGCACGTTCACTCATCACTATTTAGTACATCTCTCTGCCTCTGGTAGAAGAGATTGAAAGTTCTCCTTGTAGCGTGGGTCTAGAAGTGTCACCAACCAGTAATGAGTGTCACCCAAAATTTTTATAATGCAAGGGTCACGTGAAATGCAGCGCAACATAAAGTCAGCCATGTGTGCCAGACTGCTAACAGGCAAGACTTCCATGTCCTCACCAACATGACGACTGACCATGCTGTCCTGCTCCTCCTCATCCTCCTCTTCCCTTTCCTCAAGCCATCTGAACAGACGGTATGACAGCTGTGTTTGTAATACTGGTTATAGCGCATGAAAGTAGCTCCTGTTCTTCCTCCTCCATCTCATTGACTACCAATACACATTGAGAAGACATGAGGCTGGGCGGAGTGTAATCCCCCTGTATGGTTCCTTGCTCCATGTCCTCGTGTTCTGCCTGTAATGCATCCTCATTAATTGTGAGCAGAGAGGTTTTCAGAATGCTGAGAAGAGGGATGGTGATGCTAATTATAGCGCTATGACCGCTCAACATCTTGGTGCAGTCCTCAAAGTTTTGGAGGATGGTACATATGTCTGACATCCATGTCCACTCCTGAGTTCTTATGTGTGGAGTCTGAACTGAATATCGACAGCCTTGTTCATTTTGGTAGTCAACAACTGCCCACTTCTGCTCACAAATCCTTTTCAACATATGCAGCGTAGAGTTCCATTGTGTAAGGACATCACACACCAGTCAGTGAGCTGGAAGCTGTAAACGCTGCTGAAGCATGGCAAGGGTGGCTGAAGCTGTATCTGACTTTCTAAAATGGGCAGACAGATGGTGTACTATCACTAGCAGATCCAGCAGCTCCGGGTAGCTTTTCAGAAAACGTTGAACCACAAGGTTAAGCACATAGGCCAAGCAAGGTACGTGTGTGAGCTCACCTTGCCTCAGAGCCACCAACAGGTTCCAGCCATTGTCACACACGACCATGCCTGGCTACTGGCTACAGGTTCAGAGGTGTCATCCAAATATCTGACTGCTCTTTTAGCGCTGTTCACAACTCTTCTTGATTGTGTGGTTTGTCAGCTTCAGTACAGCCTGTTGCCGCTTGGCTGAGGCAGTGCTTCCAACTTCTGGCTCTTGTGTTGATTTCAGAGATGGTGGATGAAGAGAAGGAGGAGGAGGTGCAGGAGCTGTAGACTGTGGGGGCAACCCTGACTGGCGTAGGGCCAGCAATCCTCAGAGTGGGGAGGATGTGTTTCATCCCAAGGGCCGGCTTGGTCCCTACTTCCACTATGTTAACCCAGTGTGCCATCAGTGAGATGAACCATCTCTGCTCACAGGCACTTGACCACGTGTCCATGGTTAGGTGGACTTTCCCTTCCCTAACAGCATTGTTGAGGGCACGGGTAATGTTGTGGAACACATGTTGGTGTAATGCCTGTATGGCAGACTGGGAGAAATAATGGCAACTGAGGACCGGGTATCTTGGGACGGCTGCCGCCATCAGGTTGCAGAAAGCTTCGGTCTCAACTAGCCTAAAAGGCAACATTTCTAGCTCAAGCAGAAGAAAAATGTTAGAAATTAGGACTGTGGCCTGTGGGGCATTGGCTGGGTATTTCTGCTTGCGTTCCAAAGACTGGGGTATAGACAACTGAAGGCTGTGCTGGGACAAGGATGTGGATGGGCTTGATGATGGTGCTGCTTGACTGTGGGCAACAACAGGTGCAGGGCAGGAGGCATCTTCACATGCACGGTGGACTGGGAATTGGCTTCTACGCAAAACAGTGGAAGAAGCAGTGTTGTCACCTCAGACAGTGTTCCTGAATCCTGAGGTTTGGCCCACAAAGTCTGGTGCTTTGCTGCAATGTGCCTGATCATGCTGGTGGTGGTCAGGCTGGTTGTTTTGCTACCCCTGCTGATGCGGGCATGGCAGGTGCTGCAAATGGTCTGTTTGGGGTTATCGACAGAGTGTTTAAAAAATAACCATACTCAGGAAGATCGAACAGTTGGAATGTGGCCATCACACTGCTTTTCCCTGCCTGTTGGGGGGATAGGCCTCCTTTCCCATGTGTGCTGCTGCCCTCACTCTGCATGTCCTCCTGCCAGGTTGGGTGTCATCCACCACCTTGTCTTCCATATCCGCACCCTGCTCCACATCCTGACTTTCTGGCAATTGTATCTCATCATCGTCCACCTCTTGTAACACTTTCTCACCATCACCTTCGTGTGACTGTGGCTGGTCAAAGCTTTGGGCATTGCTACATGCGATCTCATCTGGCCTTACTTCAGTTTGACTGGCCGAGAGTCTGGAATCTTGAGTTTGAAAACTGAACAGCTCTTCGGAGTGTCCAAGTGTGGGGTCAGTTGGCATAGGGCACTTGGCATGGTGGGAGAAAGGAGGATCAGGGTGAGGAATATCTGGGCCACACTCACGGCTACTCAGACTTGACCGTGTGGAAGACATTGTGGTGGTGGTGGTGGGTAAGTGACTGAAAGCATTATCCGCTATCCAACTAACAACTGTTTCACACTGCTCTGGCTTCAATAGTGGTGTGCTGCGGTCCCCTAGAATCTGGGACAGGATGGTCGAGCGAGAAGATGTGGGTCTTTGTTGTGGCCCACTTTCAGCTTGGCCACGGCCTCATCCTCTGCATGCACCATCATCATCACGTCCACTTCCCCATCCCTTGCCTTTACCATTTTAAATGGACTACTGCACTATTTCTAAAGCTCAACACAAATGTATTTACTTAGAGCTAAACTATATCTGATAAGTATGCTTGCAAAGCTGCAATTTTTCAAACACAAACACCAGTCCTCAGCCTGACCTAACAGTCTGTATTAAATTTTGTTTGGGGTTTTGTTAAATTCCCGCCAAGTAATCCTGGAAGTGCTCGATGCTTGCCGAGTAGACCGAGCATAGTGATACTCGGGCGAGTAACGATTAGAGGCGAGCACGTTCGCTCATCACTAGTGAGGAATATTGTTGTTTTTTTAATTTTCAAGTCTTTTGAAGATGGCAGATGACAAGGGTATAACGGGTGAAATGGGAATCAGTGCGCTCATTCAGAAATAATTTGTACTTTTTAGTAGGAAAATGAGAAAGGAGACCGGTATTTTCACACAGTGTTGTTTTTCATCTATTACTAGCCAAAGATATATGCTTTGGTAGAAAATGAATAGAATGTATCAAGGAAATCTAAATGTATCAAGGAAGACATGAGTGATGAAAATGATGCCAAAGTGAGGAAACCTGCCATTTTGTCCTGCTTTTTGCAGGGATTTTTGCACCCATAAAAACCAATGGGAAATTGAAAAAAAAAATGCAACAAGGATTTTTGGAGAATTAAACTAACTTTATTAAACAAGCAGACATGTAATCTGTACCCCCAAAAAATTGCAAAATAAAACCACACTTAAAAAAGTTGCATGAGGACATAGCCTTAAGATGTTCACAATGACAATACTCCCAGCTTTTCCTTTGTTGACCTGTAGACCAGCTATAAGCGAGGACGGTTGGGGCTCCTTGGGATAACTTAGAGAATAGATGATTTTATTGTTTGTCTTTATGTCATTAATATTCTGTCTGACTGTTTTGGGAGGGTGATTAAGCTTGTTGGGTCCCATTTTTTAAGCTTCTGTTTTTCGACACCTGCTAATTACTCACTTCATGAACCAGATAGGTCATAAATATGAACGCAAGTGCAGGTCTTTGTCTAAAGCTTATGTGGATCTTATATTGACTGCATTGATTCACCTGACCACGGGGACGAGGTGAGGAGCCGCCTGCACTTACTATAAGGTATATTTTATACGCACCGAAGGAACTGATTTTCTAAATTATAAATTTTATTTCTCATTAGATTTACGCATGAGAGAAAATTGAATTTATTGTGAAAGTTTTGTGGCTTTCAGATTATATCACCACTGATGGACGCCATGCCCTGTGAGTCCGGACAAGGGAAAGTGGCTTTTCTGGGAACACTCAGGGCTGAGCTGATGTTGTTTTTGCCTATTGTTGGACTTGAGGAAGGGTACAGGACACAGGAAGACACAGATTTGATTTTCCTGGGGTCACGGTCCACTCTTTCAGTCCAATACTGGGATTTTCTGGGTATTAGTTGTCTGTACTGTTTCTTTAAAGTGTCCAACCCTCCCAGGATATTTTTGTATCGTTGCTCCTGTGGCAGAGTTCTGGAGAGGTTCCTTAATTCTGAGAATACTGAATATTGAATTACCTGCATTTTCTTCCCTGTTTTCTAGGCTTTTGCAGACATGGTCATGGTGGATCCCATCTCTGTTCTTGTGTCCTTTGTGGTCATTTTATTTCTGGTCAAAGCTTTTCAGAACCAGAAAAAATCCATGAACTTCCCTCCTGGTCCTATGCCTTTACCAATCATAGGAAATATGCATGTGATCAACCCATCAAAACCCCAAAAGTCTTTCACAGAGGTAAGAGATGCTCCGCTGTATGTACTGACGTATTGTGCATTAAATTGGGATTCTTATTCTTGGCGGAGTGTTAAGATTGCATATGGCTTTACTTGTTAATACTTTTGTACGGTTTTTAATTCATACCTTGAATTAATGTGCCTCAAATCTTATTCCAATGTAATAAGATTCCGCAACTTTTCAAAAAGCCTTAATGATACGTCATAAATGTCTGATCTGTGGGGGTGCGATCAGCTCTTCCTTGTTCTGGGGTCAGAAATGCTCAGTTGCGGAGCTGCACAGCTCCATCAATTTAATGGCAGCTATGGCCAGGTACTGCGCATGTATCCCATATTCATACCAATTGGACTAATACATTTAATTGTACTCTTTAGTAGGGTTGAGCGAGCTTTACTTTTATAGGATCGGGTCGGGTTTCACGAAACCCGACTTTTTCAAAAGTCGGGTCGAGTGAAATCGGCCGATACTATAAAAAAGTCGGGGTCGGGGTCGGCCGAAACTCGAAACCCAATGCAGTGCATTGGGTTTCCAATGGTTCCCAGGGTCTGAAGGAGCGGAAACTCTCCTTCAGGCCCTGCGATCCATATTTAAGTGTAAAATAAAGAATTAAAATAAAAAATATTGCAATACTTACCCTCTGACGCGCCCTGGTACTAACCGGAACCTTCCTTCTTTCGAATCAGCGCTTCCAGGACCTGGCGGTGACGTCGCGGTGACGTCGCGGCTTGTAATTGGTCGCGCGGCCGCCCATGTGACCGCTCGCGCGACCAATCACAAGCCGCGACGTCACCGCGACGTCACCGAAGGTCCTGGAAGGGCTGATTCTTAGGAAGGAAGGCTGCCGGAAAGAAGCAGGGCCCGTCCGAGGGTGAGTATATACCTAATAGGAATATACTCACCCTTGGACGCGCCCTGCTTCTTTCCGGCAGCCTTCCTTCCTTCGAATCAGCCCTTCCAGGACCTTCGGTGACGTTGCGGTGACGTCGCGGCTTGTGATTGGTCGTGCAAGCGGTCACATGGGCGGCCGCGCAACCAATCACAAGCCGCGACGTCACCGCGACGTCACCGCCAGGTCCTGGAAGCGCTGATTCGAAGGAAGGAAGGTTCCGGTTAGTACCAGGGCACGTCAGAGGGTAAGTATTGCGATATTTTTTATTTTAATCCTTTATTTTACATTAAATATGGATTCCGATACCGATTCCCATATTGCAAACATATCGGGAATCGGGATCGGAATTCCGATACCACATTCAGAAGATCGCCGACTTCATGGCCGACCCCACACAGGGGTCAGGTCGGGTTTCATGAAACCCGACTTTGCCAAAAGTCGGCGACTTCTGAAAGCGGCCGACCCGTTTCGCTCAACCCTACTCTTTAGTGCTATAGCATGTAAGCATGAAATATATGAAAGTAGAATTGCATTTCTTCTCTAGAAAATAGTTAAAATCTATGATACTTAGCGCATAATTCAGTCAATTCATGTATGCCGAGCAGACACGATCTACTTTGCAGGCAATCTAACTAAAGATGAGCGAATGTTTGAATGTTCAGTTCGGATTACGTTCACCAAATTTGCAATATTCACTGATTAATTCATCAAATATTCAACGATCATTACGGGACACCATTCACGTCAATGGGATGCAAAAACAAACAAATGCACAATATCTTATAAAGGCACCAAATGCTGCCAAAACACATCAAATGAGCGGCAGACACCAGGAAATTGGCCCAATTTCACCCCCAGTACAGATTATAGCATGGCACAGCAAATAACCAGGCATGAGGTATCGGAGTCTGGGACAGCATTTATATCTTTCCAATGAATGTCACAGTAAGACTATGTCGGTGAGGGATCGGTATACGGCCCCTTTGCTAGGATCCCTGATACCACATGCAACACCTCTGCCTGCTTTCATGCTGAGCCACACTCAGGTGGCACAAATATCAGTTTTGTAGACTACCATTATCAGAAAAATTTAAGGATAGTAACACGGGTAGTTGAGTCCAAGGTGGTGGAGGCCTGATGGTGTTGGAGGCCTACTGCTACAGACAGAACGCATGAAATCGACCAAACCATGAGTAGTCACATTTCCAAAAATTATTGGCAGCCACCATCAAAGTGGCATCAATTTCACCATAGTGCAAATAGTAAAATAGGGACCATCAAGTCTTCCACTATACCCAATCCAGCAGATGGACACCCAACAAGGAGTGTTCACATTTAAACAAATGAGGACCTTACACCACCAAAGTGGCATCAATTTCACCACAGTAGAAATAATATAATAGGGACCAACAGGTCTTTCACTACACCCAATACAGCAGATGGACACGCAATCAGGAGTGTTCACATTTTAAAAACTGATTACTAGTGTTGAGCATTCCGATACCGCAAGTATCGGGTATCGGCCGATACTTGCGGTATCGGAATTCCGATACCGAGATCCGATACTTTTGTGGTATCGGGTATCGGTATCGGATACATAGAGATGTGTAAAATAAAGAATTAAAATAAAAAATATTGATATATTTACCTCTCCGGCGGCCCCTGGTGAGTCCGCGGGTAACCGGCAGGCTTCGTTGTTCAAAATCAGCGCTTTTAGGACCTGAGAAACACGTCCCGGCTTCTGATTGGTCGCGGGCCGCCCATGTGACCGCCACGCGACCAATCACAAGCCGAGACGTCACCGCAAGCTATTAGCGCGCTCATTTTTGAAAAATGAGCGCGTTAATGACTTTCAAAGACGTAGCGGCTTGTGATTGGTCGCGGCCACGCGACCAATCACAAGCCGCGACGTCACCGCAAGCTATTAACGCGCTCATTTTTAAAAATGAGCGCGTTAATGGCTTTCAAAGACGTAGCGGGTTGTGATTGGTCGCGGCCGCGACCAATCACAAGCCGCGACGTCACCGCAAGCTATTAACGCGCTCATTTTTAAAAATGAGCGCGTTAATGGCTTTCAAAGACGTAGCGGGTTGTGATTGGTCGCGGCCGCGACCAATCACAAGCCGCGACGTCACCGCAAGCTATTGACTTCCCCGGTGGGCCCCTGGAGAAGAGCAGGAGAGGAAGTGGAAAAAAAATGTTGCAGGCCCTTTAAATGTGGGTGTAGCTTAACGGCCGCGATGCACACACAGTGGAGACTGGAGAGCTGGGCCAGGGAGCAGGAGAACAGCAGGGGGTCGTACGCCCAGCAGAGTCACAGCTAGCAGACTCGGCCACAGCTGGGTCTGCTTAAAGTGACATCATTCTGTGTGCCCTGCACTGCTGCTTCCGGTATAGGAGTGCAGTCACTGCAGTGCAGTGCTTCAATAATGCCTGTGCTGGGCTGCAAACAAGCCAAGGTAGGGTCCTAACACCCCGAATGTGTGTGTGTGGTTATATACGGATTGTATGCATATGCCTGCATGTGTACATGGTATATGTGTGTATGTATATACCTGTATGTGTATGCCTGTATGTATGCATGGTATATATGTGTATGCATGGTATATATGTGTATGTATGCATGGTATATGTGTGTACATATGCTTGTATGTGTATGCCTGTATGTGTACATATGAATTTATATGTGTGTATATATGCCTGTACGTGTATATGGTATATGTGTGTATGTATATGCCTGTATGTGTATGTATGCATGGCATATGTGTGTAAATATGTTTTTATGTGTATGTCTGTATATATGTGTATGCATGGTATGTGTGCAGGGCCGGCTCCAGGTTTTTGAGGGCCCCGGGCGAAAGAGTCTCTGTGGGCCCCCCATTTAA
Organism: Ranitomeya imitator; assembly: GCF_032444005.1. Lineage (NCBI taxonomy): Eukaryota > Metazoa > Chordata > Amphibia > Anura > Dendrobatidae > Ranitomeya > Ranitomeya imitator. Next base: position 669,102,068 of record NC_091286.1, on the reverse strand, counting down.
CACATAGCACGATTCATGATTGCATATAACACAGCCATGTAGTATACAACACAGCCCACGTAGTATATAACTCAGCCACATAGCATACAACAGCCCATGTGGCATATAGAACAGCCACATAGTATATAGCACAGCCCACGTAGCATATAACAGCCCATGTGGCATATAGAACAGCCACATAGTATATAGTACAGCCATATATTATATAACAGCCCATGTAGTATATAACACGGCCCATGTAGTATATAGAACAGCCATATAGTATATAGCACAGCCCACGTAGCATATAACAGCCCACATAGTATATAACACGGCCCACGTAGTATATAGAACAGCCATGTAGTATATAGCACAGCCCACATAGCATATAACAGCCCATATAGTATATAGCACAGCCAGGGCCGGCTCCAGGTTTTTGAGGGCCCCGGGCGAAAGAGTCTCTGTGGGCCCCCCATTTAACACATAGCACGATTCATGATTGCATATAACACAGCCATGTAGTATACAACACAGCCCACGTAGTATATAACTCAGCCACATAGCATACAACAGCCCATGTGGCATATAAAACAGCCACATAGTATATAGCACAGCCCACGTAGCATATAACAGCCCATGTGGCATATAGAACAGCCAAATAGTATATAGCACAGCCACATATTATATAACAGCCCATGTAGTATATAACACGGCCCATGTAGTATATAGAACAGCCATATAGTATATAGCACAGCCCACGTAGCATATAACAGCCCACATAGTATATAACACGGCCCACGTAGTATATAGAACAGCCATGTAGTATATAGCACAGCCCACATAGCATATAACAGCCCATATAGTATATAGCACAGCCCACGTAGTATATAACAGCCGTGTAGTATATAGCACAGACATGTAGTAAATAGCATAGCCCCCCTCCCTCCCCCAAGTACTCACTGGTATAGTTACAAAAAAAAAAAAACACTCGTCCTCACTAGGGTTGAGCGACTTTTACTTTTATAGGATCGGGTCGGGTTTCACGAAACCCGACTTTTTCAAAAGTCGGGTCGAGTGAAATCGGGCGATCCTATAAAAAAGTCGGGGTCGGGGTCGGCCGAAACACGAAACCCAATGCAGTGCATTGGGTTTCCAATGGTTCCCAGGGTCTGAAGGAGAGGAAACTCTCCTTCAGGCCATGGGATTTATATTTAAGTGTAAAATAAAGAATTAAAATAAAAAAATATTGCTATACTCACCCTCTGACGCGCCCTGGTACTAACCTGCAGCCTTCCTTCCTTAGAATCAGCGCGTGAAGGGCCTTAGATGACGTCGCGGCTTGTGATTGGTCGCGCGACCGCCCATGTGACCGCTCGCGCGACCAATCACAAGCCGCGACGTCACCGAAGGTCCTTCAAGCGCTGATTCTAAGGAAGGAAGGCTGCCGGTTAGTACCAGGGCGCGTCCGAGGGTGAGTATATTCCTATTAGGTATATACTCACCCTCGGACGCGCCCTGCTTCTTTCCGGCAGCCTTCCTTCCTAAGAATCAGCGCTTGAAGGACATTCGGTGACGTCGCGGCTTGTGATTGGTCGCGCGAGCGGTCACATGGGCGGTCGTGTGACCAATCACAAGCTGCGACGTCATCTAAGGCCCTTCACGCGCTGATTCTAAGGAAGGAAGGCTGCCGGTTAGTACCAGGGCGCGTCAGAGGGTGATTATAGCAATATTTTTTATTTTAATTCTTTATTTTACACTTAAATATGGATTCCGATACCGATTTCCGATATTGCAAACATATCGGAACTTGGTATCGGAATTCCGATACCAGATTCAGAAGACCGCCGACCTCATGGCCAACCCCACACAGGGGTCGGGTAGGGTTTCATGAAACCCGCCATTGCCAAAAGTCGGCGACTTCTGAAAATGGCCGACCCGTTTCGCTCAACCCTAGTCCTCACCTCTCAACGTGCCTGCGCTGCTCCCTGCTCCGGTCTCGCAGCTGCCACTGCACTGCCTGACACACAGCGAGTGTGCGATGACGTCATTGTGCACCCGCAGTGGCAGTGTCAGAGGCAGAGAGGGGAATGATGGGAGAGGGAGCATCAGGTGACGCTCTCTCCTCCATCATTTGCTTTGAACTTTACCGACAGATGCCGGTATAGTTCAATGAGGCGGCGGGGGAGTTGGCGCTGGCGAAAGGCGGGCCCCTCTGCCTCACAGATGCCTTATAGTGGCTGCATGATGTACCGCTAGCTGAGGGCCCCTGGGGAAGCGGGGGCCCTAGGCAGCTGCCTGCCCCTAATGCTGGCCCTGAATGGGCCCCCCTGTCTCGACAGGGCCCCGGCACTTGCCCGGGTACGCCAGGTGCTGACGCCGGGCCTGTATGTGTGTATATGCTTGTATGTGTGTATATGCTTGCTTGTATATGTATGTCTGTATGTTAGAGTTGAGCGACCTTGACCTTTTTAGAGTCGAGCCGGGTTTTGCGAAACCCGACTATGTCCAAAGTCGGGTCGAGTGAAATCGGCCGATTATGACGTAAAGTCGGGATCGACCGAAACACGAAACCCAATGCAAGTCAATGGGGCAGCATAGTCGGCAGTGAGTGGGGGCCAGGAAAACACCTAGAGTGGCCATTTTAATGTCAAAACCATCCATTCTTCTTAATGAAGCTTGTCAAGCGTAATTTACCTTATAATAATTGGAAGGCATTTGAAATTGGGGGTCATTTGGCTAAAGTTGTGGGGGGTAGGGCTGGTTCAAGTAATTAGTGGGCCCAGGAAATCTGGACCACGTCACGGCAGTGGAGCAGGGAGAGGTAAGTATTTCAACTTTGCAAGTGCTGTGAACCTGAGCAAGCAGGGGGGGCCCACTCGTTGGCATTGGCACTGGCACAGGGCCCCTCAAAGTACAGCGGTGTGTTTGCACGGCGGGGGCGCCTCCCACCGGCAGCAACACTTTTGCGTACTATGAGAGGCCCTGTGCCAGTGACGTCGCCAACTAGTATTCCTCCCCCCACCTGATGAAGGAACCTGCACTTTCATCTGCACCTTCCTCTTTGTCCCCGTGTAAGGTGGTATGGTATGCGGGAAGAGCAACCTGACTTTCAGCAGGGTCACAATGTTGTTGTGTAGCGTGCACGGGGAATGTTGCGTTATGGGTCAATGTACCAGCAGACTCATCTATCACTGGCTGGGCAATGGGCACGATGAAGTGGAAACACAGATATAGGCCCAAAGAAGAAAGTGGGCTAAATGCAGTTCAAAATTGGTAACACAGGAATAACCAGGGGGCATTGCAGTGGAGGACAACTGGAATGAGAGGCTGACACAGAGAGTAGGGCCAAATCAGTAAGTAGTCGAAATGCAGTTCAAAATTGGCAACCGTAGTAAACAGGCGGCACAGCTTTGTTCAGTGGAGGAGAACAGCAAGGAGTGGCAGACACCGATAGTAGGCCCCAAACCAACTAGTACGCCAAATGCAGTTGTTCCATTTAACCACAATTTAATGAGAGCCTGAAGATAGAAGCTCAGGAAAGGCAACCTGGGGAACACCTTGGAGTGTAACACACCATCTCTCTCCACCCCATACCCATTTTGTATGGCCTAATGCAGTGTACTTTTCTACAACTACTAAACGAGAGTCGGAAGACCGAAGCAATGGCAAGGAAACCTGGGGAACACCTTAGAGTGTAACACACCCTCTCTCTACACCCCATACCCAATTTGAAGGCCTAATGCAGTGTAGTTTCCAAGAACTACTAAACGAGAGCCGGAAGATCGAAGCTCAGGAAAGGCAACCTGGGGAACACCTTGGAGTGTAACACACCCTCTCGCTACACCCCATACCCAATTTGAAGGCCTAATGCAGCGTAGTTTCCAACAACTACTAAACGAGAGCCGGAAGATCGAAGCTCAGGAAAGGCAACCTGGGGAACACCTTGGAGTGGAACACACCATCTCTCTACACCCCATACCCAATTTGAAGGCCTAATGCAGAGTAGTTTCCAAGAACTACTAAACGAGAGCCGGAAGATCGAAGCTCAGGAAAGGCAACCTGGGGAACACCTTGGAGTGTAACACAACGTCTCTCTACACGACGGAAGGGCTGATTCTTAGGAAGGAAGGCTGTTGGAAATAAGCATTGCGCGTCCGAGGGTGATTATATTCTTATTAGGTATATACTCACCCTCGGACGCGCCCTGCTTCTTTATTTGGAATGAATGTTTATTTGCAATGTGGTGTTGACTTTCTCTATTATTTTGGTAATTAATGATTTTATTATTTTCATTATTTTGCATCTTCTCGGCAATAATATAAAGAAGACGCGACAGGACAACACTCGGTGGATGCCATATGTGTGTTTTCAATTTAAAAAAACTTTCAGTTAACTACTTGCAGGAGAAAGTAATTGTAGCTGGTGGCCATTTTTAGTACTGTACCAGATTAGAGTTGTGTGTTTGTTTTTAATGTTAAAATGTCTGCATTTGATATCTCACCAGTATTTTCTTTTTTATAAGCAAAATACTTATTTTTATATTTTCTGATGTTGGTTCCAGGGGTACACGGCCAGCAGTGCCCTGGTCAGTGTAGTAGTAGTTGAAAGAATGGACCGCAGACAGGCATCGAAGGCCTAAAATAATAACACATGGCTGTAGGCAATTTTAAATTGGTTCCAGGGGTACACGGACAGCAGTGGTGTGGTCAGTGGAGGCCTAGTGGAAGGAGTGACCGCAGACAGGCATCGAAGGCCTAAAATAATAACACATGGCTGTAGGCAATTTTAAATTGGTTCCAGGGGTACACGGGCAGCAGTGACCTGGTCAGTGTAGTAGTAGTTGAAAGAATGGACCGCAGACAGGCATCGAAGGCCTAAAATAAAAAAATTGGGCTGGCTGTAGGCAATTTTAAATTGGTTCCAGGGGTACACGGGCAGCAGTGGTGTGGTCAGTGGAGGCCTAGTGGAAGGAGTGACCGCAGACAGGCATCGAAGGCCTAAAATAATAACACATGGCTGTAGGCAATTTTAAATTGGTTCCAGGGGTACACGGACAGCAGTGGTGTGGTCAGTGGAGGCCTAGTGGAAGGAGTGACCGCAGACAGGCATCGAAGGCCTAAAATAATAACACATGGCTGTAGGCAATTTTAAATTGGTTCCAGGGGTACACGGGCAGCAGTGACCTGGTCAGTGTAGTAGTAGTTGAAAAAATGGACCGCAGACAGGCATCGAATGCCTAAAATAATAACACATGGCTGTAGGCAATTTTAAATTGGTTACAGGGGTACACGGACAGCAGTGACCTGGTCAGTGTAGTAGTAGTTGAAAGAATGGACCGCAGACAGGCATCGAAGGCCTAAAATAAAAAAATTGGGCTGGCTGTAGGCAATTTTAAATTGGTTCCAGGGGTACACGGACAGCAGTGGTGTGGTCAGTGGAGGCCTAGTGGAAGGAGTGACCGCAGACAGGCTTCCAAGGCCTAACATAACAAACTTGGGCTGGCTGTAGGCACTTTTAAATTGGTTCCAGGGGTACACGGGCAGCAGTGGTCTGGTCAGTGGAAGTCTAGTGGAAGGAGTGACCGCAGACAGGCTTCGAAGGCCTAAAATAATAACACATGGCTGTAGGCAATTTTAAATTGGTTCCAGGGGTACACGGACAGCAGTGGTGTGGTCAGTGGAGGCCTAGTGGAAGGAGTGACCGCAGACAGGCATCGAAGGCCTAAAATAATAACACATGGCTGTAGGCAATTTTAAATTGGTTCCAGGGGTACACGGGCAGCAGTGACCTGGTCAGTGTAGTAGTAGTTGAAAAAATGGACCGCAGACAGGCATCGAATGCCTAAAATAATAACACATGGCTGTAGGCAATTTTAAATTGGTTACAGGGGTACACGGACAGCAGTGACCTGGTCAGTGTAGTAGTAGTTGAAAGAATGGACCGCAGACAGGCATCGAAGGCCTAAAATAAAAAAATTGGGCTGGCTGTAGGCAATTTTAAATTGGTTCCAGGGGTACACGGACAGCAGTGGTGTGGTCAGTGGAGGCCTAGTGGAAGGAGTGACCGCAGACAGGCTTCCAAGGCCTAACATAACAAACTTGGGCTGGCTGTAGGCACTTTTAAATTGGTTCCAGGGGTACACGGGCAGCAGTGGTCTGGTCAGTGGAAGTCTAGTGGAAGGAGTGACCGCAGACAGGCTTCGAAGGCCTAAAATAATAACACATGGCTGTAGGCAATTTTAAATTGGTTCCAGGGGTACACGGACAGCAGTGGTGTGGTCAGTGGAGGCCTAGTGGAAGGAGTGACCGCAGACAGGCATCGAAGGCCTAAAATAATAACACATGGCTGTAGGCAATTTTAAATTGGTTCCAGGGGTACACGGGCAGCAGTGACCTGGTCAGTGTAGTAGTAGTTGAAAAAATGGACCGCAGACAGGCATCGAATGCCTAAAATAATAACACATGGCTGTAGGCAATTTTAAATTGGTTACAGGGGTACACGGACAGCAGTGACCTGGTCAGTGTAGTAGTAGTTGAAAGAATGGACCGCAGACAGGCATCGAAGGCCTAAAATAAAAAAATTGGGCTGGCTGTAGGCAATTTTAAATTGGTTCCAGGGGTACACGGACAGCAGTGGTGTGGTCAGTGGAGGCCTAGTGGAAGGAGTGACCGCAGACAGGCTTCCAAGGCCTAACATAACAAACTTGGGCTGGCTGTAGGCACTTTTAAATTGGTTCCAGGGGTACACGGGCAGCAGTGGTCTGGTCAGTGGAAGTCTAGTGGAAGGAGTGACCGCAGACAGGCTTCGAAGGCCTAACATAACAAAATTGGGCTGGCTGTAGGCACTTTAAATTGGTTCCAGGGGTACATGGGCAGCAGTGTATGGTCAGTGGAAGTCTAGTGGAAGGAGTGACGGCAGACAGTCTTCGAAGGCCTAACATAACAAAGTTGGGCTGACTGTAGGCACTTTTAAATTGGTTCCAGGGTAACACGGCCAGCAGTGGCCTGGTCAGTGTAGTAGTTGTAGAAAGAAGGGACCGCAGACAGGCTTCGAAGGCCTAACATAACAAAAATGTCAAAACAATGGTATTGTCAGTGCCAGGCATTGAAGGATGTCAGCGGCTAGACTACACATTGGTGAAGCTGTGAGAGATAATTTTGCTAGTGGTAGAGCACTGTTTGAGCTGGGGGGGGGAACTGTCTTGTGGCCGGCGGTACAGGCACAGGGCCCCTCATATTACAACGGTGTGTCTGACGTTGGGTGCGCACCACCACCGCCAGAGACACTTTATTGTACTATGAGGGACCCAGTGGCAGTGCCGTCGACCAAAAGCGGCCACACCCACCTCTTCAGACAAACAGCACTCTCAAGGGTCCAAGCGCAAAGTGGCGATAGCACGGCCCCGTGTGGGGAGTTTGGCCATTTCGTGAGGTGGAAACATGTCGTATGCTGGACAATCAGGTGAAGAAAATTACGAGATTGGAAAAGTCATTCAGAATAGTCCACAGGCAAGACCTTTTCATAGGAAAGCTAGGTGTCAGCCGGGCAGGGTGGGGCAAAAGATTTTGAAATCCAGTTGTGGTTCATTTTAATGAAGGTTAGATCATCTACATTTTGGGTAGCCAGACGAGTCCTTTTTTCTGTTAGTATTGAACCTGCAGCACTGAATACTCTTTCTGATAGGACACTAGCTGCCGGGCAAGCAAGCTCCTGCAATGCATATTCTGCCAATTCTGGCCAGGTGTCTAATTTGGATGCCCAGTAATCAAATGGGAATGACGGTTGAGGGAGAACGTCGATAAGGGATGAAAAATAGTTTGTAACCATACTGGACAAATGTTGTCTCCTGTCACTTTGAATTGATGCTGCAGTACCTGTCCTGTCTGCGGTCATAGAAAAATCACTCCACAACCTGGTCAGAAAACCCCTCTGTCCAACGCCACTTCTGATTTCTGCCCCTCTAACACCTCTGGTCTGCTGGCCCCTGGAGCTCGTGTGAGAACGATCACGGGCGCTGTGTGCAGGGAATGCCAGAAGCAAACGGTCAACAAGAGTTGATTGTTTTGTTGCTAATATTAGTTCCAAGTTCTCATGTGGCATAATATTTTGCAATTTGCCTTTATAGCGAGGATCAAGGAGGCAGGCCAACCAGTAATCGTCATCGTTCATCATTTTTGTAATGCGTGTGTCCCTTTTGAGGATACGCAAGGCATAATCCGCCATGTGGGCCAAAGTTCCCGTTGTCAAATCTGCGGTTGTGCTTGGTTGAGGGGCAGTTGCAGGCAAATCTACGTCACTTGTGTCCCTCAAAAAACCAGAACCCGGCCTTGCCACGCCACCAATTTCCCGTGCCCCCGGGAAAGCTTCCTCATTAAAAATATACTCATCCCCATCATCCTCCTCATCCTCCACCTCCTCTTCGCCCGGTACCTCGTCATGTACACTGCCCTGACCAGACAATCGCTGACTGTCATCAAGGCTTTCCTCTTCCTCTGGTGCAGACGCCTGATCCTTTATGTGCGTCAAACTTTGCATCAGCAGACGCATTAGGGGGATGCTCATGCTTATTATGGCGTTGTCTGCACTAACCAGCCGTGTGCATTCCTCAAAACACTGAAGGACTTGACACATGTCTTGAATCTTCGACCACTGCACACCTGACAACTCCATGTCTGCCATCCTACTGCCTGCCCGTGTATGTGTATCCTCCCACAAAAACATAACAGCCCGCCTCTGTTCGCACAGTCTCTGAAGCATGTGCAGTGTTGAGTTCCACCTTGTTGCAACGTCTATGATTAGGCGATGCTGGGGAAGGTTCAAAGAACGCTGATAGGTCTGCATACGGCTGGAGTGTACAGGCGAACGGCGGATATGTGCGCAAAGTCCACGCACTTTGAGGAGCAGGTCGGATAACCCCGGATAACTTTTCAGGAAGCACTGCACCACCAGGTTTAAGGTGTGAGCCAGGCAAGGAATGTGTTTCAGTTGGGAAAGGGAGATGGCAGCCATGAAATTCCTTCCGTTATCACTCACTACCTTGCCTGCCTCAAGATCTACAGTGCCCAGCCACGACTGCGTTTCTTGCTGCAAGAACTCGGACAGAACTTCCGCGGTGTGTCTATTGTCGCCCAAACACTTCATAGCCAATACAGCCTGCTGACGTATGCCAGTAGCTGCCCCATAATGGGAGACCTGGTGTGCAACAGTGGCAGGTGCGGATGGAGTGTTTGTGCGACTGCGGTCTGTGGACGAGCTCTTGCTTCTGCAGGAGGACGAGGAGGAGGAGGAGGAGGGGGTGCGAACGGCTACAGACAACTGTTTACTAGACCGTGGGCTAGGCAGAACTGTCCCAAACTTGCTGTCCCCTGTGGACCCTGAATCCACCACATTTACCCAGTGTGCCGTGATGGACACGTAACGTCCCTGGCCATGCCTACTGGTCCATGCATCTGTTGTCAGGTGCACCTTTGTGCTCACAGATTGCCTGAGTGCATGGACGATGCGCTCTTTAACATGCTGGTGGAGGGCTGGGATGGCTTTTCTGGAAAAAAAGTGTCGACTGGGTAGCTCGTAGCGTGGTACAGCGTAGTCCATCAGGTCTTTGAAAGCTTCGCTTTCAACTAACCGGTAGGGCATCATCTCTAACGAGATTAGTCTAGCTATGTGGGCGTTCAAACCCTGTGTACGCGGATGCGAGGCTAAGTATTTCCTTTTTCTAACCATAGTCTCATGTAGGGTGAGCTGGACTGGAGAGCTGGAGATCGTGGAACTAGCGGGGGTGCCGGTGGACATGGCAGACTGAGAGACGGTGGGAGATGGTATTGTTGCCGCCGGTGCCCTAGATGCAGTGTTTCCTACTACGAAACTGGTGATTCCCTGACCCTGACTGCTTTGGCCTGGCAAAGATACCTGCACAGATACAGCAGGTGGTGCGCTAAATGGTGGTCCTACACTGCCGGAAGGGATGTTGCGTTGATGACTAGCTTCATTGGCCGAGGGTGCAACAACCTTAAGGGACGTTTGGTAGTTAGTCCAAGCTTTCAAATGCATGGTGGTTAAATGTCTATGCATGCAACTAGTATTGAGACTTTTCAGATTCTGACCTCTGCTTAAGGAAGTAGAACATTTTTGACAGATGACTTTGCGCTGATCAATTGGATGTTGTTTAAAAAAATGCCAGACTGCACTCTTTCTAGCATCGGATACCTTTTCAGGCATTGCAGACTGAGCTTTAACCGGATGGCCACGCTGTCCTCCACCAGGTTTTGGCTTTGCCACGCGTTTTGGGCAAGATACGGGCCCGGCAGATGGAACCTGTGGCGATGTTGATGCCTGCTGCGGCCCCTCCTCCTCCTCTGCTTCAGAACTGCTGCCGCCTGCACCCTGTTCCCCCAATGGCTGCCAATCGGGGTCAAGAACTGGGTCATCTAATAACTCTTCTTGTACCTCCTGCGCAACTTCGTCTGTGTCACCGTGTCGTTCGGTGGTATAGCGTTCGTGATGGGGCAACATAGTCTCATCAGGGTCTGATTCTTGATCAGCACCCTGCGAGGGCAATGTTGTGGTCTGAGTCAAAGGACCAGCATAGTAGTCTGGCTGTGGCTGTGCGTCAGTGCACTCCATGTCAGATTCAATTTGTAATGGGCATGGACTGTTAACTGCTTCACTTTCTAAGCCAGGGACGGTATGTGTAAAGAGCTCCATGGAGTAACCCGTTGTGTCGCCTGCTGCATTCTTCTCTGTTGTTGTTTTTGCTGAAGAGGACAAGGAAGTGACTTGTCCCTGACCGTGAACATCCACTAACGACGCGCTGCTTTTACTTTTACCAGTTTCACGAGATGAGGCAAAAGAGCTAGAGGCTGAGTCAGCAAGATAAGCCAAAACTTGCTCTTGCTGCTCCGGCTTTAAAAGCGGTTTTCCTAATCCCAGAAAAGGGAGCGTTCGAGGCCTTGTGTAGCCGGACGACGAACCTGGCTCCACAGCTCCAGACTTAGGTGCAATATTTTTTCCCCCACGACCACCTGATGCTCCACCACTACCACTACCCTCATTACCAGCTGACAATGAACGCCCCCGGCCACGACCTCTTCCACTAGACTTCCTCATTGTTTTAAAAACGTAACCAAACTAACGTTATTTGTTGCAGTCACACAACTTACACGGTGAGCTATAACTTCAGTATGATTTAGCTACCCCTTTACAGGTTGGTGAGACCACAGCGAAAATCAGGCCCAATGTTACACACTCTTTTTTTGGTGGCTGCAAATTAGAGAGATGCCCCACACGCAGGACTGTCACTGAAGCACAAATGTTAATATTAATGTCACACTATTATTTTTTTTTTATTTTTATTTTTTTCAGGAACACTTTAGAAACCCCCCAAAAAAAAAAAAATAGATTTTTGCAGGGAGAATTTAGAAAACAAATGTAACAAACTATATGCTTTCTATGGGCCACTGAGTGAGAGATGACGCACACAGGAATCAGGAGTGGCACACAAGCCCAGAGGCCAATATTTTTCTACCAATGATTGATGGAGTTATTTTCTCTGGTAGATTTTGGAACCCAAATCAAGGAAAAAAAATGTAGGCTTTCTATGGACCACAATTGGAGAGAGAGAGAGAGAGAGATGGCACACCCAGGAGTCAAGACTGGCACACAAGCAGAAAGGCCAATATTAATCTCCCACTGTTTTTTTTTTTTTTTTTTTTTTTTTTTCAGGGAGACTTTAGAAAAAAAAATAATAAAAAAAATATGATTTTATCAGGAAGAATTTAGAAACCAAATAAAATAAAATGATTTTTTCAGGGAGAATTTATAAAACAAATAAAAACAAAAATAGGCGTTCTATGGCCCACTGACTGAGAGATGACGCACACAGGAGTCAGGAGTGGCACACAAACCCAGAGGCCAATATTTTTCTACCAATGATTGATGTAGTTATTTTCTCTGGTAGATTTTAGAACCCAAATCAAGGAAAAAAAATATAGGCTTTCTATGGACCACAATTGGAGAGAGAGAGAGAGAGAGAGAGAGAGAGAGAGAGATGGCACACCCAGGAGTCAAGACTGGCACACAAGCAGAAAGGCCAATATTAATCTCCCACTGTTTTTTTTGGTTGTTTTTTTTTTTTTTTTTTTCAGGGAGACTTTAGAAAAAAAAATAATAAAAAAAATATGATTTTATCAGGAAGAATTTAGAAACCAAATAAAATAAAATGATTTTTTCAGGGAGAATTTATAAAACAAATAAAACCAAAAATAGGCGTTCTATGGCCCACTGACTGAGAGATGACGCACCCAGGAGTCAAGACTGGCACACAAGCAGAAAGGCCAATATTAATCTCCCACTGTTTTTTTTGGTTGTTTTTTTTTTTTTTTTTTCAGGGAGACTTTAGAAAAAAAAATAATAAAAAAAATATGATTTTATCAGGAAGAATTTAGAAACCAAATAAAATAAAATGATTTTTTCAGGGAGAATTTATAAAACAAATAAAACCAAAAATAGGCGTTCTATGGCCCACTGACTGAGAGATGACGCACCCAGGAGTCAAGACTGGCACACAAGCAGAAAGGCCAATATTAATCTCCCACTGTTTTTTTTTTTTTTTTTCAGGGAGACTTTAGAAAAAAAAATAATAAAAAAAATATGATTTTATCAGGAAGAATTTAGAAACCAAATAAAATAAAATGATTTTTTCAGGGAGAATTTAGAAAACAAATAAAACCAAAAATAGGCGTTCTATGGCCCACTGACTGAGAGATGACGCACACAGGAGTCAGGAGTGGCACACAAACCCAGAGGCCAATATTTTTCTACCAATGATTGATGTAGTTATTTTCTCTGGTAGATTTTAGAACCCAAATCAAGGAAAAATAATATAGGCTTTCTATGGACCACAATTGGAGAGAGAGAGAGAGAGAGAGAGAGAGAGAGAGATGGCACACCCAGGAGTCAAGACTGGCACACAAGCAGAAAGGCCAATATTAATCTCCCACTGTTTTTTTGGTTGTTTTTTTTTTTTTTTTTTCAGGGAGACTTTAGAAATAAAAATAATAAAAAAAATATGATTTTATCAGGAAGAATTTAGAAACCAAATAAAATAAAATGATTTTTTCAGGGAGAATTTAGAAAACAAATAAAACCAAAAATATGCGTTCTATGGCCCACTGACTGAGAGAGAGAGAGAGATGGAACGCTTAGTACTGGCACACAAGCCCAAAGGGCAATATTAATCTCCCTTTTTTTTTCCAGGGAGAATTTCTGAAACCCAAAAAAAAAATAAAATAGGCTTTCTATGGCCCACTATTTGTGAGAGAGATGGGACGCTCAGGACTGGCACAGATGGCACGCTCAGGACTGGCACAGAAGCCCAGAGGCCAATATTAATCTCCCTTTTTTTCTGGGAGAATTTATAAAACCAAAAAAATATTTAAATAGGCTTTCTATGGCCCACTATTTGTGAGAGAGATGGCACGCTCAGGACTGGCACAGATGGCACGCTCACAACTGGCACACAAGCCCAGAGGCCAATATTAATCTCCCTTTTTTCAGGGAAAATTTATAAAACAAAAAAAAAAATTAAATAGGCTTTCTATGGCCCACTATTTGTGAGAGAGATGGCACGCTCAGGGCTGGCACAGATGGCACGCTCAGGACTGGCACACAAGCCCAGAGGCCAATATTAATCTCCCTTTTTTTCAGGGAGAATTTATAAAACCAAAAAAAAAAATAAATAGGCTTTCTATGGCCCACTATTTGTGAGAGAGATGGCACACTCAGGACTGGCACACAAGCCCAAAGGCCAATATTAATCTCCCACTGTATTTTTATCAGGGAGAATTTATACACCCCACAAAAAAAAATACAGAAAAATGAAAAGGCTTTCTATGGCCCACTATGTGAGAGAGATGGCACACACAGGGATGGCACTCTAGCAGAAATGCCAAATTGCCAATCTTAATCTCCCACCAAAAAAAAAAAAAAAAAAAAAACAGGGAATGTCCTACAATTACTATCTCCCTGCCTGCAGTAATCTCAGCCAGGTATGGCAGGCAGCTACTATCTCCCTGCCTGCAGTAATCTCAGCCAGGTATGGCAGGCAGCAATAAGGAGTGGACTGATGCACAAATGAAATAAAAAGTGTGGACAAACAAAAAAGATAGCTGTGCAGAAAGGAAGGAACAAGAGGATTTGTGCTTTGAAAAAAGCAGTTGGTTTGCACAGCGGCGTACACACAGCAATGCAGCTATCAGGGAGCCTTCTAGGGCAGCCCAATGAGCTACAGCGCTGAGGGGAAAAAAAAAAAAAAAAAAACTTCCACTGTCCCTGCACACCGAGGGTGGTGTTGGACAGTGCAAATCGCTGCAGCACAAGCGGTTTTGTGGTTAATGGACCCTGCCTAACGCTATCCCTGCTTCTGACAAAGCGGCAGCAACCTCTCCCTAAGCTCAGATCAGCAGCAGTAAGATGGCGGTCGGCGGGAACGCCTCTTTATAGCCCCTGTGACGTCGCAGACAGCAAGCCAATCACTGCAATGCCCTTCTCTAAGATGGTGGGGACCAGGACCTATGTCATCACGCTGCCCACACTCTGCGTTTACCTTCATTGGCTGAGAAATGGCGCTTTTCGCGTCATTGAAACGCGACTTTGGCGCGAAAGTCGCGTACCGCATGGCCGACCCCGCACAGGGGTCGGATCGGGTTTCATGAAACCCCGACTTAGCCAAAAGTCGGCGACTTTTGAAAATGTTCGACCCGTTTCGCTCAACCCTACTGTATGTGTCTGTATGCATGGTATATGTGTGTATAGATACTTGTATGTGTATGCCTGTATATATGTGTGCACGTATGTCTACAAGAGAGGACAGGACAGAAAGCGCTAGTAGGGCCTAGAGGTGCGCACGCGCAGAACGGAACCCGGCGTGTGCGTGCAGCTGACGAGCAGCAGAAGCTGGGAGTGAGCGCTGGAGGGAGGATGCCGCAGCAGCAGAGCCGCGCCGGGACGCCGAGGACAAGTAAGTATAGCAGGGTGCGGAAGGCGGCAGTGGAGACGGCGTGACATGACGACAGTCTTGAACTTAGAGACAATGGTATCCCTTTCGCTTCCTCCTCTGCTTCCTCCTCTTCTTCTGGAACCACCATCTCCTCACACAGGCTATTCAAATACTGCTCCAGCTGTTGTGAATTCTGTGGTCAAGCTCCCTCCTGTGGTCATGAGTGGTACTTCGGCTGGTTCTGTCTGTGAGCTTCCTCTGGTGGATGTGAGTGGGGCTGCGGCTTCTGAGTTTCCTTCCTCAGGTGACGAGATTAAGTCGTTAGGTGCTGCTCTATTTAACTCCACATAGTTCTTTGTTCCTGGCCTCCAGTCAATGTTCCAGTATTGGTCTTGCTCTCTCCTGGATCGTTCTTGTGGCCTGTCTGCTCTGCATAAGCTAAGTTTTGCTTGTGTTACTTTTGTTTGCTATATTTTCTGTCCAGCTTGTTATATTGGTTTTTCTTGCTTGCTGGAAGCTCTGAGACGCAGAGGGAGCACCTCCGTACCGTTAGTCGGTGCGGAGGGTCTTTTTGCCCCCTCTGCGTGGTTGTTTGTAGGTTTTTGTGCTGACCGCAAAGCTATCTTTCCTATCCTCGGTCTATTCAGTAAGTCGGGCCTCACTTTGCTAAAATCTATTTCATCTCTGTGTTTGTATTTTCATCTTAACTCACAGTCATTATATGTGGGGGGCTGCCTTTTCCTCTGGGGAATTTCTCTGAGGCAAGGTAGGCTTATTTTTCTATCTTCAGGGCTAGCTAGTTTCTCAGGCTGTGCCCGAGGCGCCTAGGTCTGGTCAGGAGCGCTCCACGGCTACCTTTAGTGTGGTATGATAGGATTAGGGATTGCGGTCAGCAGAGTTCCCACGTCTCAGAGCTCGTCCTATGTTAGTAACTATCAGGTCACTTTGTGTGCTCTTAACCACTAGGTCCATTGTGGTTCTGAATCACCTGTTCATAACAAGACTTGGAGGCCCAAAGAACTAATGCTTCTCAATAGAGGGAAAAGAGAAGTTCTGAGACCATTTTTTTTTCTCTGTACTGTGTTTTGTCTTTCTTTTCCCCTAGACATTTGGGTGGTTCAGGACACAGGTGTAGTGATGGACATTAAAGGTCTGTCTTCTTGTGTGGATCATCTCACTGCAAGAGTACAAAATATTCAAGACTTTGTGGTTCAGAATTCTATGTTAGAACCAAGAATTCCTATTCCTGATTTGTTTTCTGGAGATAGAGCTAAGTTTCTGAGTTTTAAGAATAATTGTAAACTGTTTCTGGCTTTGAAACCCCGCTCCTCTGGTGTTAGGGCTAGCGGAACGCACCAAATAATAAGACTGATAGTGTACGGTGCGTTCGTAGCCCGGGGTCCACCGTGCAGAGATGGAACCTGCTGCTGAGTAATGACGGACTATATGGCGGTGCTCATAAGTATACTCGCGTGGGTTAAACTTCACCCAACGTGAAGGAAGCGATCCTGTTGAGTCACAGGGTCGCGGTACCGCACATAGAAGGCGAGCAAGCAGTCAGCGAACTTAACCCCAACTAGGATTGAAGTCCGATTAGACCCTTGCTGGCACAACACCGCAACAGGGTGTGTTAGGCAACTCTTATAATTAGAGCACCGAAGTGCGCACTGTGTCGTGCTGGCAGGCACCACTAAGCACCCAGACGTGGGTCAGGAAGCGCACTACTGGCGCGTGGCGCCGCACTGGCGGTCACAGCAATAGACGCTGATATGTGTGTGACACGTTGAGTGATTTGTCGGGCGCTAGATAGCAGCCATACACCATACGCGAACAGTCATACAATAGGGTAGGGGTTTTTAATGAACGACTTGCACTCACAACAAACACACATATTCAATTGTACACTAGCGCATGGCCGTGCGGTCATGCGCAGTTTATATAATTGCAGGACAGGAAGTGGCCACAGAAACTTTGCCCTTCCAAGACCTGCCAAGAGGACCAATGGAATGCGCTGCAGAGCCAGAGCACATGACCCTCGATCTCCAACGGGAGATCTTGCTCTGGGCATGCTCAGTGTGCGCAAACAAGGACTTAGTCCCAGGGAAGTCCGCTCGCCGCTGACCAGCACTGACTTTAATGGCAGGAGCTGAAGAAGCAGCAGTAACTCTCTGTACAGAGTGAGAGCGAGCAAGACACTGGGAGCGACGTCCCTGCTGAGCAGACTCCACTGCGGCTGGAGGAGAATGGGAGACCCCAGCGGAGACGGATCGAGATTCCCCCTGTGCAGCAGAGGAATCTCGACTCCTAACATTACCCCCCCTCCTAGGGCCCCCCCTCCTTGGGCCTCGCTACGCTCGAAGGCAGCAATGAGCTGTGGGGCCCGAATGTTTTCAGCAGGCTCCCAAGACCTGTCCTCTGGACCATAACCCTTCCAATCCACCAAATAAAACTTTTTGCCGCGTACCACCTTGCACCCCAAAGTAGCGTTCACCTCGTAATCGTCCGTAGACGAACCCGATGTCCCGGCAGATGACTCGGAAAACCGGGACATGTATACGGGTTTCAAGAGGGACACATGAAAGGTGTCGGTGATACCCAAGCGTGGAGGAAGAGCCAGGCGGTAGACCACAGGATTAACCTGTTCAAGAACCTTGAAGGGACCCAAGTAGCGAGGAGCAAACTTAGTGGACTCAACTCGCAGCCTGATGTTACGGGCGGAGAGCCACACCAAGTCGCCAGGGGCAAAAGTCGGAGCGGGGCGCCGATGAACATCGGCGGAGGACCTCATTCTCTCCTTGGAGGCCCGAATGGCATCCTGCGTGCGATCCCAAATGTCCCATGCCTCCACAGCCCAGTCTGCCACCCCGGGATCAGCGGAAGACACAGGCATGGGCACAGGAACACGCGGATGCTGGCCGTAATTTAAGAGGAATGGAGTCTGACCGGTAGAGTCGGCTACGGCATTGTTAAGTGCAAACTCTGCCCATGGTAGCAAGGATGCCCAGTCATCCTGTCTGGCAGAAACAAAATTTCGCAGATATGTGACCAAGGTCTGGTTGGCCCTATCTACCAACCCATTCGTCTCGGGATGATATGCCGAAGAGAGATTTAACTCAATACTGAGTAGACGACATAGCTCCCTCCAGAATCGAGACGCAATCTGGGGACCCCGGTCACTAACAATTTTGTCTGGCATACCGTGTAAGCGAAAGATATGCTTGATAAACAAGACAGCCAACGCCCGTGCAGATGGTAGCCGTGGAAGAGGCACCAAATGCACCATTTTGGAGAAATGATCGGTGATTACCCAGATAATGGTGCAATTACGAGACTTGGGTAAGCCAACCACAAAGTCCATCCCGACCATCTCCCAGGGCCTGTCAGCCACGGGCAGAGGATAAAGCAACCCAGCTGGCCGTTGCCGAGGAGTCTTGTTCCTGGCGCAAGAGACACACGTCCGAACGTACTCCGCGACATCACGAGCCATATGCGGCCACCAGTATGTCCTCGCCAGTAACTTTGATGTCCTTTTAGTACCAAAATGTCCACCCACCCTGGACGAGTGCGCCCAAGAGAGAACCTCCGGTCGCAAACTAGATGGAACAAAAGTCTTGCCCGGGGGCACAGACTCCAGCGAAACCGGGGCCACGGTTCTCAAACTCTCGGTGGGGACAATAAGCCGAGGCTCCTCCTCCTCCTCCGCAGATGACACAACGGAGCGAGAGAGAGCGTCAGCCCGAATGTTCTTCTCCCCAGAAAGGAAATGGAGGGTGAAATGAAATCGGGAGAAGAACAAGGACCATCTGGCCTGGCGAGATTTCAACCGCTGAGCTGTCTGCAGATACACCAAATTTTTGTGATCTGTGAAGACTTGGAAGGGAAAACGTGCTCCCTCCAAGAGATGTCTCCACTCCGAGAAAGCCAACCTCATGGCTAGCAACTCCCTGTCCCCGATGGAATAATTCCTTTCTGCTGGTGCGAAGGTCTTGGAGAAAAAGAAGCAAGGATGCTTCCGACCTTGAGCATCCTATTGGAAGAGGACTGCTCCAGCACCAACAGAAGAGGCATCCACCTCCATGATAAATGGCTTATCAACATCGGAGCGACGAAGAATGGGAGCGCTAGCGAAGTGTGACTTTATAGAGATAAAAGCCTTGGAGACCTCCTCAGACCACAATTTGGGATTCGCCCCCTTCTTGGTGAGGGCAACCAAGGGAGCTACCAAAGTTGAGAAATGCGGGATGAACTGGCGATAATAATTGATGAACCCCATAAAGCGCTGCACCGCTTTAAGAGAATGGGGTTCCTGCCAGTCCATCACAGCCTGTAGTTTGGCAGGATCCATAGCCAATCCCTGGGCTGAGATGATGTAGCCTAGGAAAGGTAAGGACTCCTGCTCAAACATACACTTCTCCAACTTGGCATAGAGGGAGTTTGCCCGTAGGAGGTCGAAGACTTTGCAAACATCTCTCCGGTGGGAGTCAATATCTGGAGAGTAGATGAGAATATCATCCAGATAGACTACAACCGAGGTGGAAAGCATATCCCGGAAGATATCGTTCACAAAGTCTTGGAAAACGGCTGGGGCATTACAGAGCCCAAAGGGCATCACCAGATATTCATAGTGCCCATCCCTGGTGTTAAAAGCCATCTTCCATTCGTCCCCCTCACGGATGCGAATCAGGTTGTAAGCACCCCGCAGATCTAATTTAGTAAATACCCTTGCTCCCCGAAGCCTATCAAACAGTTCAGATATCAAAGGCAAAGGGTATTTATTCTTAACGGTGATGGCGTTAAGACCCCTGTAGTCTATGCATGGACGCAATTCCCCACTCTTCTTCTGCACGAAGAAGAACCCTGCCCCAGCAGGTGACACTGACTTCCTGATGAACCCTCTTGCCAGATTTTCCTGGATGTACTGTGACATTGCCTCCATCTCCGGGAGAGATAGCGGATAGACTCGACCCCGGGGAGGCTCAGCACCAAGCAAGAGGTCAATAGGACAGTCATAGGGGCGATGGGGCGGAAGGGTCTCCGCCGCCTTTTTGGAGAATACGTCTGCATACGACCAATACTGCTTGGGGAGAGAGGAAAGATCTGCGGGTACCTCAGTTGTAGCTACCTGAACGCACTCCCTCTGACACCTACCCCCACAAGATTCACCCCATCCCAGAATTCTGCCTGAGGACCACTCGATATGAGGAGAGTGGTACCGTAGCCAAGGTATTCCCAACAGGACTTCATCAATTCCCTCTGGAATGACGAGCAGAGAAATATTCTCCTGATGAGATGGCGACATGGACAGAGTAAAAGGGATGGTCTGGTGAGTTATCTGTGAGGGCAGAGTCGACCCATTCACCACTCGTACCGTTACAGGTTGAGCTAGCATAACCAGAGGTATTGCGTGGCGTTGGGCGAAGGCAGAAGACATAAAATTGCCCTCCGCCCCAGAATCCACGCAGAGCTCTACCGAGTGGGAGAATGAGCCTATAGTAATTGTCCCCTTAAAGGACAATTTAGAGGCAAACGTCGCCGTGTCTAGTGTACCTCCACCTACGACCACTAGACGCTGACGTTTCCTCGACCGCTGAGGACATCTGGTGGCTAAATGTCCAGACTGCTTGCAAACATGACAGACCCTGAGTGCACAAGCGGTACGGGACTTAGGTCCCGCTTGTGACACTTCCCTGGCCTCATGTGACTCAGGAACCAGGACCGGAGATTCCAGAGGTTTGGCGAAAGTAGGAGCCAGCCGAAACCTCTGCCTACACTGGGCTCGCTCTAACCTCCGCTCGTTAAAACGGAGGTCAATTCGAGTGGAGACTGTTATTAAGTCCTCCAGTGTGGCAGGAATCTCCCTAGTGGCCAGAGCGTCCTTTACATGGTCAGCCAAGCCTCTCCAAAATATGGGGATAAGAGCTTTATCCGACCATTCCAGCTCAGATGCTAAAGTGCGGAATTGGACGGCAAAATGACTGACCAAGGACTCACCCTGAGTTAATGCCAGCAGTTGGAGCGCAGTATCATGGGTGACTTGAGGTCCTAAAAAGACCTGTTTCAGAGTGCTCAGAAACAGCGGAGCACTCTGCACCACATGATCGCCACGCTCCCACAGCGGCGTAGCCCATTCCAACGCCCTGTCCGACAATAGAGACACAATAAATCCCACCTTAGCCCGCTCTGTGGGGAAACGTGCAGCCAGAAGCTCGAGATGAATAGAGCACTGACTCACGAATCCCCTACAAAATTTGCTATTACCAGAAAATTTTTCTGGCAGCGGGACGCGAGAAAATGTCGGAACAGGGGTGGCAATGGACAAAGTTGCTGCAGCCACGCTGGCAGCCTGTACAGCAACTGCGGTAACATCCACAGCTGAGGTTGCGCTCTCGAGAGCCGCCAACCTACCCTCCAGCTGCTGTATATACCGCAGGGATTGCTGTTTGTCCGTCATCACTAGCCAGACCCTGGCGCTAGTGTAATGTTAGGGCTAGCGGAACGCACCAAATAATAAGACTGATAGTGTACGGTGCGTTTGTAGCCCGGGGTCCACCGTGCAGAGATGGAACCTGCTGCTGAGTAATGACGGACTATATGGCGGTGCTCATAAGTATACTCGCGTGGGTTAAACTTCACCCAACGTGAAGGAAGCGATCCTGTTGAGTCACAGGGTCGCGGTACCGCACATAGAAGGCGAGCAAGCAGTCAGCGAACTTAACCCCAACTAGGATTGAAGTCCGATTAGACCCTTGCTGGCACAACACCGCAACAGGGTGTGTTAGGCAACTCTTATAATTAGAGCACCGAAGTGCGAACTGTGCCGTGCTGGCAGGCACCACTAAGCACCCAGACGTGGGTCAGGAAGCGCACTACTGGCGCGTGGCGCCGCACTGGCGGTCACAGCAATAGACGCTGATACGTGTGTGACACGTTAAGTGATTTGTCGGGCGCTAGATAGCAGCCACACACCATACGCGAACAGTCATACAATAGGGTAGGGGTATTTAATGATCGACTTGCACTCACAACAAACACACGTATTCAATTGTACACTAGCGCATGGCCGTGCGGTCATGCGCAGTTTATATAATTGCAGGACAGGAAGTGGCCACAGAAACTTTGCCAAGAGGACCAATGGAATGCGCTGCAGAGCCAGAGCACATGACCCTCGATCTCCAACGGGAGATCTTGCTCTGGGCATGCTCAGTGTGCGCAAACAAGGACTTAGTCCCAGGGAAGTCCGCTCGCCGCTGACCAGCACTGACTTTAATGGCAGGAGCTGAAGAAGCAGCAGTAACTCTCTGTACAGAGTGAGAGCGAGCAAGCCACTGGGAGCGACGTCCTTGCTGAGCAGACTCCACTGCGGCTGGAGGAGAATGGGAGACCGCAGCGGAGACGGATCGAGATTCCCCCTGTGCAGCAGAGGAAACTCGACTCCTAACATCTGGTGACCCAGTTCAACAAGTTAAGATCATTATTTCTTTATTACGTGGCGACCCTCAAGACTGGGCATTTTCCCTTGCGCCAGGAGATCCTGCATTATGTAATATTGATGCGTTTTTTTTGGCGCTCGGATTGCTGTATGATGAACCTATTTCAGTGGATCAGGCAGAGAAAAATTTGCTGGCTCTGTGTCAGGGTCAGGATGAGGTAGAGATATATTGTCAGAAGTTTAGGAAGTGGTCTGTGCTCACTCAATGGAATGAATGTGCGCTGGCAGCAATTTTCAGAAAAGGTCTCTCTGAAGCCCTTAAGGATGTCATGTTGGGATTTCCTATGCCTGCTGGTCTGAATGAGTCCATGTCTTTGGCCATTCAGATCGGTCGACGCTTGCGTGAGCGTAAAACTGTGCACCATTTGGCAGTATTATCTGAGCATGGACCTGAGCCTATGCAGTGCGATAGGACTTTGACCAGAGCTGAACGGCAAGAACACAGACGTCAGAATGGGCTGTGTTTTTACTGTGGTGATTCCACTCATGCTATCTCCGATTGTCCTAAGCGTACTAAGCGGTTCGCTAGGTCTGCCACCATTGGTACGGTACAGTCGAAATTTCTTTTGTCCGTTACTTTGATCTGCTCTTTGTCATCCTATTCTGTCATGGCATTTGTGGATTCAGGCGCTGCCCTGAATTTGATGGACTTGGAGTATGCTAGGCGCTGTGGGTTTTTCTTGGAGCCCTTGCAGTATCCTATTCCATTGAGAGGAATTGATGCTACGCCTTTGGCCAAGAATAAGCCTCAGTACTGGACCCAGCTGACCATGTGCATGGCTCCTGCGCATCAGGAGGATATTCGCTTTTTGGTGTTGCACAATCTGCATGATGTGGTCGTGTTGGGGTTGCCATGGCTACAAGTCCATAACCCAGTATTGGATTGGAAATCAATGTCTGTGTCCAGCTGGGGTTGTCAGGGGGTACATGGTGATGTTCCATTTCTGTCTATTTCATCATCCACCCCTTCTGAGGTCCCAGAGTTCTTGTCGGATTACCGGGATGTATTTGATGAGCCCAAGTCCAGTGCCCTACCTCCGCATAGGGATTGTGATTGTGCTATCGATTTGATTCCTGGTAGTAAGTTTCCTAAAGGTCGACTGTTTAATTTGTCTGTGCCTGAGCACGCCGCTATGCGGAGTTACGTAAAGGAATCCTTGGAGAAGGGTCATATTCGCCCGTCGTCGTCGCCATTGGGAGCAGGGTTCTTTTTTGTGGCCAATAAGGATGGTTCGCTGAGACCTTGTATTGATTACCGCCTTCTAAATAAAATCACGGTCAAATTTCAGTACCCCTTGCCGCTGCTGTCTGATTTGTTTGCTCGGATTAAGGGGGCTAGTTGGTTCACCAAGATAGATCTTCATGGTGCGTATAATCTTGTGCGTATTAAACAGGGCGATGAATGGAAAACAGCATTTAATACGCCCGAGGGCCATTTTGAGTACCTGATTATGCCATTCGGGCTTTCTAATGCTCCATCAGTGTTTCAGTCCTTTATGCATGACATCTTCCGAGAGTACCTGGATAAATTCCTGATTGTATACTTGGATGATATTTTGGTCTTCTCGGATGATTGGGAGTCTCACTTGAAGCAGGTCAGAATGGTGTTCCAGGTCCTGCGTGCGAATTCTTTGTTTGTGAAGGGGTCAAAGTGTCTCTTTGGTGTTCAGAAGGTTTCATTTTTGGGTTTCATTTTTTCCCCTTCTACTATCGAGATGGACCCTGTTAAAGTTCAGGCCATTTATGATTGGACTCAGCCTACATCTCTGAAGAGTCTGCAAAAGTTCCTGGGCTTTGCTAATTTTTATCGTCGCTTCATCAATAATTTTTCTAGTATTGCTAAACCGTTGACTGATTTAACCAAGAAGGGTACTGATGTGGTCAATTGGTCTTCTGCTGCTGTCGAAGCTTTTCAAGAGTTGAAGCGTCGTTTTTCTTCTGCCCCTGTGTTGTGCCAACCAGATGTTTTGCTCCCGTTCCAGGTTGAGGTTGATGCTTCTGAGATTGGAGCAGGGGCTGTTTTGTCGCAAAGAAGTTCTGATGGCTCGGTGATGAAACCATGCGCCTTCTTTTCCAGGAAGTTTTCGCCTGCTGAGCGTAATTATGATGTTGGCAATCGAGAGTTGCTGGCCATGAAGTGGGCATTCGAGGAGTGGCGTCATTGGCTTGAAGGAGCTAAGCATCGTGTGGTGGTCTTGACTGATCACAAGAACTTGACTTATCTCGAGTCTGCCAAACGGTTGAATCCTAGACAGGCTCGTTGGTCGCTGTTTTTCTCCCGTTTTGACTTTGTGGTTTCGTACCTTCCGGGCTCTAAAAATGTGAAGGTGGATGCCCTGTCTAGGAGTTTTGTGCCCGACTCTCCGGGTTTGTCTGAGCCGGCGGGTATTCTCAAAGAGGGGGTAATTTTGTCTGCCATCTCCCCTGATTTGCGGCGGGTGCTGCAAAAATTTCAGGCTAATAGACCTGACCGTTGCCCAGCGGAGAAACTGTTTGTCCCTGATAAATGGACGAGTAGAGTTATCTCTGAGGTTCATTGTTCGGTGTTGGCTGGTCATCCTGGAATCTTTGGTACCAGAGATTTGGTGGCTAGATCCTTTTGATGGCCGTCTCTGTCGCGGGATGTGCGTTCGTTTGTGCAGTCCTGTGGGATTTGTGCTCGGGCTAAGCCCTGCTGTTCTCGTGCCAGTGGATTGCTTTTGCCCTTGCCAGTCCCGAAGAGGCCCTGGACACATATCTCTATGGATTTTATTTCGGATCTCCCTGTCTCTCAAAAAATGTCGGTCATTTGGGTTGTTTGTGATCGCTTCTCTAAGATGGTCCATTTGGTACCCTTGTCTAAATTGCCTTCCTCCTCTGATTTGGTGCCATTGTTCTTCCAGCATGTGGTTCGTTTACATGGCATTCCGGAGAACATCGTTTCTGACAGAGGTTCCTAGTTTGTTTCGAGGTTTTGGCGAGCCTTTTGTGCTAGGATGGGCATTGATTTGTCTTTTTCCTCGGCTTTCCATCCTCAGACAAATGGCCAGACTGAACGAACCAATCAGACCTTGGAGACATATCTGAGATGTTTTGTTTCTGCCGATCAGGATGATTGGGTGTCCTTTTTGCCTTTGGCTGAGTTCGCCCTTAATAATCGGGCCAGCTCGGCTACTTTGGTTTCGCCATTTTTCTGCAATTCTGGTTTCCATCCTCGTTTCTCTTCAGGGCAGGTTGAGTCTTCTGACTGTCCTGGTGTGGATACTATGGTGGATAGGTTGCAGCAGATTTGGACTCATGTGGTGGACAATTTGACATTGTCTCAGGAGAAGGCTCAACGTTTCGCTAACCGCAGGCGCTGTGTGGGTCCCCGACTTCGTGTTGGGGATTTGGTTTGGTTGTCATCTCGTTATATTCCTATGAAAGTTTCCTCTCCTAAGTTTAAGCCTCGTTTCATTGGTCCGTATAGGATTTCTGAGGTTCTTAATCCTGTGTCTTTTCGTTTGACCCTTCCAGCTTCTTTTTCCATCCATAACGTATTCCATAGGTCATTGTTGCGGAGATACGTGGCACCTGTGGTTCCATCCGTTGATCATCCTGCCCCGGTTTTGGTTGAGGGGGAGTTGGAGTATATAGTGGAGAAGATTTTGGATTCTCGTATTTCGAGACGGAAACTCCAGTACCTGGTTAAGTGGAAGGGTTATGGTCAGGAAGATAATTCCTGGGTCTTTGCCTCTGATGTTCATGCTGCCGATCTGGTTCGTGCCTTTCATTTGGCTCATTCTGGTCGGCCTGGGGGCTCTGGTGAGGGTTCGGTGACCCCTCCTCAAGGGGGGGTACTGTTGTGAATTCTGTGGTCAAGCTCCCTCCTGTGGTCATGAGTGGTACTTCGGCTGGTTCTGTCTGTGAGCTTCCTCTGGTGGATGTGAGTGGGGCTGCGGCTTCTGAGTTTCCTTCCTCAGGTGACGAGATTAAGTCGTTAGGTGCTGCTCTATTTAACTCCACATAGTTCTTTGTTCCTGGCCTCCAGTCAATGTTCCAGTATTGGTCTTGCTCTCTCCTGGATCTATCTTGTGGCCTGTCTGCTCTGCATAAGCTAAGTTTTGCTTGTGTTACTTTTGTTTGCTATATTTTCTGTCCAGCTTGCTATATTGGTTTTTCTTGCTTGCTGGAAGCTCTGAGACGCAGAGGGAGCACCTCCGTACCATTAGTCGGTGTGGAGGGTCTTTTTGCCCCCTCTGCGTGGTTGTTTGTAGGTTTTTGTGCTGACCGCAAAGCTATCTTTCCTATCCTCGGTCTATTCAGTAAGTCTGGCCTCACTTTGCTAAAATCTATTTCATCTCTGTGTTTGTATTTTCATCTTAACTCACAGTCATTATATGTGGGGGGCTGCCTTTTCCTCTGGGGAATTTCTCTGAGGCAAGGTAGGCTTATTTTTCTATCTTCAGGGCTAGCTAGTTTCTCAGGCTGTGCCCGAGGCACCTAGGTCTGGTCAGGAGCGCTCCACGGCTACCTTTAGTGTGGTATGATAGGATTAGGGATTGTGGTCAGCAGAGTTCCCACGTCTCAGAGCTCGTCCTATGTTAGTAACTATCAGGTCACTTTGTGTGCTCTTAACCACTAGGTCCATTGTGGTTCTGAATCACCTGTTCATAACATCCAGCATAAAGATGACCGGGATAGTGATGCTGATGACGGCATCGTCAGTGCTAATAATTTCAATAGCCATTTTTAAACTGTGCAGGAAAAGTGCAGTGGTCCTTGCTCTTTGCCCACTGTTTAAACATTATATGCCCCACATCCGTACTGCGTTGGCCCAGGCTATATGGCATGACATACTGCGTCAGGGCTCATTGCTGCTGCTACAGTCCCTGCATCATGTGCAGAATGAAATTCCACCATATCGGCATACTAACCTGTTAACTGGTATAGATAAACACCTCTGTATTGATGCAAGTTGATAAGCAGACATGGGCGAACTATGGAAATGAGTATACAGCTTTTGTGCTTTGTGGAGCAGCTCACCCAGGCCTGGATAGTGGCTGAGAAAATGCTGTACCACCAGGTTTAGGATGTGAACCATACAAGGCATATGTGTGAGCTTGCCTCACTGTAGGGCCACCACGAGGTTTGCACTATTATTGGACACGGCCTTCCCTGGATGCAGGTTCAGCAGAGACAACCATTGATCAAACTCAGGCTCTCCAGCTGTCTAAAATTCTTCAGCTGTATGACTAGTGGAGTTCAACCTCATAGCTTTGTCATGCGTAGGAAGAAACAATCTTTTATGTGACCACAACTGTGGAACCGTGGGCTGGCTGCAGAGCTATGAGAGGGTAGAGTACAGTGAACTGGACAAACTGCTGTATCGTGAGAGAGGTGAAGGCAGAGAAGTTACTGTGGATTAAGAAACTTGTGGTGTGATCATTCTCTTTAACTGGTCAAAAAAAGCAGGCATGTCCACTTGGGTTGAGCGACTTTTACTTTTATAGGATCGGGTCGGGTTTCACGAAACCCGACTTTCTCAAAAGTCGGGTCGAGTGAAATCGGCCGATTATATAGAAAAGTCGGGGTCGGGGTCGGCCGAAACACGAAACCCAATGCAGTGCAATGGGATACTATGGTTCCCAGGGTCTGAAGGAGAGGAAACTCTCCTTCAGGCCCTGGGATCCATATTTAAGTGTAAATTACACTAACTATTATTAGGTATATACTCACCCTCGGACGCGCCCTGCTTCTTTCCGGCAGCCTTCCTTCCTAAGAATCAGCGCTTGAAGGACCTTCGGTGACATCGAGGCTTGTGATTGGTCGTGTGAGCGGTCACATGGGCGGTCACGCGACCAATCACAAGCCGCGACGTCATCTAAGGTCCTTCACGAGCTGATTCTAAGGAAGGAAGGCTGCCGGTTAGTACCAGGGCGCGTCAGAGGGTGAGCATAGCAATATTTTTTATTTTAATTCTTTATTTTACACTTAAATATGGATCCCAGGGCCTGAAGGAGAGTTTCCTCTCCTTCAGACCCTGGGAACCATTAGAAACCCAATGCACTGCATTGGGTTTCGTGTTTCGGCCGACCCCGACCCCGACTTTTCTATAGGATCGGCCGATTTCACTCGACCCGACTTTTGAGAAAGTCGGGTTTCGTGAAACCCGACCCTATAAAAGTAAAAGTCGCTCAACCCTAGTTGGAACAGTAACAGAGAAGGAGGAAGAGGCGGAAGATGCGATTGATGGAACAGCTGTTGGTTATTGAGGTTTGCTGATCCGCATTTTGTGCAGTGGGATTCCCACAGTAACGCATGTTGATTGCACATGTGAAGGTTCACACCTGTAGAAGTCAAATTATTGCACTTTTTACCTCGACTGTTTTTTTTGCAAAGTTGGCAGATTACTTGATTTGGCTCATCCTTTGTAGTGTCATAAAAGGCACCCCTTGCCACCCCTGCGTGCTGCAGACCCGTGGATGATGCAGATCAGAGGCACAATTGTGGCTGATGATGCATATCTAATCATGGCTGCCACACCATGTGTCTATGATGGACGGCACAATGCAACCTCTTCATCTTCCTCCTCAGATGACCTACTTAGCTGCGTGCCTCTATGTTCCCCACCATCTGGGATCTAACACCTCATCATAATCATCATCTCCTGTGTTATCACATTCCTCACCATTGGAATCACCCTCCTCCTCTTCTTGCCCTGACAGCACAGTACAGTCCGCATGAGCCTTAGATATCGGAGTCCCATCAGGATCACCCCCCGGGGTTAACATCTGTTAACGAAGGTCAGTATGTTGTTTGGACCCTACTCCGTCCTGCCCAGGATCTAAGCTAAACAAATTTGGGGCATTGGTGCAGATTTCCTCCTCTTGACTCTGCAAAGCTTTTGAGTACACTGATGAACAAGGCATAGAATGCGAGAACAGCTTTTCAAACTCACCCATCTGTGGTTCCATACAGTCAGTTGAGTGGTTGGATAGTTGGGACTTGGGGGGAAGCAAGGGGAATTTGGGTACCACATCTCTGGACTGTACTGGGTGTGATGTTGAGGTGGAGGAAGAGGAGGAGAGGCCACTTGAAGTGGCACTTGTCATCCACTCGAGTACATGCTCTTTCTGGGCATCATCGATAAGGCATACCTCTGTGCATCTGCCCAAGAATGGCAGTGGAGTAGCCTGTCCAGTAACATAAATTGTCCATGGTCTTTGCATAGAACGTTACTTTACTAGTGCTTTCACAAACATTATCACCTACCCCACGTACAGTTATGAACAACAAGCCTAATTCCCCTTCCACCACGGCCTCACTTTTTCCTAGTCATGTTGCACAGATAGTGTGGTAGGAGCACATTATTAGCAACAAAAATTAGATTTTAAATGCTGCACCATCTCTGCAAACAGCTGAACATCAGCTACAGTAAACTCAAAGTTGAAATATGGTGTGCTGTATCGTGTTAGTCACAGAAAAAGGATTGTTTGAGTTTGGATGAGGCCTGTATGACAAAAGAGTTGTGCTACAAACAATTTTCAAGTCAGGTCCTTTACTGTATGATGTTAATAAATCAAGACTTTGTTGTGGCTTATGGATCAGGCCTCTATAACACACTAGATGCTACAAACTATGTTAAAGTCAGGTCCATTACTGTATAACACTAGGAACAGAAGAATTTTTTGTGGTGTCTAGATCAGGCATCTATAACACACTAGATGCTACAAACTATTTTACAGTTAGGCCCCTTACTGTATGATGCAAATAACAAGAATTTTTTGTGGCCTACAGATCAGGCCTCCACAGCTTTATTCCAACCTAAACAAATGACTAAGTGTGATACGGCAGGTTGTCTAACTTTTTGCAACTGAAAAAACAGTCATTAGACCTACCGGTAATTGTATTTCCAGGAATCCATCTTGACAGCACCATTAGAGGACGTCCTTCTTACCCTCAGTGGGACAGGAACAACAAGCGTTAAAAAGGACCCTCCTCCTACCACCAACCAGTGATTTTCCAAAGTAGCACACCTGGATGGATGCAAAAGAGAGAGTTTATTAACAATTCTCACACCAATGTTACATCACATTAGTAAACAACACCAATTCTGCAGTGGGAAATACAATTACCAGTAGGTCTAATTACGGTTTCCCCGTTAACCACCTGACAGCACCATTGGAGAAATACCAAAGGATGAAAATCTTAGGGTGGGACTACTGCATGTAATACCTTTTGGCCAAAAGCAAACTGCTCTGAAGCAACATCTAGATTATAATGTCTGGCAAAAGTAGTAAGACTAGTCCAAGTTGCGACCCTACAGATCTGTTCTGTTGAAGCTCCCCCCTTTCTGCCCATGACGTAGCTACAGCTCGGGTTGAATGCACTCTAAGAATGTCTCGAGGATCCTTCCCTTGAGCTCTATACACTAAGTCTATTGTAGTTTTTATCCACCTTGTGATGGTTGCCCTTGTTGATTTACAACCCTTATTTGGTCCCCTATACTGTATGAACAGGTTCTTGTCTCGTCTCCAACTCTCAGTCGCCTTTAGATATTTTAAAACCATCTCTCTAACGTCTGGATTATGATAGACCTCTTCTTTTGGGTTTCTAATTTCTAGGATGTTGGCAGAACGAGAGAAGGATTACTTCTTGGTTCATATTTGTAGATGAAACTACTTTAGGGAGAATGGCGGGGTCAAGTCTTAAGACTATTCTATCGTCAAAAATCTGAAGATATAAAGCCTGCATCTCCCCTAATCTCTTAGCCGAAGTGATGGCCACCAGAAAAGCTGTTTTAAAAGAGAGATTGGCTATATCTATGTCCTCTAATAAGAGATACAGAGAATTACACAGGGCATTAAGGACTAAGTTAAGGTCCCAAGGTGGAGATGACTTCCTCACAATGGGTCTCATTCTTTGCATGGCTCTAGAGAACCTTGCTATCCAAGAATGGGAGGCCAAAGAGGAGTCAAAGAGGACACTAAGATCCAAAATCTGTACTTTTAAAGTACTAGGCCGAAGGCCTTTTTTAAAATCTAATTGTAGGAGGTTGAGGATCTTAGGGATGTCTGTACTTGAAGTATCTACGGGAAGGCGTATAGGAGTCGTTCTCCCCAACGATGTGATAGCATGTCGACCCCTGCTGCCCCGTCTAGAGGATTGAGTGAAAAAAATGTTCTGGCCTTTGCATTTGACCTGGTGGCAAAGAGATCCACTTGTGGTGTTCCCCACTGTTGACACAGCCTGTTGAACACTTCTGAATTCAACTCCCACTCTGTGGGATCTATTGGTGGTTCTGCTCAAAAAATCTGCCACCTGGTTCTTGGCTCCCTCCAGGTGTACCGCCGAGATGGATTCAACAGAGTTTTCCACCCACATAAAAAGATGGTTTGCCAGATGCTGTAACGATGGGTGCTTCGGGCCTCCTTGGTGTCTTAGAAACACCACCGCTGTCACATTGTCGGATAGTATCTTTACGTGCTTGCCTCTGATCCGTGACTGGGCCTGGTAAAGCACCTTCCAAACTGCATATAGCTCTCTGAAATTTGATGATTTGGTTGTCATTTCTGGATCCCACTTCCCATGGTAGTATGTTACTTCTATGTGTCTGCCCCATCCGTACTGACTGGCGTCTGTGGTAACGGTGACAACGTGATAAAGAATCCATGGTACTCCCACCCTCAGGTTTTCTGGGATGGTCCACCAAGTTAGTGCTTTCTTCCCTGAAAGAGAAAGAGTCATCTTTTTGTCCAAAGAACTTTGCCTTATGTCCCAGTCCTTCAAAACCTCCTTCTGCAACCCTAGTGAGTGAAATTGACTCCACTTCACACAGGGGATGCAGGCCGTCATTAAGCCTAGAAACCTCATTGCTTCTCTTATAGAGGATGGATTTCTACTAAAGCGATGGACGTTTTCGATTAACGTCACCTGCCTCTCTTCTGTCAAAAAAGGTGTTTTGATGTGGGAATCTAGTATGACTCCCAAAAACTTTATTCTGGAATGTGGGACCAGATTTGATTTCTCCCAATTTACAATCCACCCTAGCTCCTGTAGAATGGAGATTGTAAAGTCCCACTCGATCCTGAGAAGCTTCTCGGATTTCGCAATTATTAGAAAGTCATCCAGATATGGTACTATGGAAATACCCTGGTTCCTCAAGTAGGTGACTTCCTCTAACATCAGTTTGGTAAATATTCTAGGGGACGAAGCTAGGCCAAAGGGAAGGCAGTGGCACCTGAATTGGAAATGTTGCACTACTCCTCTGTTCATCAGAGCAAATCTTAGGTATCTCTGGTAGGAAGTGTGGATTGGAACGTGATAGTATGCACTCTTTAAGTCTAAGGTACACATGACCATATCCTTGTCTATCAGGGGTATTGTGGACCTTATGGACTCCAGCTTGAATCTTTTCTATCTTATCCACCTGTTTAGGAGTTGGAGATTTATGATTGCCTGGGGGTCTCCAGATGTTTTTTTTTATTGAGAAGAGATTTGAATAATGGACCTTGCCTCTCTTTGGAATAGGTACTGGAACAACTGCTTCTATTCTTAATAACTCCTGGATGTAGAGCTTAAGAGGGGATAGGATCTGGTTACTATTGAACCTTTCCGGTGGTAGGCTTGTGAATTATAGTTTGTAGCCTTGACCAACCACCTGAAGCATTTTTGGATGTATTCTGCCAACCGCCTAGAAATTTTTGTAACCGACCTCCCACTCTCATGTCATTTATTACATTTTCCTGAGCCGGGACCCAGGAAGATGGAGTCTCTACTTTTTCTTCCATTTGGGATGAGACCACCTTCCTGATTTCCCTTTCTTCCTGTAGTCTGTCTTCTGACTAGGCTGGGATCTACGAAAGGGCTGGTACTTTTTTGCATTTTCCTTGGGGAACCCATTTTTCTCGTCTGAGGCCTTTTCTAATATGTCGTATAGAATCGGCCTAAACACTTTAAACCCTAAGAAAGGGATCCCACAGAGTTTATTTTTGATTAAATATCCCCTGACCAAGTCTTTAGCCAGATATCTCTTCTGGCCGCATTGGACAAAGATTCGCTCCTTGCGGTGAATCGCACTGACTCAGCCGAAGCGTCCACCATGAAACCTGTCGTGAGCTTAAGCAAAGGTATTGATTTAACGATGACATCTCTGGAAGTCTTTGCCCTGAGATGTTCCTCCAAATTGTCCATCCATAGACGCATGGACCGGGCTACAGAGGTTGCTGCTATGTTGGCCCGTATTATCGCTGCTGAAGATTCCCAAGCTCTCCTTCAGTGCGGAGGAGTCCTCGAATGGAATCACCATCTTCTTTGCCACTTTGGCCAATGGCACATCTATCTTGGGTACTTCATCCCAAACTTTTATATCCTCTGGATTAAAAGGCAAATGGAGCCTAAAGTCTCTAGGTACCACTAGCCTCTTCTCCGCTTCTTGCCACTCTTCTAAGATCACGGAACGGATGTGGATATTAACTGGGAAAACTCTAGCGACCTGAGCACGCAGACCGCCAAACATTTCATCCTGAATAGAGACTTCCTTTGGGGCATCCTGTAACTGCATAGTGTTTCGTAATGCATGTAGGAGCTCATCCGTATCTGCTGCTGGGAAAAGATATTTTTTCCACCTTCCTACAGAGTCTTCTCTTTTTTCCTGATTCAAATTCTCAGAAACATCATGATGCAAGGATGTGCTGGATTCTCTAAGTCTCTTTCGCGATTTTTGCGGTTCTGTCTGGCTGGTCTGAGGGAGATTCAGACTCGAGATGGACGCCTGAACCTCCTGTCTTATCATTGCCCTCATGTTAGTCATTAATGAAGTTTGCTCTTCGCCGACGATTTTAAATGTGCAGGTTTTAGAGAGCAGCTTCCGCCAGTTCTCTGGCAATTTAGCTGCATAAATGGGACATTTATCTTTCCCAGATTTCTTCCTTTCAGCTGCGGGGGTGGGTGGCTCTCCCTACAATGCAATACACAGAGATCCTAGTATTATCTCCGAGTGAATAGGGGATTAAAATTGGCATTGTGGTATGGCTTTTGAGTAGCCTACTCACGTGCCCCTCGCTTTGTTCTGGACCTTCAGGTTTGCCTGTATCCTGCATGTTACAAAGCACACTAGCTGAGTGCTCCTTACTCAGGATGGCAGGCGGCATAAACTGCAATTTCCCCCCTTATATGCGATTTACCTGGTTGATCCTGCTCATCCTCGACTGTGCCCCACGTGGCGTGACAGTGCTTGAAAGGGCTCTCCTGAGGCCGCTGCCGCCACTGACATCTGCCCTCCGGCAATCAGGAATCTTGAAGTGTGTGGCCGTCGCGGCCGGAAGCGACGCGGCCGCCGCACACAGCTCAGCGGCATGGCGCCCGGTCCGAGAGTCCCCTGAGCGGAGGAAGAGGATCTGACCCCAGGAGCAGCACTAAAAAAAACCTTAATCCAAATATATGTGGAATCCTAGACCAACTCAAAAAACCTAAAACTAACAAGGATACCTAAAAAATAACCTTTATTAATAGTCGTTAAAAAAGTACTCAAAAAATTTAACAAACATATAATTATGTACCTGTAGGGCCCTAGGAAGAAACTACACTGAGACCTACCTAGCAGTGGAGGTTGGCACCCTAAGTTACTACGGTAGGCGCCCCCGCTCAACGTCGACTAACCCTAGGGAATCCCTAGAAGACCCTAAATTGGGAACCCTAAAGTAGATCTAAAAAATCCCTAACGGAAGACCTACCTGGCAGTGGGGGTTGGCACCCTAATGTGAAGCGGTAGGCGCCCCCACTCCACTCGACTGACCCTAGGAGCCCTAAAACGTCCCTGAATAGGGATAGAATAAAGAAAATGTCCCACAAACAAACCCAAACACCCAGAAATCATAAATATCTTAAACAAAAAACGAAAAACTATTAAATAATAAAGAATATGCAATGAGTCTAATGCGTTGCTTAAATATGCGTATATTTCATGTAGTAGACAATTATGTCTATAGCAATATCTGCCAGCAAAAAGATTCACAAAAATAGGGTGAATGAGAAAATACCAGTATTGTCCATACTCAATACATACATGCGATCTTTTCTGGTTTAAGGAGTAAAAAAATACTTGAGGTTTTAGTCAAATGCTAAAGTATAAGAACATGGTCACCCGCTATACAAAAAGTCAACCATATAGTATACTAACATCAGAAGCCTCAATTGAGCAGCAGGATACAGCAACTAGAAGATCAGATGTATAACTCCTTACACCCAAATAAAGAATAATAAATATGAATGCTTGATAGAGATTGCCCGTTAGTCACATTGAAACAGTACTTTAAGATAAGTAGCATCAGATTTGCTCACACTGTTATTGTAATTTCAATGCATATCTCACAAGAGCAGGTGTTATTATTGTTTCCATATATGCTACAAAGTGACAGGTCAATCATAGCCCACCGCACCGAAACCCCCACAGGTACAAAAAGTAATAGGGCAGGACACAATGATCCCCCTCATAAAAAGAAATCAGAGAGCATTCAATACTCATCTGCAGGTCCGTGGTGGATATAAAGCGATGTTAAATAGATCCAAATAACACGGGTCCGTGGTGGGTATGCGGTTTCATCAGATGGATCCGGACATCTAATCAAGCAAAAGACAGCAGTCTCCCCGACCAATGCCTGGGGGCCCAGGAGCAGCACTATACTGGTGAGGCTGAAGGACCCATCGCAGGTATCAGCGGCAGTTGTCTTGCGGTGGGAAGGGAAAGGCTGGGGCCCCCAATCCTCACCACCTGCATAGCACCATCTGAGGACACGCCTGCCGTTCCTATCCACAATGGGACAGGAAAAACATTGGTGAGTGGTAGGGGGAGGGTCCTTTTAACCTCTTGTTGTTCCTGTCCAACTGAGGGTAAGATGGACATCCTCCAATGGTGCTGTCAGGTGGTGAACTGGAAATGATAATTTTTTTAATGTGCCTTAGATCCACAGACAGTTTTATATCACTACACCTAATCTGATTGATATACAACTGTATACAAAGTAGCTAAAATATTTCTGTTTACAGTGGCAGCATCAGGAGAAGCCTCTCTGCGCTGTTACAGTGTCAAAATAGCGCTAAACAAGATGTCCGCTGTGTTTATGGATAGGTACATGTGATTTCTGCAGCCAATGACACAAGCCGTAGTGTCAGGACATTGTGGGTGTTTTTCTGCGCCATGACTGGCTAGTCGCAATGTGCACAAATAAAGTTAGGAAAAAAAAAATACTTCTGTGCTGTGCTTCCAAGAATGCTGCGCATCTGGGCTCTGCAGACCCCTCCTCTCATCAAACATGTGCCAAACGCCAAACGCTCATGATCCACCACCATTATCGTTGCTAAAGTGCTGAAAATATTTTTGCGGCAAAGCAAATATTTTCCCGCACTTTTAAGGAATTCTACTGATTTTTTTTCCCAATTTTATAAAATTTTGCTTGCGTTTCTTTCTTTTTATGTAACGTTAGTAAAGTATACAATGAAAAATAACAAACATATCATGAACATTAATCCATGTATGGAAATGAGGCATTCGCTCAAATAGGATTTTTATGACCATATATATCTTGTAAAGCTAATAAATAAATATGAACAATTAAAGGACATGAATGAAAAAATAAAGAGCGGTTAAACCTTTAAAGATAATCGCTCTGCATAGTACAGTTAGGGCCAGAAATATTTGGACAGTGACACAAGATTTGTTATTTTAGCTGTTTACAAAAACATGTTCAGAAATACAATTATATATGTAATATGGGCTGAAAGTGCACACTCCCAGCTGCAATATGATAGTTTCCACATCCAAATCGGAGAAAGGGTTTAGGAATCATAGCTCTGTAATGCATAGTGTCCTCTTTTTCAAGGGACCAAAAGTAATTGGACAATGGACTCTAAGGGCTGCAATTAACTCTGAAGGCGTCTCCCTCGTTAACCTGTAATCAATGAAGTAGTTAAAAGGTCAGGGGTGGATTCCAGGTGTGTGGTTTTGCATTTGGAAGCTGTTGCTGTGAGCAGACAACATGCGGTCAAAGGAACTCTCAATTGAGGTGAAGCAGAACATCCTGAGGCTGAAAAAAAAGAAAAAATCCATCAGAGAGATAGCAGACATGCTTGGAGTAGCAAAATCAACAGTTGGGTACATTCTGAGAAAAAAGGAATTGACTGGTGAGCTTGGGAACTCAAAAAGGCCTGGGCGTCCAAGGATGACAACAGTGGTGGATGATCGCCGCATACTTAATTTGGTGAAGAAGAACCCGTTCACAACATCAACTGAAGTCCAGAACACTCTCAGTGAAGTAGGTGTATCTGTCTCTAAGTCAACAGTAAAGAGAAAACTCCATGACAGTAAATACAAAGGGTTCACATCTAGATGCAAACCATTCATCAATACCAAAAATAGACAGGCCATAGTTAAATTTGCAGAAAAACACCTCAAGAAGCCAGCTCAGTTCTGGAAAAGTATACTATGGACAGATGAGACAAAGATCAACCTGTACCAGAATGATGGGAAGAAAAAAGTTTGGAGAAGAAAGGGAACGGTACATGATCCAAGGCACACCACATCCTCTGTAAAACATGGTGGAGGCAACGTGATGGCATGGGCATGCATGGCTTTCAATGGCACTGGGTCACTTGTGTTTATTGATGACATAAGAGCAGACAAGAGTAGCCGGATGAATTCTGAAGTGTACCGGGATATACTTTCAGCCCAGATTCAGCCAAATGCTGCAAAGTTGATTGGACGGCGCTTCATAGTACAGATGGACAATGACCCCAAGCATACAGCCAAAGCTACCCAGGAGTTCATGAGTGCCAAAAAGTGGAAAATTCTGCAATGGCCAAGTCAATCTCCAGATCTAAACCCAATTGAGCATGCATTTCACTTGCTCAAATCCAGACTTAAGACGGAAAGACCCACAAACAAGCAAGACCTGAAGGCTGCGGCTGTAAAGGCCAGGCAAAGCATTAACCCTCCGTCACATACAATATTCGGACTAACGAGTTCACATACAGTGTGCCTGTCAGGCGCCTGCTGGAAAAATACCTATAATATCTAATGTTTGCAATTTCAGTGCTCTAAAAGTGATCAGTGACCTTCATAGGGATGTAATAAAAGAGACTACACATAATCAGTTGCAAAAAAAAAACATTTACTTAACATAAAACTAATAACTATGAAATACAAACTTTTCAAAACTCCCGCCAAATAGTCCCCAGTTCGACTCTCTCAAAAAAATGTACAAAGAAAATTTTTGAGCACAAACTTAATTTTAAGGTACCTTAAGTACTATTAAAAACATATTCAAT
Source organism: Ranitomeya imitator (assembly GCF_032444005.1). Classification (NCBI taxonomy): domain Eukaryota; kingdom Metazoa; phylum Chordata; class Amphibia; order Anura; family Dendrobatidae; genus Ranitomeya; species Ranitomeya imitator. The sequence continues at coordinate 669,063,321 of NC_091286.1, read as the reverse complement.
CAGAAGTAGATGCTGAGGTTTCCCCAGAAAAGTCACACTTGCAGAGCAAATAGCAAGAATTACACACCATTTTTGCATGTGTAAGGCAAATTGCTTTATGACATTTGAGACATTCATAATTTGAAAGCCTTCTGGTTCCGCTTTCCGTTTGGCAGGTGGTGCATCTCCTTCTTTTGTGAGGTGGTGCAGATGGTGACTTTTCACCATCATCTTCTGGGCGGAACCTTTTGAGCTGAACTTGAAGGCGAGAGGGGATACCAATTGTTTTCACGCTTCTCCTGCGTAGCTCTCCAAGTACTAGTTCATGGGCCAATTTTTTCAGATACAATCGTCTACGGAGTGGTTCAAGCTTGTTTTCAAGATAAATTACTTGTGAATTTATACCACCCAAATTCAACATAGCAAAAAATATGACCATTGGCCAGCGTTTGATGTTTCTGCTGACGTTGAAAGTGGAGCACATCTGATCTGCTGTATCCACACCCCCTTTGGTGGCATTGTAAAATGTAATTATCTCCGTTTTTTTTTCTGTCCCAGTCCCAGGATCGATGGCAGCATCATCATGAAGTGTTGATAGAAGAAGTACGATTTTTTTGGCATGTGGTACATAGGAAACTAAAGCCTTTCCATTATGGAATGCAAACATACTGCTGTACTGTTGTCTCTCTTTCACACTTACAAACTGTGGCGGCAATTCCCTTTTATTTTTTCTTACAGTTCCCACATATGACAGCTTCTGAATTTTCAGATAATCAATCAGATCACAACTTGTAAACCAATTGTCAGCTGTAATATTGCGACCTGATCCAAATAAGGGTTCAGCCAGTCTTTTTACAACATCAATGGGTTTGTTGCTCACACAGTAAGGACCTTCTGGTTGTTTTCCTGCATAAACTTCCAGGTTGTAAGTGTAGGTCTTACTGGCATCAACAAGGGCATAAATTTTTATTCCATATTTGTTTGGCTTTGATGGAATATATTGATGAAAGGCACATCTACCACGAAAACCAGGGAGCATTTCGTCAATAGTGAGATTCTCTCCAGGGTAATAACTTTGTTTACAGTTTGCAACAAATCTTTGAAATACATCACGAATTGGAGCAAGTCGGTCATGTGTTTTGCGTTCGGTTCGGGTAGTTCTGTCGTCAAACCGAAGGCAACGAATTAGAATCTTGAATCTGTTTATGGACATAACAAGGCTAAATTTTTCAACTCCATCCCCATCTTTACCCCAAAGTTCCTCCAAAGTTTGTCTATTTGCCCTATAAGCTCCTGCAAGGTACAGTAATCCAAAAAAAGCACGCAGTTCTATTTCATCTGTGGGCTTGATGGTTCTGTTGCAGATGTACTTGTCCTTTATAATGTCTATATATTGGTTGGTATATGTGACAATAGAGTCCAGAATGTCATCTGTAAATATACTGTTCCAGCATTCAACTGCAGTTTTTGCATTACGTGCAGTTCCTATTACTGCAGGAAGGTGAGTAATAATGTTTAAAGGTTCCCTACGTTTTTTCTGGAATGGCTTCTTGTTCCATTTAGTATTTTTATCTTTTCCAATATAATATGATCCAACTTCTTCATCCTCACCACTGTCACCATCTTGCTCTGTTTCAGAATCCAGGACACATTCTTCCACCTCATCATGAGAATCAATCTCACTTTCCTCTCCTAAATCCTCATTCAGTGTGAGGTCTCTATCATCTAACATCATGTTTGTTACTTCCTCAACATCAAGTTGTTTGGATAAATTGTACATTTTCCTCTCCATTTCAGCAGATAATCTGAAGCAAGAGAAGGAATATGTTAGGGAACTACTGTATATGCCTGAGCAGCACACTTTCTTTTATAAAATCTCCCTTATTTCTATGAAATATCCTCACATTTTGTGCTATACATTCATAAAACAAGCTAAATAAACTATTGTGATGAATAAAAACATAAAATACCAACCTTACTGAATGTGACGTATTCACATACAATGAGCCTGAGAGATCTGTGCAGCTATATCCTCTCCCCTGAATCTCTGAAATCCAACTGTGATATCAGGTTTCACAGACCTTCAAGAGACAGGAGACTACCTGGAGGGAGGGGGTTTCCTCACAATCTGGTGAGGAAGGAGAAATGAAAGTAAAAGAGAAGCGCCTGTGAGATCAGTTGTATGTGACGGAGGGTTAAGAAGGAGGAAACCCAGCGTTTGGTGATGTCCATGGGTTCCAGACTTAAGGCAGTGATTGCCTCCAAAGGATTTGCAACAAAATATTGAAAATAAAAATATTTTGTTTGGGTTATGTTTATTTGTCCAATTACTTTTGACCTCCTAAAATGTGGAGTGTTTGTAAAGAAATGTGTACAATTCCTACATTTTCTATCAGATATTTTTGTTCAACCCTTCAAATTAAACGTTACAATCTGCACTTGAATTCTGTTGTAGAGGTTTCATTTCAAATCCAATGTGGTGGCATGCAGAGCCCAACTCGCGAAAATTGTGTCACTGTCCAAATATTTCTGGCCCTAACTGTATATGACAAATTAACCAAACATGGCAAATCTATTAAAGCAATGATACTTTAAAAAATTTTTAGTTGAATGAAATATTATCAAGGTTATTCCTTTAAGCAAACTTAGAATAAGAAAATAAGGGACTAGTTAAGGAAGAGGAAGTAACAAGGCAAGGGATGGGAGGGTTTAGAGATGTAAGATGGAAGGGGTGGAGGAAGAGTCGAGGATGAGGGTAAAAGGGGGCGAGGAGGTGGGGAGTAGGGTTGAGCGAAACGGGTCGTTCATTTTCAAAAGTCGCCGACTTTTGGCAAAGTCGGGTTTCATGAAACCCGACCCGACCCCTGTGCGGTGTCGGCCATGCGGTACGCGACTTTCGCGCCAAAGTCACGTTTCAATGACGCAAAAAGCACCATTTCTCAGCCAATGAAGGTGAACGCAGAGTGTGGGCAGCGTGATGACATAGGTCCTGGTCCCCACCATCTTAGAGAAGGGCATTGCAGTGATTGGCTTGCTGTCTGCGGCGTCACAGGGGCTATAAAGGGGCGTTCCGGCCGACCGCCATCTTACTGCTGCTGATCTGAGCTTAGGGAGAGGTTGCTGCCGCTTCGTCAGAAGCAGGGATAGCGTTAGGCAGGGTCCATTAACCACCAAACCGCTTGTGCTGTAGCGATTTCCACTGAAGCTACATTTTTTTTTTCTCAGCGCTGTAGCTCATTGGGCTGCCCTAGAAGGCTCCCTGATAGCTGCATTGCTGTGTGTACGCCGCTGTGCAAACCAACTGCTTTTTTCAAAGCACAAATCCTCTTGTTCCTTCCGTTCTGCACAGCTATCTTTTTTGTTTGTCCACACTTTTTATTTAATTTGTGCATCAGTCCACTCCTTATTGCTGCCTGCCATACCTGGCTGAGATTACAGCAGGGAGATAGTAATTGTAGGACAGTCCCTGTTTTTATTTTTTTTTTGTGGGAGATTAAGATTGGCATTTCTGCTAGAGTGCCATCCCTGTGTGTGCCATCTCTCACTCAGTGGGCCATAGAAAGCCTATTTATTTTTTTGCTTGATTTGGGTTCTAAAATCTACCTGAAAAAATCACTACATCAATCAGTGGGAGAAAAATATTGGCCTCTGGGCTTGTGTGCCACTCCTGACTCCTGTGTGTGCCATCTCTCACTCAGTGGGCCATAGAAAGCCTATTTATTTTTTTGCTTGATTTGGGTTCTAAAATCTACCTGAAAAAATCACTACATCAATCAGTGGGAGAAAAATATTGGCCTCTGGGCTTGTGTGCCTGACTCCTGTGTGTGCCATCTCTCACTCAGTGGGCCATAGAAAGCCTTTTTTTTTTTTTTTTTTTTTGGTTTCTAAATTGTCCCTGAAAAAATCATTTAATTTTATTTGGTTTCTAAATTCTTCCTGAAAAAATCATTTTATTTTATTTTGTTTCTAAAGTCTCCCTGAAAAAAAAAAAAACAGTGGGAGATTAATATTGCCCTTTCTGCTTGTGTGCCACTCTTGACTCCTGGGTGTGCCATCTCTCTCTCTCTCTCTCAAATTGTGTGCCATAGAAAGCCTATTTATTTTTTTTGCTTGATTTGGGTTCCAAAATCAACCTGAAAAAATCACTACATCAATCAGTGGGAGAAAAATATTGGCCTCTGGGCTTGTGTGCCACTCCTGACTCCTGTGTGTGCCATCTCTCACTCAGTGGGCCATAGAAAGCCTTTTTTTTTTATTTGGTTTCTAAATTGTCCCTGAAAAAATCATTTTATTTTATTTGGTTTCTAAATTCTTCCTGAAAAAATCATTTTATTTTGTTTCTAAAGTCTCCCTGAAAAAAATAAATAAAAATAAAACAGTGGGAGATTAATATTGCCCTTTCTGCTTGTGTGCCAGTCTTGACTCCTGGGTGTGGCATCTCTCTCTCTCTCTCTCTCTCTCTCTCTCTCAAATTGTGTGCCATAGAAAGCCTATTTATTTTTTTGCTTGATTTGGGTTCCAAAATCAACCTGAAAAAATCACTACATCAATCAGTGGGAGAACAATATTGGCCTCTGGGCTTGTGTGCCACTCCTGACTCCTGTGTGTGCCATCTCTCACTCAGTGGGCCATAGAAAGCCTTTTTTTTTTATTTGGTTTCTAAATTGTCCCTGAAAAAATCATTTTATTTTATTTGGTTTCTAAATTCTTCCTGAAAAAATCATTTTATTTTATTTTGTTTCTAAAGTCTCCCTGAAAAAAAAAAAAAAATAAGTGGGAGATTAATATTGACATTTGTGCTTGAGTGACAGTCCTGCGTGTGTGGCATCTCTGTGATTTGGTGCCACAGAAAATAGAGTGTGTAACATTGTGCCTGATTTTCCTTGTGGTCTCACCAACCTGTAAAGGGATATTGAAATCATACTGAAGTTATAGCTCACCATGTAAGTTGTTTGACAGCAACAAATAAAGTTACTTTGGTTAAGTTTAAAAACAATGAGGAAGTCTGGTGCAAGAGGTCGTGGCCGTGGGCGTTCATTGTCAGCTGGTAATGATGGTAGTGGTAGTGGAGCATCAGGTGGTCGTGGGAAAAAAAATATTCCACCTAAGTCTGGATCTGTGGAGCCAGGTTCGTCGTCTGGCTACACAAGGCCTCGAACGCTCTCTTTTCTGGGAGTAGGAAAACCGCTTTTAAAGCCGGAGCAGCAGCAGCAAGTTTTGGCTTGCAGACTCAGCCTCTAGCTCTTTTGCCTCCTCTTCTGAAACTGGTAAATGTAAAAGCAGCGCGTCGCTTGTGGATGTTCACGGTCAGGGACAAGTCGCTTCCTTGTCCTCTTCAGCAAAAACAACAACAAGAGAAAAGGATGCAGCAGGCGACACAACGGGTTACTCCATGGAGCTCTTTACACATACCGTCCCTGGCTTGGAAAGTGAAACACTTAACAGGCCATGCCCATTACAAGTAGATTCTGACATGTAGTGCACTGATGCACAGCCACAGCCAGACTACTATGCTGGTCCTTTGACTCAGACCACAACATTGCCCTCTCAGGGTACTGATCCACAATCAGACCCTGATGAGACTATGTTGCCCCGTCACGAACGCTATACCACCGACCGACACGGTGACACAGACAAAGTTGCACACGAGCTAGAAGAGGAGGTAATAGATGACCCATTTGTTGACCCCGATTGGCAGCCATTTGGGGAACAGGGTGCAGGCGGCAGTAGTTCAGAAGCGGAGGTGGAGGAGGGGCCGCAGCAGGCATCAACATCGCAACAGGTTCCATCTGCCGGGCCCGTATCTGGCCCAAAACGCGTGTCAAAGCCAAAACCTGTTGGAGGACAGCGTGGCCATCCGGTTAAAGCTCAGTCTGCAATCCCTGAAAAGGGATCAGATGCTAGGAAGAGTGCAGTCTGGCATTTTTTTAAACAACATCAAATTGATCAACGCAAAGTCATCTGTCAAAAATGTTCAACTAGCTTAAGCAGAGGTCAGAATCTGAAAAGTCTCAATACAAGTTGCATGCATAGACATTTAACCACCATGCATTTTCAAGCCTGGACTAACTACCAAACGTCCCTTAAGCTTGTAGCACCCTCGGCCAATGATGCTAGTCAGCAACGCAACATCCCTTCCGTCACTGTAAGGCCACCATTTTCCGCACCGCCGGCAGTATCTGTGCAGGTTTCTTTGCCAGCCAAAAGCAGTCAGGGTCAGGGAATCACCAGTTTTGTAGGAGGAAATATTGCATCTAGGGCACCGGCGGAAACAATACCGTCTCCAACCGTCTCTCAGTCTGCCATGTCCACCGGCACACCCGCTAGTTCCACGATCTCCAGCTCTCCAGTTCAGCTCACCCTACATGAGACTCTGGTTAGAAAAAGAAAGTACTTATCCTCTCATCCGCGTACACAGGGTTTTAACGCCCACATAGCCAGACTAATCTCGTTAGAGATGATGCCCTACCGGTTAGTTGAAAGCGAAGCTTTCAAAGCCCTGATGGAGTACGCTGAACCACGCTACGAGCTACCCAGTCGACAGTTTTTTTCCAGAAAAGCCATCCCAGCCCTGCACCAGCATGTTAAACAGCGCATCGTCCATGCACTCAGGCAATCTGTGAGTACAAAGGTGCACCTGACTACAGATGCATGGACCAGTAGGCATGGCCAGAGACGTTACGTGTCCATCACGTCACACTGAGTGAATGTGGTGGATGCAGGGTCCACAGGGGACATCAATTTCGGGACAGTTGTGCCTAGCCCACGGTCTAGGAAACAGTTGGCTGTAGGCGTTCTTACCCCCTCCTCCTCCTCCTCCTGCAGAAGCGACAGCTCTTCCACAGACAGCAGTCGGCCAACCACTCCATCGGCAGCTGACACTGTTGCACACCAGTTGTCCCATTATGGGCCAGCTACTGGCAAGCGTCAGCAGGCTGTATTGGCTATGAAGTGTTTGGGCGACAACAGACACACCGCGGAAGTTCTGTCCGAGTTCTTGCAACAAGAAATGCAGTCGTGGCTGGGCACAGTAGATCTTGAGGCAGGCAAGGTAGTGAGTGATAACGGAAGGAATTTCATGGCTGCCATCTCCCTTTCCCAACTGAAACACATTCCTTGCCTGGCTCACACCTTAAACCTGGTGGTGCAGTGCTTATTGAAAACTTATCCTGGGTTCTCCGACCTGCTCCTCAAAGTGCGTGGACTTTGCTCACATATCCGACATTCGCCTGTTTACTCCAGCCGTATGCAGACCTATCAGCGGTCTTTGAACCTTCCCCAGCATCGCCTAATCATAGACGTTGCAACAAGGTGGAACTCAACACTGCACATGCTTCAGAGACTGTGCCAACAGAGGCGGGCTGTTATGTTTTTGTGGGAGGATACACATACACGGGCAAGCAGTAGGATGGCAGACATGGAGTTGTCAGGTGTGCAGTGGGCGAAGATACAAGACATGTGTCAAGTCCTTCAGTGTTTTGAGGAATGCATACGGCTGGTTAGTGCAGACAACGCCATAATAAGCATGAGCATCCCCCTAATGTGTCTGCTGATGCAAAGTTTGACGCACAAAAAGGATCAGGCGTCTGCACCAGAGGAAGAGGAAAGCCTTGATGACAGTCAGCCATTGTCTGGTCAGGGCAGTGTACAGGACGAGGTAGCGGGCGAAGAGGAGGTGGAGGACGAGGAGGATGATGGGGATGAGTATATTTTTAATGAGAAAGCTTTCCCGGGGGCACTGGAAATTGGTTGCGTGGCAAGGCCGGGTTCTGGTTTTTTGAGGGACACAAGTGATGTAGATTTGCCTGAAACTGCCCCTCAACCAATCACAACCGCAGATTTGACAACTGGAACTTTGGCCCACATGGCGGATTATGCCTTACGTATCCTCAAAAGGGACACACGCATTACTAAAATGATGAACGATGACGATTACTGGTTGGCCTGCCTCCTTGATCCACGCTATAAAGGCAAATTGCAAAATATTATGCCACATGAGAACTTGGAACTAATATTAGCAACCAAACAATCAACTCTTGTTGACCGTTTACTTCAGGCATTCCCAGCACACAGCGCCCGTGATCGTTCTCACACGAGCTCCAGGGGGCAGCAGACCAGGAGTGTTAGGGGTGCACACATCAGAAGTGGCGTTGGACAGAGGGGTTTTCTGACCAGGTTGTGGAGTGATTTTGCTATGACCGCAGACAGGACAGGTACTGCAGCATCAATTGAAAGTGACAGGAGACAACATTTGTCCAGTATGGTTACTAAATATTTTTCATCCCTTATCGATGTTCTCCCTCAACCGTCATTCCCATTTGATTACTGGGCATCAAAATTAGACACCTGGCCAGAATTGGCAGAATATACATTGCAGGAGCTTGCTTGCCCGGCAGCTAGTGTCCTATCAGAAAGAGTATTCATTGCTGCAGGTTCAATATTAACCGAAAAAAGGACTCGTCTGGCTACCCAAAATGCTGATGATCTAACATTCATTAAAATGAACCACAACTGGATTTTGAATTCTTTTGCCCCACCTTGCCCGGCCGACACCTAGCTTTCCTATGAAAAGCTCTTGCCTGTGGACTACTGTGAATTACTTTTCTAATGTCTAATTTGCTGCAGCTGATTGTCCAGCATACGACATGTTTACACCTCCCTAAATGGCCAAACTCCCCACACGGGGCCGTGGTATCGCGACTTGGCGCAACACCCGTGAGAGTGCTGTTTGTCTGAAGAGGTGGGTGTGCCCGCTTTTGGTCGACGGCACTGCCACTGGGTCCCTCATAGTACAATAAAGTGTCTCTGGCGGTGGTGGTGCGCACCCGTCAGACACACTGTTGTAACATGAGGGGCCCTGGGCCTGTACCGCCGGCCACAAGAGAGTTCACCCACCCCCAGGTCAAACATTGCTCTACCACTTCCTCAGTTATCTCTCACACTTCCACCAATGTTTAGTCTATGCGCTGACATCCTTCCATTCCTGCCACTGACAATACCATTGTGTTGACATGTATGATGGTACTTAACATAGTCAGGGGCAGTGTCCTCTATTTACCACAGTAAATACTTTGCGCTAAATTAGTAGGTCTGAAACTACGCAGAGGATCCCACCCCTGTACCTAATGATTGCACCCTTTAGTGTTTTCGTTTTGTTTTAATGCGAGACATTCACATTTATTTATTGTTTTGGACTACTAACTGGCAGACACTTGTCACGATTCCCCCGACCGCTGTCACCACTGGGTCAGGATTCACACCGTGACCGTCACCCCTACGTCACGGATCAGGGTGACTTTAGGCCAACAGACGGCTATCACATGTGCAGGGGGGCTTATCTTAGTTATCCCTCCACTGCTAACAATGTGATGAAAAACCACACACAAGGCTATTGACCTCTTAGTTTCCAGCAGGGGCTTATTCTAGGTATCCCACTGCTTTTCTATATACCACGAACTGCAGGGATTTATGTATATCCCGCTTACAGTTCCACTTAACACTTGCAGCTCTCTGGCGCCCCCCTTACTCTCAGGTCAGATTAGGTACTGCACCCTGGGTAATTAGTCGCCAGAAAGGCTGCCTGCTATGTACTGGCTATTGGGCACGCTGCAGCGACGCGATAACTACTCCCACTCAGGCAGGAACAATAATTATCAAACCCGCAGTTGCTTCAGCATAATCCAACCGTCAGCACACTTTCGCTGCCACCAGCTTCGATTAAACGGGTCCGAAGCTAACCCAACTCAACAGTAACAGTAGCGAATTTTCCCTTCAAGAGACTTAGGGTACAGTTTAGAGCAGGAGAACGAACTAATATATAATAGTATATCCCATTCAAAATAACTAGGCAGTGCGTTATCAAAAATAGTTTATAACGATGTTATACATGAGACAATTGCAAATATGTACAAGGGTAATTATAACATAAAGGGAATAAATGAGAAAAGATAACATATTAAAAGCATTGCAGGCATCCAGGCTAGTGCAGTTTCCATACATCCCAGTCCATGGGATGTACCAGCTCTTCCAGGACAATAGGACAAAGCAGTCCAGAAGGAGAAATCAGCAAAAAAGTCACTCCTCAGAGCCTGCCAGACACTTAAAACATTAAGGCTGTGACATCACAGAAAGGCTGGCTTATCCAGACCCTCCTCTCTCTACATTCTGCCTAAACTTTAAACTATTCTCTCTAATTTCTATAACTTCACTACAAAACATGACAGAGTCATACCAAACCCATAATTCATCTCGGATTAACGTGAGCATTCTAATGAGATCAAATATGTCCTATCTGGGATACATATTTACAGAGAAAACCCTACTTCTTTACCAGATGGAGTTAGAAACTCGTGTTTCGCGGGTTGTGTAGATACACCGAGTGAGAATAAAAATATATATTTTCGTATTTCTAGCTTAAATCGTTTGCCTAATATCTAACAAAAACTAAACAAAGAATCTTTCCTGAATCTTGGAGCCACTTTTCCAGTTTGAACTAGAGAATGTGGGAGGGGTGAGGGACTTTCCTCTGAGCCTGGAATTTACGACCCCAGAGCAATAAAACCTCTCTTCCCCCATACTCTCAGAGAAGGAAAGCCAGAAATTTGCAGCTACAAACTGTTGCTCCAAGAAGGGGGGCTTAGCCCACACAGGCTAGAGAACTACTTATGATATTTCATACCATATCGTGACACCTCCCCCTTTTGGTGTGCGCTAGGGAGGCAGGACCTGATGGTTCTCCTCCATGCGCACCTCAGCAGGTTCACCCTGGTGGGCCAACCCATCACCATTGCCATGATCTGGCTCCATGGTGCCTTCGCCTACCCGGTTTCCCAGGTAGTGAACCTCCCTCATGCCCATCTGACACTTTCCCGGCTTGATAGTCAGTCCTGCTTGGTGAATTCGCCTGAGCACCTCCTCGAGATGCTGCAGGTGTTCCTTCCAGGAGGGACTGAAGATGGCAATGTCATCCAAGTACGCCACGGCGTACGTCTCCAGTCCCTGAAGCAGGAGGTTGACCATCCGCTGGAAAGTGGCAGGGGCATTCTTCATGCCGAAGGGCATGACCGTGGACTCGTACAGTCCGAAGGGCATGATAAAGGCGGACTTCTCCTGCGCCTCGGGGCTCAGGGGAATCTGCCAGTATCCTCGACTCAGATCCATTATTGTTAGGTAATCTGCGCCAGCTAACTTCTCAAGCAGCTCCTCCATGCGCGGCATTGGGTGCGCATCCGAGGCTGTGATGGCGTTGAGCCCCCTGTAGTCCACGCAGAACCGGGTGGTCCGGTCCTTCTTTGGCACGAGAACTACAGGTGATGCCCACGCGCTCTTTGACCGTCGAATCACCCCCAGCTGTAACATCTCATCGATCTCTTGGCGCATAGTCTGCTGCACCTGGTCAGAGATTCGATAGGGTGTTCGCCGTAGTGGGGCGTGATTCCCGGTGTCCACCTCGTGGACTGCTAACTCAGTCCTCCCAGGTCGGTTGGAGAATACGACCCGGAAGGGTTCCAGTGTGGTTTGCAACTGCACCCGCTGGGGTTCAGTTAACAAGGCGCTTACCTCCACATCCTCGATGGACCCATTGGCCTTGGCTTGGGCCAGCAAGTCCAGGAGGGTGTCTTCCTCCCCGTCTTTGGGTAAGCTGCAGACCGGTAGGACGAAAGGTTCACGTTCGTGATGAGCCTTCATCATGTTGACGTGAAAGGCCTTTCGCCTACCCCGAGCGTGGTCAAGCGTGACCACGTACGTGACCGGGTTGAGCTGTTGGTGGACGACGTACGGGCCCTCCCAGGCTGCCTGAAGCTTATCCGTTGGTACAGGGACCAGCACCCACACCTTTTGACCCACGTGGTAGGTCCGCTCCCGGGCGTTCTGGTCGTACCAGTGCTTCTGATCAGCCTGAGCCTGCGTCATGTTGTCATGCACCAACTGCGTCAAGGTCTGCATCTTGTCACGGAAGCGCATGACATACTCCACTATGGACACTTCAGAAGGGTTCGGCTCCTCTTCCCAGAATTCTCTTACCAACCCAAGGGGTCCCCGGACTCGCCTGCCGTACAGGAGCTCGAAGGGTGAGAACCCCGTCGAGGCCTGCGGAACCTCTCGGTAAGCGAACAGCAGGTGTGGGAGGTACCGCTCCCAGTCGCGCCCTTGAGTCTCAACCAGCATGCGTAGCATCTGTTTGAGGGTACCATTGAAGCGTTCACACAAGCCATTGGTCTGTGGGTGATACGCACTCGATACCAGGTGCTTCACCTGCATTCTCTTACAGAGAGCCTCCATTAGGCGAGACATAAATTGGGTCCCTTGATCAGTAAGCATTTCCCTGGGAAATCCTACACGTGAAAAGATGGCCAACAGGGCATCCGCCACCTTATCTGCCCTAGTTGACGACAGAGCTACTGCCTCTGGGTACCGGGTAGCATAGTCTACCACAGTAAGGATGTATTGCTTTCCAGAGCTGCTGGGGACGGCCAGCGGGCCCACAATGTCCACCGCGATCCTCTGGAAAGGCTCCTCTATCACTGGCAAAGGGATCAGGGGAGCCTTAATAGCAGGTCCCGCCTTCCCCACTCTTTGACAAGTGATACAGGAGCGGCAGTAGTTTGACACATCTGTCCCCATCTTAGGCCAATAGAAGTGTTGAGACAGCCGGGCCTTAGTTTTGCTGATCCCCAAGTGTCCAGCTAGCGGGATCTCATGGGCAATCCGCAACAACTCACCCCGGAATTGCTGCGGGACGACCAGCTGTCTTTCCCTCAACCACTCCTTTTGTGATTCTCCGGGTACTGTCTCCCGGTACAACCTTCCTCGTTCCCAGAACATCCTCTCCTTATCAGTCTCGGAGAAGTGCGTCCCGGCAAGTTGTCTCAAACTCTCTAGGCTCGCATCTGTGTGCAGAGCGGCCTGAAACTCCTGGCTAGGGGAAGCCAGAAGCGATGTCAGGGTCCCTTCCCCACGGGAACCCTCTTGGACCTGCTCTGGGTCCACCTCTGGTTCAGTCACAGTAATGACTGAGGAGGGTCTGGAAGGCCGACAGTTATCTGCGTTCCGGGCACTCTGACTGCGGGTGACAGCAGCTACGTAGGCTGTCTCCCCGGGGATTTCTACAGGCCCATCAGCCGATGCTGCTATGGGCTCTACCTCCCCATCCACCCCCAACACTCCAGGGGCAGTGCTACTTATGGGCCAGTTACCTTCCTCGGTGGCACTGGTCAATTTCATGGCATCACCTTTCTCACGGTTCCCATGCTTCTCCCCATTTCCTGTAGCACCGACACTTGCCCCTGCTAGGGGTTCCTCAGCCGTCTCACTCCGCAGAGCGACGGGGCTGGGCACGCCTGTACCTATGGACACATTAACCTTCACAGAAAAATCATTATCAGGTTCAGTTGGCACAGGTACAACATTTTCACCATCAATCCTAGGGAAAAAATGGTTATTAGATGCATCATTACAAGATAAAGCATGGTCAGGTAACACATGCGATTTCCCATCATCATCATCATCAGGGTTAACTTTACCCTTATTAGTAGATTGGGGAGGGGTGTCAGGGACGTAGTATGCAACCATCCTCCCCAAATCAGTCCCCAACAAAACATCAGTGGGCAAATTATCAGACAGCCCCACTTCCTTCACCCCGCTCCCGGCACCCCAATCAATAAAAACCCGCGCCATCGGTAAGGGACAGCTGATGCCCCCAATCCCAGTGACAGTTAGGGTTTTCCCCGGAATGATTTCTTCAGGGGCCGCCAGTTCGGGTCGGATGAGGGTTCGTTCAGCCCCGGTGTCCTTGAGGCCTGTAGCAACATGGCCTCCCACAGTGACGGGCTGTACGTTGTCACACACCCTCCCAACCACACCACCCACCAAAAGAACTGCTGCATTAGGCCCTGGGGACTTGGCTGGGGGGTTCTTCGGCCTGTCTGGACAGAAGGTACTGATATGCCCAGGCCGCTTGCAGGTGTGACACGTGCGAGGTTCGGTGGTAGGTCTGGTGCTGTTGGCCACAGGGCCAGGACCTCTGGTGTGCTGGCTGGCAGGGGTACTGGCGTTGGTTGCAGGCTTACCCCCTCTCCAGCTGGTGGTGACTGGCTTCCGCACTTCCGATCTACGGTTGGCCTCATAGGCATCGGCAATCTGCGCTGCTTTCGTCACGTCTTTGGGTTCTCTGTCCATCACGAACTGTCGCACCTCAGCTGGGCAAAGATGAAAGAACTGGTCTTTGATCATCAGGTCTCGCAGCTGTGCAAAGGTGGTCACTGACAGTCCTTGGGTCCACTGGTCAAAGTGGGTCCCCAGTCCATGCATCACATCACTGTAACTGTCGTGTGGGCCACGTTGGAGGGTCCGGAACTTTCTACGGTACACCTCAGGAGTAAGCTGGTACTTTGCTATCAGGGCCTGCTTGATGGCCTCATAGTCTCCATCTTGTTCTTGAGGGAGGGCAGCAAACGCCTCCAGAGCTTTGCCTCTCAGCCCTGGTGTCAGGTATCGGGCCCATTCATCTGTAGGCAGCTGGTACTGCCTGCAGGCTTTCTCAAAGGCCCGCAGAAAAGTGTCCAAGTCCCCGTCCTTCTCCATAACAGGGAAGTGATCGAGCCGGGGCTTAGGTATCTGAGCGCTGCTGGGCTCACGGCTGGACTGGGACGACCCCTGCATTTGCAGTCGGGCCATCTGCAGCTGGTACTGCCGCTGGGCCTGGGCCTCTCGCTCGGCTCGCTGGGCCTCTCTCTCGGCTCGCTGGGCCTGGGCCTCTCGCTCGGCTCGCTCCTGGTATTGCTGGATCAGCTGCAGACGTCTCTCTAGGTCATCTGCGGAGCATTGTTGCAGAGCCAGCTGCAGGAGGAGGTCTGCACCCCCCTGGTTGCCAGTAGGGCCCGTATTCAGTGGTTGGGCCTCTGCTGCAGCACCATGTTCACTTGTGCCGGCTTCTGCGGCCTCTGGGCTCTGTGACCTGGCTTGGTCTGCTTCAAATTGCACCAGTTCAGCGACCATTTGAGTCTTGGTCTTACCCTGGGGGTTCAGGCCATGGTACGTGCATATCCCAGCAAGAATGTCCTTCTTCTGCTGGTTGTACCAAGCTTCCCCTTTCGCAGCCATGGTTGCCAAATAAAAGATAGGATAGAAAAACGAAGAGAAAGGGAGGGGATAATTACCAGTACGCAATTGTCTCACAACTAAAAAGCACTGAGTTCGTTCTCCAAACTTATTTGTGCAGAGTCCTCGCAAGAACTTTCTGCAAGTTTTTAGTGAGAGGAATGATTACTCAAACCAAATCACTAATGCTCTAAGATATCCCACCGCCTTGCCACCAATTGTCACGATTCCCCCGACCGCTGTCACCACTGGGTCAGGATTCACACCGTGACCGTCCCCCCTACGTCACGGATCAGGGTGACTTTAGGCCAACAGACGGCTATCACATGTGCAGGGGGGCTTATCTTAGTTATCCCTCCACTGCTAACAATGTGATGAAAAACCACACACAAGGCTATTGACCTCTTAGTTTCCAGCAGGGGCTTATTCTAGGTATCCCACTGCTTTTCTATATACCACGAACTGCAGGGATTTATGTATATCCCGCTTACAGTTCCACTTAACACTTGCAGCTCTCTGGCGCCCCCCTTACTCTCAGGTCAGATTAGGTACTGCACCCTGGGTAATTAGTCGCCAGAAAGGCTGCCTGCTATGTACTGGCTATTGGGCACGCTGCAGCGACGCGATAACTACTCCCACACAGGCAGGAACAATAATTATCAAACCCGCAGTTGCTTCAGCATAATCCAACCGTCAGCACACTTTCGCTGCCACCAGCTTCGATTAAACGGGTCCGAAGCTAACCCAACTCAACAGTAACAGTAGCGAATTTTCCCTTCAAGAGACTTAGGGTACAGTTTAGAGCAGGAGAACGAACTAATATATAATAGTATATCCCATTCAAAATAACTAGGCAGTGCGTTATCAAAAATAGTTTATAACGATGTTATACATGAGACAATTGCAAATATGTACAAGGGTAATTATAACATAAAGGGAATAAATGAGAAAAGATAACACTCACATATTAAAAGCATTGCAGGCATCCAGGCTAGTGCAGTTTCCATACATCCCAGTCCATGGGATGTACCAGCTCTTCCAGGACAATAGGACAAAGCAGTCCAGAAGGAGAAATCAGCAAAAAAGTCACTCCTCAGAGCCTGCCAGACACTTAAAACATTAAGGCTGTGACATCACAGAAAGGCTGGCTTATCCAGACCCTCCTCTCTCTACATTCTGCCTAAACTTTAAACTATTCTCTCTAATTTCTATAACTTCACTACAAAACATGACAGAGTCATACCAAACCCATAATTCATCTCGGATTAACGTGAGCATTCTAATGAGATCAAATATGTCCTATCTGGGATACATATTTACAGAGAAAACCCTACTTCTTTACCAGATGGAGTTAGAAACTCGTGTTTCGCGGGTTGTGTAGATACACCGAGTGAGAATAAAAATATATATTTTCGTATTTCTAGCTTAAATCGTTTGCCTAATATCTAACAAAAACTAAACAAAGAATCTTTCCTGAATCTTGGAGCCACTTTTCCAGTTTGAACTAGAGAATGTGGGAGGGGTGAGGGACTTTCCTCTGAGCCTGGAATTTACGACCCCAGAGCAATAAAACCTCTCTTCCCCCATACTCTCAGAGAAGGAAAGCCAGAAATTTGCAGCTACAAACTGTTGCTCCAAGAAGGGGGGCTTAGCCCACACAGGCTAGAGAACTACTTATGATATTTCATACCATATCGTGACAGACTTGGCGCAACACCCGTGAGAGTGCTGTTTGTCTGAAGAGGTGGGTGTGCCCGCTTTTGGTCGACGGCACTGCCACTGGGTCCCTCATAGTACAATAAAGTGTCTCTGGCGGTGGTGGTGCGCACCCAACGTCAGACACACTGTTGTAACATGAGGGGCCCTGGGCCTGTACCGCCGGCCACAAGAGAGTTCACCCACCCCCAGGTCAAACATTGCTCTACCACTTCCTCAGTTATCTCTCACACTTCCACCAATGTTTAGTCTATGCGCTGACATCCTTCCATTCCTGCCACTGACAATACCATTGTGTTGACATGTATGATGGTACTTAACATAGTCAGGGGCAGTGTCCTCTATTTACCACAGTAAATACTTTGCGCTAAATTAGTAGGTCTGAAACTACGCAGAGGATCCCACCCCTGTACCTAATGATTGCACCCTTTAGTGTTTTCGTTTTGTTTTAATGCGAGACATTCACATTTATTTATTGTTTTGGACTACTAACTGGCAGACACTCATTACAATCGGCCTCCGCTGACCAGACCACTGCTGCCCGTGTACCCCTGGAACCAATTATAAAGTGCCTACAGCCTGTCCAATTTTATTATGTTAGGCCTTCGAAGCCTGTCTGCGGTCCCTCCTTCCACTAGGCCTCCACTGACCTGTCTACTGCTGCCCATGTACCCCTGGAACCAATTTTAAATTGCCTACAGCCAGCCCATTTTATTATGTTAGGCCTTCGAAGCCTGTCTGCGGTCCCTCCTTTCACTAGGCCTCCACTGACCAGACCACTGCTGCCCGTGTACCCCTGGAACCAATTATAAAGTGCCTACAGCCTGTCCAATTTTATTATGTTAGGCCTTCAAAGCCTGTCTGCGGTCCCTCCTTCCACTAGGCCTCCACTGACCAGACCACTGCTGCCCGTGTACCCCTGGAACCAATTTTAAATTACCTACAGCCAGCCCATTTTATTATGTTAGGCCTTTGAAGCCTGTCTGCGGTCCCTCCTTCCACTAGGCCTCCACTGACCTGTCTACTGCTGCCCGTGTACCCCTGGAACCAATTATAAAGTGCCTACAGCCTGTCCAATTTTATTATGTTAGGCCTTCGAAGCCTGTCTGCGGTCCCTCCTTCCACTAGGCCTCCACTGACCTGTCTACTGCTGCCCGTGTACCCCTGGAAACAATTTTAAATTGCCTACAGCCAGCCCATTTTATTATGTTAGGCCTTCGAAGCCTGTCTGCGGTCCCTCCTTCCACTAGGCCTCCACTGACCAGACCACTGCTGCCCGTGTACCCCTGGAACCAATTTTAAATTGCCTACAGCCAGCCCATTTTATTATGTTAGGCCTTCGAAGCCTGTCTGTGGCCCGTTCTTTCTACTACTACTACACTGACCAGTCTACTGCTGCCTGTGTACCCCTGGAACCTATTTAAAAGTGCCTACAGCCCAATATTTTTTTATGTTAGGCCTTCGAAGCCTGTCTGCGGCCCTTTCTTTCTACTACTACTACACTGACCAGTCTACTGCTGCCCGTGTACCCCTGGAACCAATGTTAAAGTGCCTACAGTCCAATTTTTTTATGTTAGGCCTTCGAAGCCTGTCTGCGGCCCGTTCTTTCTACTACTACTACACTGACCAGTCTACTGCTGCCCGTGTACCCCTGGAACCAATGTTAAAGTGCCTACAGTCCAATATTTTTTTATGTTACGCCTTCGAAGCCTGTCTGTGGCCCGTTCTTTCTACTACTCCTACACTGACCAGACCACTGCTGCCCCTGTACCCCTGGAACCTATTTTTTATTGCATAGAGCATCCTTTTTTTAATAGTAGGCGTACAAAGTCTGTCTGCGGTCCACTATTGAAATTGTCCTCCACTGCCCAGAGCAATGCTGCCTGTGTACCCCTGTAACCTTTTTTAAGCTGCAGTAAGCCACATTTTTGGTTTAAGGCCTACTACCTGTGTCTGTCTGCGCCACTCAATACAGCTGTGTTCCTTTTAAAAAAGCTGAGCGTAAATAGTCTTGTTTTCAGCCTCTAGGAATTTTAAAACTGCATTGGGGCTACAACTTTAGTAGGGCCTACTAACGGTGTCTGCCGCCCCAGGGTGTGCCCCAGGTTTCGTCCACATTGCTTCGATCTTAATGCTCTCGTTTAGTAGTTGTTGGAAACTACACTGCATTAGGCCTACAAATTGGGTATGGGGTGTAGAGACGGTGTGTTCCACTCCAAGGTGTTCTCCAGGTTGCCTTTCCTGAGCTTCTATCTTCAGGCTCTCGTTTAGTAGTTGTTGGAAACTACACTGCATTAGGCCTACAAATTGGGTATGGGGTGTAGAGACGGTGTGTTATACTCCAAGGTGTTCCCCAGGTTTCCTCGCCATTGCTTCGATCTTAATGCTCTCGTTTAGTAGTTGTTGGAAACTACACTGCATTAGGCCTACAAATTCCTTGCCATTGCTTCGATCTTCTGGCTCTCGTTTAGTAGTTGTTGGAAACTACACTGCATTAGGCCTACAAATTGGGTATGGGGTGTAGAGAGATGGTGTGTTACACTCCAAGGTGTTCCCCAGGTTTCGTCAACATTGCTTCAGTCTTCCGACTCTCGTTTAGTAGTTGTAGAAAACTACACTGCATTAGGCCTACAAATTGGGTATGGGGTGTAGAGACGGTGTGTTCCACTCCAAGGTGTTCCCCAGGTTTCCTCTCCATTGCTTCTATCTTAATGCTCTCGTTTAGTAGTTGTTGGAAAATACACTGCATTAGGCCTACAAATTGGGTATGGGGTGTAGAGAGATGGTGTGTTACACTCCAAGGTGTTCCCAAGGTTTCATCCACATTGCTTCGGTCTTCCGACTCTCGTTTAGTAGTTGTAGAAAACTACACTGCATTAGGCCTACAAATTGGGTATGGGGTGTAGAGACGGTGTGTTCCACTCCAAGGTGTTCCCCAGGTTTCCTCTCCATTGCTTCAATCTTAATGCTCGCGTTTAGTAGTTGTTGGAAACTACACTGCATTAGGCCTACAAATTGGGTATGGGGTGTAGAGACGGTGTGTTCCACTCCAAGGTGTTCTCCAGGTTGCCTTTCCTGAGCTTCTATCTTCAGGCTCTCGTTTAGTAGTTGTTGGAAACTACACTGCATTAGGCCTACAAATTGGGCATGGGGTGTAGAGAGATGATGTGTTACACTCCAAGGTGTTCCCCAGGTTTCGTCCACATTGCTTCGGTCTTCCGACTCTCGCTTAGTAGTTGTAGAAAACTACACTGCATTAGGCCTACAAATTGGGTATGGGGTGTAGAGACGGTGTGTTCCACTCCAAGGTGTTCTCCAGGTTGCCTTTCCTGAGCTTCTATCTTCAGGCTCTCGTTTAGTAGTTGTTGGAAACTACACTGCATTAGGCCTACAAATTGGGTATGGGGTGTAGAGACGGTGTGTTCCACTCCAAGGTGTTCCCCAGGTTTCCTCGCCATTGCTTCGATCTTAATGCTCTCGTTTAGTAGTTGTTGGAAACTACACTGCATTAGGCCTACAAATTCCTCGCCATTGCTTCGATCTTCTGGCTCTCGTTTAGTAGTTGTTGGAAACTACACTGCTTTAGGCCTACAAATTGGGTATGGGGTGTAGAGAGATGGTGTGTTACACTCCAAGGTGTTCCCCAGGTTTCCTCTCCATTGCTTCAATCTTAATGCTCTCGTTTAGTAGTTGTTGGAAACTACACTGCATTAGGCCTACAAATTGGGTATGGGGTGTAGAGAGATGGTGTGTTACACTCCAAGGTGTTCCCAAGGTTTCATCCACATTGCTGCGGTCTTCCGACTCTCGTTTAGTAGTTGTAGAAAACTACACTGCATTAGGCCTACAAATTGGGTATGGGGTGTAGAGACGGTGTGTTCCACTCCAAGGTGTTCTCCAGGTTGCCTTTCCTGAGCTTCTATCTTCAGGCTCTCGTTTAGTAGTTGTTGGAAACTACACTGCATTAGGCCTACAAATTGGGTATGGGGTGTAGAAAGATGGTGTGTTACACTCCAAGGTGTTCCCCAGGTTTCGTCCACATTGCTTCGCTCTTCCGACTCTCGTTTAGTAGTTGTAGAAAACTACACTGCATTAGGCCTACAAATTGGGTATGGGGTGTAGAGACGGTGTGTTCCACTCCAAGGTGTTCTCCAGGTTGCCTTTCCTGAGCTTCTATCTTCAGGCTCTCGTTTAGTAGTTGTAGAAAACTACACTGCATTAGGCCTACAAATTGGGTATGGGGTGTAGAGACGGTGTGTTCCACTCCAAGGTGTTCCCCAGGTTTCCTCTCCATTGCTTCAATTTTAATGCTCTCGTTTAGTAGTTGTTGGAAACTACACGGCATAAGGCCTACAAATTGGGTATGAGGTGTAGAGACGGTGTGTTCCACTCCAAGGTGTTCTCCAGGTTTCCTTTCCTGAGCTTCTATTTCAGGCTCTCGTTTAATAGTTGTTGGAAACTACACTGCATTAGGCCTACAAATTGGGTATGGGGTGTAGAGAGATGGTGTGTTACACTCCAAGGTGTTCCCCAGGTTTCGTCCACATTGCTTCGGTCTTCCTACTCTCGTTTAGTAGTTGTAGAAAACTACACTGCATTAGGCCTACAAATTGGGTATGGGGTGTAGGGAGATGGTGTGTTACACTCCAAGGTGTTCCCCAGGTTTCGTCAACATTGCTTCGGTCTTCCGACTCTCGTTTAGTAGTTGTAGAAAACTACACTGCATTAGGCCTACAAATTGGGTATGGGGTGTAGAGACGGTGTTCCACTCCAAGGTGTTCCCCAGGTTTCCTCTCCATTGCTTCAATCTTAATGCTCTCGTTTAGTAGTTGTTGGAAACTACACTGCATTAGGCCTACAAATTGGGTATGGGGTGTAGAGACGGTGTGTTCCACTCCAAGGTGTTCTCCAGGTTGCCTTTCCTGAGCTTCTATCTTCAGGCTCTCGTTTAGTAGTTGTTGGAAACTACACTGCATTAGGCCTACAAATTGGGTATGGGGTGTAGAGAGATGGTGTGTTACACTCCAAGGTGTTCCCCAGGATTCGTCCACATTGCTTCGCTCTTCCGACTCTCGTTTAGTAGTTGTAGAAAACTACACTGCATTAGGCCTACAAATTGGGTATGGGGTGTAGAGAAGGTGTGTTCCACTCCAAGGTGTTCTCCAGGTTGCCTTTCCTGAGCTTCTATCTTCAGGCTCTCGTTTAGTAGTTGTTGGAAACTACACTGCATTAGGCCTACAAATTGGGTATGGGGTGTAGAGAGATGGTGTGTTACACTCCAAGGTGTTCCCCAGGATTCGTCCACATTGCTTCGCTCTTCCGACTCTCGTTTAGTAGTTGTAGAAAACTACACTGCATTAGGCCTACAAATTGGGTATGGGGTGTAGAGAAGGTGTGTTCCACTCCAAGGTGTTCTCCAGGTTGCCTTTCCTGAGCTTCTATCTTCAGGCTCTCGTTTAGTAGTTGTAGAAAACTACACTGCATTAGGCCTACAACTTGGGTATGGGGTGTAGAGACGGTGTGTTCCACTCCAAGGTGTTCCCCAGGTTTCCTCTCCATTGCTTCAATTTTAATGCTCTCGTTTAGTAGTTGTTGGAAACTACACGGCATAAGGCCTACAAATTGGGTATGGGGTGTCGAGACGTTGTGTTCCACTCCAAGGTGTTCTCCAGGTTTCCTTTCCTGAGCTTTTATCTTCAGGCTCTCGTTTAGTAGTTGTTGGAAACTACACTGCATTAGGCCTACAAATTGGGTATGGGGTGTAGAGAGATGGTGTGTTACACTCCAAGGTGTTCCCCAGGTTTCGTCCACATTGCTTCGGTCTTCCGACTCTCGTTTAGTAGTTGTAGAAAACTACACTGCATTAGGCCTACAAATTGGGTATGGGGTGTAGAGACGGTGTGTTCCACTCCAAGGTGTTCTCCAGGTTGCCTTTCCTGAGCTTCTATCTTCAGGCTCTCGTTTAGTAGTTGTAGAAAACTACACTGCATTAGGCCTACAAATTGGGTATGGGGTGTAGAGACGGTGTGTTCCACTCCAAGGTGTTCCCCAGGTTTCCTCGCCATTGCTTCTATCTTAATGCTCTCGTTTAGTAGTTGTTGGAAACTACACTGCATTAGGCCTACAAATTGGGTATGGGGTGTAGAGACGGTGTGTTCCACTCCAAGGTGTTCCCCAGGTTTCCTCGCCATTGCTTCGATCTTCTGGCTCTCGTTTAGTAGTTGTTGGAAACTACACTGCATTAGGCCTACAAATTGGGTATGGGGTGTAGAGAGATGGTGTGTTACACTCCAAGGTGTTCCCCAGGTTTCGTCCACATTGCTTCGGTCTTCCAACTCTCGTTTAGTAGTTGTAGAAAACTACACTGCATTAGGCCTACAAATTGGGTATGGGGTGTATAAACGGTGTGTTACACTCCAAGGTGTTCCCCAAGTTTCCTCTCCATTGCTTCGATCTTAATGCTCTCGTTTAGTAGTTGTTGGAAACTACACTGCATTAGGCCTACAAATTGGGTATGGGGTGTAGAGAGATGGTATGTTACACTCCAAGGTGTTCCCCAGGTTTTGTCAACATTGCTTCGGTCTTCCGACTCTAGTTTAGTAGTTGTAGAAAACTACACTGCATTAGGCCTACAAATTGGGTATGGGGTGTGGAGAGATGGTGTGTTACACTCCAAGGTGTTCCCCAGGTTTCGTCCACATTGCTTCGGTCTTCCGACTCTCGTTTAGTAGTTGTAGAAAACTACACTGCATTAGGCCTACAAATTTGGTATGGGGTGTAGAGAGATGGTGTGTTACACTCCAAGGTGTTCCCCAGGTTTCGTCCACATTGCTTCGGTCTTCCGACTCTCGTTTAGTAGTTGTAGAAAACTACACTGCATTAGGCCTACAAATTGGGTATGGGGTGTAGAGACGGTGTGTTCCACTCCAAGGTGTTCCCCAGGTTTCCTCTCCATTGCTTCAATCTTAATGCTCTCGTTTAGTAGTTGTTGGAAACTACACTGCATTAGGCCTACAAATTGGGTATGGGGTGTATAAACGGTGTGTTCCACTCCAAGGTGTTCCCCAGGTTTCCTCTCCATTGCTTCGATCTTAATGCTCTCGTTTAGTAGTTGTTGGAAACTACACTGCATTAGGCCTACAAATTGGGTATGGGGTGTAGAGAGATGGTGTGTTACACTCCAAGGTGTTCCCCAGGTTTCGTCAACATTGCTTCAGTCTTCCGACTCTCGTTTAGTAGTTGTAGAAAACTATACTGCATTAGGCCTACAAATTGGGTATGGGGTGTAGAGAGATGGTGTGTTACACTCCAAGGTGTTCCCCAGGTTTCGTCCACATTGCTTCGGTCTTCCTACTCTCGTTTAGTAGTTGTAGAAAACTACACTGCATTAGGCCTACAAATTGGGTATGGGGTGTAGAGACGGTGTGTTCCACTCCAAGGTGTTCTCCAGGTTGCCTTTCCTGAGTTTCTATCTTCAGGCTCTCGTTTAGTAGTTGTAGAAAACTACACTGCATTAGGCCTACAACTTGGGTATGGGGTGTAGAGACGGTGTGTTCCACTCCAAGGTGTTTCCCAGGTTTCCTCGCCATTGCTTCGATCTTAATGCTCTCGTTTAGTAGTTGTTGGAAACTACACTGCATTAGGCCTACAAATTGGGTATGGGGTGTAGAGACGGTGTGTTCCACTCCAAGGTGTTCCCCAGGTTTCCTCGCCATTGCTTCGATCTTCTGGCTCTCGTTTAGTAGTTGTTGGAAACTACACTGCATTAGGCCTACAAATTGGGTATGGGGTGTAGAGAGATGGTGTGTTACACTCCAAGGTGTTCCCCAGGTTTCGTCCACATTGCTTCGGTCTTCCGACTCTCGTTTATCAGTTGTAGAAAACTACACTGCATTAGGCCTACAAATTGGGTATGGGGTGTATAAACGGTGTTTTCCACTCCAAGGTGTTCCCCAGGTTTCCTCTCCATTGCTTCAATCTTAATGCTCTCGTTTAGTAGTTGTTGGAAACTACACTGCATTAGGCCTACAAATTGGGTATGGGGTGTAGAGAGATGGTGTGTTACACTCCAAGGTGTTCCCCATGTTTTGTCAACATTGCTTCGGTCTTCCGACTCTCGTTTAGTAGTTGTAGAAAACTACACTGCATTAGGCCTACAAATTGGGTATGGGGTGTAGAGAGATGGTGTGTTACACTCCAAGGTGTTCCCCAGGTTCCGTCCACATTGCTTCGGTCTTCCGACTCTCGTTTAGTAGTTGTAGAAAACTACACTGCATTAGGCCTACAAATTGGGTATGGGGTGTAGAGACGGTGTGTTCCACTCCAAGGTGTTCCCCAGGTTTCCTCTCCATTGCTTCAATCTTAATGCTCTCGTTTAGTAGTTGTTGGAAACTACACTGCATTAGGCCTACAAATTTGGTATGGGGTGTAGAGATGGTGTGTTCCACTCCAAGGTGTTCTCCAGGTTGCCTTTCCTGAGCTTCTATCTTCAGGCTCTTGTTAAATAGTGGTTAAATGGAACAACTGCATTTGGCGTACTATTTGGGTTGGGGCCTACTAACAGTGTCTGCCGCTCCTTGCTGTTCTCCTGGTTTCCTGTCCTGAAATTCCATTTTCAGGCTCTCGTTAAGTAGTTGTTAATGTTAGACTGCATTTGGCCTACTAGTTGGGTTGGGGCCTACTATCGGTGTCTGCCACTCTTTGCTGTTCTCCTCCACTGAACAAAGGTGTGCCGCCTGTTTACTACGGTTGCCAATTTTGAACTGCATTTCGACTACTTACTGATTTGGGCCTACTCTCTGTGTCAGCCTCTCATTCCAGTTGTCCTCCACTGCAATGCCCCCTGGTTAGTCCTGTGTTACCAATTTTGAACTGCATTTAGCCAACTTTATTCTTTGGGCCTATATCTGTGTTTCCTCCTCATCCTGCCCATTGCCCAGCCAGTGATAGATGAGTCTGCTGGTACATTGACCCATAACGCAAAATTCCCCGTGCACGCTACACAGCAAGATTGTGACCCTGCTGAAAGTCAGGTTCCTCTTCCCGCATACCATACCACCTTACATGGGGACAAAGAGGAAGGTGCAGATGAAAGTGCAGGTTGCTTCATCAGGTGGGGGGAGGAATACTAGTTGGCGACGTCACTGGCACAGGGCCTCTCATAGTACGCAAAAGTGTTGCTGCCGGTGGGAGGCGCCCCCGCCGTGCAAACACACCGCTGTACTTTGAGGGGCCCTGTGCCAGTGCCAATGCCAACTAGTGGGCCCCCCCTGCTTGCTCAGGATCACAGCACTTGCAAAGTTTAAATACTTACCTCTCCCTGCTCCACTGCCGTGACGTGTTCCAGATTTTCTGGGCCCACTAATTACTTGAACCAGCCCTACCCCCCAAAACTTTAGCCAAATGACCCCCAATTTCAAATGCCTTCCAATTATTATAAGGTAAATTACGATTGACAAGCTTCTGTAACAAGAATGGATGTTTTTGCCATTAAAATGGGCAGTGTAGGTGTTTTCCTGGCCTCCACTCACTGCCGACTATGCTCCCCCATTGACTTGCATTGGGTTTCGTGTTTCGGGCGATACCCGACTTTTCGCGATAATCGGCCGATTCCACTCGACTCGACTTCTAAGATAGTCGGGTTTCGCGAAACACGGCTCGACTCTAAAAAGGTCAAGGTCGCTCAACCCTAGTGGGGAGCATCTCGGGTGATACAAACATTGATCATTTAAGAGGAAATTGTGGTGTAATACGATGGTTTGGATCGAAAAAGATTCTAAGGTTGTCTAGGTTTCATAGAATTTATTACTACCATGATTCACTTTAGCTGCTAATTCCGCAACATGATAGATTTGGTCTATTTTGCGGTAAATTTGCTGTGTCGTGGGAACCACACTTGTCTGATATTGTATAGGGATCAAGGATTTCCCTACTGCGATTATAGATTCGGTAAGTTTTGAATGTAGCTTATTGTTAGGCCAGATTGGGAAATTTAGTAAGGCGGATTCGGGTTTCAGAGTGAATTGCTTGCCCATGACCTCAAAAATAGTCCTGGAGATTGTTTTCCAAAATATCTGCAGAGATGGATTGCTTGGGTTTCTGATCACGAATCCGAATGTGCCATATTCGTGCTGAATTTATGTTTGGTGAATGTTTTGCAAGAAAAAGAGGAAATGTTCCAGCTTCTGGTAAAATTTTCAGAGTAATCTTTATTCCATCAAAAAAAAGAAACAATTAAAAATATAGTGGACAGGAACAGGAGCAAGCGACATGTTTCGAACATGGGTGATCTTTATCAAGCTTACTTTAAAATGACCAAACACCAGTCTTAAATACACAGGTGAAACACACATGAGAAATAATTAACTATTTGAAACGAACACATTGTGAAATAAGGAGGGAGGGGGGAGAAAGGAAACACAAAAAATGAATAAATATTAAAATCCAAATAGAAAATAAAATGAAACCAGAGGAAAAAGAAATACATAGGACAATTTGACAATATTCAAAACCTATGATAAGTTATTTAATTTCTCTAAATTAAGTCCCAAAGGGGAATGAGCACCCAAGTTAAAAATCCTGAACGCCTCTCTCACCATTAGAAGTCTCCGCATATAGCCTCCTCTAGCCGGTCTAGTAATTTTCTGAAAACCAAAAACCTTGAGGGATGAGTGTTGTGAATTCTGTGGCAGAGCTCCCTCCTGTGGTCACGAGTGGTACTTCGGCTGATTCTCTCTGTGAGCTTCCGTTGGTGGAGGAAAGTGGTACTGCGGCTTCTGAGTTTCCTTCCTCAGGTGATGTGGTGAGTCGTTAGGTGCTGCTCTATTTAACTCCACCTAGTGCTTTGATCCTGGCCTCCAGTCAATGTTCTAGTATTGGACCTGTTTCCTCCTGGATAGTTCCTGTGGCCTGCTGCTCTGCATAGCTAAGTTCCGCTTTGCTATTTTGTTTGCTGTTTTTTCTGTCCAGCTTGTCTATTTTTTTTTCCTGCTTGCTGGAAGCTCTGGGACGCAGAGGGTGTACCTCCGTGCCGTTAGTTCGGTACGGAGGGTCTTTTTGCCCCCTTTGTGTGGTTTTTGTAGGGTTTTATGTTGACCGCAAAGTTACCTTTCCTATCCTCGCTCTGTTCAGAAAGTCGGGCCTCTCTTTGCTAAATCTATTTCATCTCTACGTTTGTCTTTTCATCTTAACTCACAGTCATTATATGTGGGGGCTGCCTTTTCCTTTGGGGTATTTCTCTGAGGCAAGGTAGGCTTATTTTCTATCTTCAGGCTAGCTAGTTTCTCAGGCTGTGCCGAGTTGCATAGGGAGCGTTAGGCGCAATCCACGGCTGCCTCTAGTGTGGTTGGGGAGGATTAGGGATTGCGGTCAGCAGAGTTCCCACGTCTCAGAGCTCGTTCTATGTTTTTGGGTTATTGTCAGGTCACTGTATGTGCTCTGACCTCTATGTCCATTGTGGTACTGAATTACCTTATCATAACAGTACTGGAGGCCCAAAGTACTAATGATTCTCAATAGAGGGAAAAAAGAAGTTCTGAGACCATTTTTTTTTCTCTGCACTGTGTTTTGCCTTTTTTTTCCCCTAGACATTTGGGTGGTTCAGGACACAGGTGTAGCGATGGACATTAAAGGTCTGTCTTCATGTGTGGATCAGCTCACGGCAAGAGTACAAAATATTCAAGACTTTGTGGTTCAGAATTCTATGTTAGAACCGAGAATTCCTATTCCTGATTTGTTTTTTGGAGATAGAACTAAATTTCTGAGTTTCAAAAATAATTGTAAACTATTTCTGGCTTTGAAACCTCGCTCCTCTGGTGACCCAGTTCAACAAGTTAGGATCATTATTTCTTTTTTACGTGGCGACCCTCAGGACTGGGCATTTTCTCTTGCGTCAGGAGATCCTGCATTAAGTAATATCGATGCGTTTTTCCTGGCGCTCGGATTGCTGTACGATGAGCCTAATTCTGTGGATCAGGCAGAGAAGAATTTGCTGGCTCTGTGTCAGGGTCAGGATGAAGTGGAGATATATTGTCAGAAATTTAGAAAGTGGTCCGTACTCACTCAGTGGAATGAAGGTGCGCTCGCAGCTATTTTCAGAAAAGGTCTCTCTGAAGCCCTTAAGGATGTCATGGTGGGATTTCCTATGCCTGCTGGTCTGAATGAGTCTATGTCTTTGGCCATTCAGATCGGTCGACGCTTGCGTGAGCGTAAATCTGTGCACCATTTGGCGGTATTACCTGAGCTTAAACCTGAGCCTATGCAGTGCGATAGGACTTTGACCAGAGTTGAATGGCAAGAACACAGACGTCTGAATGGGCTGTGTTTCTACTGTGGTGATTCCAATCATGCTATCTCTGATTGTCCTAAGCGCACTAAGCGGTTCGCTAGGTCTGCCACCATTGGTACGGTACAGTCAAAATTTCTTCTGTCCGTTACCTTGATCTGCTCTTTGTCATCGTATTCTGTCATGGCATTTGTGGATTCAGGCGCTGCCCTGAATTTGATGGACTTGGAGTATGCTATTCCATTGAGAGGAATTGATGCTACGCCTTTGGCCAAGAATAAGCCTCAGTACTGGACCCAGCTGACCATGTGCATGGCTCCTGCACATCAGGAGGTTATTCGCTTTCTGGTGTTGCATAATCTGCATGATGTGGTCGTGTTGGGGTTGCCATGGCTACAAGTCCATAATCCAGTATTAGATTGGAAATCCATGTCTGTGTCCAGCTGGGGTTGTCAGGGGGTACATGGTGATGTCCCATTTCTGACTATTTCGTCATCCACCCCTTCTGAGGTTCCAGAGTTCTTGTCTGATTATCGGGATGTATTTGATGAGCCCAAGTCCGATACCCTACCTCCGCATAGGGATTGTGATTGTGCTATCGATTTGATTCCTGGTAGTAAATTCCCAAAAGGTCGACTGTTTAATTTATCTGTGCCTGAGCACGCCGCTATGCGGAGTTATGTGAAGGAGTCCTTGGAGAAGGGGCATATTCGCCCGTCATCGTCGCCATTAGGAGCAGGGTTCTTTTTTGTAGCCAAGAAGGATGGTTCACTGAGACCTTGTATAGATTACTGCCTTCTAAATAAGATCACGGTTAAATTTCAGTACCCCTTGCCGTTGTTATCTGATTTGTTTGCTCGGATTAAGGGGGCTAGTTGGTTCACCAAGATAGATCTTCGTGGTACGTATAATCTTGTGCGTATTAAGCGAGGCGATGAATGGAAAACTGCATTTAATACGCCCGAGGGCCATTTTGAGTATCTAGTAATGCCATTCGGACTTGCCAATGCTCCATCAGTGTTTCAGTCCTTTATGCATGACATCTTCCGAGAGTACCTGGATAAATTCCTGATTGTGTACTTGGATGACATTTTGATCTTCTCGGATGATTGGGAGTCTCATGTGAAGCAGGTCAGAACGGTGTTTCAGGTCCTGCGTGCTAATTCTTTGTTTGTGAAGGGATCAAAGTGTGTCTTTGGTGTTCAGAAGGTTTCATTTTTGGGGTTCATCTTTTCCCCTTCTACTATCGAGATGGACCCTGTTAAGGTCCAAGCCATCCATGATTGGACTCAGCCGACATCTCTGAAAAGTCTGCAAAAGTTCCTGGGCTTTGCTAATTTTTATCGTCGCTTCATCTGCAATTTTTCTAGTATTGCTAAACCATTGACCGATTTGACCAAGAAGGGTGCTGATGTGGTCAATTGGTCTTCTGCTGCTGTGGAAGCTTTTCAAGAGTTGAAGCATCGTTTTTCTTCTGCCCCTGTGTTGTGTCAACCAGATGTTTCGCTTCCGTTCCAGGTCGAGGTTGATGCTTCTGAGATTGGAGCAGGGGCTGTTTTGTCGCAGAGAAGTTCTGATTGCTCGGTGATGAAACCATGCGCCTTCTTTTCCAGGAAGTTTTCGCCTGCTGAGCGAAATTATGATGTGGGCAATCGAGAGTTGCTGGCCATGAAGTGGGCATTCGAGGAGTGGTGTCATTGGCTTGAAGGAGCTAAGCATCGCGTGGCGGTCTTGACTGATCATAAGAACTTGACTTATCTCGAGTCTGCCAAGCGGTTGAATCCTAGACAGGCTCGTTGGTCGCTGTTTTTTGCCCGTTTTGACTTTGTGATTTTGTACCTTCCGGGCTCTAAAAATGTGAAGGCGGATGCTCTGTCTAGGAGTTTTGTGCCCAACTCTCCGGGTTTATCTGAGCCGGCGGGTATCCTCAAAGAGGGAGTAATTGTGTCTGCCATCTCCCCTGATTTGCGGCGGGTGCTGCAAAAATTTCAGGCTAATAAACCTGATCGTTGCCCAGCGGAGAAACTGTTTGTCCCTGATAGGTGGACGAATAAAGTTATCTCTGAGGTTCATTGTTCGGTGTTGGCCGGTCATCCTGGAATCTTTGGTACCAGAGAGTTAGTGGCTAGATCCTTTTGGTGGCCATCTCTGTCGCGGGATGTGCGTTCTTTTGTGCAGTCCTGTGGGATTTGTGCTCGGGCTAAGCCCTGCTGTTCTCATGCCAGTGGGTTGCTTTTGCCCTTGCCGGTCCCGAAGAGGCCTTGAACACATATCTCTATGGATTTTATTTCAGATCTTCCCGTCTCTCAAAAGATGTCAGTCATTTGGGTGGTCTGTGATCGCTTCTCTAAGATGGTCCATTTGGTAACCTTGTCTAAATTACCTTCCTCCTCTGATTTGGTGCCATTGTTCTTCCAGCATGTGGTTCGTTTACATGGCATTCCAGAGAATATCGTTTCTGACAGAGGTTCCCAGTTTGTTTCGAGGTTTTGGCGAGCCTTTTGTGGTAGGATGGGCATTGACTTGTCTTTTTCCTCGGCTTCCATCCTCAGACTAATGGCCAGACCGAACGAACCAATCAGACCTTGGAAACATATCTGAGATGCTTTGTTTCTGCTGATCAGGATGACTGGGTGTCCTTTTTGCCTTTGGCTGAGTTCGCCCTTAATAATCGGGCCAGCTCGGCTACCTTGGTTTTGCCGTTTTTCTGCAACTCTGGGTTCCATCCTCGTTTCTCTTCAGGGCAGATTGAGTCTTCGGACTGTCCTGGTGTGGATACTGTGGTGGACAGGTTGCAGCAGATTTGGACTCATGTAGTGGACAATTTGACCTTGTCCCAGGAGAAGGCTCAACGTTTCGCTAATCGCAGACGCTGTGTGGGTCCCCGACTTCGTGTTGGGGATTTGGTTTGGTTATCTTCTCGTCATATTCCTATGAAGGTTTCCTCTCCTAAGTTTAAACCTCGTTTCATTGGTCCGTATAGGATTTCTGAGGTTCTTAATCCTGTGTCTTTTCGTCTGACCCTTCCAGATTCTTTTTCCATACATAACGTATTCCATAGGTCATTGTTGCGGAGATACGTGGCACCTATGGTTCCATCTGTTGATCCTCCTGCCCCGGTTTTGGTGGAGGGGGAGCTGGAGTATATTGTGGAGAAGATTTTGGATTCTCGTGTTTCAAGATGGAAACTCCAGTATCTGGTTAAGTGGAGTGTTGTGAATTCTGTGGCAGAGCTCCCTCCTGTGGTCACGAGTGGTACTTCGGCTGATTCTCTCTGTGAGCTTCCGTTGGTGGAGGAAAGTGGTACTGCGGCTTCTGAGTTTCCTTCCTCAGGTGATGTGGTGAGTCGTTAGGTGCTGCTCTATTTAACTCCACCTAGTGCTTTGATCCTGGCCTCCAGTCAATGTTCTAGTATTGGACCTGTTTCCTCCTGGATCATTCCTGTGGCCTGCTGCTCTGCATAGCTAAGTTCCGCTTT
Organism: Ranitomeya imitator; assembly: GCF_032444005.1. Classification (NCBI taxonomy): domain Eukaryota; kingdom Metazoa; phylum Chordata; class Amphibia; order Anura; family Dendrobatidae; genus Ranitomeya; species Ranitomeya imitator. The sequence continues at coordinate 669,030,766 of NC_091286.1, read as the reverse complement.
GCTATTTTGTTTGCTGTTTTTTCTGTCCAGCTTGTCTATTTGTTTTTTCCTGCTTGCTGGAAGCTCTGGGACGCAGAGGGTGTACCTCCGTGCCGTTAGTTCAGTACGGAGGGTCTTTTTGCCCCCTTTGCGTGGTTTTTGTAGGGTTTTGTGTTGACCGCAAAGTTACCTTTCCTATCCTCGCTCTGTTCAGAAAGTCGGGCCTCTCTTTGCTAAATCTATTTCATCTCTACGTTTGTCTTTTCATCTTAACTCACAGTCATTATATGTGGGGGCTGCCTTTTCCTTTGGGGTATTTCTCTGAGGCAAGGTAGGCTTATTTTCTATCTTAAGGCTAGCTAGTTTCTCAGGCTGTGCCGAGTTGCATAGGGAGCGTTAGGCGCAATCCACGGCTGCCTCTAGTGTGGTTGGAGAGGATTAGGGATTGCGGTCAGCAGAGTTCCCACGTCTCAGAGCTCGTTCTATGTTTTTGGGTTATTGTCAGGTCAGTGTTTGTGCTCTGACCTCTATGTCCATTATGGTACTGAATTACCTTATCATAACAGATGAGAGACCGCCTCTATGTGTGTCAAAGTGTTTGGATACAGAGGATATATTCCTATTGTAATGATTATTACTAGGGTTGAGCAACTTTTACTTTTTTAGGGTCGAGTCGGGTTTCTTGAAACCCGACTATCTCAAAAGTCGAGTCGAGTGAAATCGGCCGATTATGGTGAAAAGTCGGGGATCGACCGAAACACGAAACCCAATGCAAGTCAAAGGGAAATCTAACTTTTTTTTCTCTCTCTCTCTCTTTCTCTCTCTCTCTCTCTCTCTCCTCCGTTCCTGAACAGAAAAGCTGGTGTTACACACTGCAAATCGCTACAGCGCACAAGCAACAAGATGGCGATAGGCGTCCACACCCCTAAGACCTATGTCATCACTCTGCCCACGCTCCTACATTGGCAGAAAAAATGGTGCCAAACGCGTCATACGAAACGCGACTTTGGCGCGAAGATCGCCGACCGCATGGCCGATCCCACACTAGGATCGGGTCGGGTTTCATGAAACCCGACTTTGCCAAAAGTCGGCGACTTTTGAATTTGTCCGATCCGTTTCGCTCAAGCTTAATTATTACCAGTAATATCATTAATATGTTCATTGATACGAACTTTTAATTTGCGCGATGTACATCCAATGTACTGCTTGCTACAGGCTGTACATTCGATGGCATAAACGACGTGATCAGCGTTATAATTATTGAATTATTGAATTGCTTAATGCTAAAGCTCTGACTTGTCAGTATTAGGCCACATGCACACATTGAGTATTTGGTGAGTTTTTACCCCTGTATTTGTAAGCCAAAACCAGGATTGGAACTGTCAGAGAGGAAAAGCATAATAGAAACATATGCACCACTTCTGCATTTTTCACCCACTCCTGTTTTGGCTTACAAATACTGGGATAAAATACTCACCAAATACTGAATGTGTGCACGTGGCCTTAGGGCTCAAACCCATTTAGGAGAAAAAAAAAAAGATCCAATATCCGGACTGAAAAAACTGACGAGTGCTATGCGAGTGTCATGTGAGTGCCATGCGATTTTTTCACGGAACATCCGTATGACATGCGTATGCAATCCGTATGCAATTTTAACATGAGGTTTTACATAAAGCAGTTCTCCGTATGTAAAAGCTCATGTTAAAATTGCATTTTAAAATACAAGTGTACACATCATTATAAAACCAAATAATCTTCAAAACACATGGATAGATAGATAGATGATAGATAGATGATAGATAGATGATAGATAGATAATAGATAGATAGATACATAGATAGATAGATAATAGATAGACAGATAATACATAGATAGATAGAAGATAGATAGATAGATAATAGATAGATAGATAGATAGACAGATAGATAGATAGATAGATAGATAGATAATAGATAGATAGATAGATAGATAGATAGATACATAGATAGATAGATAGATAGATAGATAATAGATAGATAGATAGAAGATAGATAGATAGATAATAGATAGATAGATAGATAGATAGATAGATAGATAGATAGATAGATAGATAGATAATAGATAGATAGATAGATAGATAGATAGATAGATAGATAGATAGATAGATAATAGATAGATAGATAGATAGATAGATAGATACATAGATAGATAGATAGATAGATAGATAGATAGATAGATAGTGTTAGATAGCGCTTACTGCATGTGTTGGAGGACACTCACTTAGCAACGGGGACTCAGTCACACAGGCACGTTTTTCTCACAAAAACAGTCCAGGCTTTTTTTTATGGCATCTTAATCCGGGTCATGCACAGTCCATTACACACTGTATCAGGACATGACATTAGGTTTCATGTCATTAGTTTGCGGCAACTAAACACGCTGGTCCGCCTCTGACCAGTTGCCGTGGTGACCGCACAGTTCATAGAACATAATAAGCCCCAATGGTCTGTGGAGGTAACTTACGGGAACTCCTGCTCCACCTGCTGACTCCTTGTCAGTCCTCTCTTCTGGGGAACTGCCTTATGGGGATCACCAACATGTCTGACAGGCATACACCAGTCGTTTCCAGACTTATCGAAGGACGGTAGCTTCCCCATCACAGTAGCTGTCATTGGCTCTGTAGGTCCTTGGCCTCACCTCTTACTATTCAGGGACCGGTCCACAATCTGAATCTCCCAACACTCAGGCCCTTCCTCTCACAGGACATCATTCAGGTCCATACACAGGAAACATGTGACCCACACGCTGGTCACATTACACACTTGTAACCACTCCCATAGGTGGAAGCTCTGTGTGGCTAGTTTGACCCGCCCAGCTCTCAAACTAGCCCTTCCAGCCGCCCTCAAAAACACCACAATTACTTGTGGGACTACAGGTCCCAGAACAACCTTACTTCAGGCTTACAGCGCAGAGTTTCTTCCTCTGCGACACACATAACAGCCATTCACAATAATGCCGGACTTTGTCTCATCACCATAGTTATGCCTGTGACTGCCATGCATTCCGATGGCCTCAATACGCCTCCATGAGTATTCTGGGGAGACCATGCAGCGCCCCCTACCTATCAAAAGCTGGCAGATGCCGCGTACAGTATAGAATAGGTAACAACAAAGTAGATAGAATAGAAATATATACACAGTATAGGTGTATATATATTTGTATATACAGTTAGGGCCAGAAATATTTGGACAGTGACACAATTTTCGCGAGTTGGGCTCTGCATGCCACCACATTGGATTTGAAATGAAACCTCTACAACAGAATTCAAGTGCAGATTGTAACGTTTAATTTGAAGGGTTGAACAAAAATATCTGATAGAAAATGTAGGAATTGTACACATTTCTTTACAAACACTCCACATTTTAGGAGGTCAAAAGTAATTGGACAAATAAACATAACCCAAACAAAATATTTTTATTTTCAATATTTTGTTGCAAATCCTTTGGAGGCAATCACTGCCTTAAGTCTGGAACCCATGGACATCACCAAACGCTGGGTTTCCTCCATCTTAATGCTTTGCCAGGCCTTTACAGCCGCAGCCTTCAGGTCTTGCTTGTTTGTGGGTCTTTCCGTCTTAAGTCTGGATTTGAGCAAGTGAAATGCATGCTCAATTGGGTTTAGATCTGGAGATTGACTTGGCCATTGCAGAATGTTCCACTTTTTGGCACTCATGAACTCCTGGGTAGCTTTGGCTGTATGCTTGGGGTCATTGTCCATCTGTACTATGAAGCGCCGTCCAATCAACTTTGCAGCATTTGGCTGAATCTGGGCTGAAAGTATATCCCGGTACTCTTCAGAATTCATCCGGCTACTCTTGTCTGCTCTTATGTCATCAATAAACACAAGTGACCCAGTGCCATTGAAAGCCATGCATGCCCATGCCATCACGTTGCCTCCACCATGTTTTACAGAGGATGTGGTGTGCCTTGGATCATGTCCCGTTCTTCTCCAAACTTTTTTCTTCCCATCATTCTGGTACAGGTTGATCTTTGTCTCATCTGTCCATAGAATACTTTTCCAGAACTGAGCTGGCTTCTTGAGGTGTTTTTCTGCAAATTTAACTCTGGCCTGTCTATTTTTGGTATTGATGAATGGTTTGCATCTAGATGTGAACCCTTTGTATTTACTGTCATGGAGTCTTCTCTTTACTGTTGACTTAGAGACAGATACACCTACTTCACTGAGAGTGTTGTGGACTTCAGTTTATGTTGTGAACGGGTTCTTCTTCACCAAATTAAGTATGCGGCGATCATCCACCACTGTTGTCATCCGTGGACGCCCAGGCCTTTTTGAGTTCCCAAGCTCACCAGTCAATTCCTTTTTTCTCAGAATGTACCCAACTGTTGATTTTGCTACTCCAAGCATGTCTGCTATCTCTCTGATGGATTTTTTCTTTTTTTTCAGCCTCAGGATGTTCTGCTTCACCTCAATTGAGAGTTCCTTTGACCGCATGTTGTCTGCTCACAGCAACAGCTTCCAAATGCAAAACCACACACCTGGAATCCACCGCTGACCTTTTAACTACTTCATTGATTACAGGTTAACGAGGGAGACGCCTTCAGAGTTAATTGCAGCCCTTAGAGTCCATTGTCCAATTACTTTTGGTCCCTTGAAAATGAGGACGCTATGCATTACAGAGCTATGATTCCTAAACCCTTTCTCCGATTTGGATGTGGAAACTATCATATTGCAGCTGGGAGTGTGCACTTTCAGCCCATATTATATATATAATTGTATTTCTGAACATGTTTTTGTAAACAGCTAAAATAACAAAACTTGTGTCACTGTCCAAATATTTCTGGCCCTAACTGTATGTAATATACTTTATGTCAGTGACACACACACATTGTATATATATATACAGTATATATATATATATCTGTATATTTTTTAGAGCGATAGCAGAATGGCTATTAATTTGTTGGCTTCTGAAAAATCATTGCAGAAGCCGACAGGATAGACGACATGGTTTACAGACAGTAAACCATTGCAGAACAGTTATATTTATAAATATCAGTATCTAATACTGTTAGTAGTCTGTGTGTGTAGAATTTAGGATCAAAAGGGGAGAAGCCAGCGCTGCTTGTGGTCAGAACGCAATACTAAAAGTGCACATGCACATATTAATTTCTAACTGTATATCAAAATGAGACAAACAATTGATCAATTCTTTGAGCCACCCCGCCACGTCACGGCATTCTCTTGGAGCAGTCCTACTCTAGGATTTTTATATTCGCTGTGCCATTACGGCCTCCTTAATATGTTAGGAGAAAGACCACGTTAATCCCACTCTACGTTTTTTTTTGTTATATTCACTGTGCCATTATGGCCTCCTAAATGTGTTAAAAGCGGGACCATATTAAATGCAAACCGTACCTGTAGCATTTCTGAATCACTTCCATGGCGCCATCCTTTTCTGGGATGGCTGGGGGCAGATGTTTTTAGCCATGGGGGGACAATAACCATGGTCCCTCTCTAAACTATTAATATCTGCCTTCAGTCACTGGCTTTCCCTCTCTGGCGCAGAAAATTGCGCGGGAGTCCACGGCATTTTTTTCTGTGAAAAAATTATTTTATTAAATACGTACAGATCCCAAATTTTAAACACACATACTACTTTTAGTATTAGACACTGACATATATAAATCTAACTGTTCTGCAGTGGTTTACTGTATGTAAGCTTGATAAAGAACAACCATGTTTGAACCGTGTCGCTTGTTCCTGTCCCTGTCCACCATATTTGTAATTGTTTTTTGATGGAGTAAAGTTTACTCTGAAAATTTTACCACCACCTGAAGCATTTCCTCTTTTTCCTGCAACCTAACCTAATGTGTTTCCTCTATTGAACTGATAACCTACATTTAAATGGATTGTAAGATCCTGATGATCCTGCTGTGATTAAAACTGCCATAGGCTGATAGTTATATATGGAGATTGCTACTCTTACTATGCACCTGTTCACACCTGTTCTGTTTGGAAGTGATTGACAGTCTTTTGATATTTGCATGCATAGACTCTCTGACCAAACCTTCTACCCGTCAACAGATGTTTTTTTTAATCACAACAGGATCCCACCTACCCATATAAATGTAGGCTATCAGCCCAAGAAGGGAAACACATTAGGTTAGATTCCCAGCAAAGAAGGTTGCCTTGTTGTGGCTGCTGGTTTACATGAATTAGCCAATTTATGAGCTAATTATCTTTTTTTTTTATTAATGTTTAGAGGAGTAATGAAATTTCAATTTTATACAAACTGATAGGAGGCAACTTATGCAGCACCCAGCTGCAGTTGTTATATCATCCTGTTGTCATCCTGCCCTGGAGCCATGGGACGCATGCCGGTTACTTACTTCTTTTAGGCACGCGATCACACGTTTGTTGATCTCCCTGATCTAATACCCGGCTTCCTTTGTAGCCATTAATCATTTGGCAATGGCATAGCACGATTTGTTCCTATGATTGCAGTCATTATTTCTCTTCAGTAAGGGTGGTTTCATTTTTTTTTTTTTTGCGTTTTTGCGGTAAAAAACGCAAAAAACGCATGCGTTTTTTTCCCTATATTTAACATTAAAAACGCATGCGTTTTTTTGTATGCGTTTTGACGCGTTTTTGCAACGCATGCGTTTTTTTCTGAATGCGTTGTGTTGCAGAAATGCAACATGTAGTATTTTTAGCGGCGTTTTTTGGCCACAAAAAAACGCATGCATTTTTTTGTGGCAAAAAAATGCATTGCTGTCTATGTAAACGCATGCGTTTTTAACCACATGCGTTTGCATGCATTAAAAACGCATGCGTTTAAAAAAAACAAAAAAAAAAACACACTGATAAACCACCCCACACCATAAAATTGATAAAATGATCCTACCCCTAACCCTAACCCCTAACCCTAACCCTAACCCTACCCCTAACCCTACCCCTAACCCTACCCCTACCCCTAACCCTACCCCTAACCCTAACTCTACCCCTAACCCTAAACTCTTTAAGGGTAGGGTTAGGGGTAGGGGTAGGGTTAGGGGTAGGGTTAGGTTTAGGGGTAGGGTTAGGGTTAGGGTTAAGGTTAGGGTTAGGTTTAGGGGTAGGGTTAGGGGTAGGGTTAGGGGTAGGGTTAGGGTTAGGATCCCTTTAGGGTTAGGGGTAGGGTTAGGGTTAGGGTTAGGATCCCTTTAGGGTTAGGGTTAGGGTTAGGATCCCTGCCCCTAACACTACCCCTAACCCTAACCCTAGCTCTTTCTGTTTATAGTGGGGTTTTTACTCTATTTTGATGATTGGCAGCTGTCACACATTTATCTGCATGCAAAAACGCATGCGTAAAAAAAACCGCAGCGTTTGCACGCGTTTACATGCGTTTTTTCACCATGCGTTTTTTTTTAAACGCATGCGTTTTGAAACGCAAGTGTGAAACCAGCCTAAGCCATCTTTGGCAAAACGGCGTATCATAAATATTGTGGATCATATACAGACTTCCTTGACAAAGGCATTGTATGCCGAAACGTTGGAGTTCTGATGTCTGTTTTTTTGCTGGCTGTCTATCAATATATCATTTTTCATTGAGAACTAATACTTGTGGACTTGTTGAGTGCCGAAGGATATTCTTTCTACATACGATTATTTTTCCTTTGAGCACCATACAACTTGGAGAGTGCACCACTTTTGACCTGTCGAGTATACATTTAATATAGATATTCCTGTGATTGTGCGGAACTGAGCAGTTCTAGACAATGTCAGCAGCAGGAACAGCTAATCTGTGGGAGTGCCGTATGCCCCACCCAAAGGATCAGACACTGATGACTCCTCCTAAGAATAGGTCACCAATGTCAAAGTCCCAGACCATTCCTTTCATTTATATATCCTATCATTTTGTGTATTCAGCTATTTTATTTCCTAATGAAGAGCACAACAAACAAACCCTGTGTGGATTCTGCAGTCATGGGTTACTCCATTCCATATGCTCAACTTTACTATTATTACGATTATACTTTTTTTTTTAGGGCCATTTATTCCATGTCACTTTACATGTGAAAGGGGGGCAAATTTAAATCAATGTTTTCTTTAGTTTCAGGCAGTAAAATACAGGGCAGATAAAAAAAGAATAGCACCTGACTGCAGGATCAGGCTACATAATTGTGTGTAGTCTGCTAACGAAGGAACACCTAAGTCTGCAAAAAATGAGAGATTTAAAAATTTGCAAACGTCTTATATTTTTAAAGCATTAAATGAATTGTCTAGTATTTTAACAAAATTGCCAAAAAGGACCAAATGATATTTAATAATCCCCCGATATTCTCTACTTGCTTCCTGCCATGATGATGACCTCATTGTTGGTGACAGTAATTGGCTGCAGCGGTCATGTGTACATGAATAATACACAGGAAGTAGCCAGAGAGCGAAGACCACCACCAGCACGGCAGTACCGAAGCCAAGAGTGTGTCAGATAGGGGGATATGGGTTACTTCCTAATTTTATATAATTTTTTTCCTTGTGGCCCACTTTTTAAAAAAAAATATCAGAAAACACTTTTTAGGAAAGAGATATCAGGGCATCAGATTTTCTGTCAGCATTGAAGAGAACAGAATTTGACATGTAGACTAGCTGAGGCAAAAATGCATCAAATGGAAGCTTTTAATGATAACTAAGCTGTAAAATCATTTTAATAAATATTCCTATTATGTTTATCCAGATGTCAAAGAAATACGGACCAATATTCACCGTGTATCTAGGTGTTCAAAGGCTCGTTGTACTGTGTGGTTATGACACGGTGAAAGATGCTCTCGTCAACCACGCCGAGGAATTTTCTGGCAGGCCGTATACGGCGATGGGTTCTAAAGTATCCGATAAGTATGGTAAGTAATAAACAAGATTACATAAGTGAAAAAAAGACTTGGGTCTATAAAGTTCAAACTTTCTCCACCAGTTCTACATTCTTTTTCGCAAAATTTTTTATCACCCATTGGATGTGAGAAAATCATTCAGTTCTCCTATAATTGCTGTTATAGTATTGGCCATTACTACCTCTTGTGGTCGGCATTCCACATTCTGACTCCTCTAACTGTAAAGAACTAGTGATGGACGAGCACGAATATGCTCAGGTACTCGTTGCTCGGGTCGAGCAAATTGGAATGTTCGGGTGCTCGACCCGAGCAACAAGCCCAATGTAAGTCTATGGGAAAACCGAGCATTTTTGCAGTGACTACCCGGGGGGGGGGGGGATCCGTTCACACAAAGCGTTTTTGATACTTTTTTCAACTTTAGCATTGCTTTCAACCAGGACAAAGCGTCCACTGGGAAATGTCATTTTAACATTTTACAACCCTATTTGGCCATGTGGTGTGGGAGACATCATCAGACACATCCTATTTCATTTATGAAGGAGGAATTCTGAAAGTCATAAAGTCTATTTTTATAGGACCAGCAGTCGACCCACACTACTGGATTCTTAGAGAGCCTCAGCTGGCTATGCTTTGTTGTTCCCAGTATTAAGCAGTGGGTCCCTTATACTTTTTTGCATATGCTGTGAGTGGCAGAGCTGCCCAAAATTTGGACGCATCCCAACAACCCATTGAACAGTTCCCATTATTAGTCATTTGGTACTCCCATAAAGTTTGCCCATGAAGTGAATGCAAGACCTACCACAAATTTGCACACACCCCAATCCTACTTGGAATAAATGTGGACTATGGCCTCCAAAAAATGTTTTCCCAGCTTAAAGCAGCAGGTCTCCTATATTTTTAATGCCCATACACTAAATGTATGGGCTGACAAACATTTCCCCCTGGGGAGTATACCTCAACATGCTGTGTAAACATTTTTTTATGGGCATCTAAAACATCCCTGAAAAAAATAACTTGACTGTTGCATCACAGAACACTTTCATCCTGGTGATCTAGTGGTGGTGTTGGAAGAGAAGTGGAGGATGGCCTCCTAAAAATATTTTCATAGTTTAAAAGAGCATGTTTCCTATAATTGTAATGCCCATACACTAAATGTATGGGCTGATAAACATTTCCCCCTGGTGGGTGCACATTAACATACTGTGTAAACATATTTTTTAACAGGCATTAAGAACACCCTTTAACACAATAACATGGCTGTTGCATCATGGACCATGGTCACTATGATGATCTAGTGGTGGTGGCTGATGAGGATAAGGAGAGGAAGAAGGATAACAGCACATAGGCAAAATCAGGAAGGGTATAGCCATGTGTGGGTGTGTGAAGAGGTGCATGGGAATAGAGTTCCCAAAAAAGACATTGGATTTCAGTTTGTTTCGCTGCTATCATTTAGTGGTGTAGAGAAGTCTGGCCCAGTTCAGCCCTTGTTCATTTTTATAAGAGTCAGCCTGTCAGCATTTTCAGTTGACAGGTGGATGCACTTATCAGTTATAATTCCACCAATGACAATAAAAACCAGCTCTGACAAAATGCTAGTGGCAGGGCAGGCCAGGACCTCCAAGGCGTAGAGAGCCAGTTCATGACACGTGTCCAGCTTGGATACCCAATAATTAAAAGGCACAGAGGAATCACGGAGGACATTGTTACGGTAAGCAAGGTACTCTCTCAGAATCTTCCAAAACTTTGCACTCCTTGTGAGAGTACCTCGTGCCTCAGGGCCAGTGCGATATCAGGGTCTAATAAAACGGTCCCAGAACTTTGCCAGTGTTCTCCTTCCTCTGCTGGATTAAAGTTGTGTCTCTCTCGCATGTACTCTTTGGTTGTCCAAAGAACTGTGACCTCTGCCACCAGCATTTTCAGATGAGAATTTTTTTTAATAATTCCACAACAATGGCCTTCTGGTACTGCCCCATTTTACTAGACCTGTCTGGCAATGGTATAACAGATTGAAAGTTCTCCTTGTAGCATGGGTCTAGAAGTGTCACCAACCTGTAATGACTGTCACCCAAAATTTGGAGAATACGATGGTCACGGGAAAAGCAGCAAAGTCAGCCATGTGTGCCAGACAGCTAACAGGCAAGACTGCTGTGTCTTCACCAAGAGGACGACTGACCATGCTCTCCTCCTCCTCCCTGTCTTCAGGCCATCAACGCTGAACAGATGGTATGACAGTTGTGCTTGTAGTATCGTCTATAGCGCATGAAAGTAGCTCCTTTTCTTCCTCCTCCTCTTCCTCATTGTCAACCAATCTATGTTGGGATGACATAAGACTGGGCTGTGTGTAATCACCCTGTATCGTTCCTTGCTCCATCTCATTATGCTCCTTCTGCTATACATCCTCTTTCATTGTGAGCACAGAGCTTTCAGAATACAGAGAAGTTGAATGATGATGCTAATTATGGCGTCATCGCGAGCTCACCATCTTAGTGGACTCCTCAAAGTTTTGTAGGATGGTACAGATGTCTGACATCCATGTACACTCGTGAGATCTTAAGTGTGGAGTCTGAACTGAATATCAATGGCCTTGTTGATGTTGGTAGTCAACAACTGCCATCTTTTACTCACAAATCCTTTCCAACATATGCAGTGTAGAGTTCCAATACGTGGGGATATCAAACACCAGTTTGTGAGTCGGAAGCTGCACACGAGCGTCATACTTTCACAAGCAGATCCGGCAGCTCCGGGTAGCTTTCGATAAAGTGTTGAACAGCAAAATATTGTCACTAACTAGAGTAGCACGCAGCACAAACAGTTCAATGTAGGCCTGAAATGCCACAAATTCTAGACCACAGATAGATAAGCTGTGTGACAGAGATACCCAACTGTAAAATATGTGGCCTGTATTTTTATTTTCTTGCAGGAAAACAGTGTCAAAAGCTAGGGTAGCACACAGCAAAAACAGTTCAATGTAGGCCTGAAATGCCACAATTTGCAGCCCACAAAGCAAAGAGGCATCTGACGGAGATAGCCCACTTTCAAATATCTGACCTGTATTTTTATTTTTTTTTGGCCAGCAAAATTGTGTCAGTAAGTAGACTATGACACAACAAAAACAATTCTATGGAGACCTGAAATGGCACAATTTTGACCGCAATGATATGCCATCTGTGTGGCAGACAAAACCCAGTGTAAAATATTTGTCCTGTAGCTAAATATTTTTTTGGCAGCAAAATGGTATCAAGAAATTGTATAAGACACTCACAAAACTTTTTACAGTACCACAAAAATGGCAGAATTTTATGCGCACTCAGATGTGACCGCTGGGAAGGGCAAACCCGTTTAAAATAGCTGGATTTTTACACTGTACTATAAATAGGATTTGGCTGTATTCTGCAGTCCCAGCAAGCAAATGGAGAAAAAAATGTGGTCTCTGGAATGCTTTGCAATGAAGTAAGCATGATTAAGGTGCAAAAAAATTATTCCTGGCCAATGATACCGGAGGCTATGTATAAATGGTCAATATATGTAATAGGCAGCAGCAGACAGTAATGGAATAGACCCTCTTGATGTATGTAATGAAGTATGCCACATATGATACCTGCCTGCTACTGATATCTATATACCCATATACACTTCCTGCCTACCTAGCACTGCAATCTATATACACTGTAATTAGTCCTTAGGAGGACTGTTGGATTAGCTGGATTTGTGTATTCAATTATAGTATACCCACAGTAACTGTATACCCCACCTATTCTGTCCCTATCGCTGCAGCAACTTTCTCCCTACACTGGTGATTCTGGTGCTGACTGTGTCAAGTAGGGCGGTGCCAGGTCAGATATAGACCTGATGAAGCTGTGCGGCCAGCCAATCACTGTAATGCCACAACCAACATGGCTGCAACATTACAGTGCGTGGCAGACAATCCCTTCATGTTGATTGGCACTCTAAAGAACGCCAAACATGCAGGGCGGGGACCCGAGCTCCCGACGAATAATCCTGGAAATGCTCGATGTTCACCAAGCACCACAAGTACAGAGATGTTCGGGCGAGTACCGAGCATTACTGAGTATGCTCACTCATCATTATTAAGAACCCTTTCGATTTAGCTACCCAAAGTCTTTCCTTCACATATAATGAAAATTCTTTGTAAGGTATTTGGAAGCAATAAGTCATGTGCCATCCTTAGTACTGACCACACATGTACTATACATATAAATAAGGTCTCCTCTAAAGCATCTTTTCTTTCTAAGCTATTTAATTTCAAATATCCTATTTGTTATGTTTGCTAATGACAGGTGTTATGAAGGCAATCCAGAAACACAGTGTGCTTAGCGATCAGAGCGCACACAGTGATCTGACAAATACCCAAAAATACAAGAACGAGCTCTGAGACGTGGAAACTCTGTAGACTGCACACCTGATCCTATCCTAAACACAACTAAAAGCGGCTGTGGATTGCGCCTAACAACTACCTAGGCAACTCGGCACAGCCTAAGAAACTAGCTAGCCTGAAGATAGAAAAATAGGCCTGACTTGCCCCAGAGAAATTCCCCAAAGGAAAAGGCAGCCCCCCACATATAATGACTGTGAGTAAGATGAAAAGACAAAACGTAGGGATGAAATAGATTCAGCAAAGTGGGGCCCGATATTCTAGGACAGAGCGAGGACAGTAAAGCGAACTTTGCAGTCTACAAAAAACCCTAAAGCAAAACCACGCAAAGGGGGCAAAAAAAACTCACCGTGCCGAACTAACGGCACGGCGGTACACCCTTTGCGTCTCAGAGCTTCCAGCAAAACAAAAGACAAGCTGGACAGAAAAAAAGCAACAAAAAAGCAACAAGCACTTAGCTATACAGAGCAGCAGGTCACAGGAACAATCAGGAGAAGCTCAGATCCAACACTGAAACATTGACAAGGAGCAAGGATAGCAGCATCAGGCGGAGTTAAGTAATGAAGCAGTTAACGAGCTCACCAGAACACCTGAGGGAAGAAGCTCAGAAGCTGCAGTATCACTTGTGACCACAGGAGTGAATTCAGCCACAGAATTCACAACACCTATTACAACATTTCACAGGGGGGTTTGGGGGACTTGGATATTGATTACCGATCATTGGGAGTCCAACTCCTGGCACCCCAACTGATCAGCTGTTTATAGATCCATAGCAGGAAGCTAAGAATCTGACTTGCATTACCTGAGAACGGCTATTCATTTGTGTACAGAACTCTGCTTTTCCCATTCTGCACACCATTTTTCATTCATCTGATGTGAGACTGCAAATTGGGAGTTCTGGGTGTCACACCCCCAACTATCTTAAATAGATGACCAATCGTAAGGCTATAACATTACAACACCAAGAAAAATGGTTGTGGAATTATGAAAATCGCAGGATCGATAGACATAGTAATGATCTGCAAATGAGGGAATAATGGAAACAAACATTTTTGAAACCTCTCAAATTATGTATCAAATGTAAGTGCCATGCACAGAAATACACACACTTTTCCACCTTGACTGTTATCAGTGAGGTTTTTAGTGATTGTTCGTTGAATGTTCTGTAGCACTATACGTGCTTGCACATTGAAATCATGAGGATCCACTGCTAGCAGTACACATTGTATTTTCTGAACAGTGACGTTCCAGATGTGTTTGATGGGAGATGAGTCTGGAGAGGTGTTAAAGACCATGGTAGAACCTTTACATCAGACAGACTGCTCACACTAGCACAAGCAACATGCGGTCTAGTGTTGTGTTGAGGAACTGATCCTGGGACACTGCAGAAATGGTCTCACCTAAGTTCCACCACCAAATCAATGTAACCCAAACTGTTAGTGTACTGGGAATGAAGACTAGAGGGTTCCAGCTTTTATACCAATCCACACCAAAATCCTGGAAATAGGAATGGTGTAAAGTTCCCTCATGAAGGTCTCTTTATTGCTTTGCAAACATGGTCTCCAAATGAAGACTGGAATAAAGGACTTTCCACTCAAGAGTTGAGTCCTAATTGTCTTGGACTTAATTATAGCCACAATTTTGTCTGAAGTGGGGACCATATAGGCAATGCCATGAAGAGGTCTTCATAAAGAAACATCACAATGGTATACGGTGTGGGATGGCATAATTTACGGTAGATGAATCCCAGCTCAGCATTGCATTGATTTGCTACTCAAGCCAATGCTAGCACAAAAAGAGGATTCAGAGATCCTCCAAAAATTCAGAAAAATAGCAAAAAGGGCAGGAGATGCTTGCCTGCCTCGACCTCCAAACAAATGCACCAGGATGCAGTGGACCCATGTGGTTAAGATGGAGGCAACACAGGTGCTGAAATACCGATGAGGCAGCCACTCACAACCTACCAAATTAATGTAGGGGGTGGCTGCTTGGCATATGACTGCACATTAGAGACTTGTATGTGTCGCTGTTCACACAATGGGAATGCACAGCATCCAGGATAACAGCCTATTAGTGACGCCCTTCTATTAGCTCAGGCGGGCTGCCCAGCGCTATTAAGATGCATCCCATGTGAACAGACACCACAGTTTGCAAGACAGAATGGGCCCAACTGCACCCCGAAAAAATGCAAAAAACACATATATAAAAAAATATGTGAGGTATTGATTTGCTAGTCGAACCAATGGTCCAGATATTTCTCGAAATTATCCCACAATCTGTTTTTCAGTTCCACAAATTTTTTACTGTTTGACATATAGAAATAAAGCAAAAGCTGAGGAGGAGGATGTAAAGGAAAGGAATAGTGATGAGCGAGCACTAAAATGCTCAGGTCAAGCAGATTGGTATACTCAGGTACTCGATCCGAGCAACGAGCCCAATGTAAGTCTATGGGAAACCCGAGTATTTTTACCACGATCTCCCCCTGGGGTCCTTTTAATGTCTAAAAATGTCTGAAAATGATGGAAACACTGCTCAAATGACACAGAGACATTATGGATATAGCCCCTGGAAGCATTCCTGACTGCTAGTTCACAGCTGTAAACATTTTTTTTCTGAGATTCATGCCATTTTTCCCGATGCCACAAAAAACACACTAAAACAAAACCAGAACGGATTTTGCTGTGAAATATGATAAGGTACATCCTTTGCAGGTTAATGACTTGCCTGTAAGGCCAAATATTTAACCCCAGGCCAAAAATTTCTTCTCCCACTTAGGCTTAGTTCAGTCGCAGTGTTATTGAAGTGTTTTTCAATTTTATAATTGCTTTCAACCACTGCAAATTCATTCACTGGGAAATGTCATTGTAACATGTAACACCCCTATCTGGCCATGTGGTGTGTGACACATGAGCAGACCCATCTTGTTTCATTTATGAAGGAGGGACTCTTAAAGTCACAGAGCCTATTTTTACTGGTGCATCAGGCGACATTAATCTTCTTAAAGGGCCATTATTAAACAGTGGGTCTCTGAAGCTGTTGTAGCCTATGCTCTGAGTGGATGGGCTGCCAAGAATTACCACAATACCTCTTTCATAAGATGTCCAGGAGGGCCTCCTGAAAAAATGTTGCATTGAATGCAAGGCCTGCTCTGCTACCAATTCATAAGCACCCCATTATACCTTGGAACCCACATACTTGATGGGCCCATGAAAATCCACTTCATAATATGCATTTTGTACTCTGTACTCCTTTGTTTTACACATTGGCAGCAAGGCCAGCCCTGCTGCATAGTCAGTCATATGCACCCCATTACGCCTTGGAACCCACATACTGGATGGGCCCATGAAAATCCACTTGTATTTTTTAATGGTATGATGGCTCCCACTTTGCAGAATTATTTACAGGAGAATTTGGCAATTTTATTTGCTGTGTTTTTAACACCTACAGTCATGGCCAAAAGTTTTGAGAATGACACCAAAATTATATTTTCACATGATCTGCTGGCCTCTGGTTTTTATTAGTGTTTGTCTGATGTTTATATCACATACAGAAATATAATTGCAATCATATTATGAGTACCAATAGGTTATATTGACAGTTAGAATGAGTTAATGCAGCAAGTCAATATTTGCAGTGTTGCCCCTTCTTCTTCAAGACCTCTGTAATTCTCCCTGGCATGCTCTCAATCAACTTTTGGACCAAATCCTGACTGATAGCCGTCCATTCTTGCATAATCAGTGCTTGCATTTTGCCAGAATTTGTTGGTTTTTGTTTGTCCACCCGTCTCTTGATGACTGACCACAAGTTCTCAATGGGATTAAGATCTGGGGAGTTTCAAGGCCATGGACCCAAAATCTCTATGTTTTGTTCCATGAGCCATTTAGTTATCACATTTGCTTTATGGCAAGGTGCTCCATCATGCTGGAAAAGGCATTGTTGGGCGCCAAACTGCTCTTGGACGGTTGGGAGAAGTTGCTCTTGGAGGACATTCTGGTACCATTCTTTATTCATGGCTGTGTGTTTTTAGGCAAGACTGTGAGTGAGCCGATTCCCTTGGCTGAGAAGCAACCCCACACATGAATGGTTTCAGGATGCTTTACAGTTGGCATGAGACAAGACTGAAGGTAGCGCTCACCTCTTCTTCTCCGAATAAGCTGTTTTCCAGATGTCCCAAACAATCGAAAAGGGGATTCATCAGAGAAAATGACTTTGCCCCAGTCCTCAGCAGTCCACTCCCTGTACCTTTTGCAGAATATCAGTCGGTCCCTGATGTTTTTTCTGGAGAGAAGTGGCTTCTTTGCTGCCCTCCTTGAAACCAGGCCTTGCTCAAAGAGTCTCCGCCTCACAGTGCGTGCAGAAGCACTCACACCAGCCTGCTGCCATTCCTGAGCAAGCTCGGCACTGCTGGTAGTCCGATCCCGCAGCTGAAACAGTTTTAAGATACGGTCCTGGCGCTTGCTGGCCTTTCTTGGGCGCCCTGGAGCCTTTTTGACAACAATGGAAGCTCTCTCCTTGAAGTTCTTGATGATGCAATAGATTGTTGACTGAGGTGCAATCTTTGTAGCTGCGATACTCTTCCCTGTTAGGCCATTTTTGTGCAGTGCAATGATGGCTGCACATGTTTCTTTAGAGATAACCATGGTTAACTGAAGAGAAACAATGATACCAAGAACCAGCCTCCTTTTAAAGTGTCCAGTGATGTCATTCTTACTTTATCATGACTGATTGATCGCCAGCCCTGTCCTCATCAACACCCACACCTGTGTTAATGAATCAAGCACTAAAACGATGTTAGCTGCTCCTTTTAAGGCAGGACTGCAATGATGTTGAAATGTGTTTTGGGGGTTAAAGTTCATTTTCTGGGCAAATATTGACTTTGCAAGTACAGTAATTGCTGTTAAGCTGATCACTCTTTGACATTCAGGAGTATATGCAAATTGCCATTACAAAAATGAAGCAGTAAACTTTGGAAAAATTACTATTTGTCTCATTCTCAATAGTTTTGGCCATGACTGTAGGTTCTGATATGGCTTTAAATAAGGCTAACACTTGCAATACAACGCAATTTTATTGCAAACTACAAAATCCAAGGAATAGTATGATGTGTGATAGTGTGAGTGCGTACACTTTTTTGTATGTTAACATACAAAGGTTAATAAGTACATACAAGGATTAAATACATATAGTGATTACGTATATATAAAGATTAACATACAGTATACTTACATGATCCACAAGAGGCATTTAAACATCATCCGTCTGGAATATCAGAGAAGCAACACCAAGACAGAGAACCCCTGGGAGATTACGTACACTGCATGGGCATCCCCAATTATGCAGGTATCAGCACACTGTACATGTACAGGTACCCCAGTTTTGGCCTCTGTCTTAGTCATGTTTCTCTGGTGTTATATAGTGATTTACACTATGTATTAACTCTAGTTTCACCCAGACCTTCAAGTGACCAGCTTTCAAGGTTGTATGAAACTGAGATATCATGGAGTCTTCAGAGGAGGGGCCATAAACCCCTAGAAATTAAAAGCCACAAGGATATATATCAAACCACCTCAGGCAGAGTTTCAGTAAACCTTAATGTTTTACACTGACAAACAGCAAACATATAGAGGCTTAAAACTGTTTGTGAAGTGAATAAACAAACATTTCTCAAGATTGTGTCACTATGAGCATTGTCTGTCACATCTGTAATTGTTTTACAAGAAATGCTATGTGATTGTCTGAATGCATTCGGTATACCGTATTTTAGTCTGGATTCCAAATCGCCATTTGTATATTCGACATTTGTACATTTTAGGCAGCCAAAGTTATGGCTCTCAAGTAGAGAAACTAATATAGTCAACAAAGAAATAATTATAAGGAACTATTGAGCCAAACTAACAGCATTGCTTTATCAAATTTATATGAAGTGTATTGTGTCCAATGTGAGCAACCAGGCAACACAAAAAGGAGCTTTTCAAGTGAGCTCTTTAAGGTACACAAATGTTATGAAGTCTTTGCCAACATTGATGTGGTTTCACCAATGGGGGGTACATTTTTTAAAAGTATACTAGTGCCATCACAGACCTCCTTGCTAAAAATTTTGTGGCCTATAAATGTACAGTACACGTTCATCCAGGTCATGTCGCTGGAGATAAGGAAGAGACATTGCAGGAAACAGAGTTAAGAAGTAGACCCGATGTAGGGGTGTGGTTCTCTGAGACTTTTAATGGAGGGCATGAGCTGACAAACAATTCCCCAATGTGGGGTCTTTTCTTTACTAAAATAGTGCCATCACAGCACCCTTGCCCAAAATTCACCATACAGAGCACATTCACCTTGGTGATCTAGTGGCAGTTAAAGGACACATTGCAGGAGACAGAGTTAAGAAGTAGGCCCAATGTAATGTAATGCCCAATTCCCCATTGTGGGGTCCTTTCTTTACTAAATAAAATAGTGCTATCAAAGCCCCCTTGCCCAAAATTCACGGGCCTATAACAGTACAGAGCTCGTTCACCCTGGTTATCTAGTGGCAGGTAAAGAAGAAACATTGCAGGAGACAGAGTTAAGAGGTGCGCCCAATGTAGGGGTGTGGGTCTCTGAGACTTGTAAAGGAGTGCCTGGCCTGACAAGCATTTGCTCATGGGGGTACATTTTTTAAAAATATTTCATGTGGATCAAAGACACCCTTTCCACAAAATTGACTGTCTGTAGCAGCACAGAACACATGAACCCTGGGGATCTAATGGTAGAAAATGATGAGAACTGGAGGATGGCCTCATTAAAACCTAGGCTCAATTGAAAGGAGTGTTTCTCCTACACTAGTATTGCCCATACACTAAGTGCGTATGGGCTGACAAACATTTCCTCAAGTGGGATACATTGATTAAAAACATACTACGGGCATCCGAGACACCCATGCCAAAAAATTGATTGCCTGTAGCGGCCCAGAGGCCGATAACCCTGGTGATCTAGTGGTGGACAATGAGGAGACATAAAGCTAAATCATAATGAAATTAAACAAAGAAATAAAAAATGTGAATCAACCGATGAAAGTAAAGAACAAAAGGGATTGGCGAACACACGTTCATAAATTTGAAGCCTGAATGTGTCCAACGAGATATGTTTGTCCCTAGCAACAGTTGAGAGACAGGGCTATAAATAAAAATATAATTTAAAAGTCTTTGAATAATTTTCTATTGCTGAGGTATACACTTCCTCATAACAGGACTGTCCAGAGATTGGGAAAATGGAAAATATAAGAATACATGGGATAAATAGACCTACATCTCTTTTTTATGATATTTCCCCTTATGAGAGTAGCATTTGTTTTGGTTTAAAATTAGTTACGGCCATAATATTTACACCCTTGCAAAAAGAAAAAATGTGTCTTTGGCATCACAGAATCCGTTCACTCTGGTGTTCTACTGGTTATGGATGATGAGGATGAGGATAGGGAGGAGAATAACAACAAACAGACCAAATCTGGAAGCGTATACACATGTGTAGTTGTCAAGATGTGCCTGAGAATACACCTCCCCAAACAAGATAATGTATTTGAGGTTCTGTGTCGCTGTTTTCACTTGGTGGTGTTCAGAAGTCTTTCCCAATCTAGCCCTTGTTCATTTTTATAAGAGTCAGCCTGTCAGCATTTTCAGTTGACAGGCATATGCGCTTATCTGTTATAATTCCACCAGCGGCACTAAAAATCTGCTCTGACAGAACGCTAGCAGCAGGGCAGGCCAGGACCTCCAAGGCGTAGAGAGGCAGTTCATGCCACGTGTCCAGCTTGGATACCCAAAGGCACAGTGGAATCCCGGAGGACGTTTGTACGATCGTAACCCCTTCATGACCCAGCCTATTTTGACCTTAAAGACCTTGCCGTTTTTTGCAATTCTGACCAGTGTCCCTTTATGAGGTAATAACTCAGGAACGCTTCAACGGATCCTAGCGGTTCTGAGATTGTTTTTTCATGACATATTGGGCTTCATGTTAGTGGTAAATTTAGGTCAATAAATTCTGCGTTTATTTGTGATAAAAACGGAAATTTGGCGAAAATTTAGAAAATTTCGCAATTTTCACATTTTGAATTTTTATTCTGTTAAAACAGAGAGATATGTGACACAAAATAGTTAAGAAATAACATTTCCCACATGTCTACTTTACATCAGCACAATTTTGGAAACAAAATTTTTTTTTGTTAGGAAGTTATAAGGATTACAATTTCACCAGCGATTTGTCATTTTTACAACAAAATTTACAAAACCATTTTTTTTAGGGACCACCTCACATTTGAAGTCAGTTTGAGGGGTCTATGTGGCTGAAAATACCCAAAAGTGACACCATTCTAAAAACTGCACCCCTCAAGGTGCAAAAAACCACATTCAAGAAGTTTATTAACCCTTCAGGTGCTTCACAGCAGCAGAAGCAACATGGAAGGAAAAAATGAATATTTAACTTTTTAGTCACAAAAATTATCTTTTAGCAACAATTTTTTTATTTTCCCAATGGTAAAAGGAGAAACTGAACCACGAAAGTTGTTGTCCAATTTGTCCTGAGTACGCTGATACCTCATGTGTGGGGGTAAACCACTGTTTGGGCGCACGGCAGGGCTTGGAAGGGAAGGAGCGCCATTTGACTTTTTGAATCAAAAATTGGCTCCACTCTTTAGCGGACACCATGTCACGTTTGGAGAGCCCCCGTGTGCCTAAAAATTGGAGCTCCCCCACAAGTGACCCCATTTTGGAAACTAGACGCCCCAAGGAACTTATCTAGATGCATAGTGAGCACTTTGAACCCCCAGGTGCTTCACAAATTGATCCGTAAAAATGAAAAAGTACTTTTTTTTCACAAAAAAATTCTTTTAGCCTCAATTTTTTCATTTTCACATGGGTAACAGGATAAAATGGATCCTAAAATTTGTTGGGCAATTTTTCCTGAGTACGCAGATACCTCATATGTGGGGGTAAACCACTGTTTGGGCACATGGTAAGGCTCGGAAGGGAAGGAGCGCCATTTGACTTTTTGAATGAAAAATTATTTCCATCGTTAGCGGACACCATGTCGCGTTTGGAGAGCCCCTGTGTGCCTAAACATTGGAGCTCCCCCACAAGTGACCCCATTTTGGAAACTAGACCCCCCAAGGAACTTATCTAGATGCATATTGAGCACTTTAAACCCCCAGGTGCTTCACAGAAGTTTATAACGCAGAGCCATGAAAATAAAAAATAATTTTTCTTTCCTCAAAAATGATTTTTAGCCTGGAATTTCCTATTTTGCCAAGGATAATAGGAGAAATTGGACCCCAAATATTGTTGTCCAATTTGTCCTGAGTACGCTGATACCCCATATGTGGGGGTAAACCACTGTTTGGGCGCACTGCAGGGCTCGGAAGGGATGGCACGCCATTTGGCTTTTTAAATGGAAAATTAGCTCCAATCATTAGCGGACACCATGTCACGTTTGGAGAGCCCCTGTGTGCCTAAACATTGGAGATCCCCCAGAAATGACACCATTTTGGAAACTAGACCCCCAAAGGAACTAATCTAGATGTGTGGTGAGGACTTTGAACCCCCAAGTGCTTCTCAGAAGTTTATAACGCATAGCCATGAAAATAAAAATAAATTTTTTTTTTCTCAAAAATGATCTTTTAGCCTGCAATTTATTATTTTCCCAAGGGTAACAGGAGAAATTTGACCCCAAAAATTGTTGTCCAGTTTCTCCTGAGTACGCTGGAAACTAGACCCCCAAAGAAACTTATCTAGATGTGTGGTGAGCACTTTGAACCCCCAAGTGCTTCATAGAAGTTTATAATGCAGAGCCGTGAAAATAATAAATACGTTTTCTTTCCTCAAAAATTATTATTTAGCCCAGAATTTTTTATTTTCCCAAGGGTTACAGGAGAAATTGGACCCCAAAAGTTGTTGTCCAGTTTCTCCTGAGTACGCTGATACCCCATGAGTGGGGGTAAACCACTGTTTGGGCACACGTCGGGGCTCAGAAGGGAAGTAGTGACTTTTGAAATGCAGACTTTGATGGAATGGTCTGCGGGTGTCACGTTGCGTTTGCAGAGCCCCTGGTGTGCCTAAACAGTAGAAACCCCCCACAAGTGACCCCATTTTGGAAACTAGACCCCCCAAGGAACTTATCTAGATATGTGGTGAGCACTTTGAACCCCCAAGTGCTTCACAGACGTTTACAACGCAGAGCCGTGAAAATAAAAAATCATTTTTCTTTCCTCAAAAATTATGTTTTAGCAAGCATTTTTTTAGATTCACAAGGGTAACAGGAGAAATTGGACCCCAGTAATTGTTGCGCAGTTTGTCCTGAGTATGCTGGTACCCATATGTGGGGGTAAACCACTGTTTGGGCACACGTCAGGGCTCGGAAGTGAGGGAGCACCATTTGACTTTTTGAATACAAGATTGGCTGGAATCAATGGTGGCGCCATGTTGCGTTTGGAGACCCCTGATGTGCCTAAACAGTGGAAACCCCTCAATTCTAACTCCAACACTAACCCCAACACACCCCTAACTCTAATCCCAACTGTAGCCATAACCCTAATCACAACCCTAACCCCAACACACCCGTAACCCAACACACCCCTAACCACAACCCTAATTCCAACCCTAACCCTAAGGCTATGTGCCCACGTTGCGGATTCATGTGAGATATTTCCGCACCATTTTTGAAAAATCCGCGGGTAAAAGGTACTGCGTTTTACCTGCGGATTTTCCGCGGATTTCCAGTGTTTTTTGTGCGGATTTCACCTGCGGATTCCTATTGAGGAACAGGTGTAAAACGCTGCGGAATCCGCACAAAGAATTGACATGCTGCGGAAAATACAACGCAGCGTTTCCGCGTGGTATTTTCCGCACCATGGGCACAGCGGATTTGGTTTTTCATATGTTTACATGGTACTGTAAACCTGATGGAACACTGCTGCGAATCCGCAGCGGCCAATCCGCAGCCAAATCCGCACCGTGTGCACATAGCCTAATTCTAAAGGTATGTGCACACGCTGCGGAAAACGCTGCGGATCCGCAGCAGTTTCCCATGAGTTTACAGTTCAATGTAAACCTACGGGAAACAAAAATCGCTGTGCACACGCTGCGGAAAAACTGCACGGAAACGCAGTGGTTTACATTCCGCAGCATGTCACTTCTTTGTGCGGATTCTGCAGCGGTTTTACAACTGCTCCAATAGAAAATCGCAGTTGTAAAACCGCAGTGAAATGCGCAGAAAAAAACGCGGTAAATCCGCCATAAATCCGCAGCGGTTTAGCACTGCGGATTTATCAAATCCGCAGCGGAAAAATCCGCAGAGGACCAGAATACGTGTGCACATACCGAAACCCTAACCCTAGCCCTAACCCTACCCCTAACCCTACCCCTAACCATAGCCCTAACCCTACCCCTAACCCTACCCCTAACCCTAACCCTACCCCTAGCCCTACCCCTAACCCTAACCCTACCCCTAACCCTAACCCTATTCTAACATTAGTGGAAAAAAAAAATTTTCTTTATTTTTTTATTGTCCCTACCTATGGGGGTGACAAAGGGGGGGGGGTCATTTATTATTTTTTTTATTTTGATCACTGAGATATAATCTATCTCAGTGATCAAAATGCACTTTGGAACGAATCTGCCAGTCGGCAGATTCGGCTGGCGCACTGCGCATGCGCCCGCCATTTTGGAAGATGGCGGCGCCCAGGGAGAAGACGGACGGGACCCCGGCTGGATCGGTAAGTATGATGGGGTGGTGGGGGACCACGGGGGGGGGGATCGGAGCACGGGCGGGGAGGAATCAGAGCGCGGGAGGGGTGGAACGGAGCACGGGGGGCGTGGAACGGAGCACGGGGGGGCTGGAATGGAGCACGGGGGGGTGATTGGAGCACGGGGGGAGCGGACAAGAGCACGGGGGGGAGCGGAGCACTGGACAGAGGGGAGCCGGAGCAGTGTACCGGCCAGATCGGGGGGCTGGGGGGGCGATCGGTGGGGTGGGGTGGGGGCACATTAGTATTTCCAGCCATGGCCGATGATATTTCAGCATCGGCCATGGCTGGATTGTAATATTTCACCAGTTATAATAGGTGAAATATTACAAATCGCTCTGATTGGCAGTTTCACTTTCAACAGCCAATCAGAGCGATCGTAGCCACGAGGGGGTGAAGCCACCCCCCCTGGGCTAAACTACCACTCCCCCTGTCCCTGCAGATCGGGTGAAATGGGAGTTAACCCTTTCACCCGATCTGCAGGGACGCGATCTTTCCATGACGCCACATAGGCGTCATGGGTCGGATTGGCACCGACTTTCATGATGCCTACGTGGCGTCATGGGTCGGGAAGGGGTTAAAGGTACTCCCTCAGCATCTTCCCAAACATTGCACTTCTTGTGATAGCACCCCTTGCCTCTGTACCATGACGATGGGAGGGTCTGAGAAAACTGTCCCAGAACTTTGCCATTGTTCCTCTGCCTGAGCTGGATTGTACTTCTGTCTCTCTCGCTTGGACTCCTTGGTTGTTCAATAAATTCTGACGTCTGCTGCCAGCGTTTGCACATGGAAACACATGGAAATTTTCTAAGTAATTTGCTACAAGGGCCCTCTGGAACTGCAATATAATAATACACCTCTGTTGCGAATTCTGTTGTCGGGCTCCCTCCTGTGGTCATGAATGGTACTTCGGCTGGTTCTGTCCATGGACTTCCTCTGGTGGGTGTTTCTGAGTTTCCTTCCTCAGGCGACGAGGTTAATTCGTTAGCTGGCTGCTCTATTTAACTCCACTTAGATCTTTGCTCCAGGCCACCTGTCAATGTTCCAGTATTGGTCTAGTTCTCTCCTGGATCGTTCTTGTGACCTGTCTTCCCAGCAGAAGCTAAGTTCCAGCTTGTATTTCTTTGGTTTACTATTTTTCTGTCCAGCTTGCTATTTTATTGTTGTCTTGCTTGCTGGAAGCTCTGGGACGCAGGGGGAGCGCCTCCGCACCGTGAGTCGGTGCGGAGGGTCTTTTTTGCGTCCTCTGCGTGGTCTTTTTGTAGGTTTTTGTGCTGACCGCAAAGTAGCCTTTCCTATCCTCGGTCTGTTCAGTTAGTCGGGCCTCACTTTGCTAAATCTATTTCTTCTCTGTGTTTGTATTTTCATCTTTACTCTCAGTCATTATATGTGGGGGGCTGCCTTTTCCTTTGGGGAATTTCTCTGAGGCAAGGTAGGCTTTATTTTTCTATCTTCAGAGCTAGCTAGTTTCTTAGGCTGTGCCGAGTTGCATAGGGAGCGTTAGGCGCAATCCACGGCTATTTCTAGTGTGTTTGATAGGATTAGGGATTGCGGTCAGCAGAGTTCCCACGTCCCAGAGCTCGTCCTTTATTATCAGTAACTATCAGGTCATTCCGTGTGCTCTTAACCACCAGGTCCATTATTGTCCTGACCACCAGGTCATAACAGTACAGGTGGCACAAAGTACTAATGCATCTCAATAGAGGGATAAGAGAAGTTCTGAGACCATTTTTTTTTCTTTGCAGTGTGTTTTGTCTCTCTTTTCCCCTTCTTTACCTCTGGGTGGTTCAGGACACTGGTGTAAACATTGACATTCAAGGTCTGTCCTCTTGGATGGATAATCTCACTACAAGGGTACAAAACATTCAAGATTTTGTGGTTCAGAATCCGATGTCAGAGCCTAGGATTCCAATTCCTAATTTGTTTTTTGGTGATAGATCTAAGTTCTTGAATTTCAAAAATAATTGTAAATTGTTTCTTGCCTTGAAACCTCGCTCCTCAGGTGACCCTGTTCAACAAGTAAGGATCATTATTTCTTTGTTACGTGGTGACCCTCAAGACTGGGCATTTTCCCTTGCGCCAGGAGATCCGGCATTGCGTGATGTTGATGCGTTATTCCTGGCTCTTGGATTGCATTATGACGCACCTAATTCAGTGGATCAGGCAGAGAAAATCTTGCTGGCTCTGTGTCAGGGTCAGGATGAAGCGGAGATATATTGTCAGAAGTTTAGAAAGTGTTCTGTGCTCACTCAGTGGAATGAATGTGCCCTGGCTGCAATCTTCAGAAAGGGTCTCTCTGAAGCCCTTAAGGATGTCATGGTGGGGTTTCCCATGCCTGCTGGTCTGAATGAGTCTATGTTCTTGGCCATTCAGATCGATCGACGCTTGCGTGAGCATAAAGCTGTGCACCATTTGGCGGTACTATCTGAGAACCAGGGATTCAAGCTTGAGGAGGCTAATTTGCATATTCCAGGTGCCTTCTGGGAAAAGCGAAGAGTCTCCCTAAGCTAGAAGATCGTTGGGTACAGCCGGGACCAGCTGCTTGGAAAGCATCACCAAACCGCGCGCCTGACGGCGCGCAAATTTTTGCCTGTAGGACATTATTGCAAGAGAGCTTGACTGAGTAGATTACACAAGAAGGAAAACACACAGCAAGTCAGCAGTATCTAGGAGCAACATGGCAGATGTGACAACCTACATGGTGAGCTGCAGCATGTGCTACATGTTCACAGATCGACCAGAAGAAGAATCCAATTTCACCTGTCAGAAGTGTAGACTAGTGGCCCTTTTAGAAGAAAAGGTGCGGGGTCTGGAAGAAAGAATAGCAACATTGAAACTCATCAAAGAGAATGAAGACTTTCTAGACAGAACATAAGCATCTCTACTGGTCACAGAAGGTGAAAAAAGTGTCAGAGAACCTCCAAAAGCAGATGAGTGGAAGCATGTGACCAAAAGAAGCAAGAAGACCATGGAGAAATCACCAACCACACAACTGAAGAACCGATATCAAATCTTTGTAGAGGATGAAGATGGCACACCTAAGGATGAAGCAATACCAGCAAGCAAAAAAGAAAAGGGCACACAGCAACAAGTGACAGCAAAAAGTACAGCCAAGAAGCAACAAAGAGTGGTGGTGGTGGGAGACTCACTACTGAGAGGCACAGAAGCAGTCATCTGCAGACCGGACATAACCGCAAGAGAAGTATACTGCCTTCCAGGTGCGATGATCAAGGATGTGACCGATAGGATACCAAAGCTCTTCAGCTCCAAGGATGTCCACCCATTTCTTCTGATACATGTTGGCACCAATGACACGGCAAGGAAGGACCTACCGACAATCTGCAAAGACTTTGAAGAGTTGGGGAAGAAAGTAAAGGAACTGGATGCACAGGTAGTTTTTTCTTCTATCCTTCCAGTAGACGGGCATGGCACCAGGAGATGGAACAGGATCCTTGATGCAAACAACTGGCTAAGACGATGGTGCAGACAACAAGGATTCGGATTCCTGGACCACGGTGTGAATTACTTGTATGATGGACTCCTCGCCAGAGACGGACTACACCTCAACAAACCTGGGAAACACACATTCGCCAGAAGACTCGCTACACTCATCAGGAGGGCGTTAAACTAGAAGAAGAGGGGACGGGAAGAAAAACATTAGACTTGAACAAAGAAGACCCAGGAAAACATACTCAGAAGGGAGGTAAGAACATTTCTAAAACAATCCACAGCGAGGAGATTGGAACAAAACAAAATCCTCTAAACTGCATGCTCGCAAACGCCAGAAGCCTGACAAACAAGATGGAAGAACTAGAAGCAGAAATATCTACAGGTAACTTTGACATAGTAGGAATAACCGAGACATGGTTAGATGAAAGCTATGACTGGGCAGTTAACTTACAGGGTTACAGTCTGTTTAGAAAGGATCGTAAAAATTGGAGAGGAGGAGGGGTTTGTCTCTATGTAAAGTCTTGTCTAAAGTCCACTTTAAGGGAGGATATTAGCGAAGGAAATGAGGATGTCGAGTCCATATGGGTCGAAATTCATGGAGGGAAAAATGGTAACAAAATTCTCATTGGGGTCTGTTACAAACCCCCAAATATAACAGAAACCATGGAAAGTCTACTTCTAAAGCAGATAGATGAAGCTGCAACCCATAATGAGGTCCTGGTTATGGGGGACTTTAACTACCCGGATATTAACTGGGAAACAGAAACCTGTGAAACCCATAAAGGCAACAGGTTTATGCTAATAACCAAGAAAAATTATCTTTCACAATTGGTGCAGAATCCAACCAGAGGAGCAGCACTTTTAGACCTAATACTATCTAATAGACCTGACAGAATAACAAATCTGCAGGTGGTCGGGCATCTAGGAAATAGCGACCACAATATTGTACAGTTTCACCTGTCTTTCACTAGGGGGACTTGTCAGGGAGTCACAAAAACACTGAACTTTAGGAAGGCAAAGTTTGACCAGCTTAGAGATGCCCTTAATCTGGTAGACTGGGACAATATCCTCAGAAATAAGAATACAGATAATAAATGGGAAATGTTTAAGAACATCCTAAATAGGCAGTGTAAGCGGTTTATACCTTGTGGGAATAAAAGGACTAGAAATAGGAAAAACCCAATGTGGCTAAACAAAGAAGTAAGACAGGCAATTAACAGTAAAAAGAAAGCATTTGCACTACTAAAGCAGGATGGCACCATTGAAGCTCTAAAAAACTATAGGGAGAAAAATACTTTATCTAAAAAAACAAATTAAAGCTGCCAAAAAGGAAACAGAGAAGCACATTGCTAAGGAGAGTAAAACTAATCCCAAACTGTTCTTCAACTATATCAATAGTAAAAGAATAAAAACTGAAAATGTAGGCCCCTTAAAAAATAGTGAGGAAAGAATGGTTGTAGATGACGAGGAAAAAGCTAACATATTAAACACCTTCTTCTCCACGGTATTCACGGTGGAAAATGAAATGCTAGGTGAAATCCCAAGAAACAATGAAAACCCTATATTAAGGGTCACCAATCTAACCCAAGAAGAGGTGCGAAACCGGCTAAATAAGATTAAAATAGATAAATCTCCGGGTCCGGATGGCATACACCCACGAGTACTAAGAGAACTAAGTAATGTAATAGATAAACCATTATTTCTTATTTTTAGGGACTCTATAGCGACAGGGTCTGTTCCGCAGGACTGGCGCATAGCAAATGTGGTGCCAATATTCAAAAAGGGCTCTAAAAGTGAACCTGGAAATTATAGGCCAGTAAGTCTAACCTCTATTGTTGGTAAAATATTTGAAGGGTTTCTGAGGGATGTTATTCTGGATTATCTCAATGAGAATAACTGTTTAACTCCATATCAGCATGGGTTTATGAGAAATCACTTCTGTCAAACCAATCTAATCAGTTTTTATGAAGAGGTAAGCTATAGGCTGGACCACGGTGAGTCATTGGACGTGGTATATCTCGATTTTTCCAAAGCGTTTGATACCGTGCCGCACAAGAGGTTGGTACACAAAATGAGAATGCTTGGTCTGGGGGAAAATGTGTGTAAATGGGTTAGTAACTGGCTTAGTGATAGAAAGCAGAGGGTGGTTATAAATGGTATAGTCTCTAACTGGGTCGCTGTGACCAGTGGGGTACCGCAGGGGTCGGTATTGGGACCTGTTCTCTTCAACATATTCATTAATGATCTGGTAGAAGGTTTACACAGTAAAATATCGATATTTGCAGATGATACAAAACTATGTAAAGCAGTTAATACAAGAGAAGATAGTATTCTGCTACAGATGGATCTGGATAAGTTGGAAACTTGGGCTGAAAGGTGGCAGATGAGGTTTAACAATGATAAATGTAAGGTTATACACATGGGAAGAAGGAATCAATATCACCATTACACACTGAATGGGAAACCACTGGGTAAATCTGACAGGGAGAAGGACTTGGGGATCCTAGATAATGATAAACTTACCTGGAGCAGCCAGTGCCAGGCAGCAGCTGCCAAGGCAAACAGGATCATGGGGTGCATTAAAAGAGGTCTGGATACACATGATGAGAGCATTATACTGCCTCTGTACAAATCCCTAGTTAGACCGCACATGGAGTACTGTGTCCAGTTTTGGGCACCGGTGCTCAGGAAGGATATAATGGAACTAGAGAGAGTACAAAGGAGGGCAACAAAATTAATAAAGGGGATGGGAGAACTACAATACCCAGATAGATTAGCGAAATTAGGATTATTTAGTCTAGAAAAAAGACGACTGAGGGGCGATCTAATAACCATGTATAAGTATGTAAGGGGACAATACAAATATTTCGCTGAGGATCTGTTTATACCAAGGAAGGTGACGGGCACAAGGGGGCATTCTTTGCGTCTGGAGGAGAGAAGGTTTTTCCACCAACATAGAAGAGGATTCTTTACTGTTAGGGCAGTGAGAATCTGGAATTGCTTGCCTGAGGAGGTGGTGATGGCGAACTCAGTCGAGGGGTTCAAGAGAGGCCTGGATGTCTTCCTGGAGCAGAACAATATTGTATCATACAATTATTAGGTTCTGTAGAAGGACGTAGATCTGGGGATTTATTATGATGGAATATAGGCTGAACTGGATGGACAAATGTCTTTTTTCGGCCTTACTAACTATGTTACTATGTTACTATGTAATGGGCCTGAGCCTATGCAATGTGATAGGACTTTGACCAGAGCTGAACGGCAAGAACACAGACGTCGGAATGGGCTATGTTTTTACTGTGGTGATTCCACTCATGCTATCTCCGATTGTCCTAAGCGCACTAAGCGGTTCGCTAGGTCTGCCACCATTGGTACGGTACAGTCTAAATTTCTATTGTCTGTTACTCTGATTTGCTCTTTGTCATCCTATTCTGTTATGGCATTTGTGGATTCAGGCGCTGCCCTGAATTTGATGGACTTGGAGTATGCTAGGCGCTGTGGTTTTTTCTTGGAGCCCTTGCAGTATCCTATTCCATTGAGAGGAATTGATGCTATGCCTTTGGCCAAGAATAAGCCTCAGTACTGGACCCAATTGACCATGTGCATGGCTCCTGCACATCAGGAGGATATCCGCTTTCTGGTGTTGCATAATCTGCATGATGTGGTCGTTTTGGGGTTGCCATGGCTACAGGTTCATAATCCAGTATTGGACTGGAAATCTATGTCTGTGTCCAGCTGGGGTTGCCAGGGGGTACATGGTGATGTTCCATTTTTGTCTATTTCGTCTTCCACTCCTTCTGAAGTTCCAGAGTTTTTGTCGGATTATCGGGATGTATTTGATGAGCCCAAAGCCAGTGCCCTACCTCCTCATAGGGATTGCGATTGTGCAATTAATTTGATTCCTGGTAGTAAGTTTCCTAAGGGCCGATTGTTCAATTTATCTGTGCCAGAGCACGCCGCTATGCGGAGTTATATAAAGGAATCCTTGGAGAAGGGTCATATTCGCCCGTCGTTATCACCGTTAGGAGCAGGGTTCTTTTTTGTGTCCAAGAAGGATGGTTCTTTGAGACCTTGTATTGATTACCGCCTTCTTAATAAAATTACAGTAAAATTTCAGTATCCTTTGACGTTGCTGTCTGATTTGTTTGCTCGTATTAAAGGGGCTAGTTGGTTCACCAAGATAGATCTTCGAGGGGCGTATAATCTTGTGCGTATTAAACAAGGCGATGAATGGAAAACAGCATTTAATACGCCCGAGGGCCATTTTGAGTACCTGGTTATGCCATTCGGGCTTTCTAATGCTCAATCTGTGTTTCAGTCCTTTAAGCATGACATCTTCCGAGAGTACCTGGATAAATTCCTGATTGTGTATTTGGATGATATTTTGGTCTTTTTGGATGATTGGGAGTCTCATGTGAAGCAGGTCAGAATGGTGTTCCAGGTCCTTCGTGCAAATTCCTTGTTTGTGAAGGGGTCAAAGTGTCTCTTTGGAGTTCAGAAGGTTTCATTTTTGGGGTTCATTTTTTCCCCTTCTACTATCGAGATGGACCCTGTTAAAGTCCAGGCCATTTACGATTGGACTCAGCTGACATCTGTGAAGAGCCTGCAAAAGTTCCTGGGCTTTGCTAATTTTTATCGGCGCTTCATCGCTAATTTTTCTACTGTTGCTAAACCGTTGACTGATTTGACCAAGAAGGGTGCTGATGTGGTCAATTGGTCTTCTGCAGCTGTAGAGGCTTTTCAGGAGTTGAAGCGTCGTTTTTCTTCTGCCCCTGTGTTGTGCCAGCCAGATGTTTCGCTCCCATTTCAGGTTGAGGTTGATGCTTCTGAGATTGGAGCAGGGGCTGTTTTGTCGCAAAGAAGTTCTGATGGCTCGGTGATGAAGCCATGTGCTTTCTTTTCTAGGAAGTTTTCGCCTGCTGAGCGTAACTATGATGTTGGTAATCGTGAGTTGTTGGCCATGAAGTGGGCATTCGAGGAGTGGTGTCATTGGCTGGAAGGAGCCAAGCATCGCGTGGTGGTCTTGACAGATCACAAGAATTTGACTTATCTCGAGTCTGCCAAACGGTTGAATCCGAGACAGGCTCGATGGTCGTTATTTTTCTCCCGTTTTGATTTTGTGGTTTCGTACCTTCCGGGCTCTAAGAATGTGAAGGCTGATGCCCTGTCAAGGAGTTTTGTGCCTGACTCTCCGGGTGTTCCTGAGCCGGCGGGTATTCTCAAAGAGGGGGTAATTTTGTCTGCCATCTCCCCTGATTTGCGGCGGGTGCTGCAAAAATTTCAGGCTGATAGACCTGACCGTTGCCCAGCGGAGAAACTGTTTGTCCCTGATAGATGGACTAGTAGAGTTATCTCTGAGATTCATTGTTCAGTGTTGGCTGGGCATCCTGGAATCTTTGGTACCAGAGATTTGGTGGCTAGATCCTTCTGGTGGCCGTCTTTGTCACGGGATGTGCGTTCTTTTGTGCAGTCCTGTGGGACTTGGGCTCGGGCTAAGCCCTGCTGTTCTCGTGCCAGTGGGTTGCTTTTGCCCTTGCCGGTCCCGAAGAGGCCCTGGACGCATATTTCTATGGATTTTATTTCGGATCTCCCCGTCTCTCAAAAGATGTCGGTCATTTGGGTGGTTTGTGATCGCTTTTCTAAGATGGTCCATTTGGTACCTTTGTCTAAATTGCCTTCCTCCTCTGATTTGGTGCCATTATTTTTCCAGCATGTGGTTCGTTTACATGGTATCCCGGAGAACATCGTTTCTGACAGAGGTTCCCAGTTTGTTACGAGGTTTTGGCGAACCTTTTGTGCTAGGATGGGCCTTGATTTACCTTTTTCCTCGGCTTTCCATCCTCAGACAAATGGCCAAACCGAACGAACTAATCAAACTTTGGAAACATATCTGAGATGCTTTGTTTCTGCTGATCAGGATGATTGGGTGTCCTTTTTGTCGTTGGCTGAGTTCGCCCTTAATAATCGGGCCAGCTCGGCTACTTTGGTTTCGCCGTTTTTCTGCAATTCTGGTTTCCATCCTCGTTTCTCTTCAGGGCAGGTTGAGTCTTCGGACTGTCCTGGTGTAGATACTGTGGTGGATAGGTTGCAGCAGATTTGGACTCATGTGGTGGACAATTTGACATTGTCCCAGGAGAAGGCTCAACGTTTCGCTAACTGCCGGCGCTGTGTGGGTCCCCGACTTCGTGTTGGGGATTTGGTTTGGTTGTCGTCTCGTTATGTTCCTATGAAGGTTTCCTCTCCTAAGTTTAAGCCTCGTTTCATTGGTCCATATAAGATTTCTGAGGTTATCAATCCTGTGTCATTTCGTTTGGCCCTTCCTGCTTCTTTTGCCATCCATAATGTGTTCCATAGGTCGTTATTGCGGAGATACGTGGCGCCTGTGGTTCCATCTGTTGATCCTCCTGCCCCGGTGTTGGTTGAGGGGGAGTTGGAGTATGTGGTGGAGAAGATTTTGGATTCTCGTGTTTCGAGACGGAAACTCCAGTACCTGGTCAAGTGGAAGGGTTATGGTCAGGAAGATAATTCCTGGGTTTTTGCCTCTGATGTTCATGCTGCTGATCTGGTTCGTGCCTTTCATTTGGCTCATCCTGGTCGGCCTGGGGGCTCTGGTGAGGGTTCGGTGACCCCTCCTCAAGGGGGGGGTACTGTTGTGAATTCTGTTGTCGGACTCCCTCCTGTGGTCATGAATGGTACTTCGGCTGGTTCTGTCCATGGACTTCCTCTGGTGGATGTTTCTGAGTTTCCTTCCTCAGGTGACGAGGTTAATTCGTTAGCTGGCTGCTCTATTTAACTCCACTTAGATCTTTGCTCCAGGCCACCTGTCAATGTTCCAGTATTGGTCTAGTTCTCTCCTGGATCGTTCTTGTGACCTGTCTTCCCAGCAGAAGCTAAGTTCCAGCTTGTATTTCTTTGGTTTACTATTTTTCTGTCCAGCTTGCTATTTTATTGTTGTCTTGCTTGCTGGAAGCTCTGGGACGCAGAGGGAGTGCCTCCGCACCGTGAGTCGGTGCGGAGGGTCTTTTTTGCGTCCTCTGCGTTGTCTTTTTGTAGGTTTTTGTGCTGACCGCAAAGTAACCTTTCCTATCCTCGGTCTGTTCAGTTAGTTGGGCCTCACTTTGCTAAATCTATTTCTTCTCTGTGTTTGTATTTTCATCTTTACTCTCAGTCATTATATGTGGGGGGCTGCCTTTTCCTTTGGGGAATTTCTCTGAGGCAAGGTAGGCTTTATTTTTCTATCTTCAGGGCTAGCTAGTTTCTTAGGCTGTGCCGAGTTGCATAGGGAGTGTTAGGCGCAAACCACGGCTATTTCTAGTGTGTTTGATAGAATTAGGGATTGCGGTCAGCAGAGTTCCCACGTCCCAGAGCTCGTCCTTTATTATCAGTAACTATCAGGTCATTCCGTGTGCTCTTAACCACCAGGTCCATTATTGTCCTGACCACCAAGTCATAACACACCTCTCTGCCTCTGGTAGAAGAGATTGAAAGTTCTCCTTGTAGCGTGGGTCTAGAAGTGTCACCAACCAGTAATGAGTGTCACCCAAAATTTCTATAATGCAAGGGTCATGTGACATGCAGCGCAACATAACGTCAGCCATGCGTGCCAGACTGCTAACAGGCAAGACTTCCATGTCCTCACCAACATGACAACTGACCATGCAGTCCTGCTCCTCCTTATCCTCATCCTCCTCCTCCCTGTCCTCTGGCCATTCCCACTGAACAGACGATAGGACAGTTGTGTTAGTAGTACTCTCTATAGCACATGAAAGTAGCTCCTGTTCTTCCTCCTCTTACTCCTCCTCATTGACTACCAATCCACGTTGAGAAGACAAGAGGCTGGGCTGCACGCAATCCCCCTGTATGTTTCCTTGCTCCATGTCCTCGTGCTCTGCCTGCAATGCATCCTCTTTAATTGTGAGCAGAGAGGTTTTCAGAATGCTGAGAAGCGGGATGGTGATGCTAATTATGGCGTCATCGCCTTGTTGATGTTGGTAGTCAACAACTACCCTCTTCTGCTCACAAATCCTTTCCAACATATGCAGCGTAAAGTTCCAGCTCGTGGGGACATCACACACCAGTCGGTGAGCTGGAAGCTGCAAACGCTGCTGAAGCATGGCAAGGGCGGCTGAAGCTGTAGCAGACTTTCTAAAATGGGCAGATAGATGGCATACTTTCACTAGCAGATCCGGCAGCTCCGGGTAGCTTTTCAGAAAACGTTGAACCACGAGGTTAAGCACATGGGCTAAGCAAGGTACGTGTGTGAGCTCACCTTGCCTCAAACCCGCCACCAAGTTACAGCCATTGTGGCACACGACGATGCCTGGCTGTAGTTTCAGCGGTGTCATCCAAACATCTGACTGCTCTTTCAGTGCTGTCCACAACTTTTCTGCATCGTGCGGTTTGTCACTTATGCAGATTAGCTTCAGTACAGCCTGTTGCCGCTTGGCTGAGGAAATGCTAAAGTGTTTCCAGCTTCTGACTGATGTGTTGATTTCAGAGATGGAGGATGAATAAGAGGAGGAGGTGCAGGAGCTGTAGACTATGGGGCAACCCTGATTGACGTAGAGCCAGCAATCCTCAGCGTGGGGAGGATGTGTTCCATCCCAAGGTCCACTATGTTAACCGAGTGTGCCGTCAGTGAGATGTACCGTCCCTGCCCACAAGCACTTGTCCATATGTCCATGGTTATGTGGACTTTCCCTTTAACAGCATTGTTGAGGGCATGGGTAATGTTGTGGGACACATGCTGGTGTAATGCCAATTCAGCACCCCGGGAGAAATAGTGGCGACTGGGGACCGAGTACCTTGGGACAGCTGGGGCTATCAGGTTGCAGAAAGCTTACATCTCAACGAGCCTAAAAGGCAGCATTTATAGTGCAAGCAGAAGAGAAATATTAGAATTTAGGACTGTGGCCTGTGGGGCGTTGGCTGGGTATTTCCGCTTGCGTTCCAAAGACTGGAGAATAAACAAAGGTTCTTATTGTTCGTTCGGTGTCCACTCACCTGGACATATGTTTCACCCAAAGAAGAGGGTAGTGGCGAAAGTACGTCTGGGTGAGTGGACGCCGAACAAACACTAAGCACCTTTGCACAGGTAATTCCTACATTTTTTAATGGATTGATGGGACTAGTGGCTAAATTGATGTGGGCAACACTGACATTATTACTTGTATTAGCCTTATATCTGTATGAGTTTACATGGAGATAGTGGATCTACTTTATAACACTGCACTTTATTGTAACAGTTAATCCATATGGCTATATGTCAATATAATGTGCCCTTGATATATACACTGCTTGTGAGCTTTCATGTCAGTATATGTTTAGTGCCAGTCGTCCATTAACATTGATATTTGTTGTATTTATTCTTAGAACTGTGGGAATTTACAAACTGCATTATATTGGTATGCAAAAAAAAAGGGAAGAAGCCAGCACTGCTTATGGTCAGAACGCAATAACTGAAGTGCAATTGCACATAAATTCTAACTGTATTTCAAATATGAGACATTTAGCAAACAATTGATCAATTCTTTGAGCTACCCCGCCACTTCACGGCAATCTCATAATGGGGCAGTCCTAATCTTCGTATTTTATTTACGTTGTGCCATTATGGCTTCCTGAATGTATAAAAAAAAAAAAAAAAAAAAAAAAAAAGGACCACATTAAATGCGAACTGTACCTGGAGCATTTTCAGAATCACTCCCTTGGTGCTAGGAAAGGCAAGCGCAGGTAAAGGCCGATCAGGTCCAGTGCGGACATTTCAGATCTGGCTTCCACACTGCCAAACCCGCGCCAAAGATGAAGGGTGAGACAGGCTGAGACACAGGTGCACAACTAACTTGAGCCTGAGGCGGGGCAGGGCTGCTGTGTGTGTGCACAGCAGCCTATCAATCACAGTGAACACAGAAAGAATGGCGCACATAACCCAGCGTGCGCGGCAACAGTGGTGGTCAGCCACATACCAATGCAAAGCAAAAAAAAAGGGAAGAAGCCAGCACTGCTTATGGTCAGAACGCAATAACTGAAGTGCAATTGCACATAAATTCTAACTGTATTTCAAATATGAGACATTTAGCAAACAATTGATCAATTCTTTGAGCTACCCCGCCACTTCACGGCAATCTCATAATGGGGCAGTCCTAATCTTCGTATTTTATTTACGTTGTGCCATTATGGCTTCCTGAATGAACACAGGCTGACATTCTTTCTGTGTTCACTGTGATTGATAGGCTGCTGTGCACACACATAGCAGCCCTGCCCTGCCTCAGGCTCCAGTTAATTGTGCACCTGTGTCTCAGCCTGTCTCACCCTTCATCTTTGGTGCGGGTTTGGCAGTGTGGAAGCCAGATCTGAAATGTCCGCACTGGACCTGATCGGCCTTTACCTGCGTTTGTCTTTCCTGGCACCAAGGGAGTGATTCTGAAAATGCTCCAGGTACAGTTCGCATGTTATGTGGTCCTTTTTTTTTTTTTTTTTTTTTTTTTTTTTTTTTTTATACATTCAGGAGGCCATAATGGCACAACGTAAATAAAATACATAGATTAGGACTGCCCCATTATGAGAATGCCGTGAAGTGGCGGGGTAGCTCAAAGAATTGATCAATTGTTTGCTAAATGTCTCATATTTGAAATACAGTTAGAATTTATGTGCAATTGCACTTCAGTTATTGCGTTCTGACCATAAGCAGTGCTGGCTTCTTCCCTTTTTTTTGCTTTGCATTGGTATGTGGCTGACCACCACTGTTGCCGCGCACGCTGGGTTATGTGCGCCATTCTTTCTGTGTTCACTGTGATTGATAGGCTGCTGTGCACACACATAGCAGCCCTGCCCTGCCTCAGGCTCAAGTTAATTGTGCACCTGTGTCTCAGCCTGTCTCACCCTTCATCTTTGGTGCGGGTTTGGCAGTGTGGATGCCAGATCTGAAATGTCCGCACTGGACCTGATCGGCCTTTACCTGCGTTTGTCTTTCCTGGCACCAAGGGAGTGATTCTGAAAATGCTCCAGGTACAGTTCGCATGTTATGTGGTCCTTTTTTTTTTTTTTTTTTATACATTCAGGAGGCCATAATGGCACAACGTAAATAAAATACGTAGATTAGGACTGCACCATTATGAGAATGCCGTGAAGTGGCGGGGTAGCTCAAAGAATTGATCAATTGTTTGCTAAATGTCTCATATTTGAAATACAGTTAGAATTTATGTGCAATTGCACTTCAGTTATTGCGTTCTGACCATAAGCAGTGCTGGCTTCTTCCCTTTTTTTTTGCATTATATTGGTATAGCAATATTTTTCTGCATTATCATTGGTAATGTAGAATATCCCGTGTATCATTGATATCAGTGTACTATGTGTGTGTTCATTTTTTCAGAGTCCTTTGACAGTATTCTTGTTTTTTTAATTGTTTTATGTATTATTGAATAAAAGCTAATATTTATCTTAATTTGAGATCTCTTCATATTTCCACAGATATAGTGTAAATGGAAGTTGGGTGATATTGTATGTAGAATTGCCCTTTGTATCATTCTGGACATTTTGGTTGATAAATATCAATCATGTCAAAAGAATGATGTAATCAAGTTTTGTTAATAACTCCCGTTACGGCCGTAGGTACTGTATAGGGAACACAACTTCCAAAACCAACAATTTTAGAAATATGATGAGAGGCACCTTGCCAAAATGAAGCCACTACAAAACAATCCCATAGAAATACAAGATGAATTCTATACCCAGAACATTCATTATACAATCATTAATAACCACATTGAAAGAAGCCAAGGCTGTGTGTGTTTTTCTGTGCATGATGCTCATACTGGATAATGACATCTTTCCAAACAACTCAATTTATTTTCTACATTTTGCAATTTGCATAAAATTATCATGGCTATTGATCCTGTGAAGTCCATGACTTTTCATTCTTGTTGTTGCAATTTGAATGAATTTTGAGGAGTAGAATACTATCACATATTTCAAAATGTGGCTACGGGATGATCAGCCGGTCACACCAGGTTCTTCTTCCTTTGTCCCTGCAAAGAACCAGATGGTACCAGTGAAAGTGCGACCAGTTAGACATCTCTTGTGCAGCACCCATTAAGATGAGTGATGGACAGAAAACTTCTAATTGGGACGTTTAGATAGGGATTGTTGTAATAAAATTGTCAAAAATGCATATAGTATGCAGAGCTCCTGAGCCACATTCTGCTCTATACAAATATCCTCAAGGCTGGAGAACCTGGAGAACAGGCGTGCGCTTATCCCATAGCATCAATTTTTAGCAATTATTATAACAACAGTGACCTGTCTTCAATCCATGCAGGTGTCCTCTTCTCCAATGGAGAGAACTGGAGAGTGATGAGAAGATTCACGCTGTCCACATTACGAGACTATGGCATGGGGAGAAAGGACATAGAAATCAAGATCACTGAAGAGTGTGACTGCTTACTACAGATAATCAGATCTTATGGAGGTAATTCAGTTCAAAAAATGTCTTAACGTATCTGCATAGAAACTGTATAGACTCTTTTTTTATCAGGAGTGTTTTCAAAGTTTCTTAATTTTTATTTTGGTTAGATTGGAGTAATAAAAACCTTAATTGGAGCATTCCCAATTACTGGTAATGACATACAAAGTGGCAAAGAAATGAGTTTAATTTTGTGTTGTTTTTGATCTAACAAACTTCATTTTAATTCCTTGAACTAAAAACTTCCCCACATTGTATTTTCAGGGAAAAAATTCAATAACCAAACCATCATAAATGCTGCAATGGCCAACATAATCGTGTGCATCCTGCTGGGTCATAGATATGAATATGATGACCCGACACTCCTAAAACTCATGAATATAGTGAATGAAATTTTCAGGATCATGGAAAGTAAGATGGTTCGGGTAGGTATACTTTTATAACTGTACCACAAGAAATGGGTTATTGGCAGTGGTGTAACTAGAGTCGTATGGGCCCTGGTGCAAAATTTGGACATGGTACCCCACCAGTATGTTGGTTAGATGTACAAGCAGGAGTTGAGCGACTTTTGCTTTTTTCGGATCGAGTCTTTGTCAAAAGTCGGGTTGGGTGAATTCGCCCGATTATTGTGAAAAGTCAGGGGCCGACTGAAACACGAAACCCAATGCAAGTCAAAGGGGAATCAAAGTTGGCAGTGGGTGGAGGACAGGAAAACACCTACAGTGCCCATTTTAATGCCAAAA
The DNA here is from genome assembly GCF_032444005.1 of Ranitomeya imitator. Classification (NCBI taxonomy): domain Eukaryota; kingdom Metazoa; phylum Chordata; class Amphibia; order Anura; family Dendrobatidae; genus Ranitomeya; species Ranitomeya imitator. The sequence goes on along the minus strand of NC_091286.1, from coordinate 668,989,110 downwards.
ACATCAATTCTTATTACTTAAGCTTGTCAATCTTAATTTACTTTATAATAATAGTTAGGCATTGAAAACTGGGGGTCATTTGGCTAAATTTGTGGGGGGTAGGGCTGGCTAAAGATTTTCTTGGGCCCAGGAAACGCGGAATACATCACGGCGGTGGAGCAGGGAGAGGTAAGTATTCCAACTTTGCAAGTGCTGTGATCCTGAGGAAGCAGGGGGCCCACTCATTGGCGTTGGCACTGGCACAGGGCCCCTCATAGAACGGCGGTGTGTTTGATGGTGGGTGGCACCTCCCACTGCCAGAGACACTTTTGCGTACTATGAGGGGCCCTGTGGCAGTGACGTTGCCAACGAGTATGCCCCCCCACCTGATGAAGGTACCTGCACTTTCATCTGCACCTTCCTCTTTGTCCCCGTGTAAGGTTGTATAGTATGCGGGAAGGGGAACCTGACATTCAGCAGGGTCAGATTATGGCTGTGTAGAGTGCAAGGGGAATGTCGTGGTCTGGGTCAATATACCAGCAGACTCATCTAGCAGACGCTGGGCAATGGGCAGGATGAGGAGGAAACACAGATATAGGCCCAAATAATAAAGTGGGCTAAATGCAGTTCAAAATTGGTAACAGGACTAAACAGGCGGCATGGCTTTGTTCAGTGGAGGACAACTGAAATGAGTGACAGACACAGTTAGTGGGCCCAAATATTATAGTAGGCTAACTGCAGTACAAAATTGGTAACAGGACTAAACAGGCGGCATTGCTTTGTTCAGTGGAGGACAACTGTATTGAGTGGCAGACACAGTTAGTAGGCCTAAATAGTAAAGTGGGCTAAATGTCTGCCAAAAAATTGTTCATAAATAAACTGGTGGCATAGCTAGGTACAGGAGTGGGCTCCTCTGCTGAGTAGCAGACAGTAGTAGTAGGCACAAAGTATTAACTGGTGTAAATGGAGGCCAGAGCCCCTGTATATTTTAACTATCATCTATCATTTCAACAAATTTGTATTGGCAGTGCCATTGAAGGATTTAACAGCACAGACTACACAGTGGTGGAGCAGGGAGAGGTATGTATTCCAAGTGGTAGAGCACTGTTTGAGCTGGGGGGAACACTCTCTCGTGGGCGGCGGTACTGGCACAGGTCCCCTCATATTAAGACGGTGTGTCTGACATTGGTTGTGCACTACCACCCTCAGAGACACTTCGTTGTACTATGAGGGACCCTGTGCCAGTACAGTCTCCCCAGAGTGGGCATACCCACCTGTCCAGGCAAACGGCACTCGCATGGGTGCTTGCGCCAGGTGGTGACCACGGCCCTGTGGGGGGAGTCGGCCCATTTAGAAAGGTATAAAAATGGCCTATGGTGGACATTCAGCAGCTGCAAATGGAGGAATTGGAGAAGATAGTAAGAGGAGGCCAAAAGCAAGACATTGTTCAGGCAAGCTACGTGTCAGCAGGGGAAGGTGGGGCCAAATAATTTGAAATCCATGATTGGTTCATTTTAATGAAGGTTAGATCATCAACATTCTGGGTAGCCAGACGTGTCTTTTTTCGTTCAGTATTAAACCAGCAGCACTGAAGACTCTTTCTGATAGCACACTAGCAACAGGGCAAGCGAGCTCCTGTAATGCATATTCTGCCAATTCAGGCCAGGTGTCTATTTTAGATGCCCAGTATTCAAAGAAGAATGATCTGTGAGGGAGAACATCGATAAGGGAGGAAAAGTAGTTTGTAACCATACTGGACAAATGCTGTCTCCTGTCACTTTGAATCGATGCAGCAGTACCTGTCGTATCAGCGGTCATTGCAAAATCACTCCACAACCTGGTCATCAAACTCCTCTGTCCAACGCCACTTCGGATTTCTGCACCTCTAACACCTATGCCATGTTGCCCCCTACGGCTCGTGTGAGAACCATCACCGCCGCTGTGTGCTGGGAATGCCTGAACCAAATGGTCTACAAGAGTTGCTTGTTTGGTAGCCAATATTTTCTCAAGGTTCTCATGTGGCATGATATTTTGTAATTGTCCTTTATATCATGGATCCAGGTGGCAGGCCAACCAGTAATCGTCATTGGTCATGATTTTGATAATGTGGGGGTCCCTTTTTAGGATATGCAAGACATACTCAGCCATGTGGGCCAATGTTCCAGGTGTCAATTAACAGCTTGTGCTGGGTTGAGGAGCACTTTCTTGGAAATCAACATCACTTGTGTCCCGCAAAAAACCCTGCAACGCCACCAGTTTCTATTGCACGCTGAGAAGCATCCTCCTCCCATAAATATTCATTCCCATCATCCTCCTCCTCCTCCTCTTCGTCCGCCACCTCGCCCAGGAGAGTTCCCTGAACAGACAATGGCTGACTGTCATCAAGGCTTCCCTCCTCCTCGGCTGCACATGCCTGCTCCTTAATGTGCGTCAAACTTTGCATCAGCAGACGCATTAGTGAGATGCTCATGCTTATGATGGCGTCATCTGCACTTACCAGCCGTGTGCATTCCTCAAAACACTGAAGGACTTGACAGAGGTCTTGTAGCTTCGACCACTGCACACCAGACAACTCCATATCTGCCATCCAAGTGCCTGCCCGTTTATGTGTATCCTTCCACAAATTAATTACAGCACGCCTCTGTTCGCACAGCCTCTGAACAATGTGCAGTGTGGAGTTCCACCTTGTTGCAACGTCGATGATTTGGCGATGCCTGGGAAGATTCAGCTGATGGTTCAGCATACGGCTGGAGTGTACGGGCGACCTGCGGATGTGCGAGCAAAGTCTTCGCATCTTCAGGAGCAGGGCTGGTAACTCCGGATACTTTTTGAGGAAGCACTGCACCACCAGGTTCAAGGTGTGAGCCAGGCAAGGTATGTGTTTCAGTTCTGAAAGGGCTATCGCAGCCATTAAATTCCTTCCGTTATCACTGACTACCTTGCCTGCCTCGAGATGTACACTGCCCAGCCATGACTGAGTTTGTTGCTGCAAGTACTACTGCGGTGTGCCTGTTGTCGCCCAAACACTTCATTTGTAACACAGCCTGCTGACGCTTACCACTAGCTGTTCGATAATGGGACACCATGTGCAACTCTGACAGATGCTGATGGAGTGTTCTTGCAACTGCGCTCTGTGGATGAGCTTTCGCTTCTGGAGAAGGAGGAGGAGGGGTGGAGGAGGGGGGGCGAAGGCCTACAGCCAACTGTTTCCTAGACCGTGGGCTAGGCAAAATTGTCCCACTATGGCTGTCCCGTGTGGACCCTGTATCCACCACATTAACCCAGTGCACCGTGATGGACACGTAATGTCCCTGGCCATGCCTACTGGTCCATGCATCTGATGTGACCTTTCCCCCTGGTCCATGCATCTGATGTCACCTTTCTACTGACTGATTGCCTTAGTGCATGGACAATGCGGTCTTTGACAAGCTGGTGGAGGGCTGGGATGGCTTTTCTCGCAAAGAAGTGCCGACTGGGTAGGTCATAGCGTGGTACTACGTAGGCCATCAGGTCTTTGAAAGCTTCGCTTTCAACTAACCAGTAGGGCATCATCTCTAATGAGATTAGTATAGCAATGTGGGCATTGAAACCCTGTGTACGCGGATGAGAGGATGAGTACTTTTTTTTTCCTAACGAGAGTCTCTTGTAGGGTGAGCTGGACTGGAGAGCTGCATATGGTGGGACAAGCGGTGGTGATGGTGGTGGACATTGTGGATTAAGAGAGGGTTGGTGATGGTATTCTTGATGTTGGCCTACATACAGTGTTTCCTACCAAGAACCTTGTGATTCCCTGACTGCTTTGGCCTTGCGACGATACTTCCACATTTGCTCCAGGTGGTGTCCCAACCGGTGGGCTTTTAGTGAGGGAAGCAATGTAGCGTTGCTGACTACCTTCACTCTGAGCAGGTGCACCAATGGTATGGGACGTTTGGTAGTTAGTCCAGGCTTGCAAGTGCATGCTGATTAAATGTCTAAGCATGCACGTTCTATTTACATTTTGAAGATTCTTCCCTCTGATAAAGGCCTTTGAGCATTTCTTACAGATAACTTTGCACTGATCATTCGGATCTTGGTTAAAAAATTGCAACACCACACTCTTCTTACTATGGATTAGCTTTTCAGGCATTGGACGCTGTGCTACTTTCACCGCATGGCCACGCTGTCCTAAAACTGTTTTTGACAAACATTTTTGACCTGATACGGGCCTGCCAGATGACAGCTGTTGCGATGTATTTGCGATTGCATTTCCAAGACCATACACAGCTTAGCCAAAAAGTTTTCTTTAAAATGTTAAAAAGTTTTAAAGTTGATTCTAATAAGAGATCAAATTTGCTTAAACTGGAGAATTCAAACAATTTGACTCAATTCGCATATATTTTCCCAAAAATTCTTCCTCACATTTGTCACAAAGCATAAGATTAATAGAGCAAGATAAGGCTCATATGACCGCGGATGTGGCCCTTCAAATTTCCTTGTGATGCTTGAAGCTGACAAATAACAAGGTATATCATAGCCAATAAGGTCTGTATAAAAGCTGCGTCAGACAATACAGTGAGTTGTGAATGACATCTTTGCTTGACTATGGATAAAAGGAATTCCGCCAAAAAGCACAGATTAACCCCTTACCAACCTCTGCTGTACTATTACTGCGGAGGTCGGATCCCTTGCTTTGATGTGGGCTCCGGCGCTAAGCCCACCTCAAAGCCGGGACATGTCAGCTGTTTTGAACAGCTGACATGTGCCCACAATAGCAGCGGGTGAAATCGCGATTCACCCGCTGCTATCTACTAGTTAAACACTGACTTAAATGCTGACAGCGGCATTTATCCGGAGCTTCCGACCATCGGGCCGGAAATGAGCGCATCGCCGATCCCCGTCACATGATCGGGGGTCAGCGATGCATCGGCATAGTAACCAGAGGTCTCCTTAAGACCTCTATGGTTACTGATGCCGGCTTGCTGTGAGTGCCACTCTGTGGTCAGCGCTCATAGCAAGCCTGTAATTAAGCTACATTGCAGCGATCTAATGATCGCTCCTATGTAGCAGAGCCGATCAGGCTATGCCAGCTTCCAGCCTACCATGGAGGCTATTGAAGCATGGCAAAAGTAAAAAAAAGTTTAAAAAAAAATATGAAAAAAAAATATATAAAAGATTAAATCGCCCCCCTTTCGCCCCATTCAAAATAAAACTATAAAAAAATCAAACATACACAAATTTGGTATCACTGCGTTCAGAATCGCCCAATCTATCAAGAAAAGAAAGCATTAACCTGATCGCTAAACAGTAGAGTTGAGCGACCTTGACCTTTTTAGAGTCGAGCCGGGTTTTGCGAAACCCGACTATGTCCAAAGTCGGGTCGAGTGAAATCGGCCGATTATGACGTAAAGTCGGGATCGACCGAAACACGAAACCCAATGCAAGTCAATGGGGCAGCATAGTCGGCAGTGAGTGGGGGCCAGGAAAACACCTAGAGTGGCCATTTTAATGTCAAAACCATCCATTCTTCTTAATGAAGCTTGTCAAGCGTAATTTACCTTATAATAATTGGAAGGCATTTGAAATTGGGGGTCATTTGGCTAAAGTTGTGGGGGGTAGGGCTGGTTCAAGTAATTAGTGGGCCCAGGAAATCTGGACCACGTCACGGCAGTGGAGCAGGGAGAGGTAAGTATTTCAACTTTGCAAGTGCTGTGAACCTGAGCAAGCAGGGGGGGCCCACTCGTTGGCATTGGCACTGGCACAGGACCCCTCAAAGTACAGCGGTGTGTTTGCACGGCGGGGGCGCCTCCCACCGGCAGCAACACTTTTGCGTACTATGAGAGGCCCTGTGCCAGTGACGTCGCCAACTAGTATTCCTCCCCCCACCTGATGAAGGAACCTGCACTTTCATCTGCACCTTCCTCTTTGTCCCCGTGTAAGGTGGTATGGTATGCGGGAAGAGCAACCTGACTTTCAGCAGGGTCACAATGTTGTTGTGTAGCGTGCACGGGGAATGTTGCGTTATGGGTCAATGTACCAGCAGACTCATCTATCACTGGCTGGGCAATGGGCACGATGAAGTGGAAACACAGATATAGGCCCAAAGAAGAAAGTGGGCTAAATGCAGTTCAAAATTGGTAACACAGGAATAACCAGGGGGCATTGCAGTGGAGGACAACTGGAATGAGAGGCTGACACAGAGAGTAGGGCCAAATCAGTAAGTAGTCGAAATGCAGTTCAAAATTGGCAACCGTAGTAAACAGGCGGCACAGCTTTGTTCAGTGGAGGAGAACAGCAAGGAGTGGCAGACACCGATAGTAGGCCCCAAACCAACTAGTACGCCAAATGCAGTTGTTCCATTTAACCACAATTTAATGAGAGCCTGAAGATAGAAGCTCAGGAAAGGCAACCTGGGGAACACCTTGGAGTGTAACACACCATCTCTCTCCACCCCATACCCATTTTGTATGGCCTAATGCAGTGTACTTTTCTACAACTACTAAACGAGAGTCGGAAGACCGAAGCAATGGCAAGGAAACCTGGGGAACACCTTAGAGTGTAACACACCCTCTCTCTACACCCCATACCCAATTTGAAGGCCTAATGCAGTGTAGTTTCCAAGAACTACTAAACGAGAGCCGGAAGATCGAAGCTCAGGAAAGGCAACCTGGGGAACACCTTGGAGTGTAACACACCCTCTCGCTACACCCCATACCCAATTTGAAGGCCTAATGCAGCGTAGTTTCCAACAACTACTAAACGAGAGCCGGAAGATCGAAGCTCAGGAAAGGCAACCTGGGGAACACCTTGGAGTGTAACAAACCCTCTCTCTACACCCCATACCCAATTTGTAGGCCTAATGCAGCGTAGTTTCCGACAACTACTAAACGAGAGCATGAAGATCGAAGCTCAGGAAAGGCAACCTGGGGAACACCTTGGAGTGTAACACACCCTCTCTCTACACCCCATACCCAATTTGTAGGCCTAATGCAGCGTAGTTTCCGACAACTACTAAACGAGAGCCGGAATATCGAAGCTCAGGAAAGGCAACCTGGGGAACACCTTGGAGTGTAACACACCCTCTCTCTACGCCCCATACCCAATTTGTAGGCCTAATGCAGCGTAGTTTCCGACAACTACTAAACGAGAGCCGGAATATCGAAGCTCAGGAAAGGCAACCTGGGGAACACCTTGGAGTGTAACACACCCTCTCTCTACACCCCATACCCAATTTGAAGGCCTAATGCAGTGTAGTTTCCAAGAACTACTAAACGAGAGCCGGAAGATCGAAGCTCAGGAAAGGCAACCTGGGGAACACCTTGGAGTGTAACACACCCTCTCGCTACACCCCATACCCAATTTGAAGGCCTAATGCAGCGTAGTTTCCAACAACTACTAAACGAGAGCCGGAAGATCGAAGCTCAGGAAAGGCAACCTGGGGAACACCTTGGAGTGGAACACACCATCTCTCTACACCCCATACCCAATTTGAAGGCCTAATGCAGAGTAGTTTCCAAGAACTACTAAACGAGAGCCGGAAGATCGAAGCTCAGGAAAGGCAACCTGGGGAACACCTTGGAGTGTAACACAACGTCTCTCTACACGACGGAAGGGCTGATTCTTAGGAAGGAAGGCTGTTGGAAATAAGCATTGCGCGTCCGAGGGTGATTATATTCTTATTAGGTATATACTCACCCTCGGACGCGCCCTGCTTCTTTATTTGGAATGAATGTTTATTTGCAATGTGGTGTTGACTTTCTCTATTATTTTGGTAATTAATGATTTTATTATTTTCATTATTTTGCATCTTCTCGGCAATAATATAAAGAAGACGCGACAGGACAACACTCGGTGGATGCCATATGTGTGTTTTCAATTTAAAAAAACTTTCAGTTAACTACTTGCAGGAGAAAGTAATTGTAGCTGGTGGCCATTTTTAGTACTGTACCAGATTAGAGTTGTGTGTTTGTTTTTAATGTTAAAATGTCTGCATTTGATATCTCACCAGTATTTTCTTTTTTATAAGCAAAATACTTATTTTTATATTTTCTGATGTTGGTTCCAGGGGTACACGGCCAGCAGTGCCCTGGTCAGTGTAGTAGTAGTTGAAAGAATGGACCGCAGACAGGCATCGAAGGCCTAAAATAATAACACATGGCTGTAGGCAATTTTAAATTGGTTCCAGGGGTACACGGACAGCAGTGGTGTGGTCAGTGGAGGCCTAGTGGAAGGAGTGACCGCAGACAGGCATCGAAGGCCTAAAATAATAACACATGGCTGTAGGCAATTTTAAATTGGTTCCAGGGGTACACGGGCAGCAGTGACCTGGTCAGTGTAGTAGTAGTTGAAAGAATGGACCGCAGACAGGCATCGAAGGCCTAAAATAAAAAAATTGGGCTGGCTGTAGGCAATTTTAAATTGGTTCCAGGGGTACACGGACAGCAGTGGTGTGGTCAGTGGAGGCCTAGTGGAAGGAGTGACCGCAGACAGGCATCGAAGGCCTAAAATAATAACACATGGCTGTAGGCAATTTTAAATTGGTTCCAGGGGTACACGGGCAGCAGTGACCTGGTCAGTGTAGTAGTAGTTGAAAAAATGGACCGCAGACAGGCATCGAATGCCTAAAATAATAACACATGGCTGTAGGCAATTTTAAATTGGTTACAGGGGTACACGGACAGCAGTGACCTGGTCAGTGTAGTAGTAGTTGAAAGAATGGACCGCAGACAGGCATCGAAGGCCTAAAATAAAAAAATTGGGCTGGCTGTAGGCAATTTTAAATTGGTTCCAGGGGTACACGGACAGCAGTGGTGTGGTCAGTGGAGGCCTAGTGGAAGGAGTGACCGCAGACAGGCATCGAAGGCCTAAAATAATAACACATGGCTGTAGGCAATTTTAAATTGGTTCCAGGGGTACACGGGCAGCAGTGACCTGGTCAGTGTAGTAGTAGTTGAAAGAATGGACCGCAGACAGGCATCGAAGGCCTAAAATAAAAAAATTGGGCTGGCTGTAGGCAATTTTAAATTGGTTCCAGGGGTACACGGGCAGCAGTGGTGTGGTCAGTGGAGGCCTAGTGGAAGGAGTGACCGCAGACAGGCATCGAAGGCCTAAAATAATAACACATGGCTGTAGGCAATTTTAAATTGGTTCCAGGGGTACACGGGCAGCAGTGACCTGGTCAGTGTAGTAGTAGTTGAAAAAATGGACCGCAGACAGGCATCGAATGCCTAAAATAATAACACATGGCTGTAGGCAATTTTAAATTGGTTACAGGGGTACACGGACAGCAGTGACCTGGTCAGTGTAGTAGTAGTTGAAAGAATGGACCGCAGACAGGCATCGAAGGCCTAAAATAAAAAAATTGGGCTGGCTGTAGGCAATTTTAAATTGGTTCCAGGGGTACACGGACAGCAGTGGTGTGGTCAGTGGAGGCCTAGTGGAAGGAGTGACCGCAGACAGGCATCGAAGGCCTAAAATAATAACACATGGCTGTAGGCAATTTTAAATTGGTTCCAGGGGTACACGGACAGCAGTGACCTGGTCAGTGTAGTAGTAGTTGAAAGAATGGACCGCAGACAGGCATCGAAGGCCTAAAATAAAAAAATTGGGCTGGCTGTAGGCAATTTTAAATTGGTTCCAGGGGTACACGGGCAGCAGTGACCTGGTCAGTGTAGTAGTAGTTGAAAGAATGGACCGCAGACAGGCTTAGAAGGCCTAACATAACAAACTTGGGCTGGCTGTAGGCACTTTTAAATTGGTTCCAGGGGTACACGGGCAGCAGTGGTCTGGTCAGTGGAAGTCTAGTGGAAGGAGTGACCGCAGACAGGCTTCCAAGGCCTAACATAACAAACTTGGGCTGGCTGTAGGCACTTTTAAATTGGTTCCAGGGGTACACGGGCAGCAGTGGTCTGGTCAGTGGAAGTCTAGTGGAAGGAGTGACCGCAGACAGGCTTCCAAGGCCTAACATAACAAACTTGGGCTGGCTGTAGGCACTTTTAAATTGGTTCCAGGGGTACACGGGCAGCAGTGGTCTGGTCAGTGGAAGTCTAGTGGAAGGAGTGACCGCAGACAGGCTTCCAAGGCCTAACATAACAAACTTGGGCTGGCTGTAGGCACTTTTAAATTGGTTCCAGGGGTACACGGGCAGCAGTGGTCTGGTCAGTGGAAGTCTAGTGGAAGGAGTGACCGCAGACAGGCTTCGAAGGCCTAACATAACAAAATTGGGCTGGCTGTAGGCACTTTAAATTGGTTCCAGGGGTACATGGGCAGCAGTGTATGGTCAGTGGAAGTCTAGTGGAAGGAGTGACGGCAGACAGTCTTCGAAGGCCTAACATAACAAAATTGGGCTGACTGTAGGCACTTTTAAATTGGTTCCAGGGTAACACGGCCAGCAGTGGCCTGGTCAGTGTAGTAGTTGTAGAAAGAAGGGACCGCAGACAGGCTTCGATGGCCTAACATAACAAAAATGTCAAAACAATGGTATTGTCAGTGCCAGGCATTGAAGGATGTCAGCGGCTAGACTACACATTGGTGAAGCTGTGAGAGATAATTTTGCTAGTGGTAGAGCACTGTTTGAGCTGGGGGGGGGAACTGTCTTGTGGCCGGCGGTACAGGCACAGGGCCCCTCATATTACAACGGTGTGTCTGACGTTGGGTGCGCACCACCACCGCCAGAGACACTTTATTGTACTATGAGGGACCCAGTGGCAGTGCCGTCGACCAAAAGCGGCCACACCCACCTCTTCAGACAAACAGCACTCTCAAGGGTCCAAGCGCAAAGTGGCGATAGCACGGCCCCGTGTGGGGAGTTTGGCCATTTCGTGAGGTGGAAACATGTCGTATGCTGGACAATCAGGTGAAGAAAATTACGAGATTGGAAAAGTCATTCAGAATAGTCCACAGGCAAGACCTTTTCATAGGAAAGCTAGGTGTCAGCCGGGCAGGGTGGGGCAAAAGATTTTGAAATCCAGTTGTGGTTCATTTTAATGAAGGTTAGATCATCTACATTTTGGGTAGCCAGACGAGTCCTTTTTTCTGTTAGTATTGAACCTGCAGCACTGAATACTCTTTCTGATAGGACACTAGCTGCCGGGCAAGCAAGCTCCTGCAATGCATATTCTGCCAATTCTGGCCAGGTGTCTAATTTGGATGCCCAGTAATCAAATGGGAATGACGGTTGAGGGAGAACGTCGATAAGGGATGAAAAATAGTTTGTAACCATACTGGACAAATGTTGTCTCCTGTCACTTTGAATTGATGCTGCAGTACCTGTCCTGTCTGCGGTCATAGAAAAATCACTCCACAACCTGGTCAGAAAACCCCTCTGTCCAACGCCACTTCTGATTTCTGCCCCTCTAACACCTCTGGTCTGCTGGCCCCTGGAGCTCGTGTGAGAACGATCACGGGCGCTGTGTGCAGGGAATGCCAGAAGCAAACGGTCAACAAGAGTTGATTGTTTTGTTGCTAATATTAGTTCCAAGTTCTCATGTGGCATAATATTTTGCAATTTGCCTTTATAGCGAGGATCAAGGAGGCAGGCCAACCAGTAATCGTCATCGTTCATCATTTTTGTAATGCGTGTGTCCCTTTTGAGGATACGCAAGGCATAATCCGCCATGTGGGCCAAAGTTCCCGTTGTCAAATCTGCGGTTGTGCTTGGTTGAGGGGCAGTTGCAGGCAAATCTACGTCACTTGTGTCCCTCAAAAAACCAGAACCCGGCCTTGCCACGCCACCAATTTCCCGTGCCCCCGGGAAAGCTTCCTCATTAAAAATATACTCATCCCCATCATCCTCCTCATCCTCCACCTCCTCTTCGCCCGGTACCTCGTCATGTACACTGCCCTGACCAGACAATCGCTGACTGTCATCAAGGCTTTCCTCTTCCTCTGGTGCAGACGCCTGATCCTTTATGTGCGTCAAACTTTGCATCAGCAGACGCATTAGGGGGATGCTCATGCTTATTATGGCGTTGTCTGCACTAACCAGCCGTGTGCATTCCTCAAAACACTGAAGGACTTGACACATGTCTTGAATCTTCGACCACTGCACACCTGACAACTCCATGTCTGCCATCCTACTGCCTGCCCGTGTATGTGTATCCTCCCACAAAAACATAACAGCCCGCCTCTGTTCGCACAGTCTCTGAAGCATGTGCAGTGTTGAGTTCCACCTTGTTGCAACGTCTATGATTAGGCGATGCTGGGGAAGGTTCAAAGAACGCTGATAGGTCTGCATACGGCTGGAGTGTACAGGCGAACGGCGGATATGTGCGCAAAGTCCACGCACTTTGAGGAGCAGGTCGGATAACCCCGGATAACTTTTCAGGAAGCACTGCACCACCAGGTTTAAGGTGTGAGCCAGGCAAGGAATGTGTTTCAGTTGGGAAAGGGAGATGGCAGCCATGAAATTCCTTCCGTTATCACTCACTACCTTGCCTGCCTCAAGATCTACAGTGCCCAGCCACGACTGCGTTTCTTGCTGCAAGAACTCGGACAGAACTTCCGCGGTGTGTCTATTGTCGCCCAAACACTTCATAGCCAATACAGCCTGCTGACGTATGCCAGTAGCTGCCCCATAATGGGAGACCTGGTGTGCAACAGTGGCAGGTGCGGATGGAGTGTTTGTGCGACTGCGGTCTGTGGACGAGCTCTTGCTTCTGCAGGAGGACGAGGAGGAGGAGGAGGAGGGGGTGCGAACGGCTACAGACAACTGTTTACTAGACCGTGGGCTAGGCAGAACTGTCCCAAACTTGCTGTCCCCTGTGGACCCTGAATCCACCACATTTACCCAGTGTGCCGTGATGGACACGTAACGTCCCTGGCCATGCCTACTGGTCCATGCATCTGTTGTCAGGTGCACCTTTGTGCTCACAGATTGCCTGAGTGCATGGACGATGCGCTCTTTAACATGCTGGTGGAGGGCTGGGATGGCTTTTCTGGAAAAAAAGTGTCGACTGGGTAGCTCGTAGCGTGGTACAGCGTAGTCCATCAGGTCTTTGAAAGCTTCGCTTTCAACTAACCGGTAGGGCATCATCTCTAACGAGATTAGTCTAGCTATGTGGGCGTTCAAACCCTGTGTACGCGGATGCGAGGCTAAGTATTTCCTTTTTCTAACCATAGTCTCATGTAGGGTGAGCTGGACTGGAGAGCTGGAGATCGTGGAACTAGCGGGGGTGCCGGTGGACATGGCAGACTGAGAGACGGTGGGAGATGGTATTGTTGCCGCCGGTGCCCTAGATGCAGTGTTTCCTACTACGAAACTGGTGATTCCCTGACCCTGACTGCTTTGGCCTGGCAAAGATACCTGCACAGATACAGCAGGTGGTGCGCTAAATGGTGGTCCTACACTGCCGGAAGGGATGTTGCGTTGATGACTAGCTTCATTGGCCGAGGGTGCAACAACCTTAAGGGACGTTTGGTAGTTAGTCCAAGCTTTCAAATGCATGGTGGTTAAATGTCTATGCATGCAACTAGTATTGAGACTTTTCAGATTCTGACCTCTGCTTAAGGAAGTAGAACATTTTTGACAGATGACTTTGCGCTGATCAATTGGATGTTGTTTAAAAAAATGCCAGACTGCACTCTTTCTAGCATCGGATACCTTTTCAGGCATTGCAGACTGAGCTTTAACCGGATGGCCACGCTGTCCTCCACCAGGTTTTGGCTTTGCCACGCGTTTTGGGCAAGATACGGGCCCGGCAGATGGAACCTGTGGCGATGTTGATGCCTGCTGCGGCCCCTCCTCCTCCTCTGCTTCAGAACTGCTGCCGCCTGCACCCTGTTCCCCCAATGGCTGCCAATCGGGGTCAAGAACTGGGTCATCTAATAACTCTTCTTGTACCTCCTGCGCAACTTCGTCTGTGTCACCGTGTCGTTCGGTGGTATAGCGTTCGTGATGGGGCAACATAGTCTCATCAGGGTCTGATTCTTGATCAGCACCCTGCGAGGGCAATGTTGTGGTCTGAGTCAAAGGACCAGCATAGTAGTCTGGCTGTGGCTGTGCGTCAGTGCACTCCATGTCAGATTCAATTTGTAATGGGCATGGACTGTTAACTGCTTCACTTTCTAAGCCAGGGACGGTATGTGTAAAGAGCTCCATGGAGTAACCCGTTGTGTCGCCTGCTGCATTCTTCTCTGTTGTTGTTTTTGCTGAAGAGGACAAGGAAGTGACTTGTCCCTGACCGTGAACATCCACTAACGACGCGCTGCTTTTACTTTTACCAGTTTCACGAGATGAGGCAAAAGAGCTAGAGGCTGAGTCAGCAAGATAAGCCAAAACTTGCTCTTGCTGCTCCGGCTTTAAAAGCGGTTTTCCTAATCCCAGAAAAGGGAGCGTTCGAGGCCTTGTGTAGCCGGACGACGAACCTGGCTCCACAGCTCCAGACTTAGGTGCAATATTTTTTCCCCCACGACCACCTGATGCTCCACCACTACCACTACCCTCATTACCAGCTGACAATGAACGCCCCCGGCCACGACCTCTTCCACTAGACTTCCTCATTGTTTTAAAAACGTAACCAAACTAACGTTATTTGTTGCAGTCACACAACTTACACGGTGAGCTATAACTTCAGTATGATTTAGCTACCCCTTTACAGGTTGGTGAGACCACAGCGAAAATCAGGCCCAATGTTACACACTCTTTTTTTGGTGGCTGCAAATTAGAGAGATGCCCCACACGCAGGACTGTCACTGAAGCACAAATGTTAATATTAATGTCACACTATTATTTTTTTTTTATTTTTATTTTTTTCAGGAACACTTTAGAAACCCCCCAAAAAAAAAAAAATAGATTTTTGCAGGGAGAATTTAGAAAACAAATGTAACAAACTATATGCTTTCTATGGGCCACTGAGTGAGAGATGACGCACACAGGAATCAGGAGTGGCACACAAGCCCAGAGGCCAATATTTTTCTACCAATGATTGATGGAGTTATTTTCTCTGGTAGATTTTGGAACCCAAATCAAGGAAAAAAAATGTAGGCTTTCTATGGACCACAATTGGAGAGAGAGAGAGAGAGAGATGGCACACCCAGGAGTCAAGACTGGCACACAAGCAGAAAGGCCAATATTAATCTCCCACTGTTTTTTTTTTTTTTTTTTTTTTTTTTTTTTTCAGGGAGACTTTAGAAAAAAAAATAATAAAAAAAATATGATTTTATCAGGAAGAATTTAGAAACCAAATAAAATAAAATGATTTTTTCAGGGAGAATTTATAAAACAAATAAAACCAAAAATAGGCGTTCTATGGCCCACTGACTGAGAGATGACGCACACAGGAGTCAGGAGTGGCACACAAACCCAGAGGCCAATATTTTTCTACCAATGATTGATGTAGTTATTTTCTCTGGTAGATTTTAGAACCCAAATCAAGGAAAAAAAATATAGGCTTTCTATGGACCACAATTGGAGAGAGAGAGAGAGAGAGAGAGAGAGAGAGAGAGAGAGATGGCACACCCAGGAGTCAAGACTGGCACACAAGCAGAAAGGCCAATATTAATCTCCCACTGTTTTTTTGGTTGTTTTTTTTTTTTTTTTTTCAGGGAGACTTTAGAAATAAAAATAATAAAAAAAATATGATTTTATCAGGAAGAATTTAGAAACCAAATAAAATAAAATGATTTTTTCAGGGAGAATTTAGAAAACAAATAAAACCAAAAATATGCGTTCTATGGCCCACTGACTGAGAGAGAGAGAGAGATGGAACGCTTAGTACTGGCACACAAGCCCAAAGGGCAATATTAATCTCCCTTTTTTTTTCCAGGGAGAATTTCTGAAACCCAAAAAAAAAATAAAATAGGCTTTCTATGGCCCACTATTTGTGAGAGAGATGGGACGCTCAGGACTGGCACAGATGGCACGCTCAGGACTGGCACAGAAGCCCAGAGGCCAATATTAATCTCCCTTTTTTTCTGGGAGAATTTATAAAACCAAAAAAATATTTAAATAGGCTTTCTATGGCCCACTATTTGTGAGAGAGATGGCACGCTCAGGACTGGCACAGATGGCACGCTCACAACTGGCACACAAGCCCAGAGGCCAATATTAATCTCCCTTTTTTCAGGGAGAATTTCTAAAACCCAAAAAAAAAATAAAATAGGCTTTCTATGGCCCACTATTTGTGAGAGAGATGGGACGCTCAGGACTGGCACAGATGGCACGCTCAGGACTGGCACAGAAGCCCAGAGGCCAATATTAATCTCCCTTTTTTTCTGGGAGAATTTATAAAACCAAAAAAATATTTAAATAGGCTTTCTATGGCCCACTATTTGTGAGAGAGATGGCACGCTCAGGACTGGCACAGATGGCACGCTCACAACTGGCACACAAGCCCAGAGGCCAATATTAATCTCCCTTTTTTCAGGGAAAATTGATAAAACAAAAAAAAAAATTAAATAGGCTTTCTATGGCCCACTATTTGTGAGAGAGATGGCACGCTCAGGGCTGGCTGGCACAGATGGCACGCTCAGGACTGGCACACAAGCCCAGAGGCCAATATTAATCTCCCTTTTTTTCTGGGAGAATTTATAAAACCCAAAAAATATTTAAATAGGCTTTCTATGGCCCACTATTTGTGAGAGAGATGGCACGCTCAGGACTGGCACAGATGGCACGCTCACAACTGGCACACAAGCCCAGAGGCCAATATTAATCTCCCTTTTTTCAGGGAAAATTGATAAAACAAAAAAAAAAATTAAATAGGCTTTCTATGGCCCACTATTTGTGAGAGAGATGGCACGCTCAGGGCTGGCTGGCACAGATGGCACGCTCAGGACTGGCACACAAGCCCAGAGGCCAATATTAATCTCCCTTTTTTTCTGGGAGAATTTATAAAACCAAAAAAATATTTAAATAGGCTTTCTATGGCCCACTATTTGTGAGAGAGATGGCACGCTCAGGACTGGCACAGATGGCACGCTCACAACTGGCACACAAGCCCAGAGGCCAATATTAATCTCCCTTTTTTCAGGGAAAATTTATAAAACAAAAAAAAAAATTAAATAGGCTTTCTATGGCCCACTATTTGTGAGAGAGATGGCACGCTCAGGGCTGGCACAGATGGCACGCTCAGGACTGGCACACAAGCCCAGAGGCCAATATTAATCTCCCTTTTTTTCAGGGAGAATTTATAAAACCAAAAAAAAAAATAAATAGGCTTTCTATGGCCCACTATTTGTGAGAGAGATGGCACACTCAGGACTGGCACACAAGCCCAAAGGCCAATATTAATCTCCCACTGTATTTTTATCAGGGAGAATTTATACACCCCACAAAAAAAAATACAGAAAAATGAAAAGGCTTTCTATGGCCCACTATGTGAGAGAGATGGCACACACAGGGATGGCACTCTAGCAGAAATGCCAAATTGCCAATCTTAATCTCCCACCAAAAAAAAAAAAAAAAAAAAAACAGGGAATGTCCTACAATTACTATCTCCCTGCCTGCAGTAATCTCAGCCAGGTATGGCAGGCAGCTACTATCTCCCTGCCTGCAGTAATCTCAGCCAGGTATGGCAGGCAGCAATAAGGAGTGGACTGATGCACAAATGAAATAAAAAGTGTGGACAAACAAAAAAGATAGCTGTGCAGAAAGGAAGGAACAAGAGGATTTGTGCTTTGAAAAAAGCAGTTGGTTTGCACAGCGGCGTACACACAGCAATGCAGCTATCAGGGAGCCTTCTAGGGCAGCCCAATGAGCTACAGCGCTGAGGGGAAAAAAAAAAAAAAAAAAACTTCCACTGTCCCTGCACACCGAGGGTGGTGTTGGACAGTGCAAATCGCTGCAGCACAAGCGGTTTTGTGGTTAATGGACCCTGCCTAACGCTATCCCTGCTTCTGACAAAGCGGCAGCAACCTCTCCCTAAGCTCAGATCAGCAGCAGTAAGATGGCGGTCGGCGGGAACGCCTCTTTATAGCCCCTGTGACGTCGCAGACAGCAAGCCAATCACTGCAATGCCCTTCTCTAAGATGGTGGGGACCAGGACCTATGTCATCACGCTGCCCACACTCTGCGTTTACCTTCATTGGCTGAGAAATGGCGCTTTTCGCGTCATTGAAACGCGACTTTGGCGCGAAAGTCGCGTACCGCATGGCCGACCCCGCACAGGGGTCGGATCGGGTTTCATGAAACCCCGACTTAGCCAAAAGTCGGCGACTTTTGAAAATGTTCGACCCGTTTCGCTCAACCCTACTAAACAGCATAGCGAGAAAAAAATTCAAAACGCCGGAATTACGTTTTTTTGGTCGCCGCGATATTGCATTAAAACGTAATAACGGGCGATCAAGAGAACGTATCTGCACCAAAACAGTATCATTAAAAATGTCAGCTCGGCTCGCAAAAATTAAGCCCAACCCAAGATCACGAAAAATGGAGATGCTACGGGTCTCGGAAAATTGCAAAATTTTTATTTTTTTTATTTTTTTTTTTTTTAGCAAAGTTTAGATTTTTTTTACCAACTAGATAAAATGTAACCTCGACATGACATGTTTGGTGTCTATGAATTTATAATTGGAAAATTTAACCGTGAGCACTACTAGAGAAGGGGTGCCAATGACAGGTTCCCAAACCATATAGATTAATAGTAAGAGATAGGGTTGAGCGAAACGGGTCGGCCACTTTCAGAAGTCGCCGACTTTTGGCAAAGTCGGGTTTCCTAATAGGAATATACTCACCCTCGGACGCGCCCTGCTTCTTTCCGGCAGCCTTCCTTCCTAAGAATCAGCGCTTGCAGGACCTTGCGTGACGTCGCGGCTTGTGATTGGTCGCGCAAGCGGTCACATGTTCGGCCGCGCGACCAATCACAAGCTGCGACGTCACCGCAAGGTCCTGGAAGCGCTGATTCGAAGGAAGGAAGGTTCCCGGTTAGTACCAGGGCGCGTCAGAGGGTAAGTATAGAGATATTTTTTATTTTAATTCTTTATTTTACACTTAAATATGGATCCCAGGGCCGCTCCTTCAGACCCTGGGAACCATTGGAAACCGAATGCACTGCATTGGGTTTCGAGTTTCGGCCGACCCCGACCCGACTTTTTTATAGGATCGGCCGATTTCACTCGACCCGACTTTTGAAAAGGTCGGGTTTCGTGAAACCCGACCCGATCCTATAAAACTAAAGGTCGCTTAACCCTAGTAAGAGACCTAGCACTCAACTTTAGGTAAGATGCAGCAGGAAAAATGTATTGTAGTAAATACAGGAAAACATTTCGGTCAATTGTGACCTTCATCAGTTACAGGAGATTATCAAATAAATGCCGGTTATGGGAATTTTAATCGCTGCACGATCATATATCAAAATTAGTTCTGCGTGGTTGTTGTAGGCAAACCTGCTATGAGCAAATAGGAAGATTTCTGGAGCTGCAGTGGTCTCCAACGCGACATCCACGGCTCATTTTTTGCTGCTTCTGTCTTCTTTCCAGGTTCCTCGACAATCTATGAGAGCCAGTACACAAAAATTAGTCCAACCTACTGTAAATTTATGAAATATATAATAAGTTTTCTATTATTCAAATGATTTAATGGGTTAAAATACAGTACATTGAGGGGCGGGGCCTGGCTATAGCTCCAAGTGGATATGTTCATTGATGCTCCTGCTGCTCCCGGTGATTCAAGGGCCATGGTCAAGGCTATATGCTGCAATAAAGAGCTCTAGGACATCAGGCATCAAGTAGTAACAAAGGAGAGGTGAGGAGTAGGGTTGAGCGACTTCTAGATTTTTAGGGTTGAGTCGGAGTTCGCGAAACCCGACTATCTCAAAAGTCGAGTCGAGTGGAATCGGCCGATTATCGCGAAAAGTCGGGGATTGACTGAAACACGAAACCCAATGCAAGTCAATGGGGGAGCATAGTCGGCAGTGAGTGGAGGCCAGGAAAACACCTACAGTGCCCATTTTAATGGCAAAAACATCCATTCTTGTTACTGAAGCTTGTCAATCTTAATTTACCTTATAATAATAGTAAGGCATTGAAAATTGGGGGTCATTTGGCTAAGGTTGTGGGGGGTAGGGCTGGTTCACGTATTTAGTGGGCCCAGGAAATCTGGAACATGTCACGGCAGTGGAGCAGGGAGAGGTAAGTATTTAAACTTTGCAAGTGCTGTGATCCTGAGCAAGCAGGGGGGGGGGGGGCACTCGTTGGAATTGGCACTGGCACAGGGCCCCTCAAAGTACGGCGTGTGTTTGCACGGCGGGGGCGCTTCCCACTGGCAGCGACACTTTTGCGTACTATGAGGGGCCCTGTGCCAGTGACGTTGCCAACGAGTTTCCCCCCCACCTGATGAAGGAACCTGCACTTTCATCTGCACCTTCCTCTTTGTCCCCGTGTAAGGTGGTACGGTATGCGGGAAGGGGAACCTGACTTTCAGCAGGGTCAAATTCTGGCTTTGTAGCATGCACAGGGAATGTAGCATTCTGGGTCAATGTACCAGCAGACTCATCTATCACTGGCTGGGCAATGGGCAGGATGAGGAGGAAACACAGATATAGGCCCAAAAAATAAAGTGGGCTAAATGCAGTTCAAAATTGGTAACAGGACTAACCAGGGGGCATTGCTTTGTTCAGTGGAGTACAACTGTAATGAGAGGCTGACACAGTGAGTAGGCCCAAATCAGTAAGTAGGCTAAATGCAGTTCAAAATTGGTAACAGAAGTAAACAGGCGGCACTGGTTTGTTCAGTGTAGGAGAACATCAAGGAGTGGCAGACACCGTTAGTAGGGCCAACAAAACAAGTAGGTCAAATGCAGTGTTATATTAAAAACAATTTAACGAGAGCCTGAAGATAGAAGCTATGGAAAGGCAACCTGGAGAACACCTTGGAGCAGAAGACACCGTTTGTAGAACCCAGACCCAACTTGTAGGCCTAATGCAGTGTTGTTTCAAAAACTACTTAAAGAGAGCTTCAAAGATAGAAGCTAGGGAGAGACAACCTGGAGAAGACCTTGGAGCGGCAGACACAGTCTCTACAACACAGACCCAACTTGTAGGCCTAATGCAGTGTTGCTTCAACAACTACTTAACGAGAGCCTGAAAATGGAATTTCAGGACAGGAAACATGGAGAACAGCACGGAGCGGCACACACCGTTAGTAGGCCCCAACCAAACTAGTAGCCCCACTGCAGTTGTTTGATTAAAAATCTATTTAACAAGAGCCTGAAGATTGAAGCTCAGAAAAGGCAATCAGGAGAACACCTTGGAGCGGCAGACACCGTCTCTACAACCCAGACCCAACTTGTAGGCCTAATGCAGTGTTGTTTCAACAACTACTTAACAAGAGCTTCAAGATAGAAGCGAGGGAGAGACAACAGAGAGAACACCTTGGAGCGGAAGACTCAGTTTGTAGACCACAACAAAACTTGTGGCCCCAATGCAGTTTTATAATTCTGACAAGCTGAAAATCAGCCATTTTCTTTTTTTGGAGGACAGCTGTATTAAGTGGCGCAGACAGACACTGCTAGTAGGCCTTACACCACAAAGTAGGCTCACTGCAGGATGAAAAAAGTTACATGGTACACAGTCGGCATTGGTGTGCTCAGCGGAGGACAAATGGAAAGAGGGACCGCAGACAGACTTAGTAGGCCTAAAATTTAAAACAATTAGGCTCAATGCAGTTTGAATTATCTTGCAGGGATACACAGGCAGCATTGGTGTGGTCAGCGGAGGACGATTGGAAGGAGTGTCTGACACAGTTAGTACTCCCAAAAAATAAATAGATGTTAATGTCTCGCAAAACAACAAAACCAAAAAACGAAAGGGTGGCATACTTAGGTACAGGGGTGGGCTGCTCTGCTGAGTTTCAGACATAGTAATTTGGCGCCGCTAAGTATTTACTGGTGTCAATATAGGACACTGACCCTGACTATTTTAACTAGCATCATACATGTCAAAAAATTGGTATTGTCAGTGCCAGGCATTGAAGGATGTCAGCGCATAGACTAAACATTGGTGGAGCTGTGAGAGATAATTTTGCAAGTGGTAGAACAGTGTTTGAGCTGGGGGGGAAACTCTCTTGTGGCCGGCGGTACAGGCCCAGGGCCCCTCATGTTACAACGGTGTGTCTGACGTTGGTTGCGCACCACCACCGCCAGAGACACTTTATTGTACTATGAGGGACCCAGTGGCAGTGCTGTAGACCAAAAACGGGCACACCCACCTCTTCAGACAAACGGCACTCTCACGGGTGCTCGCGCCAAGTGGCGAGACCATGGCCCCGTGAGGGGAGTTAGCCCATTTAGGGAGGTGTAAACATGTCGTATGCTGGACAAACAGCTGCTGCAAATTAAGAGATTGGAACAGTCAGTAAGACCAGTCCACAAGCTAAACCTTTTTATAGAAAAGCTAGGTGTCAGCCGGGAAAGGTGGGGCAAAATAATTTGAAATCCATGAGTGGTTCATTTTAATGAAGGTTAGATCATCAACATTTTGGGTAGCCAGACGAGTCCTTTTTTCGGTCAATATTGAACCAGCAGCACTGAATACTCTTTCTGATAGCACACTAGCTGCTGGGCAAGCAAGCTCCTGCAATGCATATTCTGCCAATTCAGGCCAGGTGTCTATTTTGGATGCCCAGTAATCAAATGGGAATGACGGTTGAGGGAGAACATCGATAAGGGATGAAAAATAGTTAGTAACCATACTGGACAAATGTTGTCTCCTGTCACTTTGAATTGATGCTGCAGTACCTGTCCTGTCTGCGGTCATTGCGAAATCACTCCACAACCTGGTCAGAAAACCCCTCTGTCCAATGCCACTTCTGATTTGTGCAAGTCTAACACCTCTGCCCTGTTGCCCCCTACAGCTCGTGTGAGAACCATCACAGGCACTGTGTGCTGGGAATGCCTGAATCAAACGGTCTACAAGAGTTGCTTGTTTGGTTGCTAATATTTGTTCGAAGTTCTCATGTGGCATGATATTTTGCAATTTGCCTTTATAGTAAGGATCAAGGAGGCAGGCCAACCAGTAATCGTCATCGGTCATCATTTTAATAATGCGTGGTTCCCTTTTGAGGATACATAAGGCATAATCCGCCATGTGGGCCAAAGTTCCAGTTGTCAAATCTGCGGTTGTGCTGGGTTAAGGGGCAGTTTCAGGCAAATCTACGTCACTTGTCTCCCTCAAAAAATCTGAACCCGGCGTTGCAACGCCACCAGTTTCTATTGGCCCGGAGAAGCTTCCTCATTCAAAAAATACTCATCCCCATCATCTTCCTCGTCCTCCTCCTCTTCGCCCGCTACCTTGTCCTGTAGACTGCCCTGACCAGACAATGGCTGACTGTCATCAAGGCTATCCTCTTCCTCGGCTGCAGACGCGTGCTCCTTTATGTGCGTCAAACTTTGCATCAGCAGACGCATTAAGGGGATGCTCATGCTTATTTTGGCGTTGTCTGCACTTACCAGCCGTGTGCATTCCTCAAAACACTGAAGGACTTGACACAGGTCTTGTACCTTCGACCCCTGCACACCTGACAACTCCATGTCTGCCATCCAACTGCCTGCTCGTGTATGTGTATCCTCCCACAAATACATAACAGCACGCCTCTGTTCGCACAGTCTCTGAAGCATGTGCAGTGTGGAGTTCCACCTTGTTGCAACGTTGATGATTAGGCGATGCTGGGGAAAGTTCAAAGACCGGTGATGGTTCTGCATACGGCTGGAGTGTACGGGCGAACGGCGGATATGCGTGCAAAGTCTGCGCACTTTGAGGCGCAAGTCGGGTAACCCCAGATAACTTTTCAAGAAGCACTACACCAGCAGGTTTAAGGTGTGAGCAAGGCAAGGGATGTGTTTCAGTTAGGAAAGGGCTATGGCAGCCATAAAATTCCTTCCATTATCACTCACTACCTTGCCTGCCTCAAGATGTACAGTGCCCAGCCATGACTGAGTTTCTTGCTGCAAGAACTCGGACAGAACTTCCGTGGTGTGTCTGTTGTCACCCAAACACTTCATTGCCAATACAGCCTGCTGACGCTTGCCACTAGCTGTCCCATAATGGGACACCTCGTGTGCAACAGTGGCAGCTGCGGATGGAGTGCTCGTGCGACTGCGGTCTGTGGACGAGCTCTCGCTTCTACAGGACGACAAGGAGGAGGGGGAGCGAACGCCTACAACCAACTGTTTCCTAGACCGTAGGCTAGGCAGAACTGTCCCAATATTGCTGTCCCCTGTGGACCCTGCATCCACCTCATTAACCCAGTGTGCCGTGATGGACACGTAACGTCCCTGGCCATTCCTACTGGTCCATGCATCTGTTGTCAGGTGCACCTTTGTACTCACAGATTGCCGAATTGCATGGACGATGCAGTCTTTTACATGCTGGTGGAGGGCTGGGATGAATTTTCTCGAAAAGAAGTGTCGACTGGGTAGCTCGTAGCGTGGTTCAGCGTAGTCCATCAGGGCTTTGAAAGCTTCGCTTTCAACTAACCGGTAGGGCATCATCTCTAATGAGATTAGTCTAGCAATGTGAGTGTTCAAACCCTGTGTATGCGGATGCGAGGATGAGTACTTCCTTTTCCTAACGAGAGTCTCATGTAGGGTGAGCTGGACTGGAGAGCTGCAGATCGTGGAACTAGCGGGGGTGCCAGTGGACATGGCAGACTGAGAGAGGGTTGGAGATGGTATTCTTGCTGGTGCCCTACATGCAGTGTTTCCTACTATGAAACTGGTGATTCCTTGACTGCTTTGGCCTGGTGATGAAACCTGCACATTTACTGCAGGTGGTGCGGGAAATGTTGGGCTTACAGTGATGGAAGGGATGTAGCGTTCCTGACTAGCTTCATTGACCGAGGGTGCTACAACCTTAAGGGACGTTTGGTAGTTAGTCCAGGCTTGCAAATGCATGGTGGTTAAATGTCTACGCATGCATCTTGTATTTAGACTTTTAAGATTCTGACCTCTGCTTAAGGTAGTTGAACATTTTTGACAGATGATCATTTGGAGGTTGTTTCAAAAAATGCCAGACTGCACTCTTTCTACTATCGGATACCTTTTCAGGCATTGCAGACTGAGCTTCTGTAACCGAATGTCCACGCTGTCCTACAACTGGTTTTGCCACGCGTTTTTGGCCAGATATGGGCCTGGCAGATGGAACCTGTTGCGATGTTGATGCCTTCTGCGGCTCCTCCTCCTCCACTTCAGAGCTACTGCCGCCTGCACCCTGTTCCCCCAATGGCTGCCAATCGGGGTCAACAACTGGGTCATCTATGGCCTACTCTTCTATCTCGTGTACAACTTCGTCTGTGTCACCGTGTAAGCCGGTGGTATAGCGTTCGTGACGGGGCACCATAGTCTCATCAGGGTCTGATTCTGGATCAGTACACTGCGAGGGCAATGTTGTGGTCTGAGTCAAAGGAACAGCATAGTAATCTGGCTGTGGCGGTGCATCTGTGCACTCCATGTCCGATTCAACTTGTAATGGGCATGGCCTGTTAACTGTTTCACTTTCTAACCCAGGAACGGTATGTGTAAAGAGCTCCATGGAGTAACCCGTTGTCACCTGATGCATCCTTCTCTGTTGTTCTTGGTGAAGAAGACAAGGAAGCGACTTGTCCCTGACTGTGAACATCCACTAACGACGCAATACTTTTACATTTAGCAGTTTCAGAAGAGGAGGCGAAAGAGCTAGAGGCTGAGTCAGCAAGGAAAGCCAAAACTTGTTCTTGCTGCTCCGGCTTTAAAAGCGGTTTTCCTACTCCCAGAAAAGGGAGCGTTCGAGGCCTTGTGTAGCCAGACGATGAACCTGGCTAAACAACTTGAGACTTATGTGCTATATTGCTTTTCCCACGACCACCTGATGCTCCACCACCACTACCATCATTACCAGCTGGCAATGACCGCCCACGGTCACGACCTCTTCCACCAGACTTCCTCATTGTTTGAAAAACATAACCAAACTAATGGTATTTGTTACTGTAAAACCAGTTACAAGGTGAACTCAAACTTCTGTTGGATTTATATATCCCTTTATAGGTGGGTGAGACTGCAGGGAAAATCAGGCCCAAGGTATAACAGTACACAGCTTCAGTGGCAGACAGATATGCCACTAACAGGACTGACGCTGATGCAGACACTACCAATAAAAATCTCCCCTTTTTTATTTTTTTCTGGGAGAATATTGAAGAAATTTGGCCCACTCTTATACAGTATATGTTCTGTGGCACAAAATTAGAGACAGATGCCACACACAGCACTGGAAATGAGGCAGAATTGCCAATCTTAATCTCCCACTATTTTTTTTTCAGGGAGAATTTAAAAGAAATCTGGCCCAGTATTACACACTAGGTTTAATGTGGCACAAGATTTGAGACAGGTGGCACACACAGGAATGGCACTGAAGCAGAAATGCCAATCTTAATCTCCCACTATTTTTTTTTTTCAGGGAGAATTGAAAAGAAATCTGGCCCAGTATTACACACTAGGTTTAATGTGGCACAAAATATGAGACAGGTGGCACACACAGCACTGGCACTGAGGCAAAATTGCCAATCTTAATCTCCCACTATTTTTTTTTTTAGTTTTGGGAGAATTGGCAAGAAATCAGGCCCACTGTTAGACTGTATGTTTTCTGTGCCAGAAAATGAGACACAGATGCCACACACAGGACTGCCACTGATACAGATTTGCCAATTTTAATCTGCACCCTTTTTTTTTTCTTCACAGAGACTAGTGAATAAATCTGGGCTACTGTATTAGAGTATATTTTCAGTGGCAGAAAGTGGCTTGAAGAGATATAAGGAAAAAAAAAGGGACTGTCCTACAATTACTATCTCCCTGCAGTAATCTCAGCAAAGTATGGCAGGCAGCAATAAAAAGGACTGCTGCACACAAAAGTGTGGCCAAACAAACAAGATAGCTGTGCAGAAAGGAAGGAGCAACAGGATTTGTGCTTTGAAAAAAGCAGTTGGTTTGCAGAGCGGTGTACAAACAGCAATGCAGCTATCAGGGAGCCTTCTAGGGCAGCCCAATGAGCTACAGCGCTGAGTAAAAAAAAAATCTAGCCTCCACTGTCCCTGCTAAGAATAGATGGTGTTGGACAGTGGAAATCGCTATAGCACAAGCGGTTTGGGGGTTAATGGACCCTGCCTAACGCTATCCCTGCTTCTGACGAAGCGGCAGCAACCTCTCCCTATGCTCAGATCAGCAGCAGTAAGATGGCGGTCGGCGGGAACGCCCCTTTATAGCCCCTGTGACGCCGCAGAAAGCAAGCCAATGAATGCTATGCCCTTCTTTTAGATAGTGGGGACTGAGACCTATGTCATCACGCTGCCCACACTCTGCGTCCACCTTCATTGGCTGAGAAATGGTGCTTTTCGCATCATTGAAACGCGACGTTGGCGCGAAAGTCGCGTACCGCATGGCCGACCCCACACAAGGATCGGGTCGGGTTTCATGAAACCAGACTTTGCCAAAAGTCGGCGACTTATGAAAATGAACGACCCGTTTCGATCAACCCTAGTGAGGAGGATGAGCAGCTCTGTATTTGAGGTGAGGGGGAAGACGTTGAGAGGAGAGAGAAGATGGTCATGTGTCTCTACGCTTGCAGCAAAGCAAGATCCCTCCTGCTGAAACTGCCTTGGGACGGGTTCACATTAGCATTTGAATCCACAGATTGGTGCTGCAGACTTCTTCCCTTAAGCCCAGCCTACTTCTGCATGCATCCTGCGTACCTATCTTTAGCATTGTGTACGCAGGGACATGCGTTGTATGCCGATGACTTGCCCACCAAACACAACATGTTGCATTTTCTCGTGCTCGGCGGGCACATCAAAACTATGCATGCGTACGCATCCGCATACAACTGCTGAAATAAAATTTGCATGCAGTGTTTACCTGAAGCAACTGGCACAGCCGATCTTATTCTCACCCTTTGCTGCATCTTTAGTATGCTCCTGGAAAGGCCACCAGGGTGATGTCGTTTGATATACCTTGCCTGTGAAGTAGATTCTACTGAGCTCTTAGACTAATAATTTAGACACAAAAATGTGATGTACATCGTGTTAATGTGAGAAGATTTATGAACATAAAAATAGATACCTGTAGTTTGTGTGACAGACTAACACAACTTTCAGAAACACCTAACGGTTTAGAATGAACACTGGGATATGTTCTAATTGGGTTAATTACTGCATTTTCTTTTTCTTATAGGTTGCCTAGTGTTATGCATCTTTAACCCCTTAAGCCCCAAGGGTGGTTTGCACGTTAATGACCGGGCCAATTTTTTACAACTCTGACCACTGTCCCTTTATGAGGTTATAACTCTGGAACACTTCAACGAATCTTGGCGATTCTGACAGTGTTTTCTCGAGAAATATTGTACTTCATGAAAATGGTAAAATTTCTTTGATATAATTTTCATTTATTTGTGAAAAAAATGGAAATTTGGCAAAAATTTAGAAAATTTTGCAATTTTCCAACTTTTAATTTTTATGCCCTTAAATCACAAAGATATGTCACACAAAACAATTAATACGTAACACTTCCCACATGTCTACTTTACATCAGCATAATTTTGGAACCAAATTTGTTTTTTTGGTTAGGGAGTTATAAGGGTTAAAATTGACCAGCTATTTCTCATTTTTACAACACCAATATTTTTAAGGACCACATCATATTTGAAGTCATTTTGAGGGGTCTATATGATAGAAAACCAACCAAGTGTGACACCATTCTAAAAACTGCACCCCTCAAGGTGCTCAAAACCCCATTCAAGAAGTTTATTAACCCTTCAGGTGTTTCACAGGAATTTTTGGAATGTATAAAAAAATGAACATTTAACTTTTTTAACAAAAAATTTCTTTCAGCTCCAACTTGTTTTATTTTACCAAGGGTAACAGGAGAAAATCAATCCTAAAAGTTGTTGTACAATTTGTCCTGAGTACGCTGATAATCCACTTGTGGGATGCATAAAATGGGAGTGCAAATTCTTTTCTTACAGGAGACCCATTTTAATAGTAATCACTTCCCAGAAATTTAGAATCAGTACTACACAACCTGGTATCATAATTCGAATCTGATGGCTAAATCTAAAGGGGTTAGCATTGCTATAAACAAAAATTTCCCCTTCTCCCTACTAGGGCTTGAAACTGATAAAAATGAACATTTTTTGTTATTCAAGATCTTTTTTTAAATCAGATCTACACACTAGCTAACTTTTATCTTCCAAACAATGACCTAATCTAAATTATTTGCTAAGCAAATAACACCATTCTTAACCAAAGTATTTAATTTGGTTTCGACTTCAAACACTTTTCCCAGACAAACACTGGAACCCCATTTTTGGTGATACTGAAACATGGGAAAAACCAAACATTAGGCTTAAGTTACAGGCCAATATCAATTAAGGTAGCTTCTCTTACTCAAAACATAGGAAAAGGTTGCAGACAAATGTGGTGACCCTCTAGCTAGAGGGTATCGTTTCTCCTTGTGGAGAGTGACATACCATCTCTGGCTTGTCAAGGTAAGGAGGCTTATTCGCCATGCAACGCTCCTCTGGGAAATTAAATATGCAAATTGCCTCTTCTGAGAAAAAGAGGACTTAAACTCTATAGCGCCACCTATTGGAAGTAGCGATCCTACAAGTCACAATCAACTCTTTAACGAGTCGTGCAATATGACTTAGGATTAAAGCCAAATCAGTATCTCAATTCGCAGACACGGTGTTTCGGGCTGTTGGCCCTCGTCAGTGCGAAGCATGAGAAGTGATTTGGCTAGGTGAGAGGCTCTGGACTGGGGTCTAAGGGGTATCGTTTCTCCTTGTGGAGAGTGACATACCATCTCTGGCTTGTCAAGGTAAGGAGGCTTATTCGCCATGCAACGCTCCTCTGGGAAATTAAATATGCAAATTGCCTCTTCTGAGAAAAAGAGGACTTAAACTCTATAGCGCCACCTATTGGAAGTAGCGATCCTACAAGTCACAATCAACTCTTTAACGAGTCGTGCAATATGACTTAGGATTAAAGCCAAATCAGTATCTCAATTCGCAGACACGGTGTTTCGGGCTGTTGGCCCTCGTCAGTGCGAAGCATGAGAACTGATTTGGCTAGGTGAGAGGCTCTGGACTGGGGTCTAAGGGGTATCGTTTCTCCTTGTGGAGAGTGACATACCATCTCTGGCTTGTCAAGGTAAGGAGGCTTATTCGCCATGCAACGCTCCTCTGGGAAATTAAATATGCAAATTGCCTCTTCTGAGAAAAAGAATAAGCCTCCTTACCTTGACAAGCCAGAGATGGTATGTCACTTTCCACAAGGAGAAACTATACCCCTTAGACCCCAGTCCAGAGCCTCTCACTTAGCCAAATCAGTTCTCATGCTTCGCACTGACGAGGGCCAACAGCCCGAAACACCGTGTCTGCAAATTGAGATACTGATTTGGCTTTAATCCTAAGTCATATTGCACGACTCGTTAAAGAGTTGATTGTGACTTGTAGGATCGCTACTTTCAATAGGTGGCGCTATAGAGTTTAAGTCCTCTTTTTTCTCAGAAGAAGCAATTTGCATACCTCTAGCTAGAAGCATCCATCCTAAAGCCCCAACAACATTTTTCCAATCTATATAGGATGCTGCAGGATTTGTAATCAATGAATTCAAACAAATTCTTGAGGCATTCAAAGGATATGATAGCTTCCTATACAATATTGAGGGCCAATACGTAGATATGTCACCAACCCGACTTCATTTGAAAATTGACTAATACATGAGAGACACTGCTCTGCCCTCAATACCAGTTGACACAAAGGCATCCCAAGAGCAATCATTTGAAGAAGAGGAGCTATTTCTGGTCATCAAAAGCTCCCCATCTAATAAATGCTCAGGTCCAGATGGTTACTCTACCAAATTTTATAAAACATTTGCTAAGCAAATAACACCAGTCTTAACCAAATTATTTAATTTGGTTTCGACTTCAAACACTTTTCCCAGACAAACTCTGGAACCCCATTTTTGGTGATACTGAAACCTGGGAAAGACCAAACATTATGCTCAAGTTACTGGCCAATATCCTTAATTAGCCCCCCTGATGCCTCATATCGTGCACAATGGTCAAGTAGGATTTGTGCCCCAGAGGGAGGCAGAGACAACACGATTAAAATGGTGCTGCTTATATGCTACATGAAATTGAAAAAGATCCCAGCATGCATTCTATCGGTTGATGCTGAAAAAGTATTTTACCGGGTTTGTTGGCCATTTCTACATAGTGCTCTTAAACAAATCAATTTAGGTCCCAACATTTTTAACAAATAATGTACGGTATTTATATTCAGATCCCTCTGCCAAGGTCCATTGCAATGGCACCTATTCAGAATCTTTAGGCATGTCGAATGGAACAAGACAGGGGTGTCCACTCTCCCCGTTATTGTATGCTATTGTAATGGAACATCTGGCAATTGTCCTCAGGAAAAGCTCCAACATTCAAGGAATCCCAGTCAGGCACGAATCTCATAAATTGGCACTATACGCAGATGACCTCCTGTTGTACATAAATAATCCTAAAACATCACTGTCCTCTATTCTGAAAGAATTTGAGACATATAGTCGACTGAGAAATTTTAAGGTAAATCTTTCTAAGTCAGAGATTACTGATCACCAATATTTCACAGGAGGAGGCACAATTGTTAACCCCTTCGCGACATGCGCCGTACTTGTACTGCGCTGCCGACACTGCATTAGTGCCAGCAGCAGTACTAGTACGGCGCACCGATCACCGCGGTCTCGCGCTGAGCGCCGCGGTGATCGGGTGCGGGTGTCAGCTGTATACGACAGCTGACACCCCGCAGCAATGCCCATGATCGGCGCTATCGCCGATCGCGGGCATTTAACCCCTCTGATGCCGCTGTCAGTAGTGACAGCGGCATAGAGGGGGATCGCGCAGGGACGGGGGCTCCCTGCGCTCTCCCACCGGAGCAACGCAATGAGATCGCGTTGCTCCGGTGACCCGGAAGGAGTCCCCGGATCCAAGATGGCCGCCGGACTCCTTCCGGGTCATGAAGTGACCTGGCTAGCCGGCGCCTGCTGAGAGAAGGCGCCAGAAAGCCACCTAAACTGCCTGTCAGATCGTTGATCTGACAGTGTGCTATGCACAGTGTCAGATCAACGATCTGATCTAATACAGAGATGTCCCACCCTGGGACAATGTTAGAAAGTAAAAAAAAAAAAATCCCCAAATAAAAAAAAAAAAACATTTCCCAATAAATCCATTTATTTATGTAAAAAAAAAAAAAACAATAAATGTACACATATTTGGTATCGCCGCGTCCGTAACGACCCGCTCTATAAAACTATCCCACTAGTTAACCCCTTCAGTGAACACCGCAAAAAAAAAAAAAAAAAAGGCAAAAAACAACGCTTTATTATCATACAGGCGAACAAAAAGTGGAATAACACGCGATCAAAACGACGGATATAAATAACCATGGTACCGCTGAAAACGTCATCTTGTCCTGCAAAAAAAAAGCCACCATACAGCATCATCAGCAGAAAAATAAAAAAGTTATAGCTCTCAGAATAATGCGATGCAAAAACAATTATTTTTTTATATAAAATAGTTTTTATTGTGTAAAAGCACCAAAACATAAAAAAATTACATAAATGAGGTATCGCTGTAATCGTACTGACTCGAAGAATAAAACTGCTTTATTCATTTTACCACACGTGGAACGGTATAAACGCCCCCCCCTAAAAGAATTTCAGGAATTGCTGGTTTTTGTTCATTCCACCTCCCAAAAATCGGAATAAAAAGCGACCAAAAAATGTCATCTGCCCGAAAATGTTACCAATAAAAACGTCAACTCGTCCCGCAAAAAACAAGACCTCATATGACTCTGTGGGCCAAAATATGGATAAATTATAGCTCTCAAAATGTGGTGATGCAAAAACTATTTTTTGCAATAAAAAGCGTCTTTTAGTGTGTGACAGCTGCCAATCATAAAAATCCGCCAAAAAAACGCTATAAAAGTAAATCAAACCCCCCTTCATCACCCCCTTAGTTAGGGAAAAATAATAAAATGTAAAAAAATGTATTTATTTCCATTTTCCCATTAGGGCTAGGGCTAGGGTTAGGGCTAGGGTTAGGGTTGGGGTTAGGGTTTCAGTTATAATTGGGGGTTTCCACTGTTTAGGCACATCAGGGGGCGTCCGATCTCAATTCCAGCCAATTCTGCTTTGAAAAAGTAAAACAGTGCTCCTTCCCTTCCGAGTTCTCCTGTGTGCCCAAACAGTGGTTCCCCCCAACATATGGGGTATCAGCAAACTCAGGACACGTTGGACAACAACTTTTGGGGTCCAATTTGTCCTGTTACCCTTGGGAAAATAAAAACATAGGGGATAAAATATCATTTTCGTGGAAAAAAAAATATTTTTTATTTTCACGGCTCTGCGTTATAAACTGTAGTGAAACACTTGTTGGTTCAAAGCTCTCACAACACATCTAGATAAGTTCCTTGGGGGGTCTAGTTTCCAATATGGGGTCACTTGTGGGGGGTTTCTACTGTTTAGGTACATCAGGGGCTCTGCAAATGCAACATGACGCCTGCAGACCAATCCATCTAAGTCTGCATTTCAAATGGCGCTCCTTCCCTTCCGAGCTCTGCCGTGCACCCAAACAGTGGTTCCCCCAACATATGGGGTATCAGCGTTCTCAGGACAAGTTGGACAACAACTTTTGGTGTCCAATTTGTCCTGTTACCCTTGGGAAAATAAAAACATAGGGGATAAAATATCATTTCCGTGGAAAAAAAAATATTTTTTATTTTCACGGCTCTGCGTTATAAACTGTAGTGAAACACTTGTTGGTTCAAAGCTCTCACAACACATCTAGATAAGTTCCTTGGGGGGTCTAGTTTCCAATATGGGGTCACTTGTGGGGGGTTTCTACTGTTTAGGTACATCAGGGGCTCTGCAAATGCAACATGACACCTGCAGTCCATTCCATCTAAGTCTGCATTTCAAACGGTGCTCCTTCCCTTCCGAGCTCTGCCATGCACTCAAACGGTGGTTCCCCCCCACATGTGGGGTATCAGCGTACTCAGGACAAATTGGACAATAACATTTGTGGTCCAATTTCTCCTGTTACCCTTGGGAAAAAAAATTGCGGGCTAAAACATCATTTTGTGGAAAGAAAAAATGATTTTTTAATTTTCACAATGCTACATTCTAAACTTTAGTGAAACAATTGGGGGTTAAAAGTGCTCACCACACATCTAGATAAGTTCCTTAGGGGGTCTTCTTTCCAAAATGGGGTCACTTGTGGGGGGTTTCCACTGTTAAGGCACGTCAGGGGCTCTCCAAATGCGACATGGCGTCCGATCTCAATTCCAGCCAATTTTGCATTGAAAAGTCAAATGGCACTCCTTCCCTTCCGAGCTCTGCCATGCGCTCAAACAGTGGTTTATCCCCATATATGAAGTATCGACGTACTCAGGACAAATTGCACAACAACTTTTGGGGTCCAATTTATCCTTTTACCCTTGGGAAAATAAAAAATTTGGGGCAAAAATATCATTTTTTGTGAAAATTAATATAAAAATTTTTTTTACGGCTCTACATTATAAACTTCTGTGAAGCACTTGGAGGTTCAAAGTGCTCACCACACATCTAGATTAGTTCCTTAGGGGGTCTACTTTCCAAAATGGTGTCACTTGTGGGGGTTTCCACTGTTTAGGCACATCAGGGGCTCTCCAATCGTGACATGGGCTCTGATCTCAATTCCAGCAAATCTTGCATTGAAAAGTCAAATGGCGCTCCTTCCCTTCCGAGCTCTGCCATGTGCCCAAACAGTAGTTTACCCCCACATATGGGGTATCGGCGTACTCAGGACAAATTGTACAACGACTTTTGTGGTCCAATTTCTCCTGTTACCCTTGGTAAAATGAAACAAATTGGACCTGAAGTAAAAATTTTGTGAAAAAAAGTTAAATGTTCAATTTTTTTCAAACATTCAAAAAATTCCTGTGAAGCACCTGAAGGGTTAATAAACTTTTTGAATGTGGTTTTGAGTACCTTGAGGGGTGCAGTTTTTAGAATGGTGTCACTTTTGGGCATTTTCTGTCATATAGACCCCTCAAAGTCACTTAAAGTGTGAGGTGGTCCTTAAAAAAAATGGTTTTGCAAATTTTGTTGCAAAAATGAGAAATCGCTGGTCAAATTTTAACCCTTATAACGTCCTAACAAAAAAAAATTATGTTTCCAAAATTGTGCTGATGTAAAGCAGACATGTGGGAAATGTTGTTTATTAACTATATTATGTGATATAACTCTCTAATTTAAGGGCATAAAAACTAAGAGTTTGAAAATTGCTAAATTTTCATAATTTCCGACAAATTTTTGTTTTTTTCACAAATAAATGCAAGTCATATCGAAGAAGTTTTACCACTATCATGAAGTACAATATGTCACGAGAAAACAGTGTCAGAATCACCAGGATCCGTTGAAGCGTTTCAGAGTTATGACCTCATAAAGTGACAGTGGTCAGAATTGTAAAAATTGGCCCTGTCACTTAGGTGAAAACAGGCTTTGGGGTGAAGGGGTTAAAGGGGTCCTTTCCTTTTCGTTGGTATAATGGTTCTATGAAATATCTTGGGGTCAAATTGCCCTTAGATTTGTCCCAGCTCTCCCATCTGAATCATGAGCCTTTTCTCAGTCATGTCAAAGCTGAGCTCAAGGCTTATGACAAAACACAATGATCTTGGTTTGGTAGAATTAACGTATTAAAGATGGTCATTCTTTTGAAACTGCTTTATGTATTTCAAGCGGTTCCAATTGCACTCCCCTGTTCCTCTTTAAGCAACTAAATACAGTTGGTAACAATTTCATTTTTAGATCAAAAAGATCGAAACTGGCTGTTAAATTTTTGGCTAGATCTAAATCTCAAGGGGGTGCCGGCCTCATGAATTTTCAACTCTATCATGCTGCAGCTGTGCTGGTGCGGATGGTGGACAGGTTTCATGGTGCAAATCAAAAGCGTTGGGTCACACTAGAGTAATTCTTATCGTTTCTAGACAACTTCTCTACCCTGGATTTCTAAACAATTTTATTCTTCAAAGGGTCCACTCCCCCCAACAGTTGATTTTCTCAGAGTTTGGAACCAATTGGTAAAGAAACTTAAGATTTCTAAGATTCTAGGACCTAAGACACTGACCATGGACAATCCAGAATTCCCCCCCTGGAGTTTGAGTGAGTAAATTCCTGGTCTTCAACTATAAAACTAGACTCCATCAGGTCCCTGCAAATTTAATTAATATACCATCGCTAAATGAGCTTAAAATTCTCTACCCCGATCAACCTATACCTTGGGTATCATACTTCCATTTCCGTTCATTCATTGATTCCTTTCAGCCGTTCTCGGTGCTCATGTCTGACCCTACTCAGTTTGATTTATTGCTGATTGGAGAAGTTGCGCCCAAGCATATGATCTCCCAAATAGATTATATTTTGTCATCTCAGACTAATATAGAGCTCCTATGGTTCAAGAAAGAGTTAGAAAGATTAGGATGACCTTCTCAAAGGAGCAATGGAACAAATCTTTATTTTGCACGGACAGATTTCCATTGGCTTGCAAAGTTAAAGAAAATAATTACAAAATCATAACTAGATGGGATCGTTGCCAACAGATCTTCATAAGATATTTCCCTCTGTTTCCAATAAATGCTAGATATGTGAAAGTGCTGAAGGCACTATGCTTCATATCTGGTGGGAGTGCCCTCAAATAAGTGGCCAAAGTCTTTGAAGTTCACAAACGGATTACAGGGGATAATCATCTAGAACTCCCCAATTTGGACTTCTTTCTATGGTACCAGGGTCTTTTACATCTATCAAAAGAGGATTGCTGAGACACTGTTTATTCACCACTAGGACAGTCATTCCCAGACACTGGCATTGCAGAACCACTCGATCTACCCAAGAATGGTCTCTTGAAATTGATTTTTTATGTAGAATGGAAAGACTCTCTGCTCATAATAAAACAAGCTCAGACAACTTTTTTCCGTACTTGGCAAGGATGGATTTTATTCAGAGACTCCCTGAACTTGATTGCAAAAATTAACCCCTTTCTGCCATTGGACGTACTATTCTGTCCATGTGGGGGGGGGCTAATTCCCAAGGATGGAATAGTACGTCCAGAGCGATCAGCCGCGCTCACAGGGGGAATGCGGCCGATCACAGCTGGGCGTCAGCTGACTATCGCAGCTGACATGATCGCAGTGTTCCGGCGGTAAAGGGAAGCATCGCGCAGGGAGGGGGCTCGATGCGGGCTTCCCTGAGACCCCCGGAGCAACGCGATGTGATCGTGTTGTTGCGAGGGACTCTTATCTCCTCCTTCCTGCAGCAGGCCCGGATCCAAGATGGCCACGGCATCCGGGTCCTGCAGGGAGATGGCTTCACAGCGCCTCCTCAAAGCAGGCGCTGGGATGCCTCACTGCTGTGTGCATGTCAGATCGCTGATCTGACACAGTGCACAGCAAAGTGTCAGATCAGCGATCTTACACTATAACATGATGCCCCCCCCCCTCCTGGGGCAATGCTATAGTGTAAAAAAAATATTCACATGTGTAAAAAAAAAAAAAAAAAAAAAAAAAAAAAATTCCTAAAAAAATTCCTAAAAAATATATATTGTTCCTATAAATACATTTCTTAATCTAAATACAAAAAAACAATACAAGTACACATATTTAGTATCGCCGTGTCTGTAACGACCAGACCTATAAAACTGTCCCACTAGTTAACCCCTTCAGTGAACACCGTAAAAAAAAACAAAAAAA
Organism: Ranitomeya imitator; assembly: GCF_032444005.1. Lineage (NCBI taxonomy): Eukaryota > Metazoa > Chordata > Amphibia > Anura > Dendrobatidae > Ranitomeya > Ranitomeya imitator. Next base: position 668,951,425 of record NC_091286.1, on the reverse strand, counting down.
CGAGGCAAAAAACAACACTTTATTATCATACCGCCAAACAAAAAGTGGAATAACACGCAATCAAAATGATGGATATAAATAACCATGGGACCGCTGAATATGGCATCTTGTCCTGCAAAAAACGAGTCGTGATACAGCGTCATCAAAGAAAAAAGAAAAAAGTTATAGTCCTCATAATAAAGCAATGCAAAAATAATTTTTTTTTCTATAAAACAATTTTTATCGTATAAAAGCGCCAAAACATAAAAAAAATATGAATGAGGTATCTCTGTAATCATACCGACCCGAAGAATAAAACTGCTTTATCCATTTTACCAAGCGTGGAACGATATAAACGCCTCCCCCAAAAGAAATTCATGAAAAGCTGGTTTTTGGTCATTCTGCATCACAAAAATCAGAATAAAATGCGATCAAAAAATGTCACATGCCCGAAAATGTTACCAATATAAACGTCAACTCGTCCCGCAAAAAACAAGACCTCACATGACTCTGTGGACCAAAATATGAAATAATTATAGCTCTCAAAATATGGTAACGCAAAAAATATTTTTTGCAATAAAAAGCGTCTTTCAGTGTGTGACGGCTGCCAATCATAAAAATCTGCTAAAAAAACCACTATAAAAGTAAATCAAACCCCCCTTCATCACCCCCTTAGTTAGGGGAAAAAAAAAAAATGTATTTATTTCAATTTTCCCATTAGGGTTAGGGCTAGGGTTAGGGTTGGGGCTAAGGTTAGGGCTAGGTCTAGGGTTAGGGTTCGGGCTAGGGTTAGGTCTAGGGTTAGGGCTAGGGTTAGGGTTGGGGCTAGGATTAAGGCTACGGTTAGGGTTGGGGCTAAAGTTAGGGTTATGGTTGGGGCTAAATTTAGGGTTAGGGTTTGGATTACATTTACGTTGGGAATAGGGTTGGGGGTGTGTCAGGGTTAGGGGTGTGTCTGGGTTAGAGGTGTGGTTAGGGTTACCATTGGGAATAGGGTTAGGGGTGTGTTTGGATTAGCGTTTCAGTTATAATTGGGGGTTTCCACTGTTTAGACACATCAGGGGCTCTCCAAACGCGACATGGCATCCGATCTCAATTCCAGCCAATTCTGCATTGAAAAAGTAAAACAGTGCTCCTTCCCTTCCGAGCTCTCCCGTGCGCCTAAACAGGGGTTTACCCCAACATATGGGGTATCAGCAAACTCAGGACACATTGGACAACAACTTTTGGGGTACAATTTCAACTGTTACCCTTGTAAAAATACAAAACTTTGGGCTAAAAAAATATTTTTTGTGGAAAAAAAAAGATTTTTTTTATTTTCACTGCTCTGCGTTATAAACTGTAGTGAAACACTTGGGGGTTCAAAGTTCTCACAAAACATCTAGATAAGTTCCGTGGTTGGTCTAGTTTCCAATATGGGGTCACTTGTGGGGGGTTTCTAATGTTTAGGTACATTAGGGGCTCTGCAAACGCAATGTGACGCCTGCAGACCATTCCATCTAAGTCTGCATTCCAAATGGCGCTCCTTCCCTTCCGAGCCCTACCATGCGCCCAAACGGTGGTTCTCCCCTACATATGGGGTATCAGCGTACTCAGGACAAATTGGACAACAACTTTTGGGGTCCCATTTCTCCTGGTACCCTTGGGAAAATACAAAACTGGGGGCTAAAAATAATTTTTGTGGAAAAAAAAAAGTATTTTTATTTTCACGGCTCTACGTTATAAACTGTAGTGAAACACTTGGGAATTCAAAGCTCTCATAACACATCTATATGAGTTGCTTAGGGAATCTACTTTCCAAAATGGTGTAACTTTTGGGGGGTATCAATGTTTAGGCACATCAGTGGCTCTTCAAACCCAACATGGCGTCCCATCTCAATTCCAGTCAATTTTGCATTGAAAAGTCAAACGGCGCTCCTTCCCTTCCGAGCTCTCCCATCTGCCCAAACAGTGGTTTACCCCCACATATGGGGTATCAGCATACTCAGAACAAATTGTACAACAACTTTTGGGGTCCAATTTCTTCTCTTACCCTTGGGAAAATAAACAATTGGTGGCGAAAAATCATTTTTGTGAAAAAATATGATTTTTTATTTTTGCGGCTCGGCATTATAAACTTCTGTGAATCACTTAATGGGAAATACTTTCCAAAATGGTGTCACTTTTGGGGGGTTTCAATGTTTAGGCACATCAAGGGCTCTCCAAACTCAACATGGCGTCCCATCTCAATTACAGTCAATTTTGCATTGAAAAGTCAAATTTGCTTCGCTTACGAGCTCTGTCATGCGCTCAAACAGTGGTTTACCCCCACATATGGGGTATTGGCATACTCAGGACAAATTGTACAACAAAGTTTGGGGTCCATTTTCTCCTGTTACCCTTGGTAAAATAAAACAAATTGGAGCTGAAGTACATTTTTGTGAAAAAAGGTAAATGTTCATTTTTATTTAAACATTCCAAAAATTCCTGTGAAACACCTGAAGGGTTAATAAACTTCTTGAATGTGGTTTTGAGCACCTTGAGGGGTGCAGTTTTTAGAATGGTGTCAAACTGGGTTATTTTCTATCATATAGACTCCTCAAAATTATTTCAAATGAGATGTGGTCCCTAAAAAAATGGTGTTGTAAAAATGAGAAATTGCTGGTCAACTTTTAACCCTTATAACTCTGTAACAAAAAAAAATTTGTTCCAAAATTGTGCTGATGTAAAGTATACATGTGGGAAATGTTACTTATTAAGTATTTTGTGTGACATGTCTCTGTGATTTAATTGCATAAAAATTCAAATTTGGAAAATTGCAAAATTTTCAAACTTTTTTGCCAAATTTCAATTTTTTTCACAAATAAACGCACGTAATATCAAAGAAATTTTACCACTATTATGAAGAACAATATGTCTCAAGAAAACATTGTCAAAATCACCTGCATCCATTGAAGCGTTCCAGAGTTATAACCTCATAAAGGGAAGTGGTCAGAATTGTAAAAATTGGCCTGGTCATTAATGTGCAAACCACACTTGGGGGTAAATGGGTTAATGAACAATTTGTTAATATGTCACATTTTTCTTTAAAAAAGGGGTACCGTTTATACTCGAGTATAAGCCGACCCGAGTATAAGCCGACCCCCCAAATTTTGCCACAAAAGACTGGGAAAACTTATTGACTCAAGTATAAGCTTAGGGTGGAAAATGCAGCAGCTACCGGTAATTGTCAAAAGTAAAAATAAATGCTCCATACCGTTCATTATGGCCCCATAGATGCTCCATATAAAGCTGTGCCATATATAATGCTCTGCACCATTCAGTATGGCCCCATAGATGCTCCATATAAAGCTGTGCCATATATGATGCTCTGCATTGTTCATTATGGCCCCATAGATGCTCCACATAAAGCTGCCCCATATATAATATAGAATGCTGCTGCTGCTTGCAGCTCCTCAGCGTCCCGTCTCGGCTTCTCTCCGCACTGACTATTCAGGAAGAGGGCAGCGCACACTAGTACATCTTCGCGCCCTCTGACCTGAACAGTCAGTGCAGAGGACGGGAAGACGGAGCGGCGCCCGGCGGGTGGAACGTGGACAGGTAAGGCTGCTTTCACACATCAGGTTTTTGGTTTCAGGCTAAATCCGGCAAATTTGCTAAAAAACGGATCCAGCATAAATTGTGAAAAACTGATGCACCGGATCCGTTTTTTTTAGCTGGATCCGGCTCTCTGTACTGCGCATGGTTTTTGACTTCCTGGTGGGAAGAGAGAGAGAGAGGAGAGAGAGATAGATAGATAGAGATAAAAACGGATTCGGCTGCCGGAAACGTTCATTCACACATGCGTTTATTGCCGAAAACGTCCCTTCAGGCTTTTTCGCCGGACACAAAAAACGTTGCAGGAGACGTTTTTTGTGTCCGGCAAAAAAGCCTGAAGGGACGGATCCGGCACAAAACGGATGAAACGCATGTCCTTCAGGCACAATCCGCCGCTAATACAACTCTATGGGAAAAAAATGGATCCAGTGTAAGAAAAAAACGGATCCGGATTGTGCCTGAAACTGCCGGATTGTGCCTGAAAGAAAAAACATGATGTGTGAAAGCAGCCTAACTATGACATACTTACCTGCTCCCGGCGTCCCTGGCTCCTTATCCCGGACAGCTGGTCTCCGGGTGCCGCAGCCTCTTCCTCTGTCAGCGGTCACTGGCACCGCTCATTAGAGGAATGAATATGCGGCTCCACCCCTATGGGAGTGGAGTCCATATTCATAACTTTAATGAGTGGTCCCATGTGACCACTAAACAGGGGAAGAGCTGCGGCACCGAAGACCATGGGACGGGCAGGGGGAGCGCCAGGAGCGCCGGGACTAGGTGAGTATATGACAGTCCTCTCTCCCCCTCACCTGCCGACCCCACCGCCGACCGTAACTCGAGTATAAGCCGAGAGGGGCACTTTCAGCCCAAAAATTTGGGCTGAAAATCTCGGCTTATACTCGAGTATATACGGTATTCTGATATGTGATTTGAAGTTAACATATTCTCTTGATATTTTTGAATACCTTTGACAGTATTACTAAGGTCTGAAAACTATTTCTTTGGTTGTATTTAGAAATATTGCAACTACATGCTGTTCTTAATAAATAAACTAGTTTATGAAAAAAAATAAAAATACAGTATATTGAGCAGCAAGAAAACCCCACATACGTTTTAAATCAGCTTATATAATGGGTGGACTGATTTGGTCAATAAGAAGGACCAGGGAAAGAACATTCCCATTCGCTATATTTCAGTTTCTTAACTTTAATGTTCGGTACATGAGATGTCTGAGTTTCATGGGTGAATTTTTTTTCTCAGATATCTAAGCTTTGATTGCTGAATAACTCGTAGTTTATGTGAAATGTATTTGTTTTTATATATATATATTTGATGAAGTAATGTGACTTTGTATTTAAAGCTATACAACGGTTATCCCTCACTGGTTGGCTGGCTGCCAGGGAATCATAGAAAACTGAACAAATGCCACAATGAGATGCAGAACTTTGTAAGGGAGACCTTCACAAGAAAACGGAGAGAACTGGATGTGAACAATCAGAGAAACCTTATTGATGCCTTCCTTGCAAAGCAACAAGAGGTATAGTATTCCAGTATTTAAAAGGGGTCTGTTAGCAATTTTGATCCTACAAAATGCTGACCATTCAGAATAGGAGAGCAATAGAGGTGCTATAAAGGGTATTTCCATCTCCAAGATTTTATAGTAGTAGTAATAATAATAATATTAGCAACAACCTCCAATTAGAAATGTAGTATAATTCTTCTGATAAGCTGTGTTATTTACCCCATGTGCAGGGCATTACAGGAGCTTAAGTATCCATGGTTACAACCAGTAACAATTAACTGTCACTATATGAGAAGCCGCAACTTGTGATGAGCGAGCACTAAAATGCCTTGGCGCACATTACTCTTATCGAACCTGCTCGAGTGCTCTTCCTGATTAAAGATTGGTGCTCCCCCACAATTGAGCACATTTTGGAAACTAGACCCCCCAAGGAACTTATCTAGATACATAGTGAGCACTTTGAACCCCCCCGGTGCTTCACAACTTGATCCATAAAAATGAAAAAGTACTTTTTTTCACAAGATAATGTTTTTCCCTCAATTTTTTCATTTTCACATGGGCAACAGGATAAAATGGATCCTAAAATTTGTTAGTCAATGTCTCCTGAGTACGCCGATAACTCAAATGTGGGGGTAAACCACTGATTGGGCACATGGCAAGGCTCGGAAGAGAAGGAGCACCATTTGACTTTTTGAATGAAAAATTAGCTCCAATCGTTAGCGGACACCATGTCGCGTTTGGAGAGCCCCTGTGTGCCTAAACATTGGATCTCCACCCACATGTGACCCCAATTTGGAAACTAGACCTCCCATGGAACTAATCTAGATGTGCGGTGACCACTTTAAACCCTCAAGTGCTTCACAGAAGTTTATAACGCAGAGCCGTGAAAATAAAAAATCATTTTACTTTCCTCAAAAATTATTTTTAGGCCCACAATTTTTTATTTTCACAAGGTTAATAGGAGAAATTGGACCACAAACGTTGTTGTCCAGTTTGTCCTGAGTACGCTGATACCCCATATGTGGGGGGAACTACTGGTTGGGAACACATTGGGGCCCAGAAGGGAAATAGTGACGTTTTGGAATGCAGACTTTGACGGAATGGTCAGTGGGCATCATTGTTATGAACTGGTGATTCAGAACCACAATGGACCTAGTGGTTAAGAGCACGCAAGGTGACCTGATAGTTACTAATAACATAGGACGAGCTCTGAGACGTGGGAACTCTGCTGACCGCAATCCCTAATCCTATCATACCACTCTAGAGGTAGCCGTGGAGCGCTCCTGTCCAGACCTAGGCGCCTCGGGCACAGCCTGAGAAACTAGCTAGCCCTGAAGATAGAAAGATAAGCCTACCTTGCCTCAGAGAAATTCCCCAAAGGAAAAGGCAGCCCCCCACATATGACTATGAGTAAAGATGAAAATACAAACACAGAGATGAAATAGATTTTAGCAAAGTGAGGCCCGACTTACTGAATAGACCGAGGATAGGAAAGATAGCTTTGCGATCAGCACAAAAACCTACAAACAACCACGCAGAGGGAGCAAAAAGACCCTCTGCACCGACTAACGGTACGGAGGTGCTCCCTCTGCATCTCAGAGCTTCCAGCAAGCAAGAAAAACCAATATAGCAAGCTGGACAGAAAAAATTGCAAGCAAAAGTAACACCAGCAAAACTTAGCTTATGCAGGGTAGACAGGCCACATGAACGATCCAGGAGAGAACAAGACCAACACTGGAACATTGACTGGAGGCCAGGAACAAAGAACTAGGTGGAGTTAAATAGAGCAGCACCTAACGACTTAACCTCGTCACCTGAGGAAGGAAACTCAGAAGCCGCAGCCCCACTCACATCCACCAGAGGAAGCTCATAGACAGAACCAGCCGAAGTACCACTCATGACCACAGGAGGGAGCTTGACCACAGAATTCACAACAGTACCCCCCCCTTGAGGAGGGGTCACCGAACCCTCACCAGAGCCCCCAGGCCGACCAGGATGAGCCAAATGAAAGGCACGAACCAGATCGGCAGCATGAATATCAGAGGCAAAGACCCAGGAATTATCTTCCCGACCATAACCCTTCCACTTGACCAGGTACTGGAGTTTTCGTCTCGAAATACGAGAATCCAAAATCTTCTCCACTATATACTCCAACTCCCCCTCAACCAAAACCGGGGCAGGAGGATCAACGGATGGAACCACAGGTGCCACGTATCTCCGCAACAATGACCTATGGAATACATTATGGATGGAAAAAGAAGCTGGAAGGGTCAAATGAAAAGACACAGGATTAAGAACCTCAAAAATCCTATACGGACCAAAGAAACGAGGCTTAAACTTAGGAGAGGAAACTTTCATAGGAATATAACGAGATGACAACCACACCAAATCCCCAACACGATGTCGGGGACCCACACAGCGCCTGCGGTTAGCGAAACGTTGAGCCTTCTCCTGGGACAATGTCAAATTGTCAACTACATGAGTCCAAATCTGCTGCAACCTATCCACCACAGTATCCACACCAGGACAGTCTGAAGACTCAACCTGCCCTGAAGAGAAACGAGGATGGAAACCAGAATTACAGAAAAACGGCGAAACCAAAGTAGCCGAGCTGGCCCGATTGTTAAGGGGGAACTCAGCCAAAGGCAAAAAGGACACCCAATCATCCTGATCAGCAGAAACAAAACATCTCAGATATGTTTCCAAGGTCTGATTGGTTCGTTCAGTCTGGCCATTTGTCTGAGGATGGAAAGCCGAGGAAAAAGACAAATCAATGCCCATCCTAGCACAAAAGGCTCGCCAAAACCTCGAAACAAACTGGGAACCTCTGTCAGAAACGATGTTCTCCGGAATGCCATGTAAACGAACCACATGCTGGAAGATTAATGGCACCAAATCAGAGGAGGAAGGCAATTTAGACAAGGGTACCAAATGGACCATCTTAGAGAAGCGATCACAAACCACCCAAATAACTGACATTTTTTGAGAGACGGGGAGATCCGAAATAAAATCCATAGAGATATGTGTCCAGAGCCTCTTCGGGACTGGCAAGGGCAAAAGCAACTCACTGGCACGAGAACAGCAGGGCTTAGTCCGAGCACAAATCCCACAGGACTGCACAAACGAACGTACATCCCGCGACAGAGACGGCCACCAAAGGATCTAGCCACCAAATCTCTGGTACCAAAGATTCCAGGATGACCAGCCAACACAGAACAATGAACCTCAGAGATAACTCTACTCGTCCATTTATCAGGGACAAACAGTTTCTCCGCTGGGCAACGGTCAGGTCTATTAGCCTGAAATTTTTGCAGCACCCGCCGCAAATCAGGGGAGATGGCAGACAAAATTACCCCCTCTTTGAGAATACCCGCCGGCTCAGGCAAACCCGGAGAGTCGGGCACAAAACTCCTAGAAAGGGCATCCGCCTTCACATTTTTAGAGCCAGGAAGGTACGAAACCACAAAGTCAAAACGGAAGAGAAACAGCGACCAACGAGCCTGTCTAGGATTCAACCGTTTGGCAGACTCGAGATAAGTCAAGTTTTTGTGATCAGTCAAGACCACCACGCGATGCTTAGCTCTTTCAAGCCAATGACGCCACTCCTCGAATGCGCACTTCATGGCCAGCAACTCTTGATTGCCAACATCATAATTACGCTCAGCAGGTGAAAACTTCATGGAAAAGAAGGCGCATGGTTTCATCACCGAGCCATCAGAATTTCTCTGCGACAAAACAGCCCCTGCTCCAATCTCAGAAGCATCAACCTCGACCTGGAACGGGAGCGAAACATCTGGCTGGCACAACACAGGGGCAGAAGAAAAACGATGCTTTAACTCCTGAAAAGCTTCCACAGCAGCAGAAGACCAATTGACCACATCAGCACCCTTCTTGGTTAAATCAGTCAACGGTTTAGCAATACTAGAAAAATTATTGATGAAGCGACGATAAAAATTAGCAAAGCCCAGGAACTTTTGCAGACTCTTCAGAGATGTCGGCTGAGTCCAATCATAAATGGCCTGAACTTTAACAGGGTCCATCTCGATAGTAGAAGGGGAAAAAATGAAACCCAAAAATGAAACCTTCTGAACACCAAAGAGACACTTTGACCCCTTCACAAACAAAGAATTCGCACGCAGGACCTGGAACACCATTCTGACCTGCTTCACGTGAGAATCCCAATCATCCGAGAAGACCAAAATATCATCCAAGTATACAATCAGGAATTTATCCAGGTACTCTCGGAAGATATCATGCATAATAAACTGAAACACTGATGGAGCATTAGAAAGCCCGAATGGCATAACCAGGTACTCAAAATGGCCCTCGGGCGTATGAAATGCTGTTTTCCATTCATCACCTGGTTTAATACGCACAAGATTATACGCACCACGAAGATCTATCTTGGTGAACCAACTAGCCCCCTTAATCCGAGCAAACAAATCAGACAGCAGCGGCAAGGGGTACTGGAATTTGACCATGATTTTATTTAGAAGGCGGTGATCAATACAAGGTCTCAACGAACCATCCTTCTTGGCCACAAAAAAGAACCCCGCTCCCAATGGCTACGACGACGGGCGAATATGACCATTCTCCAAGGATTCCTTTACGTAACTCCGCATAGCGGCGTGCTCAGGCACAGACAAATTAAACAGTCGACCTTTAGGAAACTTACTACCAGGAATCAAATCGATAGCACAATCGCAATCCCTATGCGGAGGTAGGGCATTGGACTTGGGCTCATCAAATACATCCCGGTAATCCGACAAGAACTCTGGGACCTCAGAAGGGGTGGATGATGAAATAGACAGAAATGGAACATCATCATGTACCCCCTGACAACAACAGCTGGACACAGACATTGATTTCCAATCCAATACTGGGTTATGGACTTGTAGCCATGGCAACCCCAACACGACCACATCATGCAGATTATGCAACACCAGAAAGCGAATATCCTCCTGATGCGCAGGAGCCATGCACATGGTCAGCTGGGTCCAGTACTGAGGCTTATTCTTGGCCAAAGGCGTAGCATCAATTCCTCTCAATGGAATAGGATACTGCAAGGGCTCCAAGAAAAACCCACAGCGCCTAGCATACTCCAAGTCCATCAAATTCAGGGCAGCGCCTGAATCCACAAATGCCATGACAGGATAGGATGACAAAGAACAGATCAAAGTAACGGACAAAAGAAATTTTGACTGTACCGTACCAATGGTGGCAGAACTAGCGAACCGCTTATTGCGCTTAGGACAATCGGAGATAGCATGAGTGGAATCACCACAGTAGAAACACAGCCCATTCTGACGTCTGTGTTCTTGCCGTTCAGCTCTGGTCAAAGTCCTATCGCACTGCATAGGCTCAGGTTTATGCTCAGATGATACCGCCAAATGGTGCACAGTTTTACGCTCACGCAAGCGTCGACCGATCTGAATGGCCAAAGACATAGACTCATTCAGACCAGCAGGCATAGGAAATCCAACCATGACATCCTTAAGGGCTTCAGAGAGACCCTTTCTGAAAATTGCTGCCAGCGCACATTCATTCCATTGAGTGAGCACAGACCACTTCCTAAACTTCTGACTAGTGTTGAGCGATACCGTCCGATACTTGAAAGTATCGGTATCGGATAGTATCGGCCGATTCCCGAAAAATATCGGATATCGCCGATACCGATATCCGATACCAATACAAGTCAATGGGACATCAAGTATCGGAAGGTATTCTCATGGTTCCCAGGGTCTGAAGGAGAGGAAACTCTCCTTCAGGCCCTGGGATCCATAGGGATGTGTAAAATAAAGACTTAAAATAAAAAATATTGATATATTTACCTCTCCGGCGGCCCCTGAACTCAGTGCGGGTAACCGGCAGGCTTCTTTGTTCAAAATCAGCGCTTTTAGGACCTGAGAATCACGTCCCGGCTTCTGATTGGTCGCGGGCCACCCATGTGACCGCCACGCGACCAATCACAAGACGCGACGTCACCGCAAGCTATTAACGCGCTCATTTTAAAAATGAGCGCGTTAATGACTTTCAAAGACGTAGCGGCTTGTGATTGGCCGCGACCAATCACAAGCCGCTACGTCTTTGAAAGTCATTAACGCGCTCATTTTTAAAAATGAGCGCGTTAATAGCTTGCGGTGACGTCGCGGCTTGTGATTGGTCGCGTGGCGGTCACATGGGCGGCCCGCGACCAATCAGAAGCCGGGACGTGATTCTCAGGTCCTAAAAGCGCTGATTTTGAACAACGAAGCCTGCCGGTTACCCGCGCTGAGTCCAGGGGCCGCCGGAGAGGTAAATATATCAATATTTTTTATTTTAATTCTTTATTTTACACATCTCTATGTATCCGATACCAATACCCGATACCACAAAAGTATCGGATCTCGGTATCGGAATTCCGATACCGCAAGTATCGGCCGATACCCGATACTTGCGGTATCGGAATGCTCAACACTACTTCTGACAATATATCTCTACCTCATCCTGACCCTGACACAGAGCCAGCAAATTTTTCTCTGCCTGATCCACTGAATTAGGTTCATCATAAAGCAATCCGAGCGAAAGGAAAAACGCATCAATATCACATAATGCAGGATCTCCTAGCGCAAGGGAAAATGCCCAGTCTTGAGGGTCACCACGTAATAAAGAAATAATGATCTTAACTTGTTGAACTGGGTCACCAGAGGAGCGGGGTTTCAAAGCCAGAAACAGTTTGCAATTATTTTTGAAATTCAGAAACTTAGCTCTATCTCCAGAAAATAAATCAGGAATAGGAATTCTAGGTTCTAACATAGATTTCTGAACCACAATGTCTTGAATTTTTGTACTCTTGCAGTGAGATGATCCACACAAGAAGACAGACCTTTAATGTCCATCACTACACCTGTGTCCTGAACCACCCAAATGTCTAGGGGAAAGGAAAGACAAAACACAGTGCAAAGAAAAAAAAATGGTCTCAGAACTTCTCCTTTCCCTCTATTGAGAAGAATTAGTACTTTGGGCCTCCAGTACTGTTATGAACTGGTGATTCAGAACCACAATGGACCTAGTGGTTAAGAGCACGCAAGGTGACCTGATAGTTACTAATAACATAGGACGAGCTCTGAGACGTGGGAACTCTGCTGACTGCAATTCCTAATCCTATCATACCACACTAGAGGTAGCCGTGGAGCGCTCCTGACCAGACCTAGGCGCCTCGGGCACAGCCTGAGAAACTAGCTAGCCCTGAAGATAGAAAGAGAAGCCTACCTTGCCTCAGAGAAATTCCCCAAAGGAAAAGGCAGCCCCCCACATATAATGACTATGAGTAAAGATGAAAATACAAACACAGAGATGAAATAGATTTTAGCAAAGTGAGGCCCGACTTACTGAATAGAGGATAGGAAAGATAGCTTTGCGATCAGCACAAAAACCTACAAACAACCACGCAGAGGACGCAAAAAGACCCTCCGCACCGACTAACGGTACGGAGGTGCTCCCTCTGCGTCTCAGAGCTTCCAGCAAGCAAGAAAAACCAATATAGCAAGCTGGACAGAAAAAATAGCAAGCAAAAGTAACACCAGCAAAACTTAGCTTATGCAGGGTAGACAGGCCACATGAACGATCCAGGAGAGAACAAGACCAACACTGGAACATTGACTGGAGGCCAGGAACAAAGAACTAGGTGGAGTTAAATAGAGCAGCACCTAACGACTTAACCTCGTCACCTGAGGAAGGAAACTCAGAAGCCGCAGCCCCACTCACATCCACCAGAGGAAGCTCATAGACAGAACCAGCCGAAGTACCACTCATGACCACAGGAGGGAGCTTGACCACAGAATTCACAACACATCATGTTACGTTTGCACAGTCCCTGATGTGCCTAAACAATAGAAACCCCCCACAAAAGACTCCATTTTGGAAACTTGACCCCCCAAGGAACTTATATAGATGCATGGTGAGCACTTTGAACCCCCAAGTGCTTCAAAGAATTTTATAACGCAGAGCCGTGAAAATAAAAAATCATTTTTTTTCCTCAAAAATTATTTTTTAGGACGCAATTTTTTTATTTTCACAAGGGTGACAGGAGAAATTGGACACCAAACGTTGGTGTCCAGTTTGTCCAGAGTATGTTGATACCCCAAAGATTGGGGGAACCACTTTTTTGGCACACGTCGGGGCTCGGAAGGTAAGTAGTGATGTTTTGGATTGCAGACTTTGATGGAATGATCTGCGGGCATCATGTTACGTTTGCAGAGCCCCTGATGTGCCTAAACAGTAGAAACCCCCCGCAAGTGACCCCATTTTGGAAACTAGACCCCCAAGGAAGTTATCTAGATGTGTGCGAGCACTTTGAATCCCCAAGTAAGGTTGAGCGAAACGGATCGGACAAATTCAAAAATTGCCGACTTTCGGCAAAGTTGGGTTTCGTGAAACCCGACCTGATCCTAGTGTGGGATCAGCCATGAGGTCGGCATCAGCGCACCAAAGTCGTGTTTTGTATGAAGTTTTCAGTGCCATTTCTCATCCAATGAAGGAGGACGTAGAGTGTGGGCAGCGTGATGACATAGGTCTCGGTCCCCACCATCTTAGAGAAGGGCATGACAGTGATTGGCTTGCTTTCTGCGGCATCACAGGGGCTATAAAGGGGCGTGCACATTGACCGCCATCTGACTTCTGCCGATCTTAGCATAGGAAGAGGTTGCTGCAGCTGCATCAGAAGAAGGGATATAGTTAGAGAGGGAAATTTAACCCCGAAACTGCTTGTGCTGTAGCGATTTCCACTGTCCAACATCACCTTTTCTTTGCAGGGACAGTGGAGTTTATATTTTGTGCATCAGCTCTGTAGCTTATTAGGCTGCCCTATAAGGCTCCCTGATGGCTGCATTGCTGTTTGTACGCCGCTGTGCAAACCAACTGCTTTTTTAAAAGCAAAAATCCTGTTGCTCCTTTCTGCATAGTTCTCTTGTTTATTTGTCCACACTTTTGTGTGCATCAGTCCTTTTTATTGCTGTCATACTTGTCCTGAGATCATTGTAGGGAGATTGAAATTGTAATACAGCTCTTGTATTTTTTTTAATATATCTTCCAGCCACATTCTGCCACTTACATTGTTTAGTGTTGTACACTGGGCCTGAGTTTTGGTGCAGTCTCACCCCCCCCCCAAAAAAAAAAGGGAGATTCAAATTGTCACAAAGTGGATCTACGTCAGTTCTGTTAGTTTGGCCTATATCAGCCAGCCACGTTCTGCCACTTACATTGTGTAATGTTGTACACTGGGCCTGAGTTTTGGTGCAGTCTCCTCCCCCCAAAAAAGGGAGCTTCAAATTGTCACAAAGTGAATCTACGTCAGTTCTGTTATTTTGGCGTATATCAGCCAGCCACGTTCTGCCACTTACACTGTGTAGTGTTATACACTGGGCCTGAGTTTTGGTGCAGTCTCCCCCCCCAAAAAAAAAGGGAGATTCAAATTGTCACAAAGTGGACAAAGTGTCAGTTCTGTTAGTTTGGCGTATATCTTCCAGCCACGTTCTGCCACTTACATTGTGTAGTGTTGTACACTGGGCCTGAGTTTTGGTGCAGTCTCCCCCCCCAAAAAAGGGAGATTCAAATTGTCACAAAGTGGAGCTACGTGAGTTCTGTTAGTTTGGAGTATTTCAGCCAGCCACGTTCTGCCACTTACATTGTGTAGTGTTGTACACTGGGCCTGAGTTTTGGTTTAGTCTCCCAACAAAAGAAGGGAGATTTAAATTATCAACAAGTTTATATATATTTTCATCCTTGTTGTACAGTATCATATAACGGTTGTTATTTTGGTTACATTTTCCCAAAAATGAGGAAGTCCGGTGGAAGAGGCCATGGGCGGTCGTTGCCAGCTGATACTGATGGTGGTGGTGGTGGTGGTGGGGGGATCTGGTGGTAGTGGGAAAAGCAAAATAGCACTTAAGGCTCGAGGTGTTGAGCCAGCGTCATCGTCTGGCTACACAAGGCCTCGAAGGCTCTCTTATCTGGGAGTAGGAAAACCGCTTTTAAAGCCGGAGCAGCAGGAAAAAGTTTTGGCTTTCCTTGCTGACTCAGCCTCTAGCTCTTTCGCCTCCTCTTCAGAAAATTCCAAATATAAAAGCAGTGAGTTGTCAGTGGATGCTCCCGGTCAAGAATAAGTTGCTTCCTTGTGTCCTTCACCCAAACCAAAAGTGAAGAATGCGGCAGGCGACACTACAGTTTACTCCATGGAGCTCTTTACACATACCGTGCCTGGGTTAGAAAGGGAAATTGTTAACAGCCCATTACAAGATGAATCGGACCTGGAGTGCACTGATGCACAGCCACAGCTAGATTATTATGCTGTTCCATTGACTCAGATCACTACATTGCCCTTACAGTGTACTGAGCCAGAATCTGACCCTGATGAGACTATGGTGCCCCTTCCTGAACGCTATAGCACCTTACACGGTGACACAGAGGAAGGTGCACATGACATTTAAGAGGAGGTGATAGATGACTCAGTTGTTGACCCAGATTGGCAGCCATTGGGGGAAGAGGGTGCCGCTGCCAGTAGCTCAGAAGCGGAGGAGAATGATCCGCAGCAGCCATCTACATCGCAACAGCTTTCATCAGGCAGGCTCGTATCTGGTCAAAAAATGTTTGTCAAAAACAAAACCAGTTTTAGGACAGTGTGGCCATCCTGTTAAAGTAGCACAGCATGCAATGCCTGAAAAGGTATTCTGGAGCGCCCCCAGACACAGGGCCACAGGTTACTCGGTACCGGTCCTCTCTGTCTCAGTTCTGGGGTTGTCATGGTGGCGGGACCCGGTCCGTGACCCTGCTAAGGGGCATCCAATAAAAGGGTAGATGGTAGTTTGTCAAGGGTTCGTGATGCCACCTGTGGTGTTCGGTCAGGGCGACCGACGCTGCTTGGTGGTCCACTGGGGTGATGGAATGGCAGCTAGATGGTATACCTTCCCACAGGTGAAGTGTATCCCCAGGGCTTCCCAGTAGTGTAGGTGGCGATGGTGTGAGGCGCAGTTAATAATGAGGACACAGGGTTGCAGTCTCTTTACCTCTTTACTGGTGACTTCAGGATCCTCAATCCGGAGCACTGTTAACAGGGCTGTCTGAGACCGGCCGGTCCGAAGGCACATCCAGAGTTCCCTTTGCAGGTGGAAATCAGTGCCTACCAACTAGTGCCTGTGTTGCAGTCCTTCCCTGCTGAGCATTCAGGATAGTCCTCACAACTGTCATTTCTATTCTGATGTTCTGCTTCGTCCCCCAGTTTGTTATGGCTAGGATGCACCCGTTTGATGGGAAGGCTCGGAGCTATTCTGGCTGTCCTGCCTCTGTTTGAAGTAATGCTTGGAGTCAGTTACTTCCTCGGCGTTCTGGCCACCGGCTAAGCGCCTCAGTAGGATGTTGCCAATCTCGGGGCACAACTCCTACTGGTTCTCCTTTGTGCTTTGATCTCGTTTCTCACTTCTCCACAATATACTTCACTTCGTGTCCTCGTTTAAGATACCACCGCAAGGTAGTGCAGGCGCGGTTCTGTAACGATCTGTCCTTGTCGCTAAGTCACTGCAAGGTTCCCACGCCTGACAGGGACCCCTCTGAATCTTCCCCGCAACACCCCATGCCACGGGATGTTGCCTGGACTAAACCCAGCCAGCTTCTGACTAACTTCCTATCCAACCCCCAGTTTTACCAAAGTGTGAGGAGTGGCCTAATAAATAGAACCTTTTGCTCCCCCTGGTGGCCGGAATGTGAAATGTAGTGTGTGACTGTGATACCTGGTCAGGTGAACTCCTTTAGTGCCATCAGACGTACCATCACTCCCCTTAGTGGCAGAGCGACAATACTGCAACGACCAGGTCTCTGGGGCGCTGCATATTCCATAGTAGGAAAAGTGTAGTGTGGCAATTTTTTAACCAAGATCCGAATGATCAGTGCAAAGTTATCTGTAAGAAATGCTTAAAGACCTTTAGCAGAGGGAAGAATCTCCAAAATTTAAACGCAACGTGCATGCTTAGACATTTAACCAGCATGCACTTGCAAGCCTGGACTAACTACCAAACACCCCGTACCGTTGGTGCACCTGCTCAGAAAGAAGGTAGTCAGCAACACTACATTGCTTCCCTCACTGTTAGCCCACCGGTTAGGACACCACCAGCAGCAAATGTGGAGGTATCGACGCAAGGCCAAAGCTGTCAGGGAATCACACTGACTCCACACTGTACTCCACTGAACAAAGCAATGCCGCCTGTTTAGTCCTGTTTCCAATTTTGAAATGCTTTTAGCCTACTTTTTTCTTGTGGGCCTACAAACTGTGTCTGCTCCACTCATTACAGTCGTACTCCACTGAACAAAGCTATGCCACCTGTTTAGTCTTGTAGCTATTTTGAACTGCATTTAGCCTACTTACTTATTTAGGCCTACTAACTGTGTCAGTCCCTCATTACAGTTGTCCTCCACTGAACAAAGCAAGGCTGCCTGTTTAGTCCTGTTACCAATTTTGAACTGCTTTTTGCCCACTTTTTCTTGTGGGCGTAAAAACTGTGTCTGCTCCACTCATTATAGTCATACTCCACTGAACAAATCAATGCCGCCTGTTTAGTCCTGTTTCCAATTTTGAAATGCTTTTAGCCTTTTTTTCTTGTGGGCCTACAAACGGTGTCTGCTCCACTCATTACAGTTGTACTCCAGTGAACAAAGCTATGCTGCCTGTTTAGTGTCATGATCCCAATGGCAGGGGATCACTAAAGGACAAGCACAGATACAAACAAGCTCTAGGGCGATGGAACCTGAGCTGACCGCGACCCTGAACCTAACACACAAATAAAAGTAGCCGGGGAACGTGCCTACGATGATCCTAGACGTCTCGCTCCAGCCGAAGATCTAACTTCCCCTATTAGAAGAAACACAGACCTCTCTTGCCTCCAGAGAAATCCCCCACAGAAATAGCAGCCCCCCACATATAATGACGGTGAAATGAGAGGAAAGCACATACGCAGTATGAAAACAGTTTCAGCAAAATGAGGCCCGCTAAAGCTAGATAGCAGAGGATACAAAAGTGAACTGCGCGGTCAGCGAAAAACCCTTCAAAAAACCATCCTGAAATTACTTGAACTCATGTGCCAACTCATGGTACATGAGGAGCAATTTCAGCCCACTAGAGCAACCAGCAGCAAGAATCACATATCTGCAGGCTGGACTAAAAACCAAATAAAGCAAAACACCAAAACAGGAAAATCAAACTTAGCATGACCAGAAGGTTCTAGGAGCAGGGAGCAGAGGTAACAAGACACACTGGATACATTGAAAACCGGCGAGGAACTGCCAGCAAAGCCAGGTTAAATAGGAAACTCCCATATGCTGATGGAACAGGTGGAACCCAGAAACCCAGGAAAGACAAGTCACCCAGTACCATCAGTAACCACCAGAGGGAGCCCAAAAACAGAACTCACAACAGTACCCCCCCCTTGAGGAGGGGTCACCGAACCCTCACGAGAACCACCAGGGCGACCAGGATGAGCCCTATGAAAAGCGCGAACCAAATCATCAGCATGAACATCCGAGGCAACCACCCAAGAATTATCCTCCTGACCATAACCCTTCCACTTGACCAAATACTGGAGTTTCCGTCTGGAAACACGAGAATCCAAGATCTTCTCCACAACATACTCCAATTCTCCCTCCACCAGCACTGGAGCAGGAGGCTCAAGCGAAGGAACAACAGGTACCTCATACTTCCGCAACAACGACCGATGGAACACATTATGAATAGCAAACGATGCCGGGAGATCCAAACGAAACGACACAGGGTTAAGAATTTCCAAGATCCTATAGGGACCGATGAACCGAGGCTTGAACTTAGGAGAAGAGACCTTCATAGGAACAAAACGAGAAGACAACCACACCAAGTCACCAACAAGAAGTCGAGGACCCACGCGGCGACGGCGATTAGCAAACTGCTGAGCCTTCTCCTGGGACAACTTCAAATTGTCCACCACATGACTCCAAATCCGATGCAACCTATCCACCACCATGTCCACTCCAGGACAATCAGAAGGTTCCACCTGACCAGAGGAAAAACGAGGATGAAACCCCGAATTACAAAAGAAAGGAGAAACCAAGGTAGCAGAACTAGCCCGATTATTAAGGGCAAACTCGGCCAGCGGCAAAAAGGTAACCCAGTCATCCTGATCAGCAGAAACAAAACACCTTAAATAAGTTTCCAAGGTCTGATTAGTTCGTTCAGTCTGGCCATTCGTCTGAGGATGGAATGCAGACGAAAAGGACAAATCAATGCCCATCTTAGCACAGAACGTCCGCCAAAATCTAGACACAAACTGGGATCCCCTGTCAGAAACGATGTTCTCAGGAATCCCATGCAAACGAACCACATTCTGAAAAAACAGAGGGACCAACTCAGAGGAGGAAGGCAACTTAGGCAAGGGTACCAGATGAACCATTTTAGAAAAGCGATCACACACAACCCAGATGACGGACATCTTTTGAGAGACAGGGAGATCCGAAATAAAGTCCATGGAAATGTGCGTCCAAGGCCTCTTCGGGATAGGCAAAGGTAACAACAATCCACTGGCCCGAGAACAGCAAGGCTTAGCCCGAGCACAAACCTCACAAGACTGCACAAAAGAACGCACATCCCTCGACAAGGAAGGCCACCAAAAAGACCTGGCCACCAAGTCTCTAGTACCAAATATTCCAGGATGACCTGCCAACGCAGAAGAATGGACCTCGGAGATGACTCTACTGGTCCAATTATCCGGAACAAACAGTCTCTCAGGTGGACAACGATCAGGTTTACCCGCCTGAAACTCCTGCAAAGCACGTCGCAAGTCTGGGGAGACAGCAGACAAAATCACCCCATCCCTAAGGATACCAGAGGGCTCAGAATTTCCAAGGGAGTCAGGCACAAAACTCCTAGAAAGAGCATCCGCCTTCACATTCTTTGAACCTGGCAGGTATGAAACCACAAAATTGAAACGAGAGAAAAACAGTGACCAACGAGCCTGTCTAGGATTCAGACGCCTGGCAGACTCAAGGTAAATCAAATTTTTGTGATCAGTCAAGACCACCACACGATGTCTAGCACCCTCTAGCCAATGACGCCACTCCTCAAATGCCCACTTCATGGCCAAAAGTTCCCGATTACCAACATCATAATTCCGCTCAGCCGGCGAAAACTTTCTAGAAAAAAACGCGCATGGCTTCATCACTGAACCATCGGAGCTTCTCTGTGACAAAACCGCCCCCGCTCCAATCTCGGAAGCATCAACCTCAACCCGAAAAGGGAGCGAAACATCTGGCTGACACAACACAGGAGCAGAAGAAAACCGGCGCTTAAGTTCCTGAAAGGCCTCCACAGCCGCAGGAGACCAATTAGCAACATCAGCACCCTTCTTAGTCAAATCCGTCAAAGGCTTAACAACACTAGAAAAATTAGTTATAAAACGACGATAGAAATTAGCAAAGCCCAAGAACTTCTGTAGACTCTTAAGAGATGTAGGCTGCGTCCAGTCACAAATAGCCTGAACCTTGACGGGATCCATCTCAATAGTAGAAGGGGAAAAAATATACCCCAAGAAAGAAATCTTCTGGACTCCAAAGAGACACTTTGAGCCTTTTACAAACAAGGAATTGGCCCGCAGAACCTGAAACACCTTCCTGACCTGCTGAACATGAGACTCCCAGTCATCAGAAAAAAACAAAATATCATCCAAATACACAATCATAAATTTATCCAGATATTCACGTAAAATATCGTGCATAAAGGACTGGAAGACTGAAGGAGCATTAGAAAGTCCAAAAGGCATTACCAAATACTCAAAATGGCCCTCAGGCGTATTAAATGCGGTTTTCCACTCATCACCTTGCTTTATTCGTATAAGATTATACGCACCCCGAAGATCAATCTTAGTGAACCATTTAGCCCCCTTAATGCGAGCAAACAAATCAGTCAACAATGGCAAAGGATACTGATATTTTACGGTAATCTTATTCAAAAGACGATGATCTATACAAGGCCTCAAGGAACCATCTTTTTTGGCCACGAAAAAAAAACCTGCTCCCAAAGGGGACAAAGATGGACGGATATGTCCCTTTTCCAAGGACTCCTTAACATAATCCCGCATAGCAGTATGCTCTGGCACTGACAGATTGAACAAACGACCTTTAGGAAATTTACTGCCTGGAATTAAATTTATAGCACAATCGCAATCCCTGTGAGGAGGAAGCGAACTGAGCTTAGGCTCCTCAAAAACATCCCGATAGTCAGACAAAAACACAGGAATCTCAGAAGGAGTAGATGAAGCGATAGAAATCGGAGGTGCATCATCATGAACCCCCTGACAACCCCAGCTTAACACAGACATTGATTTCCAGTCAAGGACTGGATTATGAGTTTGTAACCATGGCAGACCAAGTACTAGAACATCATGCAAATTATACAGTACCAGGAAGCGAATCACCTCCTGATGAACGGGAGTCATACGCATGGTCACTTGTGTCCAGTACTGAGGTTTATTCATAGCCAAAGGTGTAGAGTCAATTCCCTTCAAAGGAATAGGGACTTCCAGAGGCTCCAGACTAAACCCACAGCGATTGGCAAATGACCAATCCATAAGACTCAGGGCAGCGCCTGAATCCACATAGGCATCGACGGAAATGGATGATAATGAACAAATCAGAGTCACAGACAGAATGAACTTAGACTGTAAAGTACTAATGGCAACAGACTTATCAACCTTTTTTGTGCGTTTAGAGCATGCTGATATAACATGAGCTGAATCACCACAATAAAAGCACAACCCTTTTTTCCGCCTATACTTTTGCCGTTCACTTCTGGACTGAATTCTATCACATTGCATTATCTCAGGTGACGGTTCAGACGACACCGCCAAATGATGCACAGGTTTGCGCTCCCGTAAACGCCGATCAATCTGAACAGCCATAGTCATAGACTCATTCAGACCAGCAGGCGCAGGGAACCCCACCATAACATCTTTAATGGCCTCAGAAAGGCCATCTCTGAACTTTGCAGCCAGAGCGCACTCATTCCACTGAGTAAGCACCGACCACTTCCGAAATTTTTGACAATAAATTTCTGCTTCATCTTGCCCCTGAGAGAGGGCCAACAAAGCTTTTTCAGCCTGAATCTCTTGGTTAGGTTCCTCATAGAGCAAACCCAATGCCAGAAAAAACGCATCCGCATTAAGCAACGCAGGGTCCCCTGGTGCCAATGCAAATGCCCAATCCTGAGGGTCACCCCGCAGGAAAGATATAATTATCTTGACTTGCTGAGCAGGGTCTCCAGAGGAGCGAGATTTCAAAGAAAGAAACAACTTGCAATTGTTCCTAAAATTCAGAAAACGAGATCTATCTCCAGAAAAAAACTCTGGGACAGGAATTCTAGGTTCAGACATAGGAGCATGTACAACAAAATCCTGTATATTTTGAACCTTAGTGGCAAGATTATTCAGGCTGGAAGCCAAACTCTGGACGTCCATGATAAACAGCTGGGATCAGAGCCATTCAAAGATTAAGAGGAGGAGGAAGTAGCCAGGCTGCAATAAGGCTAGGCAGCAAACTCTGAGGGGGGAAAAAAAAAAAAAAAAAAAACAACTTCCTCAGACTACTTATCCTCCTACTTCAGCCAATACAATTAACACTTTGTGGGCCGGTTATACTGTCATGATCCCAATGGCAGGGGATCACTAAAGGACAAGCACAGATACAAACAAGCTCTAGGGCGATGGAACCTGAGCTGACCGCGACCCTGAACCTAACACACAAATAAAAGTAGCCAGGGAACGTGCCTACGATGATCCTAGACGTCTCGCTCCAGCCGAAGATCTAACTTCCCCTATTAGAAGAAACACAGACCTCTCTTGCCTCCAGAGAAATCCCCCACAGAAATAGCAGCCCCCCACATATAATGACGGTGAAATGAGAGGAAAGCACATACGCAGTATGAAAACAGTTTCAGCAAAATGAGGCCCGCTAAAGCTAGATAGCAGAGGATACAAAAGTGAACTGCGCGGTCAGCGAAAAACCCTTCAAAAACCCATCCTGAAATTACTTGAACTCATGTGCCAACTCATGGTACATGAGGAGCAATTTCAGCCCACTAGAGCAACCAGCAGCAAGAATCACATATCTGCAGGCTGGACTAAAAACCAAATAAAGCAAAACACCAAAACAGGAAAATCCAAACTTAGCTTGACCAGAAGGTTCTAGGAGCAGGGAGCAGAGGTAACAAGACACACTGGATACATTGAAAACCGGCGAGGAACTGCCAGCAAAGCCAGGTTAAATAGGAAACTCCCATATGCTGATGGAACAGGTGGAACCCAGAAACCCAGGAAAGACAAGTCACCCAGTACCATCAGTAACCACCAGAGGGAGCCCAAAAACAGAACTCACAACAGTTTAGTCCTGTTAGCTATTTTGAACTGCATTTAGCCTACTTACGTTTTGGGCCTACTAACTGTGTCAGCCCCTCATTACAGTTGTCCTCCACTGAACAAAGCAATGACGCCTGCTACCCCCCCACAACTTTAGCCAAATGACCCCCAGTTTTCAATGCCTAACTACTATTATGAAGTAAATTAAGATTGACAAGCTTCAGTAATACGAAATGATGTTTTTGGCATTAAAATGGGCACTGTAGGTGTTTTCCTGTCCTCCACTCACTGCCGACTTTGATTCCCATTGACTTGCATTGGGTTTCGTGTTTCAGTCGGCCCCCCCGACTTTTTGCAATAATCGGCCGATTTCACCCGACCCGACTTTTGACAAAGTCGGGTTTTCAAAACCCGACTCGATCTTAAAAAAGTAAAAGTCACTCAGCTCTAGTAGTGGGCAGTATTTGAATACCAGCTTCAACATGCCCATTGGTATTCCACTCAGCATTCTGCACATAACAAGTTACGAGTGGCTATGGAAGTATGACATCTGTGACGAATCAACCTAGATGATGAATGGCAATGTCGCCATAATCAGTGTAATTATCCTGCCTACATACCTCCTCAGGATCCAAAGAGTAATATTTCTCCTTGCATAGAATAACATGTCAATTATGCAGACGTGAGGAGATATTTGAGCAGCAATGCTCCGCTGGGAAATAAAAACGGAGAGGAAGAAAACTAGAACTCCAGTGCCACCTTGTCTTTTATCCTAAGTCATGTGACAAGTCTCTTTGTAAAGTCGATATTGACTTTTTGGATTGCTACTTCCTATAGGTGACACTAGAGTTCTAGTCCTCTTCCTCTATGAAGCGAAAATTTGCATATATCTACTCAAACGCTCACTGCTCACAAATAAAGAGGAAGGCTTGCATACAGACCTGGCAGAGATGGAGGAAGAAAGTACACAGGATGCTTTGTGCTTGTCAATTCCCTGTCCAGTAGGCAGGCGTGCATGTGTCCAGCACTGCAACTATCATTCCACATTTGCAAGCACCATCATTAATCACTTCCACTTGCTTGTCCCAATGCACCTTTAAGCTGTCCCTACCACAGACCTTGAAACACAAAGAAAATATCCAACAACCCACCCAGCCACAGGCTAAATGGTCACATTTACAGACTGCTTGCTCTGTAATCTTGACTTTCAGACTGGTGGACACTTTGGGTTTCTGCAACCTCATGGCGGCGTACTTCCCTCACCTTACACCAGCACGTATCTCATAACAGCACCCATGCCATGACCAATGCAGCTACTGTGAATGTCATTCTAACAACCGACATGTGGACAAGTCTTGTGGATAAGAATGCTATACTTCTTTTACTACTGCATCCTTATGCACACAAGGATGGAAAAAGATGGGAAGATATAGCCAAAGGACCCTAAAGAGGCTAAGAGTTGCCTAAACCTGACTCTGAATTGTCTCTGTTTGACTGCAGAGTTTGGCACTTTAAGATTACCAATCATAGAATAGTAGAGTTGGAAGGGACCTCCTGGGTCATCTTATCCAACCTCCTGCTCAAAGCAGGATTCACTGCTTCATCCCAGACAGATGTCTGTCTAGCCTCTGTTTGAAGACTCCCATTGAAGGAGAACTCGCCACCTTTCGTGACAGCCTGTTCCACTCATTGATCACCCTAAGTGTCAAAAAGTTTTTTCTAATATCTAATCTGTGTCTCCTCCCATTCAGTTTCATCCCATTGCTTCTAGTCTTTCCTTGTGAACATGAGAATAAAGATGATCCTTCTACATTGTGACAGCCCTTGAGATATTTGTAGACAGCTATTATGTCCTCTGTCTTCTTTTTTGCAAGCTAAACATTCCCAAATCCTGTAACCGTTCCTCATAGGACATGGTTTGCAGACCGGTCACCATTCTGGTCGCTCTTCTCTGAACTTGCTCCAGTTTGTTGATGTCATTTTTAAAATGTGGTGCCCAAAACTAGACACAGTATTCCAGGTGAGGTCTGACCAAAGATGAGTAGAGAGCAATAATGACTTCACGTGATCTAGACTGTATGCTTCTGTTAATACATCCCAAAATTGTATTTTGCCTTTTTTGCTGCAGCATCACACTGTTGACTCATGTTCAGTCTGTGATCTATTAGTATACCCAAGTCTTTTCCACATGTGCTGTTGCTTAGCCCTATTCCTCCCATTCTGTATATGCTTTTTTCACTTTTATTGCCCAGATGTATTACTTTGCTTTCTTCCCTTTAAAAAAACATTCTGTTAGTTGCTGCCCACGGCTCCAGTTTATTTAAATCTTTTTGAATACTCTCTCTGTTCTCTAGTATTAGCTATCTCTCCTAGCTTTGTGTCATCAGCAAATTTAATCAGTTTACCCTCAATTCATTTATCTAAATCATTGATAAAGAACAATACAGGGCCCAGGACAGAGCCCTGTGGTACCCCACTTGAGACATTCTTTCAACTGGATGTGCAGCCATTTGCAACCACACTTTGGGTCTGATCACTAAGCCAGTTATGAATCCACCTAACAGTTACCTTGTCCATTCCATACTTGGTCCTTTTATCAATTCTAAATTATCTGCCTCACTGGCTTTTTGCTAATTTTTTCAAAATTGTTTGCCAGCAGCAACACTGAAATGTTACAATAAGTAGAGGGAGGAGGAGATGAAAAGTCCTTTTCCTTATGGGAACAGGGAAGTCTTGACTATTGGGAGCATGGCAGACATGGTAACTTTATTTACTGCTGCGTTTCCCGATACCCACACGTTATATGTATTTTTGAACAAAATTGAATACTGGTTGCTCACCATTCTTGACCCACGCTCTGAGTAGAACTCATAAATACACTCATAAATTTTAGAGAGCCAGCAGATATGCTAATCCATGAGACCTAGATTCCTGTCCCACTTTGCAGGGGGGCGGTGAACGACATGCTTTAAGGCAGAACCTTGGAAACAGGTGGTCGGTTGTATGGCAGATAATACTTCCATTGCGTTGATCAGCACCACCCTGTCTTCTACACGGTCCAGTCTCAGTAGCCAAGAGTCTAGACAACCCAATCATCAACCTGATTCTCCTTTGTCCCACCATGGCAAGTTCCAGGAGACAAGTGCCTCTCTCCCTAGATAGCTCAAGGAGGACATGAGGATATTGTGTGTCATAATGGACAAATATTTGTGCAGTTACAGCCAGAAGAAGATAAGGGTGTGGTATATTAGAGTCTCCAGCAGTTGATGATAATGAGACACATTTGACAAGCAACATTGTTAAGTCAACAAGTCTGGAGGAGGACAAGATTGCTTAAGTAGAAAACGAGGTGGATAATGATGAAGTAAGTTACCCAACCGGGCAAGGTGCCATGAAGAGCAAGCACAGCAGTGCATTGGTGGTGGGATAAGTAGCAGCGCAACAGGCAGGAAGAGGTAGTGGGGTGGCTAGAAGGAGAAGCCAAACAACTGTTCCCAAGAGCACTCACTCACGCTACGTTCCCAGACCAGGGGTTAGGAGTTGCATTTTTTTTGGTGTATTCCCATGCATCCCTTCCCCTCTCAAAAAGGGTATATGGTTCATTGTTTATTTTTAAATCCACACTATCCCTCTTGCAGCACCTATTCCTGCACTAAATGCAGCTAACATCGGTATTAATAGGGAATAGAATACAATACATGTAACGCTGATAAGGACTGTTGGTTTTAGATTGCAGCATGAAGGAAGGTAAGGTAACAATAATCATTGAATACATACCTCTAAGAAAATATCCCTTATCTATAAACTTTCCCTAAACTAATTGCAGCTCAGAACAGTATTATTTGAGAATGGTGGATGAGTACCGAGTATTTTGAGTACCATAATGCTAGAAACCCGAATTATTAACAAGCAGTACCGAACATTTCGCACATCACTAGTCGTAACCATGGATAACTAAGCTTCGGCAATGCCCTGCACATATGATAAGTGACATAGCGAATCAGAAGACTATATTACATTTCTAATTGGAGGTATTTGCTAATATTACTGATATTATATAATCTAAGAGACGGGAATCCGCCTTTAACCTTCGTCCGGCTGAGTAGGTACAATTGTAACTATTCCGTTTTAAAATTGCAATAACTTTTTTTTTTCAAAAAGCCGTAGAGGGCTGAAATTTCGTGACATCTCTGCAGTTTTGGTCCAGAATATATTGGCCAAATTTTAATAAAATATATATGAAGGTACAATTGTACCTCTGCTGCCTGTTAACGTTGTAAAATTATGCAGCCTGACGAAGGTTAAACATACAATTTTGCACTGTTTCAGCATTAGCATGAATGTGGAAGTTAAGTCTTACCACAGCAGCACATCGCCAACAAGTGCCCTGGAGGGCGGTTCTCATGCCTGAAATGCTCTCAGATCTCTTCATTAAAGACTTTTCAACCCCTGACATCTGCTTTTGAGTGATTACTGTAGGGCATAAATCCTTAAATGCCAGTATAACTGAAAAAAACAGTACAGGAAGGTAAGATTAAAGGAACTCTGTTAGCACAGAACGAATGCTCAAACCAAGTACAGGCGCTCGGTGCTTCATAGTGAGGCCAATCACTTGTATACAGGTTCCCACCTGCTTTGTTTCCATTTATCACCACCATCTCTGGCTCTATGAAATTTGAGCTGTCAATCAAAGAAGTGGGGGCTGGAGATTGAGGGAAAATAAGCAAGTAGAAAGGTGTATACAAAATATTGGTCCTGCCGTGTTACACTGAGCTACCGGACTTTCTGTGCTGTTAGGAGTCCCTTTAAGAAGCAGGTCTCCAGTAACCCATGTTGGTCACAATTGCTGACAGACTGCCTTTACAGAAGCACTTTTAAAAAGTGTTTTTTTTTCATATAATGCTAACTAACTATTAATTTATTTCAGCAGTATTTTTTATTTATTTCATCCAATCCCAATTACCTTAATATATTGTACAACTTTTAATATTGGCATCATGTGATTTCCTGTATGACCGCTAGTCCAGTACATGGTCTAAAGCGTGGCCAGGAAGTCACACTCTAATTTGCAATGACTTACTGGATGGCCCAATCACATATCCAGTTCTTTCTAGAGACCCTCAGACCCTCCCCTACCCAACACCACCTTCCATGTATCTCTTTTTTCCCCACCATCTCTTTCGACTCTGCTGATGCATTGTGCACAGAAACTCTAGTGTATCCTAGAAGATGCAGTTTTAGATTGCTCTCCCCATTTTTATGCACTATGTGTTAGGAGTCGAGT
The DNA here is from genome assembly GCF_032444005.1 of Ranitomeya imitator. Lineage (NCBI taxonomy): Eukaryota > Metazoa > Chordata > Amphibia > Anura > Dendrobatidae > Ranitomeya > Ranitomeya imitator. The sequence continues at coordinate 668,922,669 of NC_091286.1, read as the reverse complement.
TTCCTCTGCTGCACTGGGGGAATCTCGATCCGTCTCCGCTGCGGTCTCCCATTCTCCTCCAGCCGCAGTGGAGTCTGCTCAGCAGGGACGTCGATCCCAGCGTCTCGCTCAGTCTGACTCTGTGCAAAGAGTTACTACTGCTTTTCCTGCTTCTGCCATTGAAGCCAGTGCTGGGCAGCGGCGAGTGGACGTTTCTGGATCTAAGTCCTTATTTGCACACACTGAGCATGCCCAGGGCAAGATCTCCTGTTGGAGATCGAGGGTCACATGCTCAGGTACTGCAGCACATCCCTTTGGTCCTTTTGGCAGGTCCTGAAAGGGCAAAACTTCTGTAGCTGTTTCCTGTGCTGCAGCTATATAAACTGCGCATGACCGCACGGCCATGCGCTAGTATTGTCTTGTAAATATGTGTGTGTGTTGTGAGTGAAAGTCGCTCTTTAAATACCCTCCCTATTGAATGTCTGTTCGCGGAAGGTGTATGTTTGCTATCTAGCGCCCGACTTATCCAACAGCACGTAACACACATTACAGCTACCAGTTGCTGTGTCCGCCTGTACGGCGCCGTGCGCTTGCTCTGCGCTTTCCTGACCCAAGCCTGGGTGGTTAGTGGCGTCCGTCTGTGCGGCACCGCACGCACTCTTGTGCCTTTATATTATTATTTAGTTTCCTTACACACCCAGTTGCGGTGTTGTGCCAGCAAGTGTCTAATCGGACTTCAATCCTAGTTGGGGTTGAGTTCGCTGACTTATTGCTCACACTCTATGTGCGGTACCGCGGTCCTGTGACGCAACAGGATCGCTTCCTTCACGCAGGGTGCAGTTAACCCGTGCGTGTATACTTGTAGTACCGCCATATAGTCCGTCTTACTAGCAGCAGGGTTTTTACCTGCACGGTGGACCTCGGACTGCGAACGCACCTAGTTCCATTTCATCTTGTACATGGTGCGTTCCGCCAGTCCTAACATAATACTAGCGCCAAGGTCTGGCTAGTAAATGGCGGACGATCAGCGTTTACAGCGGTACATCCAGCAGCTGGAGGGAAGGTTTGCGGCTCTAGAGCGTTCAACATCAGCTGTGGATGTCACTGCTGTCGCTGTTCAGGCTGCTAGCGTGGCTGCAGCTACCTTGTCCACTGCCACCCCTGTTCCGACTCTATCTCGCCTCCCGCTACCAGAGAAATTTTCTGGTGACAGTAAGTCTTGTAGGGGTTTCGTGAGTCAGTGCTCTATACATCTCGAGCTTCTGGCCTCTCGTTTCCCTACAGAGCGGGCAAAGGTGGGGTTTATCGTGTCTCTCCTGTCGGACAGGGCGTTGCAGTGGGCTACGCCGCTGTGGGAGCGTGGCGATCATGTGGTGCAGAGTGCTCCGTTATTCCTGAGCACTCTGAAACAGGTCTTTTTAGGATCTCCTGTCACCCATGATACGGCACTCCAACTGTTGGCATTGACTCAGGGCTCGTCCTTGGTCAGCCATTTTGCCGTACACTTCCGCACCCTAGCATCTGAGCTGGAGTGGTCGGATAAAGCCCTTATTCCTATATTTTGGAGGGGGCTGGCTGACCACGTTAAGGACGCTCTGGCCACTAGGGAGATTCCCGCCACACTGGAGGAATTAATAACAGTATCCACTCGTATTGACCTCCGTTTTCACGAGTGGAGGCTACAGCGAGCCCAGTGTAGGCAGAGGTTTCGGCTGGCTCCCACCTTCGCCAAACCTTTGGAATCTCCAGTCCAGGCCCCTGAGTCCCATGAGCCTATGGTAGTGTCACAAGCGGGATCTAAGTCCGGGACCGCTCGTGCACTCCAGGTTTGTCATGTGTGCCAGCAGTCAGGACATCTTGCCACCAGATGTTTCCAGCAGACGAGGAAACATCAGCGTCTAGTGGTAGTAGGTGGAGGTACACTAGACACGGCGACGTTTGCCTCCAAATTGTCCTTTAAGGGGACAATAACATTAGGCTCATCCTCCCACTCGGTAGAGCTCTGCGTGGATTCTGGGGCGGAGGGCAATTTTATGCTACCTCAACCAGTAACAGTACGAGTGGTGAATGGGTCGACACTGCCCTCACAGATAACACATCAGATTATCCCTTTTACTCTGTCCATGTCGCCATCCCATCAGGAGATTATATCTCTGCACATCATTCCTGAGGGAATTGATGAGGTCCTGTTGGGGATACCTTGGCTACGGTACCACTCTCCTCACATCGAGTGGTCCTTAGGCAGAATTCTGGGATGGGGTGAATCTTGTGGGGGTAGGTGTCACCGAGAGTGCGTTCAGGTTGCTACTACAGAGGTACCCGCAGATCTATCCTCTCTCCCCAAGCAATATTGGTCTTATGCAGACGTGTTCTCCAAAAAGGCGGCGGAGACCCTTCCACCCGATCGCCCCCATGACTGTCCTATTGATCTCTTGCCTGGTGCTGAGCCTCCCCGGGGTTGAGTCTATCCATTATCTCTCCCGGAGACGGAGGCAATGTCTCAGTACATTCAAGAGAATCTGGCAAGAGGGTTCATCAGGAAGTCGGTGTCACCTGCTGGGGCAGGGTTCTTTTTCGTGCAGAAGAAGAATGGGGAACTACGTCCATGCATAGACTACAGGGGTCTTAACGCTATCACCGTTAAGAACAAGTATCCTTTGCCCTTGATATCTGAGCTTTTCGATAGGCTTCGGGGAGCAAGGGTGTTTACTAAACTAGATCTGCGGGGTGCTTACAACCTGATTCACATCCGTGAGGGGGACGAATGGAAAACGGTGTTTCACACCAGAGATGGGCACTATGAGTATCTGGTAATGCCCTTCGGGCTCTGTAACGCCCCAGCCGTTTTCCAAGACTTTGTCAATGACATCTTCCGGGATATGCTTTCCACCTCAGTTGTAGTCTATCTGGATGATATTCTCATCTTTTCTCCAGATATTGACTCCCACCGGAGAGATGTTGGCAGAGTCTTCGACCTCCTACAGGCAAACTCTCTTTATGCAAAGTTGGAGAAGTGTATATTTGAGCAGGAGTCTTTACCTTTCCTGGGCTATATCATCTCCGCCCAGGGATTGGCTATGGATCCTGCCAAACTACAGGCTGTGATGGACTGGCAAGAGCCCCATTCTCTTAAAGCGGTGCAGCGCTTTATGGGGTTCATAAACTATTACCGCCAGTTCATTCACCACTTCTCAACTCTGGTAGCTCCCTTGGTAGCCCTCACCAAGAAGGGAGCAAATCCCAAATTGTGGTCGGAAGAGGTCTCCAAGGCCTTCACTTCTATTAAGTCCCACTTTGCTAGCGCTCCCATCTTACATCGTCCCGATGTGGATAAGCCATTCCTAATGGAGGTGGATGCCTCGTCCGTTGGTGCTGGAGCAGTCCTCTATCAAAAGGATGCTCAAGGTCGGAAGCATCCATGCTTCTTCTTCTCTAAGACCTTCATGCCAGCGGAGAGAAACTACTCCATCGGGGACAGGGAGTTGCTAGCAATGAAGTTGGCCTTTTCGGAGTGGAGACACCTTCTGGAAGGTGCGCGGTTTCCCTTCCAAGTTTACACGGACCACAAAAATTTGGTCTATTTGCAGACAACCCAGCGGCTAAATTCTCGCCAGGCCAGATGGTCCCTGTTCTTCTCCCGGTTCCACTTTTCCCTTCATTTTCTCGCCGGGGAGAAGAATATCCGTGCTGACGCTCTCTCTTGCTCCCTTATGTCAACTGAGGAGGAGGAAGAGGAGCCTCGGCTTATTGTCCCTTCCGAGAGCCTGAGAACCGCAGCGCCGGTTTCGCTAGAGTCTGTGCCTCTGGGCAAGACTTTTGTGCCCATTAATTTGCGACCGGAGGTTCTCTCTTGGGCTCATTCGTCCAGGGTGGGTGGACACTTTGGGACAAAGAGGACATCTGAGCTACTGGCGAGGACGTACTGGTGGCCGCATATGGTCCGAGATGTCAGAGATTACGTTCTGGCATGTGTCTCATGCGCCAAAAATAAGTCTCCTCGACAACAGCCATCTGGGTTACTCTATCCCTTGCCGGTGGCAGACAGGCCCTGGGAGATGGTCGGGATGGACTTTGTAGTGGGTTTGCCCAAGTCTCGCGGCTGTACCGTCATTTGGGTTATTACCGATCATTTCTCGAAAATGGTGCATTTGGTGCCGCTCCCACGGTTACCTTCTGCACGGTCCTTGGCAGCGTTGTTCATAAGACACATCTTCCGCCTACACGGCATGCCAGACAAAATTGTCAGTGACCGGGGTCCCCAGTTTGCGTCTCGGTTCTGGAGAGAGCTTTGCCGTCTTCTCAGCATTGAGTTAAATCTCTCTTCCGCATATCATCCCGAGACAAATGGGTTGGTAGAGAGGGCCAACCAGACCTTGGTCACATACCTGCGACATTTTGTTTCAGCCAGGCAGGATGACTGGGCATCCTTGCTATCATGGGCAGAATTTGCACTGAACAACGCCGTAGCCGACTCCACTGGACAAACCCCATTCCTCCTCAACTATGGTCAGCATCCACGGGTACCTGTGCCTATGCCCGTGTCTTCCGCAGACTCCAGGGTGGCAGACTGGGCTGTGGAGGCACGGGATATTTGGGACCGCACTCAGGATGCCATTCGGGCCTCTAAGGAGAGAATGAGGTCCTCCGCCGATGCTCATCGGCGCCCCGCTCCGACCTTTGCTCCTGGCGACTTGGTGTGGCTCTCCGCCCGTAACATCAGGCTGCGAGTTGAGTCCACTAAATTTGCTCCTCGCTACTTGGGCCCATTCAAGGTCCTCGAGCAGGTTAATCCTGTGGTCTATCATTTGGCACTTCCGCCACGCCTGGGTATCACCGACACCTTTCATGTGTCCCTCTTGAAACCCGTGTATATGTCCCGGTTCTCCGAGTCATCTGCTGGGACATCGGGTTCGTCTACGGACGATTATGAGGTGAACGCTATTTTGGGGTGCAAGGTGGTACGTGGCAAAAAATTTTATTTGGTAGACTGGAAGGGTTATGGCCCCGAGGACAGGTCCTGGGAGCCTGTTGAGCACATTCGGGCCCCGCAGCTCATTGCTGCCTTCGAACGTAGCGAGGCCCAAGGAGGGGGGCCCTAGGAGGTGGGGTAATGTTAGGAGTCGAGTTTCCTCTGCTGCACAGGGGGAATCTCGATCCGTCTCCGCTGCGGTCTCCCATTCTCCTCCAGCTGCAGTGGAGTCTGCTCAGCAGGGACGTCGATCCCAGCGTCTCGCTCAGTGTGACTCTGTGCGAAGAGTTACTACTGCTTTTCCTGCTTCTGCCATTGAATCCAGTGCTGGGCAGTGGCGAGTGGACGTTTCTGGATCTATGTCCTTATTTGCACACACTGAGCATGCCCAGGGCAAGATCTCCTGTTGGAGATCGAGGGTCACATGCTCAGGTACTGCAGCACATCCCATTGGTCCTTTTGGCAGGTCCTGAAAGGGCAAAACTTCTGTAGCTGTTTCCTGTGCTGCAGCTATATAAACTGCGCATGACTGCACGGCCATGCGCTAGTATTGTCTTGTAAATATGTGTGTGTGTTGTGAGTGAAAGTCGCTCTTTAAATACCCTCCCTATTGAATGTCTTTTCGCGGAAGGTGTATGTTTGCTCTCTAGCGCCCGACTTATCCAACAGCACGTAACACACATTACAGCTGCCAGTTGCTGTGTCCGCCTGTACGGCGCCGTTCGCTTGCTCTGCGCTTTCCTGACCCAAGCCTAGGTGGTAAGTGGCGTCCGTCTGTGCGGCACCGCATGCACTCTTGTGCCTTTATATTATTATTTAGTTTCCTTACACACCCAGTTGCGGTGTTGTGCCAGCAAGTGTCTAATCGGACTTCAATCCTAGTTGGGGTTGAGTTCGCTGACTTATTGCTCACGCTCTATGTGCGGTACCGCGGTCCTGTGACGCAACAGGATCGCTTACTTCACGCAGGGTGCAGTTAACCCGTGCGTGTATACTTGTAGTACCGCCATATAGTCCGTCTTACTAGCAGCAGGGTTTTTACCTGCACGGTGGACCTCGGACTGCGAACGCACCTAGTTCCATTTCATCTTGTACTTGGTGCGTTCCGCCAGTCCTAACACTATGAACAAGTTTTTCACACTATATGATGCTTGAAAGAGTTGTCATGTTTTGACTAACCATACCTATGTCAATAAAGCCCCAATGGTAAAGATAAATGGAATTGTAGTCAATGTTCAAGTTGCAACTTTTCTATTTTATTGGCATAGATTGTGATAGAGGTTCTGGATTCTACAGAAAGAGTTGCTCTTTGTAGTGTTGGCACCATTGAAATTGTTTCAGAAAATGAAGTATTTCTGTAAGAAAATGATTGCAATTTTACATGTTTTGTTAAACACATTGTTATGGTCGTCAGATTACACTACATATAAATTATGATGGAATGCGATTGCAACCCGGGTCCACCATGTAGAGATGGAAAGCCGCAGCTAGTAAACAATGGGGGAAGCGTGTGGCAAGCGATCTTGAAAACACATGGGGTTAAATGTCACCCTGTGTGAATGAAACTAATTATCCAACTCTGTTAGCTTTACAGAGGGGTATGGACGGAGATAGAGCTGTCCCTAGACAGTATGGTGCAGCTAGATGTAATGCTCATGAAAATGGCGCTATGTGAAATCCCCTGTTATTTCACAGGTGAATGCAACCCTCACTGGGGCAAAGGAACAGGCAGTGGACACAGTCACAGTGCATGCACGCACATGTACTCCTCTACTGAGGTGCCGCAATTCTAAAGGCTGTACACCTGCCATGAGCACATGCAGAAAAGTTCACACTACCGTAATGTTCCACACACACATTTAACATAAGTGATCTTAGCGCGCCGGCTTGCGCTCCAGAGAACCTTTTATATGTTCCACCTAAGTCCAGTCAGACAGGAGCTTGCTTGAGGACCAATCCGGAACAGCCACATCACCTGAGCAGCTGACAACCAACCACCAATGACAAGTTGCCACCTCACAAGCATGCTCAGTAAGTGATTTCTGAACTTACCCTCTGGAGCATCTGTTTGCTGGTTCTTATTGCCTATTACCATAGCTTTGGCTGGAAGGTCAGCAGTAATCAAGCAACCAGCCCTAGTCTGAGCAAGACGCTGAGACTGACGACTTTGCTGAGCAGCCCCCACTGTGGCCGGAACAGAATGGGAGACCGTAGTGGCAGACAAGGCTTGGGATCTACCCCGTGCAGTGGGAGAGTCCAGGCGCCTAACACGCATGTTTATTTCATTTGTGTGTATTCGAACAACACAAAATAAGGGAAAAAAACGTAAATTGACAAAATTTCGCACACAGTCCCAAAAATGGGCTGGTTAAAATTATTGACACCTTTCTAAAATTAACTAAAGACAGAAACCTAATGATTACATACCTTGCAATAAATAAATAGCATAGTGCATGAAAATAATATACGGTAATTAGTTCATATGTTTTTGATAAAAAAAAATGTGAAAGCCATCCCACTACTTCATGACCATAATTGGGACAGTTCTAGCTCTACTGTTAAAAACCTTACTGTTTGTCAAGTGACATGCCTGTGGTTAAGGGCTGAGAAGGACTGGGGCCAGCTAATGGGCACACAACTATGGGAGACCACATTAAGATAATGCCCAGCTCAAAAAAAGGCAGGCTACACCTTTTTATATATGTAGATAACTCTGTTTCTGGCATGTGATGCTTGCTCAAACAGGTGTGGGCAATATGAAAATCACACCTGAAACCAGATAAAAAGGTGAGAAGTTAACTTTGCACTGTGTGTATGTGTGTTTCACATTAAGGCCTCATAACAATTTGGGAGAAAAAAAGGTCGGATTTCCGGACGGAAAAAAACAGAGGCAAGACATGCAATTGCCATGCAAATGTCAAGCGATGTCAATGCGATTTCTTTATCGCAAGACACGTATGCAATGCGATTTTAACATGAACTTTTACATACAGAAGTTCTCTGACATTTTCACATCGTTTTAGAATAAAATATTCTTCAAAACACACACGTGTATATATATATATATATATATATATCAGAAAACAAAAGAAGAAAGGAGCAGCACAACCCCCCACCAACGTAGAGAAAATCCAAATTAACACATTCAGGTCCGCTGTAGCAGTCCAAGAGAGAGAAGGAGGTGCTATTTGCATGAAAAAAAAGTCCATATGAATCCAAATAGTAAAGAAGAATCGCAAATGCACTCACCAACTGCAGTTGAAGGTGTTTATTCAAACATAAAGCAGGACATCTTCACGGCACGGGGGAGAGGGAAATGACCAAAGGGAGTGCGGCAAACAAGACGACGGCCGTTTCGCGCTACACGAGCGCTTCTACGGGTCCATATATATATATATATATATATATATATATATATATATATATATATATATATATATATATATATACAGTTAGGTCCATATATATTTGGACAGAGACAACATTTTTCTAATTTTGGTTATAGACATTACCACAATGAATTTTAAACAAAACAATTCAGATGCAGTTGAAGTTCAGACTTCCAGCTTTCATTTGAGAGTATCCACATTAAAATTGGATGAAGGGTTTAGGAGTTTCAGCTCCTTAACATATGCCACCCTGTTTTTAAAGGGACCAAAAGTAATTAGACAGATTTAATAATTTTAAATAAAATATTCATTTCTAATACTTGGTTGAAAACCCTTTGTTGGCAATGACTGCCTGAAGTCTTGAACTCATGGACATCACCAGACGCTGTGTTTCCTCCTTTTTGATGCTCTGCCAGGCCTTCACTGCGGTGGTTTTTAGTTGCTGTTTGGTTGTGGGCTTTTCTGTCTGAAGTTTAGTCTTTAACAAGTGAAATGCTGCTCAGTTGGGTTGAGATCAGGTGACTGACTTGGCCAATCAAGAATATTGCACTTCTTTGCTTTAATAAACTCCTGGGTTGCTTTGGCTTTATGTTTTGGGTCATTGTCCATCTGTAGTGTGAAACGATGACCAGGAGTTTGGCTGCATTTAGCTGGATCTGAGCACACAGTATGTCTCTGAATACCTCAGAATTCATTCGGCTGCTTCTGTCCTGTGTCACATCATCAATAAACACTAGTGTCCCAGAGATACTGGCAGCCATGCATGCCCAAGCCATCACACTGCCTCCGCCATGTTTTACAGATGATGTGGTATGCTTTGGATCGTGAGCTGTACCACGCCTTCGCCATACTTTTCTCTTTCCATCATTCTGGTACAGGTTGATCTTGGTTTCATCTGTCCAAAGAATATTCTTCCAGAACTGTGCTGGCTTTTTTGGATGTTTTTTAGCAAAGTCCAGTCTAGCCTTTTTATTCTTGATGCTTGTGAGTGGCTTGCACCGTGCAGTTGTAGTGAGCTGGCCGGCTGTGACTGTTCTGTTATCATTGACATAGAATCTGTGACAGACACTGCCCCCGTGTGGCCAGAAGTTATACCTATGCCAAATGTGATTACAGAGGGACAAACTGTATTGGCAAAACTTCCCCCTGTGATGTCATGTGAACAGGAAGGGGAGGAAAAGAGAAAGCCCGGGAAACTGGTGTGTGCAGAGAGAGGTCTGTGTCTGCTGGCGTCCTCCTGTAGAGGCGATATAGAAGATTGCCTGGATGACCGCTATCTCTTGGAAGCCGACATCCAGATTGTTCCCAGCTCCCACACTGCGGAGCACCCAACGGTGACATCTTCACAGATCCTGGAGCCCATGAACTGTAAGCGGGTCCTCTGTTGAGAGGCCGAACATTCCACCCTTACCTGTTGAACTCCAAGGACTACAGTCTGGACCTGAGAGACGGAGTTTTGTTCAATCCCTGTTGTTTTTCTCTTCGGCTGGAGCGTCCCCCTGCAGTGACAGACAGGCCTGCGACGTGGGAAGATAACCTCTTGGAACAAAGGAACTGGTAACGTGTGGATAGGGAAAGTGAGGGACAGTTTGTTATTACACGTTATCTCTGTGAATAGGCATATTTTGTACTGTATATTATTGTGTTCCGCTGTGTTAAGGAAAATGTATAACAGTAAAGATACGGTTGTTAAAATAGAATCTGAGTGTGGAAGTTTTGCTGGGCCTGATCATGGATATACATGGGCGACCTTGCCCTCGGTCACTTCACAGTGAACCCTCTGTATTTACTTTCATGCAGTCTTCTCTTTATGGTAGATTTGGATATTAATACGCCGACCTCCTGGAGAGCGTTATTCACTTGGTCGGCTGTTGTGAAGGGGTTTCTCTTCACCATGGAGATTATTCTGCGATCATCCACCACTGTTGTCTTCTGTGGGTGCCCAGGTCTTTTTGCATTGATGAGTTCACCAGTGCTTTCTTTCTTTCTCAGGATGTACCAGACTGTAGATTTTGCCACTCCTAATATTGTAGAAATTTCTCGGATGGGTTTTTTCTGTTTTCGCAGCTTAAGGATGGCTTGTGTCACCTGCATGGAGAGCTCCTTTAACCGCATGTTTACTTCACAGCAAAACCTTCCAAATGCAAGCACCACACCTCAAATCAACTCCACGCCTATTATCTGCTTAATTGAGAATGACATAACGAAGGGATTACCCGCACCTGTCCATGAAATAGCCTTGGAGTCAATTGTCCAATTACTTTTGGTCCCTTTAAAAAGAGGGTGGCACATGTTAAGGAGCTGAAACTCCTAAACCCTTCATCCAATTTTAATGTGGATACCCTCAAATGAAAGCTGAAAGTCTAAACTTCAACTGCATCTGAATTGTTTTGTTTAAAATTCATTGTGGTAATGTCTAAAACCAAAATTAGAAAAATGTTGTCTCTGTCCAAATATATATGGACCTAACTGTATATATATACACACAGAGCAAAAGTTTGGACACACCTTCTCATTTAAAGATTTTTCTATATTTTCATGACTATGAAAATTGTACATTCACAGTGAAGGCATCAAAACTATGAATTAACACATGTGGGATTATATACTTAACAAAAAGTGTGAAACAACTGAAAATATGTCTTATATTCTAGGTTCTTCAAAGTATCCACCTTTTGCTTTGATGACTGCTTTGCACACTCTTGGCATTCTCTTGATGAGCTTCAAGAGGTAGTCACCGGAAATGGTCTTCCAATAACCTTGAAGGAGTTCCCAGAGATGCTTAGCACTTGTTGGCCCTTTTGCCTTCACTCTGCGGTCCAGCTCACCCCAAACCATCTCGATTGGGTTCAGGTCTGGTGACTGTGGAGGCCAGGTCATCTGGCGTAGCACCCCATCACTCTCCTTCTTGGTCAAATAGCCCTTACACAGCCTGGAGGTGTGTTTGGGGTCATTGTCCTGTTGAAAAATAAATGATGGTCCAACTAAACGCAAACCGGATGGAATAGCATGCTGCTGCAAGATGCTGTGGTATCGATGCTGGTTCAGTATGCCTTCAATTTTTAATAAATCCCCAACAGTGTCACCAGCAAAGCACCCCCACACCATCACACCACCTCCTCCATGCTTCACGGTGGGAACCAGGCATGTAGAGTCGATTCGTTCACTTTTTCTGCATCGCACAAAGACACGGTGGTTGGAACCAAAGATCTCAAATTTGGACTCATCAGACCAAAGCACAGATTTCCAATGGTCTAATAGTTACATAGTTACATAGTTATTAAGGTTGAAGGAAGACTTTAAGTCCATCTAGTTCAACCCATAGCCTAACCTAACTTGCCCTAACATGTTGATCCAGAGTTAGGCAAAAAAAACCCATGTGGCAAAGAGTAAGCTCCACCTTGGGGAAAAAAATTCCTTCCCGACTCCACATACGGCAATCAGACTAGTTCTCTGGATCAACGCCCTATCAAGGAATCTAGTGTATATACCCTGTAACATTATACTTTTCCAGAAATGTATCCAGTTCCCTCTTAAATTTAAGTAATGGATCACTCATTACAACATCATACGGCAGAGAGTTCCATAGTCTCACTGCTCTTACAGTAAAGAATTCGCGTCTGTTATTATGCTTAAACCTTTTTTCCTCCAAACGTAGAGGATGCCCCCTTGTCCCTGTTTCAGGTCTATGATTAAAAAGATCATCAGAAAGGTCTTTGTACTGTCCCCTCATATATTTATACATTAACATAAGATCACCCCTTAGTATTCGTTTTTCCAAACTAAATAGCCCCAAGTGTAATAACCTATCTTGGTATTGCAGATCCCCCAGTCCTCTAATAACCTTGGTCGCTCTTCTCTGCACCCGCTCTAGTTCAGCTATGTCTTTCTTATACACCGGAGACCAGAACTGTGCACAGTATTCTAAGTGTGGTCGAACTAGTGACTTGTATAGAGGTAAAATTATGTTCTCCTCATGAGCATCTATGCCTCTTTTAATGCATCCCATTATTTTATTTGCCTTTGTAGCAGCTGCCTGACACTGGCTACTAAATATGAGTTTGTCATCCACCCATACACCCAGGTCTTTTTCATTGACGGTTTTGCCCAGAGTTTTAGAATTAAGCACATAATTATATATCTTATTACTTCTACCCAAGTGCATGACCTTACATTTATCCCCATTAAAGCTCATTTGCCATTTATCAGCCCAAGCTACTAGTTTACATAAATCATCCTGTAATATAAAATTGTCCTCCTCTGTATTGATTACCCTGCCGAGTTTAGTGTCATCTGCAAATATTGAAATTCTACTCTGAATGCCCCCTACAAGGTCATTAATAAATATGTTAAAAAGAAGAGGGTCCAATACTGACCCCTGTGGTACCCCACTGCTAACCGCTACCCAGTCCGAGTGTGCTCCATTAATAACCACACTTTGTTTCCTATCCCTGAGCCAGCTCTCAACCCACTTACACATATTTTCCCCTATCCCCATTATTCTCATTTTATGTATCAACCTTTTGTGTGGCACTGTATCAAAAGCTTTTGAAAAGTCCATATACACTACATCCACTGGGTTCCTTTGGTCCAGTCCGGAACTTACCTCTTCATAGAAACTGATCAAATTAGTCTGACATGAACGGTCCCTAGTAAACCCGTGCTGATACAGGGTCATGAGGTTATTCCTCTTCAGATACTCCAGTATAGCATCCCTTAGAATTCCCTCCAGGATTTTACCCACAGTAGAGGTTAAGCTTACTGGCCTATAATTACCGAGTTCAGTTTTTGTCCCCTTTTTGAATATTGGCACCACATTTGCTATACGCCAGTCCTGTGGTACAGACCCTGTTGTTATGGAGTCTTTAAAGATTAAAAATAATGGTCTCTCAATGACTGTACTTAATTCCTGCAGTACTCGAGGGTGTATCCCATCCAGGCCCGGAGATTTGTCAATTTTAGTGATTTTTAGACGCCGCCGCACTTCCTGCTGGGTTAAGCAGGTGACATTTAATTGGGAATTTTTATCACTAGTCATTTTGTCTGCCATGGGATTTTCTTGTGTAAATACTGATGAAAAAAAGTCATTTAGCATATTGGCTTTTTCCTCATCCTCATCCACCATTTCACCCAGACTATTTTTAAGGGGGCCAACACTATCATTTTTTAGTTTCTTACTATTTATGTAGTTAAAGAATATTTTGGGATTATTTTTACTCTCTCTGGCAATGAGTCTCTCTGTCTCAATCTTTGCTGCCTTGATTTGCTTTTTACAGAATTTATTTAATTTTTTGTATTTATTTAATGCCTCCTCACTACCTACTTCCTTTAATTCTCTAAATGCTTTCTTTTTGTCACTTATTGCTCCCCTTACAGCTCTATTTAGCCATATTGGTTTCCTCCTATTTCTAGTATGTTTATTCCCATACGGTATATACTGTGCACAGGTCCTATCCAGGATGCTAATAAATGTCTCCCATTTTCTTTGTGTATTTTTGTGTCTCAGGATATCGTCCCATTTAATTGCACCAAGATCCTCTCTCACCCGTTGGAAATTTGCCCTCCTGAAGTTTAGTGTCCTTGTAACCCCTCTATTACACATCTTTTTAAAGGATACATGAAAACTTATTATTTTGTGATCGCTATTTCCCAAGTAACCCCCAACCCTTATATTTGCTATGCGGTCTGGCGTGTTGGTTAATATTAGGTCTAGCAGTGCCCCCCTTCCTGTTGGGTCCTGAACCAGCTGTGAAAGGTATTTGTCTCTCATAGTTGTCAAAAACCGATTACCTTTGCTGGAACTGCAGGTTTCTGTTCCCCAATCTATTTCAGGGTAGTTGAAGTCCCCCATAATAATGACTTCTCCTTGAGTCGCAGCTTCATCTATTTGCTTTACGAGGATATTCTCCATTGCTTCCATTATTTTTGGACATTTATAACAAACCCCTATCAGTAATTTATTATTTTTCCCCCTCCCCTTATCTCCACCCACAGGGATTCTACATTTTCATTAAATTAACGTATATTATCACGCCGGATGGGTTTTAAGGACGATTTTACATATAGACACACCCCTCCCCCTCGCTTATCTGTACGGTCATTTCTGAACAGACTATAGCCCTGCAAGTTAACAGCCCAGTCATGGCTCTCATCCAGCCACGTTTCAGATATCCCCACCATGTCATAATTATGCTCCAACAACATTAGTTCTAATTCGTCCATTTTGTTGGCGAGGCTTCTGGCATTAGTATACATGCACTTGATGTTCCTCTCTGTACCTCTACTCTTTCTTAAATTATTAACTGTTCTAACCCCACCCCCCCATGCCACCGCCACCCCCAACTTCCTTATTTGTGCCCAGGTCTCTGTCTGCACTATCTTCCCCTCCTATAAATTGAATACCCTCCCCCCAATCCCTAGTTTAAATATTCCTCCAACCTTCTAGCCATTTTCTCCCCCAGCACAGCTGCACCCTCCCCATTGAGGTGCAGTCCATCCCTAGCGTAGAGCCTGTAGCCAACTGAGAAGTCGGCCCAGTTCTGCAGGAACCCAAACCCCTCCTTCCTACACCAATTCTTGAGCCACTTATTAACCTCCCTAATCTCCCGTTGCCTCTCTGGCGTGGCACGTGGTACAGGCAGTATTTCGGAGAATACCACGTTGGAGGTCCTTGCTTTCAGCTTGCAGCCTAATTCCCTGAAATCATCTTTAAGGACCTTCCACCTACCTCTAACTTTGTCATTTGTGCCTATGTGCACCATGACCGCTGGGTCCTCACCAGCCCCTCCCAGTAATCTGTCCACCCGATCAGCAATGTGTCGGACTCGAGCGCCAGGTAGGCAGCACACCGTTCGACGATCCCTGTCTTTGTGACAGATTGCCCTATCTGTTCCCCTAATAATTGAGTCCCCCACTACCAACACCTGTCTGGCCTGCCCTGCTCTCCTATTTCCCTCCTTACTGGAGCAGTCACTCCCCCGGCTTTCAGAGGACATGCCTGGCTGCAGCAGTGCTACCCCTGTACTGGCACCCCCCTCATCTGCCAACTTAGCAAACTTATTGGGGTGTTCCAGATCAGGACTAGCCTCACTGGCACTCTTCCCTCTACCCCGCTTCCTAACTGTCACCCAGCTTGCTACTTCACCGTCCTGCAGCTCCATCCCACCATCCCCCGCCTCATCTGTCCCATTGAACGTCTGCTCCGTGAGCAGAAGACTCCTCTCCATATTGTCTATGGATCTCAGTGTTGCCAGCTGCACATTTAGAGTCAGAATCTGGGTTTCCAAATGCACAACATGCTCACATCTCAACCATTCTTTATGTTCTTTAGCCCAAACAATTCTCTTCTGCTTGTTGCCTGTCCTTAGCAGAGGTTTACCATGAAGGTCTGTTGCACAAAGTCTCCTCTTAACAGTTGAAGTAGAGATGTGTCTGCTGCTAGAGCTCTGTGTGGCATTGACCTGGTCTCTAATCTGAGCTGTTGTTAACCTGCGATTTCTGAGGCTGGTGACTCGGATAAACTTATCTTCAGCAGCAGAGATGACTCTTGGTCTTCCTTTCCTGGGGCGGTCCTCATGTGAGCCAGTTTCTTTCTAGCGCTTGATGGTTTTTGCAACTTCACTTGGGGACGCTTTCAAAGTTTTCCCAATTTTTTGTACTGACTGTCCTTCATTTCTTAAAGTAATGATGACCACTCGTTTTTCTTTACTTAGCTGCTTTTTTCTTGCCATAATACAAATTCCAACAGTCTATTCAGTAGGACTATCGGCTGTGTATCCACCAGACTTCTGCACAACACAACTGATGGTCCCAACCCCATTTATAAGGCAAGAAATCCCACTTATTAAACCTGACAGGGCACACCTGTGAAGTGAAAATTATTCCCAGTGACTACCTCTTGAAGCTCATCAAGAGAATGCCAAGACTGTGCAAAGCAGTCATCAAAGCAAAAGGTGGCTACTTTGAAGAACCTAGAATATAAGACATACATTTAGTTGGTTCACACTTTCTTGTTAAGTATATAATTCCACATGTGTTAATTCATAGTTTTGATGCTCTCAGTGTGAATGTACAATTTTCATAGTCATGAAAATACAGAAAAATCTTTAAATGAGAAGGTGTGTCCAAACTTTTCCTCTACACTGTGTGTGTGTATATATATATATATATATATATATATATATATATATATATATATCTATAATATAACGCTGGGAGCGTCACTCTGTCTGAAGCCTTTATAGACTGCGCAGGCGCAAGCGCCGGCGCAGTCTGGCCCCCACAGAGTGACGCTCCCAGGAGATCGCGGTATGCGTAAGCACTGAACGCATACCGCGATCTCCACCGGAGAGTCAGGGACCGTGGACGCGCCAGGAGGGAGGGTAAGTATATTCACCTGTCCTCCGTTCCAGCGCTGCGTGCGGCTCCGTCTTCCGGCTCCTCTGCTGTGACAAAGTCCAGTCACAGGCAGAGGAGCCGGAGTGTGTGTTCAAGAAAATGGCGCCGGACTGCGCAGACGCCGATTCCTGCTGCCGGAATTGGTGCCTGCGCAGTCCGCGCTTTCCGGTGCCATTTTCTTGAACACACACTCCGGCTCCACTGCAGGTGTGTCTTCAAGAAAATGGTGCCGGAGAGCGCGGACTGCGCAGGCGCCGATTCCTGCTGCCTGCCTTGCGGTATCGGAATTCCGATACCGAGTTCCGATACTTTTGTGGTATCGGGAATCGGTATCGGATCCATATTAATGTGTAAAATAAAGAATTAAAATAAAAAATATTAACATACTCACCTCTCCGGAGGCCCCTGGACATCACCGCTGGTAACCGGCAGCCTTCTGTGCTTAAAATGCGCGCGTTTAGGGACTTCCATGACGTCACGGCTTCTGATTGGTCGCGTGCCGCTCATGTGACCGCCACGCAACCAATCACAAGCCACGACGTCATTCTCAGGCCCTAAACTCCTCATTCTAGGAATTTAGGACCTGAGAATGACGTCGCGGCTTCTGATTGGTCGCATGCCGCTCACGTGACCGCCACGCGACCAATCAGAAGCCGCGACGTCATTCTCAGGTCCTAAATTCCTAGAATGAGGAGTTTAGAGCCTGAGAATGACGTCGTGGCTTGTGATTGTTCGCGTGGCGGTCACATGAGCGGCACGCGACCAATCAGAAGCCGTGACGTCATGGAAGTCCCTAATTTTAAGCACAGAAGGCGACCGGTTACCAGCGGTAATGTCCAGGGGCCTCCGGAGAGGTAAGTATATCAATATTTTTTATTTTAATTCTTTATTTTACACATTAATATGGATCCCAGGGCCTGAAGGAGAGTATCCTCTCCTTCAGACCCTGGGAACCATCAGGATACCTTCCGATACTTGGTGTCCCATTGACTTGTATTGGTATCGGGTATCGGTATCGGCGATATCCGATACTTTTCGGGTATCGGCCGATACTATCCGATACCGATACATCGGACGGTATCGCTCAACACTAATTATGAACAAGTTTTGCACACTATATGATTCTTTTGAGACACCTATCCATTATTAAGCCACTAGTCTGAAACGGCTAAAAAAACACACACACATTAAGAATAAAGTGTTTCAACGAAAGAAAGAAATACACAGGGTTTTATTATCTTTATTGTACGCTGAAAAAATATTCCAAAAAACCCCAACAATATCCAATACCTGTCCGCCGTACAGTCATGTCCCACGCTGTAAATCCATCTCAAGTGGTTAAATACATTTACATCCGGGAGCGCTGATAATGCGGCCGCTCCTGGCTGTAAAAGACTGGGGAATGAATGAAATGAAGGTAACATAGCTTCTGTGACTAGCGGTGCCATCACCGAAGCTGCAACCCCTGGTGACATAAACTCATATAAACTGTAGCGTGGGAATTTTTCTGCATATTTTCTCATGCTACAGTTCATATGAGTTTATGCCACCAAGGGACGCAGCTTCGTTGACAGCACCGCTTGTCACCGAAGCTACTTTACCTTCATTTAATTCATTCCCCAGTGTTTTACAGCTGGGAGCGGCAGCTGTTATGGACCTGGTGGTTAAGAGCACCCGGCACGACCTGATAGTTAAACTCAACAGGACAAGCTCTGGGATGTGGGAACTCTGCTGACCGCAACCCCTAATCCTATCACAACAACTAGAAATAGCCGTGGAGCGTTCCTGACTCTCCCTAGACGCCTCTTCACAGCCTAAGAGCTAGCTAGCCCTAGAAATAGAAAATAAAGCCTACCTTGCCTCAGAGAAATTCCCCAAAGGAAAAGGCAGCCCCCCACATATATTGACTGTGAGTAAAGATGAAAGTCACAAACGCAGAAATGAAACAGGTTTCAGCAAAGGGAGGCCAGACTTACTAAACAGACAGAGGATAGGAAAGGTATCTTTGCGGTCAGCACAAAAAACTACAAAAGACCACGCAGAGTGTGCAAAAGACCTCTGCACCGACTAGCGGTGCGGAGATGCCACTCTGCATCCCAGAGCTTCCAGCTAGCAAGACAAAATCATGATAGCCAACTGGACAAGGAAACAATGAACAAATAATAACAAGCAGAAACTTAGCTTCTGCTGGAGTAGACAGGTCACCAGAAAGATCCAAGAGCGAACTGAACCAATGCAGGAACATTGGCAGCTGGCATGGAGTAACGATCTGAGTGGAGTTAAATAGAGCAGCCAACCAAAGGATAAACCACGTCATCTGTGTAAGGAACCTCAGAAGCAGCAGCTCCACTCACAGCCACCAGAGGGAGTCCATGGACAGAACTCGCCGAAGTACCACTCACGACCACAGGAGGGAGCTCGACAACAGAATTCACAACAGGCAGCATCAGTTGTAAATGAATGTAACCTCTTTAGATGGATTTACTGCGTGGGACATGACTGTACGGCGGACAGGTATGGGATATTGTTGCTTTTTTGGGGGGAATGTTTCTCAGAAGTAATTAAAAACCCTGTGTCTTTCTTTCTTTCATTAAAATACTTTATTCTTAATGTGTGTGAGTGTGTGTGTGTGTTTTAACCCTTTCAGACTAGTGGCTTAATAATGGATAGGTGTTTCATTGACACTTCTTCATTATTACCCAGGCTTAATGTCACCATACAATAGCAAGGTGACATTACCCCCTTGTTGCCCTATATCCCACTGCTGCAGCAGTGGGAAGAAAGAGGCTAAGTGCTGGAAAAGGTATATCTTATAGATGCGCCTTTTCTGGGGTGGCTTTAGGCAGATGTTTTAGCCGGGGGGCAATAACCATGGTCCCTCTCAAGGCTATCAATATCTGCCCTCAGTCAGTGGCTTTCCCTCTCTGGCGGAGAAAATTGCGCGGGAGCCCATGGCAGTTTTTTTGTGAATTAACCCTTTAATTTAACACCTAGAGCTCCCAAATTTTACACACAAACACTTCTAACATTATTAGTGAGGAAAATGTAAAAATTTAACGGATCTGAAATGGTTTACTGTATGTAAACCGTGTCTCATATCCTGTCGGGTTTGGGGGGACTTAGCAAAAGCCGGCAATTGAATTACCGGCTTTTATGCTATATAGCTCTATGTGAAATATATATATTTATACATATATATATGTGTATATATATATATATATATGTGTGTGTGTCAATGACATATATATATATATATATATATATATATATATATATATATATCTACCTATACTATGTGTAGACATTTATTTTATCTATTCTATTCTAACCTGTCAGTGTGATTTTACTGTACACCGTACTTAATTACTGGCTTTTCTAAAGGACACCGGTGCGTAAAAATCAGATTTTTTTGCTCGCACCCATTGACTTACATTGGTGAGTCTCCAAGAATTGCAGCAAATTGCAGCATGCTGCACTTTTTTTCTCAGTCCAATTTTTGCTCAGAAAAAATTTGCAAATGAGATGTCACCTATTGAATAACATTGGTCCGAGTGCAAACCGATTTTTTATTGGATTGCACTCGTCAGTTTTTCTCGCAAATGGGTATGAGGCCTAAGTATGGTGAACAGAAAGAGGAGAAGACAGCTGTCTGATGGCTTAAGAATCAAAATTACTGAACAATATAAAAAAATCTCAAGACTACAAGTCCATCTCCTGAGAAATGGATGTAAGTTGATATGTGATTAGTCTATAGGGGATATAACATTTTGGATATAAACAATTCCATTTATTGACATTAAAAAATAAAATAAATTAAATAAGTCTCCTTAGTCTTTTAGGATCAAATATCGTCTCCCACCAACTGCTCCACATTCTCTTTCTCTTTGTCACTCAATCTTTCAGGAAACAATCTGATGCACTAAATCTATATGCCCATCCTTCCTGTCTTGCTTTTCATTTCGAGTCACCAGAAAACTGATGAATGCAAGCTGCTGGTTGTGTGGTACAGACAATTGACCTTTTCATATTATATGTTACAAAGTTATTCTAATATTAATACTAAGTATTGTGTTGCAGATAATCTTAAGATTTAAGTTGCATAATTCAATTCCTAAAATAAAATAATTATCCAAACTGTTTATTTATATCTTACAAAGGATAAGCCAGAATCTACATTATACTTTCATGATAAAAACTTGGGCAAACTGGTGACCAATCTATTTGCTGCTGGAATGGAGACCACATCATCCACTTTGCGATGGGGCCTTTTGCTAATGATGAAATATCCTGAAATCCAAAGTACGTAAGTAATAACAAATAGTAACTGAACAATGAACTGAAACAGATATGAACATAGATTTCTGAACTGCATCAATGTAATAATTTATGGTACCGCAATGGGCACTAAATCTACCTCAGTTTATTAATTTCATTGCATTACCTGAATGAAATTGTAAGTACTGTGCATGTGTCATGAAGAGGACATGGTCATGATACCTGGTGATTATGATCCAGAGGTATAGTATCTGTAGAGTGGTGCCACTGCCTTTTAGCTCAAGATATGAAAGTGAATAGTGCCAAATGTTCATTTGATATAATACATATTTTAAAAATTAAACCATGATTAGTGTATGTACACCATATATTTGGAGAATAATAGTAGTATCTTTAAATATTTTGGAAATTAAAGTAAAATTTCAATATTCAAGACAGAAAGGAAAGGTTTGTTGATGTTGTCAGCGTCTGCGGATAAATGATTAGACGTATATCCCAGAATATCAAACCAAATTGTCCTTTAGTCCTTTATTCTACACATTTCAAAGTACAAAATACTTCTTCATCAGGAAGGACCACAAGAAAAACAAAGGTAGCAAGGGTAATGATTAAATAGCGTAGTGAAATCCTTACACTATTTAAATGTTACCCTTGCTGCCTTTGTTATACTTGTGGTTAGAGTTGAGCGACTTTTACTTTTTTAGGATCGAGTCGGGTTTCGTGAAACCCGACTTTCTCAAAAGTCGGGGGTCGACTGAAACACGAAACCCAATGCAAGTCAATGGGGAATCAAAGTCGGCAGTGAGTGGAGGACAGGAAAACCCCTACAGTGCCCATTTTAATGCCAAAAACATCAATTCTTATTACTTAAGCTTGTCAATCTTAATTAACTTTATAATAATAGTTAGGCATTGAAAACTGGGGGTCATTTGGCTAAAGTTGGGGGGGGGTTGGGCTGGCTCAAATAAGTAAGTAGGCCAAATGCAGTTCAAAATATATGAGGAGCACACGGGTGGCATAGCTTTTTTCAGCGGAGGACAACTGTTATGAGAGGCTCACACAGTTACTAGGCCCAAGTAAGTAAGCAGGCTAAATGCAGTTCAAAATTGGTAAGAGGAGTACACAGGCGGCATAGCTTTTTTCATGGGAGGAGGACAACTGTTATGAGAGGCTCACACAGTTACTAGGCCCAAGTAAGTAAGTAGGCTAAATGCAGTTCAAAATTGGTAAGAGGAGTATACAGGCGGCATAGCTTTGTTCAGCGGAGGAGGACAACTGTTATGAGAGGCTCACACAGTTACTAGGCCCAAGTAAGTAAGTAGGCTAAATACAGTTCAAAATTGGTAAGAGGAGTACACAGGCGGCATAGCTTTGTTCAGCAGAAGAGGACAACTGTTATGAGAGGCTCACACAGACTTAGTAGGTCTAAAATAAAAAAGTAGGCTAAATGCAGTTCAAAATTGGTAACAGGAGTACACTGGCGGCATTGCTTTGTTCAGTCAAGGGCAACTGTAATAAGTGGCTCAGACAGACTCATACCTCCCAACTTTTGAAGCTGGGAATGAGGGACAAATTTTGCGGTGCGAAACGCGCGCCGCGGCAAATTTTCGGCCACACCTCTGACCACACCCATTTACTAGCCACACCCATATTCACGACCCAACCACACCCATTTAGCACTGCTGATCACACTGCTCATAAAGAATAATTATAAACAAAAAAATATGGCCACAGTGCTCCATACTGTATAATGGCCACACATGATGCTCAATACTGTATAATGACCGCATATGATGCTCCATACTGTATAATAGCCGCACATGATGCTCCATACTGTATAATAGCCGCATATGATGCTCCATACTGTATAATGGCCGCACATGATGCTCCATACTGTATAATGGCCACACATGATGCTCCATACTGTATAATGGCCGCACATGATGCTCCATACTGTATAATAGCCGCACATGATGCTCCAAACTGTATAATAGCCGCACATGCTGCTCCATACTGTATAATGGCCGCACATGATGCTCCATACTGTACAATGACCGCACATGATGCTCCATACTGTATAATGGCCCCACATGATGCTCAATACTGTATAATGGCCACACATGATGCTCTATACTGTATAATGATCGCACGTGATGCTCTATACTGTATAATGGTAACACATGATGCTCCATACTGTATAATGGCCACACATGGTGCTCCATACTGTATAATGGCCGCACATGATGCTCCATACTGTATAATGGCCGCACGTGATGCTCCATACTGTATAATGGCCGCCCATGATGCTCCATACTGTATAATGAACGCACGTGATGCTCCATACTGTATAATGGCCACACGTTATGCTCCATACTGTATAATGGCCACACGTGATGCTCCATACTGTATAATGGCCGCACATGATGCTCCATACTGTATAATGGCCACACATGATGCTCCATACTGTATAATAGCCGCACGTGATGCTCCATACTGTATAATGGCCGCACATGATGCTCCATACTGTATAATGAACGCACGTGATGCTCCATACTGTATAATGGCCACACGTTATGCTCCATACTGTATAATGGCCACACGTGATGCTCCATACTGTATAATGGCCGCACATGATGCTCCATACTGTATAATGGCCACACATGATGCTCCATACTGTATAATAGCCGCACGTGATGCTCCATACTGTATAATGGCCGCACATGATGCTCCATACTGTATAATGAACGCACGTGATGCTCCATACTGTATAATGGCCACACGTTATGCTCCATACTGTATAATGGCCACACGTGATGCTCCATACTGTATAATGGCCGCACATGATGCTCCATACTGTATAATGGCCACACATGATGCTCCATACTGTATAATAGCCGCACGTGATGCTCCATACTGTATAATGGCCGCACATGATGCTCCATACTGTATAATGAACGCACGTGATGCTCCATACTGTATAATGGCCACACGTTATGCTCCATACTGTATAATGGCCACACGTGATGCTCCATACTGTATAATGGCTGCACATGATGCTCCATACTGTATAATGGCCGCACATGATGCTCCATACTGTATAGTGACTGCACATGATGCTCCATACTGTATAATGGCCGCACATGATGCTCCATACTGTATAATGGCCGCACATGATGCTCCATACTGTATAATGGCCGCACATGATGCTCCATACTGTATAATGACCGCACGTGATGCTCCATACTCTATAATGACCCCACATGATGCTCTATACTGTATAATGGTCACACATGATGCTCCATACTGTATAATGGCCACACGTGATGCTCCATACTGTATAATGGCCGCACGTGATGCTCCATACTGTATAATGACCACACGTGATGCTCCATACTGTATAATGGCCGCACGTGATGATCCATACTGTATAATGGCCGCACGTGATGCTCCATACTGTATAATGGCCGTACTTGATGCTCCATACTGTATAATGGCCGCATATGATGCTCCATACTGTATAGTGACCACACATGATGCTCCATACTGTATAATGACCGCACATGATGCTCCATACTGTATAATTGCCGCACATGGTGCTCAATACTGTATAATGACCGCACATGATGCTCAATACTGTATAATGGCCGCACATGATGCTCCATACTGTATATTGGCCGCAAATGATGCTTCTTACTGTAGAATGACCCCACATGATGCTCCATACTGTAT
This sequence comes from Ranitomeya imitator, assembly GCF_032444005.1. NCBI lineage: Eukaryota > Metazoa > Chordata > Amphibia > Anura > Dendrobatidae > Ranitomeya > Ranitomeya imitator. The sequence continues at coordinate 668,897,931 of NC_091286.1, read as the reverse complement.
AATGGCTGTACATGATGCTCCATACTGTATAATGGCCCCACATGATGCTCCATACTGTATAATGGCCACACAGTGCTCCATACTGTATAATGACTGCACATGATGCTCCATACTGTATATTGGCTGCACATGATGCTCCATACTGTATAATGGCCCCACATGATGCTCCATACTGTATAATGGCCCCACATTATGCTCCATACTGTATAATGGCCGCACATGATGCTCCATACTGTATAATGGCCCCACATGATGCTCCATACTGTATATTGGCCACACAGTGCTCCATACTGTATAATGACCCCACATGATGCTCCATACTGTATAATGGCCCCACATGATGCTCCATACTGTATATTGGCTGCACATGATGCTCCATACTGTATATTGGCCGCACATGATGCTGCATACTGTATAATGGCCGCACATGATGCTCCATACTGTATAATGGCCGCACATGATGCTCAATACTGTATAATGGCCGCACATGATGCTCAATACTGTATAATGGCAGCATATGATGCTCCATACTGTATAATAGCCACACATGAAGCTCCATACTGTATAATGGCCGCACATGTTGCTCCATACTGTATAATAGCCACACATTACGCTCCATACTGTATAATGGCCGCATATGATGCTCCATACTGTATAATAGCCACACATGACGCTCCATACTGTATAATGGCCGCACATGACGCTCCATACTGTATAATGACCGCACATGATGCTTCATACTGTATAATGACCGCATATGATGCTCCATACTGTATAATGACCACACATGATGCTCCATACTGTATAATGACCCCACATGATGCTCCATTCTGTATAATGACCGCACATGATGCTTCATACTGTATAATGACCGCATATGATGCTCCATACTGTATAATGGCCACACATGATGCTCCATACTGTATAATGGCCACACATGATGCTCCATACTGTATAATGACCGCACATGATGCTCCATACTGTATAATGACCGCACATGATGCTTCATACTGTATAATAGCCACACATGATGCTCCATACTGTATAATGGCCGCACATGATGCTCCATACTGTATAATAGCTGCACATGATGCTCCATACTGTATAATGACCACACATGATGCTCCATACTGTATAATGACCGCACATGATGCTCCATACTGTATAATGACCACACATGATGCTCCATACTGTATAATGACCACACATGATGCTCCATACTGTATAATGGCCACACATGATGCTCCATACTGTATAATGACCGCACATAATGCTCCATACTGTATGATGACCCCGCATGATGTTCCATACTGTATAATGACCACACATGATGCTCCATAATATATAATAGCCACACATGATGCTCCATGCTGTATAATTACTGCACATGATGCTCCATACTGTATAATGACTGCACATGATGCTCCATACTGTATAATGACCCCACATGATGCTCCATACTATATAATGGCCGCACATGATGCTCCATACTGTATAATGACTGCACATGATGCTCCATACTGTATATTGGCAGCACATGATACTTCGTACCGTATAATGGCCACACATAGCTACTCCTACACACGCGGCTGCGCTCTGTAAACTTTGCACACACGGCTCCGCTCCGTACACACGGTTCCACTCCATACATCTCATACACACACGGCTCCGCTCTGTACACCTCGTACACATTCAGCTCTGCTCCATACACCTCGTACACATTCAGCTCCGCTCCATACACCTCATACACACACGGCTCCTTTCCATACCTCTCGTACACACGGCACTACTCCGTACACCTCGTACACACACCGCACTGCTCCATACACATTACACACGCTACTCCGCTCTGTTTACCTTGTACACGCATGGCTCTGCTCCACACACGTGGCTCTGCTCTGTACACCTCGTACACACGTGGCTCCGCTCCGTACACCTCGTACACACGTGGCTCCACTCCCTACACCTTTCACACTCTGCTCTGATCCGCACACCTCTTACACACACGACTCCGCTCCGTACACCTGTCACATGCTGCTCCGCTCCGTACACCTTGTACACACGCGGCTGTGCTCCGTACACCTCGTACACACGGCTCCGTACACCTCTTACACACGACTCCGCTCCGTACACCTTTCACATGCTGCTCTGCTCCGTACACCTCGTACACACGCAGCTGCGCTCCGTACACCTCGTACACACGGCTCCGTACACCTTTCACATGCTGCTCCGCTCCGTACACCTCGTACACATGCGGCTGTGCTCCGTACACCTCATACACACAACTCCGCTCCGTACACCTTTCACATGCTGCTCCGCTCCGTACACCTCGTACACACAACTCCGCTCCGTACACCTTTCACATGCTGCTCCGCTCCGTACACCTCGTACACATGCGGCTGTGCTCCGTACACCTCGTACACACAACTCTGCTCCATACACCTTTCACATGCTGCTCCGCTCCGTACACCTCGTACACACGCGGCTGTGCTCCGTACACCTCGTACACGTGGCTCCGTACACCTCTTAGGGTACGTTCACATTTGCGGTTTGCGCCGCAGCGTCGCCGCCGCAACAAAACGCATGCGTCGTGCGGCCCTATCTTTAACATTGGCGCCGCATGGGGCCGCATGTGCATGCGTTGTGTTGCGTTTTACGCCGCATGCGGCGTTAGGGCGCACCTGTCTGGGCGCGGCAAACGCAACATGTTGGATTTTTTGTGCGGCGCCGACCTTTTAAAAAACGCATGCGTCGTGCGGCCCTATCTTTAACATAGGCGCCGCATGGGGCCGCATGTGCATGCGTTTTGCTGCGTTTTTGTTTGCGTTGTGCGTTGCGGCGACGACGCTGCGGCGCACAACGCAAATGTGAACGTAGACTTACACACGACTCCGCTCCGTACACCTTTGACATGCTGCTCTGCTCCGTACACCTTTCACATGCTGCTCCGCTCCGTACACCTTTCACATTCTGCTCTGATCCGCAAACCTCGTAGACACGCGGCTGCGCTCCGTACACCTCGTACACACGCGGCTGCGCTCCGTAGACCTCGTACACATGCGGCTGCGCTCCGTACACCTCGTACACACGCGGCTGCGCTCTGTACACCTCGTATACACGCGGCTGCGCTCCGTACACCTCGTACACACGCGGCTGCGCTCCGTACACCTCGTACACACGCGGCTGCGCTCCGTACACCTCGTACACACTCGGCTGCGCTCCGTACACCTCGTACACACGCGGCTGAGCTCCGTACACCTCGTACACACAGCTCCGCTCCGTACACCTCATACACACGCGGCTGCGCTCCGTACACCTCGTACACACTCGGCTGAGCTCCGTACACCTCGTACACACGCGGCTGCGCTCCGTACAGCTCGTACACACGCGGCTGCGCTCCGTACACCTTGTACACACGCGGCTGCGTTCTGTACACCTCGTACACATGCGGCTGCGCTCCATACACCTTTCACACTCTGCTCTGATCCGCACACCTCGTACACACGCGGCTGCGCTCCGCACACCTCGTACACACACGGCTGCGCTCCGTACACCTCGTACACACTTGGCTGCACTCCGTACACCTCGTACACACGCGGCTGCGCTCCGTACACCTCGTACACAAGGCACCTCGTATACATTCAGCTCTGCTCCATACACCTCGTACACATTCAGCTCCGCTCCATACACCTCATACACACACGGCTCCTCTTCATACATCTCGTACACAAGGCACTACTCCGTACACCTCGTACACACACCGCTCTGCTCCATACACATTACACACGCTGCTCCGCTCTGTATACCTTGTACACGCATGGCTCTGCTCCACACACGTGGCTCTGCTCTGTACACCTCGTACACACGTGGCTCCGCTCCGTACACCTCGTACACACGTGGCTCCACTCCCTACACCTTTCACACTCTGCTCTGATCCGCACACCTCTTACACACACGACTCCGCTCCGTACACCTGTCACATGCTGCTCCGCTCCGTACACCTCGTACACACGCGGCAGTGCTCCGTACACCTCGTACACACGGCTCCGTACACCTCTTACACACGACTCCGCTCCGCACACCTTTTACATGCTGCTCTGCTCCGTACACCTCGTACACACGCGGCTGCGCTCCGTACACCTCGTACACACGGCTCCGTACACCTTTCACATGCTGCTCCGCTCCGTACACCTTTCACACTCTGCTCTGATCCGCAGACCTCGTACACACGCGGCTGCGCTCCGTACACCTCGTACACACGCGGCTGCGCTCCGTACACCTCGTACACACGCGGCTGCGCTCCGTAGACCTCGTACACACGCGGCTGCGCTTCGTACACCTCGTACACACGCGGCTGCGCTCCGTAGACCTCGTACACACGCGGCTGCGCTTCGTACACCTCGTACACACGCGGCTGCGCTCCGTACACCTCGTACACACGCGGCTGCGCTCCGTACACCTCGTACACACGCGGCTGCGCTCCGTACACCTCGTACACACGCGGCTGCGCTCCGTACACCTCGTACACACGCGGCTGCGCTCCGTACACCTCGTACACACGCGGCTGTGCTCTGTACACCTCGTACACATGCGGCTGCGCTCCATACACCTCGTACACACGTGGCTCTGCTTCATACACATTTCACACTCTGCTCTGATCCGCACACCTCGTACACACGCGGCTGCGCTCCGCACACCTCGTACACACGCGGCTGCGCTCTGTACACCTCGTACACACGCGGCTGCGCTCCGTACACCTCGTACACACTCGGCGGCACTCCGTACACCTCGTACACACGCGGCTGCGCTCCGTACACCTCGTACACACGCGGCTGCGCTCCGTACACCTCGTACACATGCAGCTGCTCTCCGTACACCCCGAACACACGCGGCTGCGCTCTGTACACCTCGTATACACGTGGCTGCGCTCCGTACACCTCGTACACACGCGGCTGCGCTCCGTACACCTCGTACACACGCGGCTGCGCTCCGTACACCTCGTACACACTCGGCTGCGCTCCGTACACCTCATACACACGCGGCTGAGCTCCGTACACCTCGTACACACAGCTCCGCTCCGTACACCTCATACACACGCGGCTGCGCTCCGTACACCTCGTCCACACGCGGCTGCGCTCCTTACACCTCGTACACATGCGGCTGCGCTCCGTACACCTTGTACACACGCGGCTGCGCTCTGTACACCTCGTACACATGCGGCTGCGCTCCATACACCTTTCACACTCTGCTCTGATCCGCACACCTCGTACACACGCGGCTGCGCTCCGCACACCTCGTACACACGCGGCTGCGCTCCGTACACCTCGTACACACTCGGCTGCACTCCGTACACCTCGTACACACGCAGCTGCGCTCCGTACACCTCGTACACATGCAGCTGCGCTCCGTACACCCCTAACACACGCGGCTGCGCTCTGTACACCTCGTATACACGCGGCTGCGCTCCGTACACCTCGTAGACACGCGGCTGCGCTCCGTACACCTCGTACACACGCGGCTGCGCTCCGTACACCTCGTACACACTCGGCTGCGCTCCGTACACCTCGTACACACGCGGCTGAGCTCCGTACACCTCGTACACACGGCTCCGCTCCTTACACCTCATACACACGCGGCTGCGCTCCGTACACCTCGTACACACTCGGCTGAGCACCGTACACCTCGTACACACGTGGCTGCGCTCTGTACACCTCGTATACACGCGGCTGCGTTCCGTACACCTCGTACACACGCGGCTGCGCTCCGTACACCTCGTACACACGCGGCTGCGCTCCGTACACCTCGTACACACTCGGCTGCGCTCCGTACACCTCGTACACACGCGGCTGAGCTCCGTACACCTCGTACACACGGCTCCGCTCTGTACACCTCATACACACACGGCTGCGCTCCGTACACCTCGTACACACTCGGCTGAGCTCCGTACACCTCGTACACACGCGGCTGCGCTCTGTACACCTCGTACACACGCGGCTGCGCTCCGTACACCTCGTACACATGCAGCTGCGCTCCGTACACCCCGAACACACGCGGCTGCGCTCTGTACACCTCGTATACACGCGGCTGCGCTCCGTACACCTCGTACACACGCAGCTGCGCTCCGTACCCCTCGTACACACGCGGCTGCGCTCCGTACCCCTCGTACACACGCGGCTGCGCTCCGTACCCCTCGTACACACGCGGCTGCGCTCCGTACACCTCGTACACACGCGGCTGCGCTCCGTACACCTCGTACACACTCGGCTGCGCTCCGTACACCTCGTACACACGCGGCTGCGCTCCGTACACCTCGTACACATGGTTCCGTACACCTCGTACACATGGCTCCGCTCCGTACACCTTTCACATGCTGCTCCCCTCCGTACACCTCGTACACACGCGGCTGCGCTCCTTACATCTCATGCACACGGCTCCGTACACCTCTTACACACACGGCTCCGCTCCGTACACCTTTCACACGCTGCTCTGATCCATACACCTCGTACACACACGGCTCTGCTACATCCACACTGTAAACACCTCCTGACCTCACAACACACACATACACTTGACTTACCCTCCTCCGGTGCCCATGGCAACCAGCAGAGTCCTGTACAAGGATGTCCTCCCGATCATGTGACCCCTGACTCCTCCCATCCTGTGACCTCATCACAGGTCCTGTGCGCACAGAGCAGCCATCATGTGGTTTGCTGCTGTGCGGGCCGGGTGCAGGGACTCAGGGAGCTGACCTGGTAATATCACATACCTCCCAACCAGTGCGGGACAGTTAATGTCCCGCCTGGGATCGCGGGGCTGACTGTCAAAATCAGGACAGTCCTGCTGGATCCGGGACGGTTGGGAGGTATGCAGGCTTAGTAGGCCTAAGATAAAAAAGTAGGCTAAATGCAGTTCAAAATAGGTAATAGGAGTACACAGGCGGCATAGCTTTGTTCAGTGGAGGACAACTGTAATAAGTGGCTGACACAGTTAGTAGGCCAAAATAATAAAGTGGGCTAAATGTCAGCCAAAAAAAGATCATAAATAAACTGGTGGCATAGCTAGGTACTTGGGTGGGCTCCTCTGCTGAGTAGCAGACAGTGGAAGTTGGTGCAAAATATTAACTGGTCTAAATGGAGGCCAGGGCCCCTGTATATTTTTACCATCATCTATCATTTCAACAAATTTCTATTGGCAGTGTCATTGAAGGATTTAACAGCACAGACTACACAGTGGTGGAGCAGGGAGAGGTAAGTTTTGCAAGTGGTAGAGCACTGTTCGAGCTGAGGGGGAACACTCTCTCGTGGGAGGCGATACTGGCACAGAAATCCCTCATATTACGACGGTGTGTCTGGTGTTGGTTGTGCACCACCACCACCAGAGACACTTCATTGTACTATGAGGGACCCTGTGCCAGTGCCGTCGCCCAAGAGTGGGCACACCCACCTGTCCAGGCAAATGGCACTTGCACGGGTGCTTGCACCAAGTTGTGACCATGGCCCTGTTGGGGGAGTCAGCCCATTTAGAGACGTATAAAAATGGCCTATGGTGGACATTCAGAAGCTGCAGATGGAGGAATTGGAGCAGTCAGTAAGAGGAGGCCAAAAGCAAGACATTTTTCAGGCAAGCTACGTATCAGCAGGGAAAGGTGGGGCAAAATAATTTGAAACCCATGATTGCTTCATTTTAATGAAGGTTAGATCATCAACATTTCGAGTAGCCAGACTTGTCCTTTTTTTGGTCAGTATTGAACCAGCAGCACTGAAGACTCTTTCTGATTGCACACTAGCAGCAGGGCAAGCAAGCTCCTGTAATGCATATTCTGCCAATTCAGGCCAGGTGTCTATTTTAGATGCCCAGTAATCAAAGGGGAATGACCTGTGAGGGAGAACATCGATAAGGGAGGAAAAATGGTTGGTAACCATACTGGACAAATGCTGTCTCTTGTCACTTTGAATTGATGCAGCAGTACCTGTAGTGTCTGCGGCCATTGAGAAATCACTCCACAACCTGGTCATAAAACCCCTCTGTCCAACGCCACTTCTGATTTGTGCACATCTAACACCTCTGCCATGTTGCCCCCTACAGCTCGTGTGAGAACTATCACCGCCTCTGTGTGCTGGGAATGCCTGAACCAAACGGTCTACAAGAGTTGCTTGGTTGGTAGCCAATATTTGCTCCAGGTTCTCATGTGGCATGATATTTTGTAATTTTCCTTTGTATCGTGGATCCAGGAGGCAGGCCAACCAGTTATCGTCATCGGTCATCATTTTGATAATGCGCGGGTCCCTTTTTAGGATATACAAGGCATACTCTGCCATGTGGGCCAATGTTCCAGGTGTCCATTCACTGCTTGTGCTGGGTTGAGGAGCACTTTCTTGCAATTCAACATCACTTGTTGCCTGCAAAAACCCTGTACCTGACCTTGCAACGCCACCAGTTTCTATTGCCCCCTGAGAAGCATCCTCCTCCCATAAATAATCATCCCCATCATCCTCCTTCTCCTCCTCTTCATCCACCACCTCGTCCAGGAGAGTTCCCTGACCAGACAATGGCTGACTGTCATCAAGGCTTCCCTCCTCCTCGGCTGCAGACGCCTGCTCCTTGATGTGCATCAAACTTTGCATCAGCAGACACATTAGTGGGATGGTCATGCTTATGATGGCGTCGTCTGCACTTAACAGCCGTGTGCATTCCTCAAAACACTGAAGGACTTGACAGAGGTCTTGGAGCTTCGACCACTGCATACCAGACAACTGCATGTCTGCCATCCAACTGCTTGCACATGTATGTGTATCCTCCCACAAATAAATGACAGCACGCCTCTGTTCGCACAACCTCTGAAGCATGTGCAGTGTGGAGTTCCACCTTGTTGCAACTTCTATTATTAGGCAGTGTGTTGTGAATTCTGTGGCTGAATTCACTCCTGTGGTCACAAGTGGTACTGCAGCTTCTGAGCTTCCTCCCTCAGGTGTTCTGGTGAGCTCGTTAACTGCTTCATTACTTAACTCCGCCTGATGCTGCTATCCTTGCTCCTTGTCAATGTTTCAGTGTTGGATCTGAGCTTCTCCTGATTGTTCCTGTGACCTGCTGCTCTGTACAGCTAAGTGCTTTTTGCTTTTTTGTTGCTTTTTTTCTGTCCAGCTTGTCTTTTGTTTTGCTGGAAGCTCTGAGACGCAGAGGGTGTACCGCCGTGCTGTTAGTTCGGCACGGTGGGTTTTTTTTGCCCCCTTTGCGTGGTTTTGCTTTAGGGTTTTTTGTAGACTGCAAAGTTCGCTTTACTGTCCTCGCTCTGTCCTAGAATATCGGGCCCCACTTTGCTGAATCTATTTCATCCCTACGTTTTGTCTTTTCATCTTACTCACAGTCATTATATGTGGGGGGCTGCCTTTTCCTTTGGGGAATTTCTCTGGGGCAAGTCAGGCCTATTTTTCTATCTTCAGGCTAGCTAGTTTCTTAGGCTGTGCCGAGTTGCCTAGGTAGTTGTTAGGCGCAATCCACAGCCGCTTTTAGTTGTGTTTAGGATAGGATCAGGTGTGCAGTCTACAGAGTTTCCACGTCTCAGAGCTCGTTCTTGTATTTTTGGGTATTTGTCAGATCACTGTGTGCGCTCTGATCGCTAAGCACACTGTGTTTCTGGATTGCCTTCATAACACCTGTCATTAGCAAACATAACAGTACAAGGAGCCCAAACTAATGATTCTCAATAGAGGGAAAGAAAAAGTTCTGACATCATTTTTTTTTTTTTTCTGCTCTGTGTTCACTTTTTTTTTTTCCCCTAGACATTTGGGTGATTCTGGACACAGGTGTGGACATGGATATTCAGGGTCTGTGCTCTTCAATGGATAATCTCGTTATAAATGTACAAAAAATTCAAGATACTATTGATCAGAAATCTATGTTAGAACCAAGAATTCCTATTCCTGATTTGTTTTTTGGAGATAGAACTAAGTTTCCAAGTTTCAAAAATAATTGTAAGCTATTTCTGGCCTTGAAACCTCATTCTTCTGGTAATCCTATTCAACAGGTTTTGATTATTATTTCTTTTTTGCGCGGCGACCCTCAAGACTGGGCATTTTCTCTTGCGCCAGGAGACCCTGCATTGAGTAGTGTCGATGCGTTTTTCCTGGCGCTCGGATTGCTGTACGATGAGCCTAATTCAGTGGATCAGGCTGAGAAAAATTTGCTGGCTTTGTGCCAGGGTCAGGATGATATAGAAGTATATTGTCAGAAATTTAGGAAATGGTCAGTACTCACTCAGTGGAATGAATCTGCGCTGGCAGCTTTGTTCAGAAAGGGTCTCTCTGAGGCTCTTAAGGATGTCATGGTGGGATTTCCTATGCCTGCTGGTTTGAATGAGTCTTTGTCTTTGGCCATTCAGATCGGTCGACGCTTGCGCGAGCGTAAATCTGTGCACCATTTGGCGGTACTGCCTGAGGTTAAACCTGAGCCAATGCAGTGCGATAGGACTATGACTAGAGTTGAACGGCAGGAATACAGACGTCTGAATGGTCTGTGTTTCTACTGTGGTGATTCCACTCATGCTATTTCTGATTGTCCTAAGCGCACTAAGCGGTCCGCTAGGTCTGCCGTCATTGGTACTGTACAGTCCAAATTCCTTCTGTCCATTACCTTGATATGCTCTTTGTCGTCGTTTTTTTGTCATGGCGTTTGTGGATTCGGGCGCTGCTCTGAATCTGATGGATTTGGATTATGGTAAACGTTGTGGGTTTTTCTTGGAGCCTTTGCGGTGTCCTATTCCATTGAGAGGAATTGATGCTACACCTTTGGCCAAGAATAAACCTCAATACTGGGCCCAGCTGACCATGTGCATGGCTCCTGCACATCAGGAAGTTATTCGCTTTCTGGTGTTGCATAATCTGCATGATGTGGTCGTGTTGGGGTTGCCATGGCTACAAACCCATAATCCAGTATTGGATTGGAATTCCATGTCGGTATCCAGCTGGGGTTGTCAGGGGGTACATGGTGATGTTCCATTTTTGTCGATTTCGTCATCCACCCCTTCTGAGGTCCCAGAGTTCTTGTCTGATTATCAGGATGTATTTGAAGAGCCCAAGTCCGATGCTCTACCTCCGCATAGGGATTGTGATTGTGCTATCAATTTGATTCCTGGTAGTAAATTCCCTAAAGGTCGATTATTTAATTTATCCATGCCCGAACACGCCGCTATGCGCAGTTATGTGAAGGAATCCCTGGAGAAGGGACATATTCGCCCATCGTCATCACCACTGGGAGCAGGGTTCTTCTTTGTAGCCAAGAAGGATGGTTCGCTGAGACCGTGTATTGATTACCGCCTTCTTAATAAGATCACTGTTAAATTTCAGTATCCCTTGCCATTGTTATCTGACTTGTTTGCTCGGATTAAGGGGGCTAGTTGGTTCACTAAGATAGATCTTCGTGGTGCGTATAATCTGGTGAGAATCAGGCAAGGAGATGAATGGAAAACTGCATTCAATACGCCCGAGGGTCATTTTGAGTATCTAGTGATGCCGTTCGGACTTGCCAATGCTCCATCTGTGTTTCAGTCTTTTATGCATGACATCTTCCGTGAGTATCTGGATAAATTCCTGATTGTTTACTTGGATGACATTTTGATCTTCTCAGATGATTGGGAGTCTCATGTGAAGCAGGTCAGAATGGTTTTTCAGGTCCTGCGTGCTAACTCTTTGTTTGTGAAGGGATCAAAGTGTCTCTTCGGTGTGCAGAAAGTTTCATTTTTGGGGTTCATCTTTACCCCTTCTACTATCGAGATGGATCCAGTTAAGGTCCAAGCCATCCAGGATTGGATTCAGCCGACATCTCTGAAAAGTCTGCAAAAGTTCCTGGGCTTGGCTAATTTTTATCGTCGCTTCATCTGTAATTTTTCTAGCATTGCCAAACCATTGACCGATTTGACCAAGAAGGGTGTTGATTTGGTTAATTGGTCTTCTGCTGCTGTGGAAGCTTTTCAGGAGTTGAAGCGTCGTTTTTGTTCTGCCCCTGTGTTGTGTCAGCCAGATGTTTCTCTTCCGTTCCAGGTCGAGGTTGATGCTTCTGAGATTGGAGCAGGGGCGGTTTTGTCACAGAGAGGTTCTGATTGCTCAGTGATGAAACCATGTGCTTTCTTTTCCAGGAAGTTTTCGCCCGCTGAGCGTAATTATGATGTGGGCAATCGAGAGTTGCTGGCCATGAAGTGGGCATTCGAGGAGTGACGTCATTGGCTTGAAGGAGCTAAGCATCGCGTGGTGGTATTGACTGATCATAAGAACTTGACTTATCTCGAGTCTGCCAAGCGCTTGAATCCTAGACAGGCCCGTTGGTCGTTATTTGTTGCCCGCTTCGACTTTGTGATTTCGTACCTTCGGGGCTCTAAAAATGTGAAGGCGGATGCTCTGTCTAGGAGTTTTGTGCCCGACTCTCCGGGTTTATCTGAGCCAGCGGGTATCCTCAAGGAAGGAGTCATTGTGTCTGCCATCTCCCCTGATTTGCGGCGGGTGCTGCAAAAATTTCAGGCGAATAAACCTGATCGTTGTCCAGCAGAGAAACTGTTCGTCCCTGATAGGTGGACTAATAAACTTATCTCTGAACTTCATTGTTCGGTGTTAGCTGGTCATCCTGGAATCTTTGGTATCAGAGAGTTAGTGGCTAGATCCTTCTGGTGGCCATCTCTGTCACGGGATGTACGTACTTTTGTGCAGTCCTGTGGGATTTGTGCTAGGGCTAAGCCCTGCTGTTCTCGTGCCAGTGGGTTGCTTTTGCCCTTGCCGGTCCCAAAGAGGCCTTGGACACATATTTCGATGGATTTCATTTCTGACCTTCCCATTTCTCAAAAGATGTCAGTCATTTGGGTGGTCTGTGATCGCTTTTCTAAAATGGTCCATCTGGTGCCCTTGGCTAAATTGCCTTCCTCCTCTGATTTGGTACCTTTGTTCTTTCAGCATGTGGTTCGGTTGCATGGCATTCCTGAGAATATTGTTTCTGACAGAGGTTCCCAGTTTGTTTCAAGGTTTTGGCGAGCCTCTTGTGGTAGGATGGGCATTGACCTATCCTTTTCCTCGGCTTTCCATCCTCAGACTAATGGCCAGACCGAACGAACCAATCAGACCTTGGAAACATATCTGAGATGTTTTGTTTCTGCAGACCAGGATGATTGGGTGTCCTTTTTGCCGTTGGCTGAGTTCGCCCTTAATAATCGGGCCAGCTCGGCTACCTTGGTTTCTCCATTTTTTTGCAATTCTGGGTTCCATCCTCGTTTCTCTTCAGGACAGGTTGAGTCTTCGGACTGTCCTGGTGTGGATTCTGTGGTGGATAGGTTGCAGCAGATCTGGACTCAAGTAGTGGACAATTTGATCTTGTCCCAGGAGAAAGCTCAACTTTTCGCTAATCGCAGACGCCGTGTGGGTCCCCGACTTCGTGTTGGGGATCTGGTTTGGTTATCTTCTCGTCATATTCCTATGAAGGTTTCCTCTCCTAAATTTAAACCTCGTTTTATTGGTCCGTATAGGATTTCTGAGGTTCTCAATCCTGTGTCTTTTCGTTTGACCCTCCCAGACTCCTTTTCCATACATAATGTATTCCATAGGTCATTGTTGCGGAGATACGTGGCACCTATGGTTCCATCTGTTGAGCCTCCTGCCCCGGTTTTGGTGGAGGGGGAATTGGAGTATATTGTGGAGAAGATTTTGGATTCTCGTGTTTCTAGACGGAAACTCCAGTATCTGGTTAAATGGAAGGGTTATGCTCAGGAAGATAATTCCTGGGTTTTTGCCTCTGATGTTCATGCTTCCGATCTTGTTCGTGCCTTTCATGCGGCTCATCCTGGTCGGCCTGTGGGCTCTGGTGAGGGTTCGGTGACCCCTCCTCAAGGGGGGGGTACTGTTGTGAATTCTGTGGCTGAATTCACTCCTGTGGTCACAAGTGGTACTGCAGCTATCCTTGCTCCTTGTCAATGTTTCAGTGTTGGATCTGAGCTTCTCCTGATTGTTCCTGTGACCTGCTGCTCTGTATAGCTAAGTGCTTTTTGTTTTTTTGTTGCTTTTTTTCTGTCCAGCTTGTCTTTTGTTTTGCTGGAAGCTCTGAGACGCAAAGGGTGTACCGCCGTGCCGTTAGTTCGGCACGGTGGGTTTTTTTTGCCCCCTTTGCGTGGTTTTGCTTTAGGGTTTTTTGTAGACTGCAAAGTTCGCTTTACTGTCCTCGCTCTGTCCTAGAATATCGGGCCCCACTTTGCTGAATCTATTTCATCCCTACGTTTTGTCTTTTCATCTTACTCACAGTCATTATATGTGGGGGGCTGCCTTTTCCTTTGGGGAATTTCTCTGGGGCAAGTCAGGCCTATTTTTCTATCTTCAGGCTAGCTAGTTTCTTAGGCTGTGCCGAGTTGCCTAGGTAGTTGTTAGGCGCAATCCACAGCCGCTTTTAGTTGTGTTTAGGATAGGATCAGGTGTGCAGTCTACAGAGTTTCCACGTCTCAGAGCTCGTTCTTGTATTTTTGGGTATTTGTCAGATCACTGTGTGCGCTCTGATCGCTAAGCACACTGTGTTTCTGGATTGCCTTCATAACACCTGTCATTAGCAAACATAACAGCAGTGCTGGGGAAGATTCAGTGATCACTGATGATTATGCATACGGCTGGAGTGTACGGGAGACCGGCGGATGTGCGAGCAAAGTCTTTGCACCTTCAGGAGCAGGGCTGGTAACTCCGGGTAATTTTTGAGGAAGCACTGCACTACCAGGTTCAAGGTGTGAGCCAGGAAAGGTATGTGTTTAAGTTCTGAAAGGGCTATGGCAGCCTTAAAATTCCTTCCGTTATCTGTTTCCTAGACCGTGGGCTAGGCAGAACTGTCCCACTATGGCTGTTGTAGTGAATTCCGCTGTTGGGCTCCCTCCAGTGGTTGTAAGTGGCACTTTTGTGAGTTCTGCTCTTGGGCTCCTTCTTGTGGTTTCAAGTGGTATGGCTGCTCCTTGGAGTTAGCTGTCATCAGCTGCCTCCACTTATCGTCTCTTCTGCTCGGCTATTTAGGCCTGGCTGTTCCTTCAGCCAGTGCTACTTGTAAATGGTTCCTGGTTGGATTCACATCTCTTTGGATTTCCCTGTTATCCTGACCAGTTCAGCAAAGCTAAGTTTTTGCTTGCGCTTTTCTGTTCACAGATTGTGGACTTATCCGTTCTGTGCTTTCTATGTTTGTCCAGCGTTATCAGTATGAATTAATTCTGTCTTGCTGGAAGCTCTGGGAAGCAGATTTACCCTCCACACCTTTAGTCAGGTGTGGAGATTTTTTTTGTAAACTCTGCGTGGATTTTTGTAGTGTTTTATACTGACCACACAGTATTCCATCCTGTCCTATCTATCAAGCTAGACTGGCCTCCTGTGCTCATCCTGGTTTCATTCTGTGTATATCTTTTTCCTCTCCACTCACAGTCATTATTTGTGGGGGGTTAATCTATCCTTTGGGGATTTTCTCTGAGGCAAGATAGTTTTCCTGCTTCTGTCTTTAGGGGTAGTTAGCTCTTAGGCTGTGACGAGATGCCTAGGGAGAGTTAGGAGCATTCCACGGCTACTTCTAGTGTTGTGTTGAGCTTAGGGACTGCAGTCAGTACAGTTACCACTTCCTTCTGAGCTCGTTCCATGTTGCTCCTAGACCACCGAATCATAACAGTACAAGTGGCCAAAAATGAATTAAATGCATCTCAAAAGAAGGAAAAGAAAGTTCTGAACCATTTTTTTTTGTGCTCTGGTTTGTCTTTTTTTTCCTCTTGATATCTGGGTGATTCAGGATATATGCTTTGGCATGGATGTTCAGGGTTTGTTTTCTCGTGTGGATCAACTTGCTGCAAGAGTACAGAGTATCAAGGACTATGTTGTCCAGACTCCAGCTTTAGAGCCTAGAATTCCTACTCCTGATTTGTTTTTTGGGGACAGATCCAAGTTTTTGAACTTTAAAAATAACTGCAGATTGTTTTTTGCTTTGAAACCCCGTTCTTCTGGTGATCCCATTCAGCAAGTAAAAATCATCATATGCTTGCTGCGTGGTGACCCTCAAGACTGGCCTTTTTCTCTTGAAACAGGGGATCCGGCATTATTGAATGTTGATGCATTTTTTCAAGCGCTCGGATTATTGTATGACGAACCTAATTCTGTGGATCATGCAGGAAAAACCATGTTGGCCTTGTGTCAAGGTCAGGAAGCCACAGAGTTATACTGCCAGAAATTTAGAAAATGGTTAGAAAATGGTCTGTGCTCACTAAATGGAATGAAGAGGCTCTGGCTGCTATTTTCAGAAAAGGTCTTTCTGAAGCCCTTAAAGATGTTATGGTGGGCTTTCCTACGCCTGCCGGTTTGAGCGAATCTATGTCTCTAGCCATTCAGATCGATCGGCGTCTGCGCGAGCGCAACGTTGTGCACCATATGGCAGTATCCTCTGAGCAGAGTCCAGAACCTATGCAATGTGATAGGATTTTGACTAGAACAGAACGGCAGGAATTCAGACGTCAGAATAGGCTGTGTTTTTACTGTGGTGATTCTGCTCATGTTATCTCTGATTGCCCTAAGCGTACTAAGAGAGTCAATAGGTCTGTTACCATTAGTACTATACAACCTAAATTTCTCTTATCTGTGACCCTGATTTGCTCATTGTCATCCTTTTCTGTCATGGCATTTGTGGATTCAGGCGCTGCCCTGAACTTAATGGACTTAGAATTCGCCAGGCGCTGTGGTTTTTCCTTGCAGCCTTTGCAGAGCCCTATTCCTTTGAGGGGTATTGATGCTACACCCTTGGCCAAGGATAAACCTCAGTACTGGACACAGATGACTATGTACATGGCTCCAGCACATCAGGAAGATTGCCGTTTTCTGGTGTTGCATAACTTGCATGATGTTGTTGTACTGGGTTTTCCATGGTTACAGGAACATAATCCAGTGCTGGATTGGAAAACTATGTCGGTGACTAGTTGGGGTTGTCAAGGGGTACATAGTGACGTTCCTTTGATGTCAATTTCCTCTTCCCCCTCTTCTGAGGTCCCTGAATTTTTGTCGGATTTCCAGGATGTATTTGATGAGCCCAAGTCCAGTTCCCTTCCTCCGCACAGGGACTGTGATTGTGCTATTAACTTGATTCCTGGTTGCAAGTTCCCTAAGGGCCGACTTTTCAATCTGTCTGTGCCAGAGCATGCCGCCATGCGGAGTTATGTTAAGGAGTCTTTGGAGAAGGGGCATATTCGACCCTCTTCGTCACCATTGGGAGCGGGTTTCTTTTTTGTTGCTAAGAAGGATGGCTCCTTGAGACCTTGTATTGATTATCGTCTTCTTAATAAGATCACGGTCAAATTCCAATACCCCTTGCCTTTGCTTACTGATTTGTTTGCTCAGATTAAGGGGGCTAGTTGGTTTACTAAGATTTACCTCCGAGGGGCATATAATCTTGTTCGTATTAAACAGGGTGACGAATGGAAAACTGCATTTAATACGCCCGAAGGCCATTTTGAATATCTTGTGATGCCATTTGGGCTCTCTAATCCTCCATCTGTGTTCCAGTCTTTCATGCATGATATTTTCCGCAATTATCTTGATAAATTCATGGTCGTATATTTGGATGATATTTTGATTTTTTCCGATGATTGGGAGTCTCATGTGAAGCAGGTCAGGATGGTGTTCCAGATCCTTCGTGATAATGCTTTGTTTGTGAAGGGGTCTAAGTGCCTATTCGGAGTTCAGAAGGTCTCTTTTTTGGGTTTTATTTTTTCTCCCTCGTCTATAGAAATGGATCCTGTTAAGGTCCAAGCTATTCATGACTGGATTCAACCCACATCTGTGAAGGGCCTTCAAAAATTTTTGGGCTTTGCTAATTTCTATCGCCGTTTCATTGCCAACTTTTCCAGTGTGGTTAAGCCCCTTACTGATTTGACGAAGAAAGGCGCTGATGTGACGAATTGGTCCTCTGAGGCTGTTGAGGCCTTTCAGGAGCCTAAACGCCGATTTACTTCTGCCCCTGTGTTGCGTCAGCCGGATGTTTCTCTTCCTTTTCAGGTTGAGGTCGATGCTTCTGAGATTGGGGCAGGGGCCGTTTGGTCTCAGAGGGAGTCTGATGGTTCTTTGATGAAACCGTGTGCTTTTTTTTCCAGAAAGTTTTCGCCTGCGGAATGCAATTATGATGTCGGCAATCGGGAGTTGTTGGCTATGAAGTGGGCGTTTGAGGAGTGGCGACATTGGCTTGAGGGAGCTAAACACCGCGTTGTGGTCCTGACCGATCATAAGAATCTGATTTACCTCTAGTCGGCCAAGCGGCTGAATCCTAGACAGGCTCGATGGTCCCTGTTTTTCTCCCGTTTTGATTTTGTCGTCTCTTATCTTCCGGGATCTAAGAATGTTAAGGCTGATGCCCTCTCTAGGAGTTTTTCGCCTGATTCTCCTGGAGTCCTTGAGCCGGTTGGCATTCTTTAAGGAGGGGGTGATTCTTTCTGCTATCTCCCCTGATTTGCGGCGGGTGCTTCAGGAATTTCAGGCTGATAGGCCTGACCGCTGTCCAGTGGGGAAGCTGTTTGTTCCTGATAGATGGACAAGTAAGGTTATTTCTGAGGTTCATTGTTCAGTGTTGGCTGGTCATCCTGGGATTTTTGGTACCAGAGATTTGGTTGCTAGGTCCTTTTGGTGGCCTTCCTTGTCATGCGATGTGCGTGCTTTTGTGCAGTCCTGTGGGACTTGCGCCCGGGCCAAGCCTTGCTGTTCCCGCGCTGGTGGGTTGCTTTTGCCTTTGCCGGTCCCTGAGAGGCCCTGGACGCATATTTCCATGGATTTTATTTCGGATTTTCCTGTTTCCCAAAAAATGTCTGTTATCTGGGTTGTTTGTGACCGGTTCTCTAAAATGGTCCATCTGGTACCTTTCGCTAAGTTGCCTTCCTCCTCAGATCTGGTTCCATTATTTTTTCAGCATGTGGTTCATTTGCATGGCATTCCGGCGAATATTGTCTCTCTGACAGAGGTTCTCAGTTTGTCTCTAGATTTTGGCGGGCCTTTTGTGCTAGGATGGGCATTGATTTGTCTTTTTCTTCGGCGTTTCATCCTCAGACTAATGGCCAAACAGAGCGAACTAATCAGACCTTGGAGACCTATTTGAGATGTTTTGTGTCTGCTGATCAGGATGATTGGGTGTCTTTCTTGCCGTTGGCCGAGTTTGCCCTTAATAATCGGGCTAGTTCGGCTACTTTGGTTTCACCTTTCTTTTGTAATTTTGGTTTTCATCCTCGTTTTTCTTCTGGGCAGGTTGAGCCTTCTGATTGTCCTGGTGTTGATTCTGTGGTGGACAGGCTGCAGCAGATTTGGACTCATGTGGTGGACAATTTGACGTTGTCTCAGGAAAGGGCTCAACGTTTTGCTAACCGCCGTCGATGTGTTGGTCCCCGGCTTCGTGTTGGGGATTTGGTTTGGTTGTCTTCTCGTCATGTTCCTATGAAGGTTTCTTCCCCTAAGTTTAAGCCTCGGTTTATTGGTCCTTATAAAATTTCTGAAATTATTAATCCGGTGTCTTTTCGTTTGGCTCTTCCAGCCTCTTTTGCCATTCATAATGTTTTCCATAGATCTTTGTTGCGGAGATATGTGGTGCCCGTTGTTCCTCGATTGACCCTCCTGCCCCAGTGTTAGTTGAGGGAGAGTTGGAATATGAGGTTGAGAAGATTTTGGATTCTCGTTTTTCGAGGCGGAGGCTTCAGTATCTTGTCAAGTGGAAGGGTTATGGCCAGGAGGATAATTCTTGGGTTGTTGCCTCCGATGTCCATGCCACCGATTTGGTTTGTGCTTTTCATTTAGCTCATCCTGATCGGCCTGGGGGCTCTGGTGAGGGTTCTGTGACCTCTCCTCAAGGGGGGGTACTGTTGTGAATTCCGCTCTTGGGCTCCCTCCTTTGGTTGTAAGTGGCACTTTTGTGAGTTCTGCTCTTGGGCTCCCTCTTGTGGTTTCAAGTGGTATGGCTGCTCCTTGGAGTTAGCTGTCATCAGCTGCCTCCACTTATCGTCTCTTCTGCTCGGCTATTTACGCCTGGCTGTTCCTTCAGCCAGTGCCACTTGTAAATGGTTCCTGGTTGGATTCACATCTCTTTGGATTTCCCTGTTATCCTGACCAGTTCAGCAAAGCTAAGTTTTTGCTTGCGCTTTTCTGTTCACAGATTGTGGACATATCCGTTCTGTGCTTTCTATGTTTGTCCAGCGTTATCAGTATGAATTAATTCTGTCTTGCTGGAAGCTCTGGGAAGCAGATTTACCCTCCACACCTTTAGTCAGGTGTGGAGATTTTTTTTGTAAACTCTGCGTGGATTTTTGTAGTGTTTTATACTGACCGCACAGTATTCCATCCTGTCCTATCTATCAAGTTAGACTGGCCTCCTGTGCTCATCCTGGTTTCATTCTGTGTATGTCTTTTTCCTCTCCACTCACAGTCTTTATTTGTGGGGGGCTAATCTATCCTTTGGGGATTTTCTCTGAAGCAAGATAGTTTTCCTGCTTCTGTCTTTAGGGGTAGTTGGCTCTTTGGCTGTGATGAAAGGCCTAGGGAGAGTTAGGAGCATTCCACGGCTACTTCTAGTGTTGTGTTGAGCTTAGGGACTGCGGTCAGTACGGTTACCACTTCCTTCTGAGCTCGTTCCATGTTGCTCCTAGACCACCGCATCATAACAGGCTGTCCCCTGTGGACCCTGCATCCACCACATTAACCGAATGTGCCGTGATGGACACGTAACGTCCCTGGCCAAGCTTACTGGTCCGTGCATCTGTTGTAAGGTGCACCTTTCTACTGACTGATTGCCTCAGTGCATGGACAATGCGGTCTTTGACATGCTGGCGGAGGGCTGGGATGGCATTTCTCGCAAAGAAGTGTCAACTGGGTAGGTCATAGCGTGGTTCTGCGCAGGCCATCAGGGCTTTGAAAGCTTTGCTTTCAACCAACAGGTAGGGCATCATCTCTAACGAGATTAGTCTAGCAATGTGGGCATTCAAACCCTGTGTACGTGGATGACAGGATGAGTACTTTCTTTTCCTAACGAGAGTCTCTTGTAGGGTGAGCTGGACTGGAGAGCTGCATATGGTGGAACTAGCGGGGGTGGTGGTGGACATGGCAGATTGAGAGAGGGTTGGTGATGGTATTCTTGATGTTGGCCTACGTACAGTGTTTTCTACCAAGAACCTTGTGATTCCCTGACTGCTTTGGCCTTGCGACGATACCTCCACATTTGCTGTTGGTGGTGTCCTAACCAATGGGCTTAGTCTGCCGGAAGCAATGTAGCGTGCATGCTGGTTAAATGTCTACGCATGCATGTTGTATTTAAATTTAGGAGATTATTCCCTCTGCTAAAGGTCTTTGAGCACTTCTTACAGATAACTTTGCACTGATCATTCGGATCTTGGTTAAAAAATGCCCACAATGCACTCTTCCTACTATGGATTACCTTTTCAGGCATTGAACGCTGTGCTACTGTCACCTGATAGCCAAGGTGTCCTAAAACTGTTTTTGGATTGGACAAACATTTTTGGCCAGATAGGGGCCTGCCAGATAAAAGCTGTTGCGATGTAGATGGCTGCTGCGGATCATCCTCCTGCGCTTCTGAGCTACTGGCAGCGGCACCCTCTTCCCCCAATGGCTGCCAATCTGGGTCAACAACTGGGTCATCTATCACCTCCTCTTCAATGTCATGTGAACCTTCCTCTGTGTCACCGTGTAAGGTGCTATAGCGTTCGTGACGGGGCACCATAGTCTCATCAGGGTCAGATTCTGGCTCAGTACACTGCGAGGGCAATGTAGTGATCTGAGTCAATGGAACAGCATAATAATCTAGCTGTGGCTGTGCATCTGTGGACTCCATGTCCGATTCATCTTGTAATGGGCTTTTAATGGGCTTTTAACTATTTCCCTCTCTAACCCAGGCACAGTATGTGTAAACTGTCGCATCCTTTACTTTTGGTTTGGGTGAAGGACACAAGGAAGCGACTTGTTCCTGACCGGGAGCATCCACTGACGACTCGCTGCTTTTAGATTTCGAACCTTCTAAAGAGGAGGCAAAAGAGCCTGTTTTCCTACTCCCAGATAAGGGAGCCTTCGAGGCCTTATGCAGCCAGATGATAACGCTGGCTCAACACCTCGAGCATTTGGTGCTATTTTGCTTTTCCCACTACCACCAGATGCTCCAACACCACCACCACCAACATCAGTACCAGCTGGCAACGCACGCCCACGGCATCTTCCACCAGACTTCCTCATTTTTGTAAACATCTAACCAAAATAACAACTGTTATATGGTACTGTAAAACAAGGTAGAAGGTGTATATAAACTTGTGGAGAATTTAAACCTCCCTTTTTTGGGGGGGAGACTGCAACAAAACACAGGCCCAGTGTATAACACTACACAATGTAAGTGGCAGCACGAGGCTGGAAGATATATAAAAAAATACAAGGGCTGTAGTACAATTTCAATCTCCCTACAATGATCAAAGGACAAGTATGGCAGCAATAAAAAGGACTGCTGCACACAAAAGTGTGGACAAAGAAACAAGACAACTGTGCAGAAAGGAGCAACAGGATTTTTGCTTTTAAAAAAGCAGTTGGTTTGCACAGCGGCGTACAAACTGCAATGCAGCTATCAGGGAGCCTTATTGGGCAGCCAAATAAACTACAGAGCTGATGCACAAAAAACAAACTCCACTGTCCCTGTAAAGAAAAGGTGGTGTTGGACAGTGGAAATCGCTACAGCACAAGCAGTTTCGGGGTTAATCTTCCCTCCCTAACTATATCCTTTCTTCTGATGCAGCTGCAGCAACCTCTCCCTATGCTAAGATCGGCAGAAGTAAGATGGCGGTCGGCGTGCATGCCCCTCTATTATTATTATTATTATTTATTTATATAGCACCATTGATTCCATGGTGCAGTACGTGAGAAGGGGTTACATACAAGTTACAAATATCACATACAGTAAACAAACAATGACGGACTGATACAGAGGGGCGAGGACCCTGCCCTTGCGGGCTTACATTCTACAGGATTATGGGGAAGGAGACAGTAGGTTGAGGGTTGCAAGAGCTCCGGTGTTGGTGAGGCGGTAGCTCCGGTGTTGGTGAGGCGGTAGCTCCGGTGTTGGTGAGGCGGTAGCTCCGGTGTTGGTGAGGCAGCAGCGGTGTCAGTGCAGGCTGTAGGCTTTCCTGAAGAGATGAGTTTTCAGGTTCCGTCTGAAGGATCCGACTGTGGTTGATAGTCGAACGTGTTGGGGCAGAGAGTTCCAGAGGATGGGGGATATTCGGGAGAAGTCTTGGAGGCGATTGGATGAGGAGCGAATAAGTGTGGAGGAGAGAAGGAGGTCTTGGGAGGACCGGAGATCACGTGAGGGAAGATATCGAGAGATTAGTTCAGAGATATATGGAGGAGACAGGTTGTGGATGGCTTTGTAGGTCAGTATTAGCAATTTGAACTGGATACGCTGAGGGAATGGGAGCCAGTGAAGAGATTTGCAGAGGGGGGAAGCGGAGGAGTAGCGAGGAGAGAGATGGATTAGTCGGGCAGCAGAGTTAAGGATGGACTGGAGAGGTGCAAGGGTGTTAGCAGGGAGGCCACAGAAAAGGATGTTGCAGTAGTCAAGGCGGAAAATGATGAGGGCATGCACAAGCATTTTAGTAGATTGGGGGTTGAGGAAAGGACGGATCCTGGAGATATTTTTGAGCTGGAGGCGACAGGAGGTGGAAAGAGCTTGGATGTGTGGTTTGAAGGACAGGGCAGAGTCGAAGGTTACTCCGAGGCAGCGGACTTCGGGTACAGGGGAAAGCATGATGTCATTGACTGCGATAGATAGGTCAAGTAAGGAAGATTTGTGGGATGGAGGAATGTAGCCCCTGTGGAAAAATAACAAGAGAAAGAAAGCTATGCAAATAGGGCGCACGCCCAAAAAAATACAAACTGAATAGCAAAAAATACAAAAATAATTTATTAAAGAAAGAAACAAATGCACAAAAATAAAAACATATAAAATACAACAACCACACTACTGGTCCCAAGATATTCATATATAAACAGCCCAAATATAAATGATATTAAACGACAGCAATAAAGACATGCCACAATTGGATTGTTATACCATAGAAGTATATGCATGAATATATATACATACCTTTCCCAAAACAATATATGGGAAAGGCCTATAATATGGAAAAATAAGAACCCCCTGATACTTATATAGGTAAAATATGACTAAATATTTCAAATGGCCACAATATAACAATATCTATACAAATATAAACATATATGAGCATAAAGAGTCTGGGCGTCCCCAGACAACCTTGCAATAAATAAAGTGCCCTAATATAGAGAAAGAGACTAATACCATCAATGGGGCCCCAATAAGCGCATAAGAGAATAATATAAAAAAAAAAATCCCCCAAAAAATAATAAAAAAAAATGAATACATTTTGAGATATTAGTAAAGAGATGCGACAAGCAAAGCAGCCAGGTGGGGAAATAAACCCACTCAGGTATAGAGAAGGCGTCCATAAAAATGGAAGTATGTGGCACAATGATGTAAAAAGATACAGGGGTTAAAGATAAATACCCAGAGTAGGTCATCCAGTATGTGGCATGGGTCGTCGGCAGTCAGTAGTCAAAGGTGGAAAAGGGCGAACCCGGGATACAGAGAGTGTGGGGGGAGCCCCACGCGTATCGCTGCTAGACGCAGCTTCGTCAGGGGACTTTTTTTTGGGGGGGGGGGATTTTTTTTTTTTTTTTTGATATTATTCTCTTATGCGCTTATTGGGGCCCCATTGATGTCTTTGGCATGTCTTTATTGCTGTCGTTTAATATAATTTATATTTGGGCTGTTTATATATGAATATCTTGGGACCAGTAGTGTGGTTGTTGTATTTTATATGTTTTTATTTTTGTGCATTTGTTTCTTTCTTTAATAAATTATTTTTGTATTTTTTGCTATTCAGTTTGTATTTTTTTGGGCGTGCGCCCTATTTGCATAGCTTTCTTTCTCTTGTTATTTTTCCATGATGTTTTTGCTATGCATTGAGCTGCACCCCTTTATGTGTTCATCATAATTATGGTAGTCGCCCAGTTGTGGTGCTCCCTAACTCTCTAAATATTCCTTTATAGCCCCTGTGACACCACATTAAGCAAGCAAATCACTGTCATGCCCTTCTCTAAGATGGTGGGGACCGAGACCTATGTCATCACGCTGCCCACACTCTGCATCCTCCTTTATTGGATGAGAAATGGCGCTGAAAGCGTCATACGAAACGCGACTTTGGCGCGAAGATCGCCGACCTCATGGCCGATCCCACACTAGGATATGGTCTTGTTTCACGAAATCCGACTTTGCCGAAAGTCGGCGATTTCTGAATTTGTCTGATCCGTTTTGCTCAACCCTACTTGTGGTCTTTCCTGATTAAGAAGTCTTTCGTACTTTGAAATGCGTAGAATAAATAAACAATTTTGTTTGACATTCTGGGATATATATCTAATCATTTATCAGTAAGCATGGAAATCATCCACAAAACCTCTCCTTTCTGTCGTGGATATTGTATGGTCAGTTACTGACCCACGGATATGCTGCAGCTGACGTGCTTTATTACATGCTTTCTAGATGTTTATAAAAATTGAGAGTAATTTTGAATTTACCACCTGTCATACTCCTCGGATAAGACCCTACATTGAGCTGATCGCTCCTACAGCTTTTGTGAAGGCTTTCAATGTTTCTCTATTGTACTGTAGCTCAGTGGTGGGTTAGCACTGCAGCCTTGCAGCGCTTGAGTCCTGATTTCTAAATCCCACCAGGACAACATCTGCAAGGAGTATTTATGTTCTCCCCGTGTTTTCATGGGTTTCCACCCACATTCCAAAGATATACTGATAGGGAATTTAGATTATGTGCCCCATCGGGGACAGTGATGATAATGTGTGCAACCTGTAAAGAGCTACGGAATATGTTAGCGCTAAGGTTGAGCGAAACGGATCGGACAATTTAAAAAATCGCCGATTTTTGGCAAAGTCGGGTTCCATGAAACCCGACCCTAGTGTGGGATCGGCCATGAGGTTGGTGATCTTCGCGCCAAAGTCACGTTTTGTATGACACTTTCAGCGCCATTTCTCATCCAATGAAGGTGGACGCAGAGTGTGCGCAGCTGATGACATAGGTCTCGGTCCCCACCATCTTAGAGAAGGGCATGACAGTGATTGGCTTGCTTTCTGCGGCGTCACAGGGGCTACAAAGGGGCGTGCACGCCGACCGCCATCTTACTTCTGCCGATCTTAGCATAGGGAGAGGTTGCTGCAGCTGCATCAGAAGAAGGGATATAGTTAGGGAGGGAAGATTAACCCCCAAACTGCTTGTGCTGTAGCGATTTCCACTGTCCAACACCACCTTTTCTTTGCAGGGACAGTGGAGTTTTTTTTGTGCATCAGCTCTGTAGCTTATTAGGCTGCCTTATAAGGCTCCCTGATAGCTGCATTGCTGTTTGCACGCCGCTGTGCAAACCAACTGCTTTTTTAAAAGCAAAAATCCTGTTGCTCCTTTCTGCACAGTACTCTTGTTTCTTTGTCCACACTTTTGTGTGCAGCAGTCCTTTTTATTGCTGCCATACTTGTCCTTTGATCATTGTAGGGAGATTGAAATTGTACTACAGTGCTTGTATTTTTTTATATATCTGCCAGCCACGTTCTGCCACTTACATTGTGTAGTGTAATACACAGGGCCTGTTTTTTGCTGTAGTCTCCCCCCCAAAAAAGGGAGATTTAAATGGACAAGTTTCTGTACGTCAGTTCTGTTAGTCGTATATCTGCCAGCCACGTTCTGCCACTTACATTGTGTAGTGTAATACACAGGGCCTGTTTTTTGCTGCAGTCTCCCCCCCAAAAAAGGGAGATTTAAATTGACAACAAGTTTCTATACGTCAGTTCTGTTTGTTGTACATCTTTCAGCCACGTTCCGCCGCTTACATTGTGTAGTGTAATACACTGGGCCTGTTTTTTCGGCAGTCTCCCCCCCAAAAAAGGGAGATTTAAATTAACAACACGTTTATTTACACCTTCTACCTTGTTTTACAGTACCATATAACGATTGTTATTTTGGTTAGATTTTCCCTAAAAATGAGGAAGTCTGGTGGAAGAGGCCGTGGGCGGTCGTTGCCAGCTGGTACTGATGATGGTGGTGGTGGTGGAGCATCTGGTGGTAGTGGGAAAACCAAAATAGCACCTAAGGCTGGAGGTGTTGAGCCAGCGTCATCGTCTGGCTACAAAAGGCCTCGAAGGCTCCCTTATCTGGGAGTAGGAAAACCGCTTTTAAAGCCGGAGCAGCAGGAAAAAGTTTTGGCATTCCTTGCGGACTCAGCCTCTAGCTCTTTCGTATCCTCTTTAGAAAGTTTGAAATATAAAAGCAGCGAGTCGTCAGTGGATGCTCCCGGTCAGGAACAAGTCGCTTCCTTGTGTCCTTCACCCTAACCAAAAGTGATGGATGCGGCAGGTGACACTATAGTTTACTCCATGGAGCTCATTACACATACCGTGCCTGGGTTAGAGAGGGAAATTGTTAAAAGCCCATTACAAGATGAATTGGACATGGTGTGAACAGATGCACAGCCACAGCTAGATTATTATGCTGTTCCATTGACTCAGATCACTACATTGCCCTCGCATTGTACTGAGCCAGAATCTGACCCTGATGAGACTATGGTGCCCCGTCCCGAAAGCTATAGCACCTTACACAGTGACACAGAGGAAGGTGCACATGAAATTGAAGAGGAGGTGATAGATGACCCAGTTGTTGACCCAGATTGGCAGCCATTGGGGGAACAGGGTGTCACTGGCAATAGCTCTGAAGCGGAGAAGGAGGATCCACAGCAGGCATCTACATCGCAACAGCTTTCATCTGGCAGGCCCGAATCTGGCCCGGTGAAAGTAACACAGCGTGCAATGCCTGAAAAAGTATTTCGTAGTAGGGAGAGTGCAGTGTGGCAATTTTTTAATCAAGATCCGAATGATCAGTCAAAAGTTATCTGTAAGAAATGCTCAAAGACCTTTAGCAGAGGGAAGAATCTTCAAAATTTAAATACAATGTCGATGCTTAGACATTTAACCAGCAGGCACTTGCAAGCCTGGACTAACTACCAAACGTCCGGTACCGTTTGATGCACCTGCTTAGAATGAAGGTAGTCAGCAGCGCTACATTGCTTCCCTCACTGTAAGCCCACTGGTTAGGACACCACCAGCAGCAAATGTGGAGGTATCGTCGCAAGGCCAAAGCTGTCAGGGAATCACAAGGTTCTTGGTAAGAAACACTGTATGTAGGCCAACATCAAGAATACCATCGCCAACCCTCTCTCAATCCGCCATATCCACCACCACACCCGCTAGTTCCACCATATGCAGCTCTCCAGTCCAGATCACCCTACAAAAGACTCTCGTTAGGAAAAGAAAGTACTTATCCTCTCATCCGCGTACACAGGGTTTGAACGCCCACATTGTAGACAAATCTCGTTAGAGATGATGCCCTACCGGTTGGTTGAAAGGGAAGCTTTCAAAGACCTGGTGGCCTGATGGCCTATGAAGTACCACGCTATGACCTACCCAATCGGCACTTCTTTGCGAGAAAAGGCATCCCACCCCTCCACCAGCATGTCAAAGACCGCATTGTCCATGCACTGAGACAATCAATCAGTGGAATGGTGCACCTCACAACAGATGCATGGACCAGTAGGCTTGGCCAGGGATTTACGTGTCCATCACGGTGCACTGGGTTAATGTGGTGGATGCAGGGTCCACTGGGGACACCCATAGAGAGACAGTTCTGCCGAGCCCACGGTCTAGGAAACAGTTGGCTGTAGGCGTTCGCCACCCCTCGTTCTCCTCCTCCAGAATGAAAGCTCGTCCACAGAGCGCAGTTGCACAACCACTCCATCCACAGCTGCCAGTGTTGCACACGAGGTGTTCCGTTTTCGAACAGCTAGTCGTAAGCGTCAGCAGGCTGTGTTACAATTTAAGTGTTTGGGCGACAACAGACACACCGCGGAAGTGCTGGCCGAGTACTCGCAGCAACAAACTCAGTCATGGCTGGGCAGTATACATTTTGAGGCAGGCAAGGTAGTCAGTGATAACGAAAGGAATTTTATGGCTGCCATAGCCCTTTCAGAACTTACACATACCTTGCCTGGCTCACACCTTGAACCTGGTGGTGCAGTGCTTCCTCAAAACTTATCCGGAGTTACCAGCCCTGAACGTACACTCCAGCCGTATGCTGAACCATCAGCGATCGCTGAATCTTCCCCAGCACCGCCTAATAATCGACGTTGCAACAAGGTGGAATTCCACACTGCACATGCTTCAGAGGCTGTGCGAACAGAGGCGTGCTGTAATTAATTTGTGGGAGGATACACATACACGGGCAGTCACTTGGATGGAAGACATGGAGTTGTCTGGTGTGCAGTGGTCGAAGCTACAAGACCTCTGTCAAGTCCTTCAGTGTTTTTAGGAATGCACACGGCTGGTAAGTGCAGACAATGCCATCATAAGCTGAGCATCCCACTAATGCATCTGCTGATGCAAAGTTTGACACACATTAAGGAGCAGGCGTCTGCAACCGAGGAGGAGGGAAGACTTGATGACAGTCAGCCAATGTCTACTCAGGAAAAGGTGGCGGATGAAGAGGAGGAGGAGGAGGATGATGGGGATGAATATTTATGGGAGGAGGATGCTTCTCAGGGGGCACTAGAAACTGGTGGTATTGCAAGGTCAGGTACAGGGTTTTTGTGGGACACAAGTGATGTTGATTTGCAAGAAAATGCTCCTCAATAGGGTTGAGCGAAACGGATCGTTCATTTTCAAAAGTCGCCGACTTTTGGCAAAGTCGGGTTTCATGACCCTAAAAAAGTAAAAGTCGCTCAACCCTACTCCTCAAACCAGCACAAGCAGTGAATTAACACATGGAACATTGGCCCACATGGCTGAGTATGCCTTGCATATCCTAAAAAGGGACCCCCGCATTATCAAAATGATGACCGATGACGATTACTGGTTGGCCTGCCTCCTGGATCCACAATATAAAGGAAAATTACAAAATATCATGCCACATAAGAACCTTGAGCAAATATTGGCTGCCAAACAAGCAACTCTTGTAGACCGTTTGGTTCAGGCATTCCCAGCACACAGTGGCGGTCATGGTTCTCACAGGAGCCATAGGGGGCAACATGCCAGAGGTGTTAGAGGTGCACAAATCCAAAGTGGCGTTGGACAGAGAGGTTTCATGACCAGGTTGTGGAGTGATTTCGCAATGACCGCTGACACAACAGGTACTGCTGCATCGATTCAAAGTGACAGGAGACAGCATTTGTCCAGTATGGTTACCAACTACTTTTCCTCCCTTACCAATGTTCTCCCTCACAGGTCATTCCTCTTTGATTACTGGGCATCTAAAATAGACACCTGGCCTGAATTGGCAGAATATGCATTACAGGAGCTCGCTTGCCCTGCTGCTAGTGTGCTATCAGAAAGTGTCTTCAGTGCTGCTGGTTCAATACTGACCAAAAAAAGGACACGTCTGGCTACCCAGAATGTTAATGATCTAACTTTCATAAAAATGAACCAATCATGGATTTCAAATTATTTTGCCCCACCTTCCCCTGCTGACACGTAGCTTGCCTGAAAAATATCTTGCTTTTGGCCTCCTCTTACTGACTTCTCCAATTCCTCCATTTGCAGCAGCTGAATGTCTACCATAGGCCATTTTTATACGTCTCTAAATGGGCTGACTCCCCCCACAGGGCCGTGGTCACCACAGGCGCAAGCACCCGTGTGAGTGCCGTTTGCCTGGACAGGTGGGTGTGCCCACTCGTAGGCGACGGCACTGGCACAGGGTCCCTCATAGTACAGTGAAGTGTCTCTGATGGTGGTGGTGCACAACCAATGTTAGACACACCGTCGTAATAAGAGGGGCCCTGTGCCAGTACCGCAGCCCACAAGAGAGTGTTCCCCCTTTGCTCGAACAGTGCTCTACCATTTGCAATACTTACCTCTCCCTGCTCCTCCACTGTGTAGTCTGTGTTGATAAATCCTTCAATGCCACTGCCAATACAAATTTGTTGAAATGATAGATGATAGTTAAAATATACAAGGGCCCTGACCTCCATTTAGACCAGTTAATGTCGGGGTCTTCACGACAATACCCTTCCTTCACCAGTGATTCCAAATCAGAATAAGAGCAGTGGTACCGGGGTGAAGAATGAGTCAGACAAAAGCTGGTTCAAACTCAGTGCCTGCTCGTGCTTCCACACGTAGTGGGAACGTCACAGCAACTGACTTTATTTTCTTTTTTTTTCAAATAATTTTTATTAACAATTTTTTTTTTTAATAACTGACTTTATTTTCTAATACACAACACTACATGATCTATTGGGGGAAGGTGTGCAGAGGGCGGGGATATGCAGGGGTTAAGCAATGTATCTAGTATTCAGTCCTTCTGGTTGGCTCTGACATCATCTGATGAATCTTCCTTTGTCCACATCTTGTCCACATCGCTTTAAGTATCATTTCCAGAGAAATGATACTTGTCCTTCTGGAATGTGTAACTTGCTTCTTCAGCAGGGCGAATCTGGGGCAAAGGTGAATACTGGCAGCCATCTTAAATACAGTTAAATTTGCATTAGCAAGCATAAAGGAAAAACTTATTGTTTCACAGCATAAGAATACATAAAAGTACAAAAGAGTATAAAGAAAATATATTTTTACCTTGACAATCCCCCCTAAACACTAAGTTTTTCCCTAAAAAGAAAAATCCTTCGAGACTGTCCATGTGATGGGGAAAGGGGAGGTGGATTTCTTCATCCAGACACCTCAGAAGCTCTCCCCTTGTGAGAGGCCTCCAGGCAGCTGAACCCTTCACTAGCTTCACATGGAGTTCTCCCGCTGTCCCTAAACTAAATCTCTTAGCATCATCTGAGAGTAAGGGGTTTTGTCTAACTCCTTGAGGGGGACGTACTTGGGGATCTCCCCTGGATCAGTGCCATCATACTCTGGTGGGTCTACTTCTTGGTTGAGGAAGGTGCCAGTCGGGGTTGCCTCAGCAATAACCTTTTTTATACAGGGGAATAACACAACAGAGGATTATCGATCCAACTATAAGAAGGGCAATCAGTACTAGACAAGCTTGTTGGAGGAATCCTTTGAGCCCAACCAACCAGCCGGAAAGGAAAGATGTGTCTACTCCAGCATTAGTTTTTAATTCTGCTGCTAACCCATTTATCTTTCTAAGGGCTATCATGGTCTTTCCATTTACCCCAGAGTTCTGAGGGATATATGTACAACACTCCTCTCCCACCATCCCACAGACTCCTCCTTTCTCAGCTAAGATCATATCAAGGGCTAGTCGGTTTTGGAGGGTCATTCTAGTGTTAGGGCCCAATTCCTCAACTATACCCTGGAAAGCATCACAGATAAAATTGACAAACCTTTGTTCACTGAAATATATGTAATTGATCCAATCAACATTTTTATTAATCTGCACCTGTGAGATTATGGAAGCAAAACCAGCATAAATCTGATTCTGGGCTTTAAATTGGTCAGGCACCACCCTTGGCACTCCAATGCCATCGACATATACCAATGGATCTTCTTCATAACTCATGTGGAGCTGATCGAGACTTCTCCTCTTTCTGGTATATTCATCAGGTGTCTCTGGATCCCAAGGTGAAATCTTAAACTGCATAGCTAGTTTAACAAGGGTGCATTGACCTGTCCAGGCATTAGGCAACCTAGGACGGAGCTCACCATCTCCACATAACCAATAAATATCGTACATATACTGTGTATAATTAACTAGCAAGTCAGTATCTAGGGAACTGTTCTCTTTGCAGAAACCTGTCTCGAAGACCCCTACTGGTGTACCTGTAGTGTCGTGGGTATTATAGCAGGTATAATTATCAGCTAATACGGTTATCCCCCCTGGGACCTTTAGTGTGGGTTCTTCATGAATTAGTGAGACATAATCTGAGCAATCAGTGGGCTTTAGACCCTTCAACAGATTCATAACACAGGCAGTGGTATTAAGTATATCCAATATATCCCAAATTTGATCATCTGGACAATCTGTGGCCTGTTATGTCTGCTAATGAAAGGTGTAATGAAGGCAATCCAGAGACACAGTGTGCCTAGCGATCAGAGCGCACACAGTGATCTGACAAATACCCAAAAACAAAAGAACGAGCTCTGAGACGTGGAAACTCTGTAGACTGCACACCTGATCCTATCCTAAACACAACTAAAAGTGGCTGTGGATTGCGCCTAACCACTACCTATGCAACTCGGCACAGCCTAAGAAACTAGCTAGCCTGAAGATAGAAAAATAGGCCTGACTTGCCCCCAGAGAAATACCCCAAAGGAAAAGGCAGCCCCCCACATATAATGACTGTGAGTAAGATGAAAAGACAAAACGTAGGGATGAAATAGATTCAGCAAAGTGGGGCCCGATATTCTTAGACAGAGCGAGGACAGTAAAGCGAACTTTGCAGTCTACAAAAAACCCTAAAGCAAAACCCACGCAAAGGGGGCAAAAAAGACCCACCGTGCCGGACTAACGGCACGGCGGTACACCCTTTGCGTCTCAGAGCTTCCAGCAAAACAAAAGACAAGCTGGACAGAAAAAAGGCAACAAAATAGCAAAAAAGCACTTAGCTATACAGAGCAGCAGGTCACAGGAACAATCAGGAGAAGCTCAGATCCAACACTGGAACATTGACTAGGAGCAAGGATAGCAGCATCAGGTGGAGTTAAGTAACGAAGCAGCTAATGAGCTCACCAGAACACCTGAGGAAGGAAGCTCAGAAGCTGCAGTACCACTTGTGACCACAGGAGTGAATTCAGCCACAGAATTCACAACAGTACCCCCCCCTTGAGGAGGGGTCACCGAACCCTCACCAGAGCCCCCAGGCCTACCAGGATGAGCCGCATGAAAGGCACGAACAAGATCGGGAGCATAAACATCAGAGGCAAAAACCCAGGAATTATCTTCCTGAGCATAACCCTTCCATTTAACCAGATACTGGAGTTTCCGTCTAGAAACACGAGAATCCAAAATCTTCTCCACAATATACTCCAATTCCCCCTCCACCAAAACCGGGGCAGGAGGCTCAACAGATGGAACCATAGGTGCCACGTATCTCCGCAACAATGACCTATGGAATACATTATGTATGGAAAAGGAGTCTGGGAGGGTCAGACGAAAAGACACAGGATTGAGAACCTCAGAAATCCTATACGGACCAATAAAACGAGGTTTAAATTTAGGAGAGGAAACCTTCATAGGAATATGACGAGAAGATAACCAAACCAGATCCCCAACACGAAGTCGGGGACCCACACGGCGTCTGCGATTAGCGAAAAGTTGAGCCTTCTCCTGGGACAATGTCAAATTGTCCACTACCTGAGTCCAGATCTGCTGCAACCTGTCCACCACAGAATCCACACCAGGACAGTCCGAAGACTCAACCTGTCCTGAAGAGAAACGAGGATGGAACCCAGAATTGCAGAAAAATGGAGAAACCAAGGTAGCCGAGCTGGCCCGATTATTAAGGGCGAACTCAGCCAACGGCAAAAAGGACACCCAATCATCCTGGTCTGCAGAAACAAAACATCTCAGATATGTTTCCAAGGTCTGATTGGTTCGTTCGGTCTGGCCATTAGTCTGAGGATGGAAAGCCGAGGAAAAGGATAGGTCAATGCCCATCCTACCACAAAAGGCTCGCCAGAACCTTGAAACAAACTGGGAACCTCTGTCAGAAACAATATTCTCAGGAATGCCATGCAACCGAACCACATGCTGAAAGAACAAAGGTACCAAATCAGAGGAGGAAGGCAATTTAGCCAAGGGCACCAGATGGACCATTTTAGAAAAGCGATCACAGACCACCCAAATGACTGACATCTTTTGAGAAACGGGAAGGTCAGAAATGAAATCCATCGAAATATGTGTCCAAGGCCTCTTTGGGACCGGCAAGGGCAAAAGCAACCCACTGGCACGAGAACAGGAGGGCTTAGCCCTAGCACAAATCCCACAGGACTGCACAAAAGTACGTACATCCCGTGACAGAGATGGCCACCAGAAGGATCTAGCCACTAACTCTCTGGTACCAAAGATTCCAGGATGATCAGCCAACACCGAACAATGAAGTTCAGAGATAAGTTTATTAGTCCACCTATCAGGGACGAACAGTTTCTCCGCTGGACAACGATCAGGTTTATTCGCCTGAAATTTTTGCAGCACCCGCCGCAAATCAGGGGAGATGGCAGACACAATGACTCCTTCCTTGAGGATACCCGCTGGCTCAGATAAACCCGGAGAGTCGGGCACAAAACTCCTAGACAGAGCATCCGCCTTCACATTTTTAGAGCCCGGAATGTACGAAATCACAAAGTCGAAGCGGGCAAAAAATAACGACCAACGGGCCTGTCTAGGATTCAAGCGCTTGGCAGACTCGAGATAAGTCAAGTTCTTATGATCAGTCAATACCACCACGCGATGCTTAGCTCCTTCAAGCCAATGACGCCACTCCTCGAATGCCCACTTCATGGCCAGCAACTCTCGGTTGCCCACATCATAATTACGCTCAGCGGGCGAAAACTTCCTGGAAAAGAAAGCACATGGTTTCATCACTGAGCAATCAGAACCTCTCTGTGACAAAACCGCCCCTGCTCCAATCTCAGAAGCATCAACCTCGACCTGGAACGGAAGAGAAACATCTGGCTGACACAACACAGGGGCAGAACAAAAACGACGCTTCAACTCCTGAAAAGCTTCCACAGCAGCAGAAGACCAATTGACCAAATCAGCACCCTTCTTGGTCAAATCGGTCAATGGTTTGGCAATGCTAGAAAAATTACAGATGAAGCGACGATAAAAATTAGCAAAGCCCAGGAACTTTTGCAGACTTTTCAGAGATGTCGGCTGAATCCAATCCTGGATGGCTTGGACCTTAACTGGATCCATCTCGATAGTAGAAGGGGAAAAGATGAACCCCAAAAATGAAACTTTCTGCACACCGAAGAGACACTTTGATCCCTTCACAAACAAAGAGTTAGCACGCAGGACCTGAAAAACCATTCTGACCTGCTTCACATGAGACTCCCAATCATCTGAGAAGATCAAAATGTCATCCAAGTAAACAATCAGGAATTTATCCAGGTACTCACGGAAGATGTCATGCATAAAGGATTGAAACACTGATGGAGCATTGGCAAGTCCGAACGGCATCACTAGATACTCAAAATGACCCTCGGGCGTATTGAATGCAGTTTTCCATTCATCTCCTTGCCTGATTCTCACCAGATTATACGCACCACGAAGATCTATCTTAGTGAACCAACTAGCCCCCTTAATCCGAGCAAACAAGTCAGATAACAATGGCAAGGGATACTGAAATTTAACAGTGATCTTATTAAGAAGGCGGTAATCAATACACGGTCTCAGCGAACCATCCTTCTTAGCTACAAAGAAGAACCCTGCTCCCAGTGGTGATGACGATGGGCGAATATGTCCCTTCTCTAGGGATTCCTTCACATAACTGCGCATAGCGGCGTGTTCGGGCACGGATAAATTAAATAATCGACCTTTAGGGAATTTACTACCAGGAATCAAATTGATAGCACAATCACAATCCCTATGCGGAGGTAGGGCATCGGACTTGGGCTCTTCAAATACATCCTGATAATCAGACAAGAACTCTGGGACCTCAGAAGGGGTGGATGACGAAATCGACAAAAATGGAACATCACCATGTACCCCCTGACAACCCCAGCTGGATACCGACATGGAATTCCAATCCAATACTGGATTATGGGTTTGTTGCCATGGCAACCCCAACACGACCACATCATGCAGATTATGCAACACCAGAAAGCAAATAACTTCCTGATGTGCAGGAGCCATGCACATGGTCAGCTGGGCCCAGTACTGAGGTTTATTCTTGGCCAAAGGTGTAGCATCAATTCCTCTCAATGGAATAGGACACCGCAAAGGCTCCAAGAAAAACCCACAACGTTTAGCATAATCCAAATCCATCAGATTTAGGGCAGCGCCTGAATCCACAAACGCCATGACAGAAAACGACGACAAAGAGCATATCAAGGTAATGGACAGAAGGAATTTGGACTGTACAGTACCAATGACGGCAGACCTAGCGGACCACTTAGTGCGCTTAGGACAATCAGAAATAGCATGAGTGGAATCACCACAGTAGAAACATAGCCCATTCAGACGTCTGTATTCCTGCCGTTCCACTCTGGTCATAGTCCTATCGCACTGCATAGGCTCAGGTTTAACCTCAGGCAATACCGCCAAATGGTGCACAGATTTACGCTCGCGCAAGCGTCTACCGATCTGAATGGCTAAAGACAAAGACTCATTCAAACCAGCAGGCATAGGAAATCCCACCATGACATCCTTAAGAGCCTCAGAGAGACCCTTTCTGAACAAAGCTGCCAGCGCAGATTCATTCCACTGAGTGATTACTGACCATTTCCTAAATTTCTGTCAATATACTTCTATATCATCCTGACCCTGGCAAAAAGCCAGCAAATTTTTCTCAGCCTGATCCACTGAATTAGGCTCATCGTACAGTAATCCGAGTGCCAGGAAAAACGCATCGACACTACTCAATGCAGGGTCTCCTGGCGCAAGAGAAAATGCCCAGTCTTGAGGGTCGCCGCGCAAAAAATAAATAATAATCAAAACCTGTTGAATAGGATTACCAGAAGAATGAGGTTTCAAGGCCAGAAATAGCTTACAATTATTTTTGAAACTTGGAAACTTAGTTCTATCTCCAAAAAACAAATCAGGAATAGGAATTCTTGGTTCTAACATAGATTTCTGATCAATAGTATCTTGAATCTTTTGTACATTTATAACGAGATTATCTATTGAAGAGCACAGACCCTGAAAATCCATGTCCACACCTGTGTCCAGAAACACCCAAATGTCTAGGGGAAAAAAAAAAAAAAAAGTGAACACAGAGCAGAGAAAAAAAAAAATGATGTCAGAACTTTTTCTTTCCCTCTATTGAGAATCATTAGTTGGCTCCTAGTGCTGTTCTGTCTGCTAATGAAAGGTGTAATGAAGGCAATCCAGAGACACAGTGTGCCTAGCGATCAGAGCGCACACAGTGATCTGACAAATACCCAAAAACAAAAGAACGAGCTCTGAGACGTGGAAACTCTGTAGACTGCACACCTGATCCTATCCTAAACACAACTAAAAGTGGCTGTGGATTGCGCCTAACCACTACCTATGCAACTCGGCACAGCCTAAGAAACTAGCTAGCCTGAAGATAGAAAAATAAGCCTGACTTGCCCCCAGAGAAATACCCCAAAGGAAAAGGCAGCCCCCCACATATAATGACTGTGAGTAAGATGAAAAGACAAAACGTAGGGATGAAATAGATTCAGCAAAGTGGGGCCCGATATTCTTAGACAGAGCGAGGACAGTAAAGCGAACTTTGCAGTCTACAAAAAACCCTAAAGCAAAACCCACGCTAAGGGGGCAAAAAAGACCCACCGTGCCGGACTAACGGCACGGCGGTACACCCTTTGCGTCTCAGAGCTTCCAGCAAAACAAAAGACAAGCTGGACAGAAAAAAGGCAACAAAATAGCAAAAAAGCACTTAGCTATACAGAGCAGCAGGTCACAGGAACAATCAGGAGAAGCTCAGATCCAACACTGGAACATTGACTAGGAGCAAGGATAGCAGCATCAGGTGGAGTTAAGTAACGAAGCAGCTAATGAGCTCACCAGAACACCTGAGGAAGGAAGCTCAGAAGCTGCAGTACCACTTGTGACCACAGGAGTGAATTCAGCCACAGAATTCACAACAGTGGCCCTAACCAATTTATCCCACATTTGTATAACTGACAATTTTATTGGCTATACCCATCTGTACTACTAATCTTTCATGATATTGTACAAACTTATTATTCAAGGATATTGGGGAATTTAGACTGTCCCATGCGGTTACCAATATTATTATATGGAAATACGAAAAACTAAAACATCATGTCCCCTTATTTGCTACTAGTCTGTTTGACCAGCTTGCAGTGCGATGCGTGGATCCATGTCGGCCTTCCTTCCAGCTTTACTGACATAGGAGTAATGAGGACTTGGTAGGGACCGTCATACAAGGGTTTTAGTCCGTGTCTTCTGACATAGCTTTTCACGGGGAAAATGTGTGTAAATGGGTTAGTAACTGGCTTAGTGATAGAAAGCAGAGGGTGGTTATAAATGGTATAGTCTCTAACTGGGTCGCTGTGACCAGTGGGGTACCGCAGGGGTCAGTATTGGGACCTGTTCTCTTCAACATATTCATTAATGATCTGGTAGAAGGTTTACACAGTAAAATATCGATATTTGCAGATGATACAAAACTATGTAAAGCAGTTAATACAAGAGAAGATAGTATTCTGCTACAGATGGATCTGGATAAGTTGGAAACTTGGGCTGAAAGGTGGCAGATGAGGTTTAACAATGATAAATGTAAGGTTATACACATGGGAAGAAGGAATCAATATCACCATTACACACTGAATGGGAAACCACTGGGTAAATCTGACAGGGAGAAGGACTTGGGGATCCTAGTTAATGATAAACTTACCTGGAGCAGCCAGTGCCAGGCAGCAGCTGCCAAGGCAAACAGGATCATGGGGTGCATTAAAAGAGGTCTGGATACACATGATGAGAGCATTATACTGCCTCTGTACAAATCCCTAGTTAGACCGCACATGGAGTACTGTGTCCAGTTTTGGGCACCGGTGCTCATGAAGGATATAATGGAACTAGAGAGAGTACAGAGGAGGGCAACAAAATTAATAAAGGGGATGGGAGAACTACAATACCCAGATAGATTAGCGAAATTAGGATTATTTAGTCTAGAAAAAAGACGACTGAGGGGCGATCTAATAACCATGTATAAGTATATAAGGGGACAATACAAATATCTCGCTGAGGATCTGTTTATACCAAGGAAGGTGACGGGCACAAGGGGGCATTCTTTGCGTCTGGAGGAGAGAAGGTCTTTCCACCAACATAGAAGAGGATTCTTTACTGTTAGGGCAGTGAGAATCTGGAATTGCTTGCCTGAGGAGGTGGTGATGGCGAACTCAGTCGAGGGGTTCAAGAGAGGCCTGGATGTCTTCCTGGGGCAGAACAATATTGTATCATACAATTATTAGGTTCTGTAGAAGGACGTAGATCTGGGGATTTATTATGATGGAATATAGGCTGAACTGGATGGACAAATGTCTTTTTTCGGCCTTACTAACTATGTTACTATGTTACTATGTTACTATGACCATAAAACCACCAGGCTTCAAATTGTGACCAATATCGGTTTCTGCTGAATCTGGAAGGGAAGAAAAAAACTAAAACATGGGTGTTAGCAATATTTTTACTAAACTGAATAACATATTGAACAGCACGGTCAGTTTCTTCTGACAACTACTGAGACTGAAAATTTGCAACTGAGAACCTAGCACCAAACAATATCTCATATGGGGACAGGCCATATTTTGCAATAAAGGTAGTACAAATATATAAGAGCACTGGCCATGGAGCCGTAGTCTCCTGCATCATTTTGGTCAATTGTCCCTTCAGTGTGCCGTTCAGCCTCTTAACTTTCCCACTAGATTGTGGAGAGTATGGAGTATGGAGGGCTACAGTAGATCCAAGCATTGTCAGAACCTCCTGATACACATGAGCCATGGTCACTTTCAACAACTTCTGGAACACCATATCTGCATATAACTTCCATCACCAGTTTCTTTGCTGTGGTCTTTGCAGTCATGTTGGTAACGGGGAATTCTTCTGGCCAACTGGAGAACATATCGACAACCACCAGACAATATTCATACCTTCCAGACTTAGGCAACATGAGGTGGTCCGACTGGAGCTTTTGGAAAGGATAGTCAGGCTTAGCAAGGTGCTTCGGGGTTACACGTTGAAGTTGACCGGGATTGCAGGTCTGACAGATACTTCGATGTGTGGGCCCATGCGCCCACGTGGCAATAGCAGGGTACATCCGCTTAGGGAGACACACAAGTTGGTCCTTTTTCCAGCGACCATTGTCCATACGTGCTCCATCAGCTTTCCACTGCTTCACTTCTTCCTTTGGAGACATTCTCTGCATCATCATTAAGCGGTCTTGCGATGTCCGGCAGAAAACCTCAGTCTGGCATAGATCATCAGGTTCCTGTAGAGTCAGTGTTTCTTGTAACTGTTCACGCTGAGAGCGTGTGGTCACCATAGCTGGTATGGTCAGTTCAACGGGTAGGAGAGCAGTGGCTTTTGCTTGCATATCCGCAAAGGTGTTACCACCAGTCTGTGGTCTGTTCCATAGTACCGTGCTCCTTAACTTTGATAATGGCCACCTGGGTAGGTAATTTGATTTAGTCCATGAGGGCTTTAACAGCTTCAGCATTCTTCACTGAGTCCCGGCAGTAGTAACAAATCCTCGATTGGCTCATAGGGCTCCGAAATCATGAGCAATACCAAATGCATACTGTGAGTCCGTGTATATTAGCCCACCTGTCTTTGGCCAGAACACATGCAGTAGACAGATACCGAAATTCTGCTTCTTGTGCTGACAGTGAGGGAGGGAGTGCAGCTCCGTGCACTACAGTGTCTTCCGTAGTAACAGCTTATCCGGTGTGGAATCTGCCAAAATCATCACCATATCTTGAACAGTCTTTCAGGGCATTGTAGAGAGGTTGCATTATGCGGGATGCGTCCGGTATTCACTGACAACAATAAGTACATGGTCCAAGGAAACGCTGGAGTTCAGTCTCATCTTTTGTAGCTGACGGCTATTTTTCTTTCTTCTGTGAGGTGTCTGGCACCCTGAAGGAGACAGTGACCCAAAAATATCACTTGACCAAGGCAGAACTGAAGTTTCGAGGCCGAAACCCGACAGTTCAGATCTGCCAGATACTTGCGAAGGCTAACAGTGGCAAAAATGGCTTCCTGCTCTGTCTATGCACACAACAAAAGATTGCCCACATACTGAAGCAACATAACATAGGGATATTCTAACTGTCAGGGTTAAAGACACACACTATCCCCCCTATTTTTTATTTTTTTTTTTCAAACTGATCGGCAAAGGGCGTGTAAGATACAGGTTATATAACATAAGGACCATCTGACCATCATCTTGGCTCACCAACTCTCTAGGTCTGCTCAGGTGCACTTATACGTCCATCATATTATCTTTGTCTGTAAAATGGGAAAGGTTTGTTCTCAGGGTCAGCCAATTATTTTAGCGTAGCTAGCTAGTCAGAGGGCTTCCCGGGATAATACTCCTGTATCTGTCTTACACTACCTGATGTGGTTGGTTCTCTGGTGGTGGGGGTGACTAGATGACCGGTTGGGGGTGACATGACATGCTGGTCTACAGCTCCTTCCCAAAAGGATTACTGTCAGCTTACTCCCAAAAGTTAATGTCCCCACTACCCACTAACCACAATCCTGTGTCAGCTTCTTATATCACTACATGTGATCTTGTCTGGACAGGATTCAGTGTAATTCACTTAGGTTGGGTTGCAGCACAGATTATACAAGTATTTCTCCAGTCTTGGTTTGTCTGACCGCAATATTTACAAGTCCATCTGTCTTGTCTTGGTCTGAGAATTAACATGGCGAGGGAGATTTCCAGACACAGGGTTAAAATGGATATTGGAGTATGAGACTGGATTTGTGTAAGGGAGGGGGGCTGGAGCTGAAGTCTTCTGCTTGGGCCACTGATAAGGAACGGAGCTGGGAGCTGTGTCCTTGAAGCTGCCGTTCCTGCTCCTTGAAGCTGCGGTGGGGGCTACAGAGCGCAGCTGCTGATACAGAATGGGTTAAGTTCTTCTGGAAACTTTGTACTACTTTTAATGCATCGTCCAGAGTGGAATTCTCGATGTCAGGTCTAACTGACATTATTGCCTCTTTCAATTCAGATTTAAAACTCGGACATCAAAGCTACCACAAAAACGTGTGAATGGGCTTTATTATACAGTGAAAACCCCAGATCTTTAAACACTACCATAAGACGCCCATAGAATTTCTCGGCAGTCTAGGATATATTGGTGCCTTGCGGTTAAGGGGCACAGAGCTTACAGTCGGGAAAAGAGACTTAATTTCCTGGGGAGGGACCATATTACCTAACAGGGAGCCCCCCTGTACCAAATTTCTTATTGTTTGCTTTCCCAACACATTAATCTCAGTCACTTTCTTAATTCCTTCTTGCACCACAAAACATCCAATTTTTTTTTGTCGTAGCAATAGACAATTTTCCTTTTTTTTTTTTTTTTCAACGTAACAAAACAGATCCGAATTCACTTTCTCTGTTAATCCTTAATTGACTATATATATCAACCATTCAACTTGAAACAGGTGAATCTTTTACCAATTTTTTTTTAATTACACTGATAACCAAACAATCTCCTAAAACAAAACACATTTCACTTTAAACTTACAATAATTCTTACTACACAAGGAGAGGATGCAGCGACTCGCCCCCTCCATACCAGAAACACGGAATAGATAAGAACATCACAGCATTCCTCAACACAAAAGAAAAAAAGCACAGCGCAGCTGTTTGACCCCTCCCGTCGGGTGTCTCGAAAAACCACACAGAGTAACGGAATACAGCAGTTCTCAGACTTAATTAATTTCTACAAAACCTTCACACAACTCATATGCCAGAACACCCTAGAAAAACTAATAATTGAGATATTTTATAACCAAACACGGGCTCTGCATCCTTTCATCTTTCCTCTCCATCAACCTTTTTCCATTCCTCGTTCTTTAAACCTCGCCAACTCGCAGATGAGCATGCGCTTGTTCTAACAGTCCTTTATCTTTCAATATGCCCTTTTTGTTCTCTATGAGATTGTGCCATGTAGACGGCTGCAATCTCCCTGTCGAGGGCAATCCTACATGCTTGTACAACCTCTCAACATTCTTGACTGCCTTCTTGCCCTCCGTGACTCTACTTTTGTCTTGACTTCCACAGCATCCTCGCTCAACTCGTGGGGCACGGACTTCTTCTGCTATAAGAGATGCAAAATGACTCACAGAATACTACTTCATTCTGTAGCAGGCCGCTGACAGCGACAACAGCACTGGGTCCTTAACACGGAGCTTCTCGTTCGACGTGCTATGAATAAAGAGCCTCGCGCTCAATATTTTTCCCTAACCTGAACACCAGTGATTACAGTCTGCCCTGTCACGATATTCTAAACGTTGGGAGGCGGTCTCCTAGTGAGACCCCTCCTCTGATGAATCTTCCTTTGTCCACATCTTGTCCACATCGCTTTAAGTATCATTTCCAGAGAAATGATACTTGTCCTTCTGGAATGTGTAACTTGCTTCTTCAGCAGGGCGAATCTGGGGCAAAGGTGAATACTG
This sequence comes from Ranitomeya imitator, assembly GCF_032444005.1. NCBI lineage: Eukaryota > Metazoa > Chordata > Amphibia > Anura > Dendrobatidae > Ranitomeya > Ranitomeya imitator. The sequence continues at coordinate 668,853,504 of NC_091286.1, read as the reverse complement.
GCAGCCATCTTAAATACAGTTAAATTTGCATTAGCAAGCATAAAGGAAAAACTTATTGTTTCACAGCATAAGAATACATAAAAGTACAAAAGAGTATAAAGAAAATATATTTTTACCTTGACATTAATACTGTGTTCCTACTACCAATGTCTGCTACTCAGCAGAGCAGCCCACCCCTGTTCCTAGCTATGCCAGCTGTTTATTTATGAACAATTTTTTGGCATACATTTAGCCCACTTTCTTATTTGGGCCTAGTAACTATGTCTGCCAGTCATTACAGTTGTCCTCCACTGAACAAAGCAATGCCGTCTGTTTAGTCCTGTTACCAGTTTTGAACTGCATTTACGTTTAGCCTACTTTCTTATTTGGGCCTAGTAATTGTGTCTGCTAGTCATCACAGTTGTCCTCCACTGAACAAAGCAATGCCGCCTGCTTAGTCCTGTTACTAGTTTTGAACTGCATTTAGCCTACTTTACTATTTGGGCCTAGTAACTGTGTCTGCCAGTCATTACAGTTGTCCTCCACTGAACAAAGCAATGCCGCCTGTTTAGTCATGTTACCAGTTTTGAACTGTATTTGGCCTACTTTCTTATTTGGGCCTAGTAACTGTGTCTGCCAGTCATTACAGTTGTCCTCCACTGAACAAAGCAATGCCGTCTGTTTAGTCCTGTTACCAGTTTTGAACTGCATTTAGCCTACTTTCTTATTTGGGCCTAATAACTGTGTCTGCCAGTCAATACAGTTGTCCTCCACTGAACAAAGCAATGCCGCCTGTTTAGTCATGTTACCAATTTTGATCTGCATATAGCCTACTTTATTATTTGGGCTTATATCTGTGTTTCCTCCTCATCCTGCCCATTGCCCAGCCACTGCTAGATGAGTTTGCTAGTACATTGACCCTGACCACTACATTCCCCTTGCACTCTACATAGCCAGAATCTGACCCTGCTGAAAGACAGGCTCCCCTTCCCACATACTATACCACCTTACACGGGGACAAAGAGGAAGGTGCAGATGAAAGTGCAGGTTCCTTCATCAGGTTGGGGGGGCATACTCATTGGCGACGTCACTGCCACAGGGCCCCTCATAGTACGCAAAAGTGTCTCTGGCAGTGGGAGGCGCCACCTGCTGTCAAACACACCGCCGTACTATGAGGGGCCCTGTGCCAGTGCCAATGCCAACGAGTGGGCCCTCCCTGCTTGCTCAGGATCACAGCACTTGCAAAGTTGAAATACTTACCTCTCCCTGCGTCACAGCCGTGACGTATTCCGCGTTTCCCTTGAGCCAGCCCTACCCCCCACAACTTTAGCCAAATTACCCCCAGTTTTCAATGCCTAACTATTATTATAAAGTAAATTAAGATTGACAAGCTTAAATAATAAGAATTGATGTTTTTGGCATTAATATGGACACTCTAGGTGTTTTCCTGTCCTCCACTCACTGCCGATTTTTATTCCCCATTGATCTGCATTGGGTTTCGTATTTCGTTCGATCCCTGACATTTCTCAATAATCGGCCGTTTTCACCCGACCTGACTTTGTCAAAAAAAACCCGACGAAACCCGGCTCAATCCTCAAAAAGTAAAAGTCGCTCAACTCTAGTCTTTAGCCTTCACCCAACGTCACGCAATTCCCCTGGTAATGCTTGCTCAACCAGTTACCGTATGAGTGGTGATTGGGTCGACACTGCCCTTTCAGATAACACACCAGACCATCCCTTTCACTCATGTTGCCATCTCATCAGGAGATTATATCTCTGCTCATCATTCCTAAGGGAATTGATGGGGTCTTGTTAGGGATACCTTGGCTACGGTACCACTCTCCTCACATTGAGTGGTCCACAGGCAGAATTTTGGGATGGGGTGAATTTTGTGGGGGTAGATGTCAGAGGGAATGTGTTCAGGTTGCTACTACCAAGGTACCCGCAGATCTATCCTCTGTCCCCAAGCAATATTGGCCCTATGCGGACATATTCTCCAAAAGGGCTGCGGAGACCCTTCCGCCTCACCGCCCCTATGACTGTCCTATATACCTCTTGCCTGGTGCTGAGCCTCCCCGGGGTCGAGTCTATCCGTTATCTCTCCCGGAGATGGAGGCAATGTCACAGTACATCCAGGAAAATCTGGCAAGGGGATTCATTAAGAAGTCAGTGTCACCTGCAGGGTCCGGGTTCTTCTACGTGCAGAAGAAGAACGAGGAACTAAATCCGTGTTTAGACTACAGGGGTCTTAACGCCATCACCGTTAAGAATAAATATCCCCTGCCCCTGATATCTGAGCTCTTTGATAGGTTTCAGGGAGCAAGGGTATTTACTAGAGTTGAGCGACCTTGACCTTTTTAGAGTCGAGCCGGGTTTCGCGAAACCCGACTATCTCAAAAGTCGGGTCGAGTGAAATCGGCCGATTATGACGTAAAGTCGGGATCGACCGAAACACGAAACCCAATGCAAGTCAATGGGGCAGCATAGTCGGCAGTGAGTGGGGGCCAGGAAAACACCTAGAGTGCCCATTTTAATGTCAAAACCATCCATTCTTCTTAATGAAGCTTGTCAAGCGTAATTTACCTTATAATAATTGGAAGGCATTTGAAATTGGGGGTCATTTGGCTAAAGTTGTGGTGGGTAGGGCTGGTTCAAGTAATTAGTGGGCCCAGGAAATCTGGACCACGTCACGGCAGTGGAGCAGGGAGAGGTAAGTATTTCAACTTTGCAAGTGCTGTGAACCTGAGCAAGCAGGGGGGGCCCACTCGTTGGCATTGGCACTGGCACAGGGCCCCTCAAAGTACAGCGGTGTGTTTGCACGGCGGGGGCGCCTCCCACCGGCAGCAACACTTTTGCATACTATGAGAGGCCCTGTGCCAGTGACGTCGCCAACTAGTATTCCTCCCCCCACCTGATGAAGGAACCTGCACTTTCATCTGCACCTTCCTCTTTGTCCCCGTGTAAGGTGGTATGGTATGCGGGAAGAGCAACCTGACTTTCAGCAGGGTCACAATGTTGTTGTGTAGCGTGCATGGGGAATGTTGTGTTATGGGTCAATGTACCAGCAGACTCATCTATCACTGGCTGGGCAATGGGCAGGATGAGGAGGAAACACAGATATAGGCCCAAAGAATAAAGTTGGCTAAATGCAGTTCAAAATTGGTAACACAGGAATAACCAGGGGGCATTGCAGTGGAGGACAACTGGAATGAGAGGCTGACACAGAGAGTAGGCCCAAATCAGTAAGTAGTGGAAATGCAGTTCAAAATTGGCAACCGTAGTAAACAGGCGGCACAGCTTTGTTCAGTGGAGGAGAACAGCAAGGAGTGGCAGACACCGATAGTAGGCCCCAACCCAACTAGTAGGCCAAATGCAGTCTAACATTAACAACTACTTAACGAGCGCCTGAAAACGGAATTTCAGGACAGGAAACCAGGAGAACAGCAAGGAGTGGCAGACACCGATAGTAGGCCCCAAACCAACTAGTACGCCAAATGCAGTTGTTCCGTTTAACCACAATTTAATGAGAGCCTGAAGATAGAAGTTCAGGAAAGGCAACCTGGAGAACACCTTGGAGTGGAACACACCATCTCTCTACACCCCATACCCAATTTGTAGGCCTAATGCAGCGTAGTTTCCAACAACTACTAAACGAGAGCCGGAAGATCGAAGCTCAGGAAAGGCAACCTGGAGAACACCTTGGAGTGGAACACACCATCTCTCTACACCCCATACCCAATTTGTAGGCCTAATGCAGCGTAGTTTCCAACAACTACTAAACGAGAGCATGAAGATCGAAGCATTGGCGAGGAAACCTGGGGAACACCTTGGAGTGGAACACACCATCTCTCTACACCCCATACCCAATTTGTAGGCCTAATGCAGCGTAGTTTCCAACAACTACTAAACGAGAGCCGGAAGATCGAAGCTCAGGAAAGGCAACCTGGAGAACACCTTGGAGTGGAACACACCATCTCTCTACACCCCATACCCAATTTGTAGGCCTAATGCAGCGTAGTTTCCAACAACTACTAAACGAGAGCCGGAAGATCGAAGCTCAGGAAAGGCAACCTGGAGAACACCTTGGAGTGGAACACACCATCTCTCTACACCCCATACCCAATTTGTAGGCCTAATGCAGCGTAGTTTCCAACAACTACTAAACGAGAGCATGAAGATCTAAGCATTGGCGAGGAAACCTGGGTAACACCTTGGAGTGGAACACACCATCTCTCTACACCCCATACCCAATTTGTAGGCCTAATGCAGCGTAGTTTCTAACAACTACTAAACGAGAGCTGGAAGATCGAAGCTCAGGAAAGGCAACCTGGAGAACACCTTGGAGTGGAACACACCATCTCTCTACACCCCATACCCAATTTGTAGGCCTAATGCAGCGTAGTTTCCAACAACTACTAAACGAGAGCCGGAAGATCGAAGCTCAGGAAAGGCAACCTGGAGAACACCTTGGAGTGGAACACACCATCTCTCTACACCCCATACCCAATTTGTAGGCCTAATGCAGTGTAGTTTCCAAGAACTATTAAACGAGAGCCGGAAGATCGAAGCTCAGGAAAGGCAACCTGGAGAACACCTTGGAGTGGAACACACCATCTCTCTACACCCCATACCCAATTTGTAGGCCTAATGCAGCGTAGTTTCCAACAACTACTAAACGAGAGCCGGAAGATCGAAGCTCAGGAAAGGCAACCTGGAGAACACCTTGGAGTGGAACACACCATCTCTCTACACCCCATACCCAATTTGTAGGCCTAATGCAGTGTAGTTTCCAAGAACTACTAAACGAGAGCATGAAGATCGAAGCATTGGCGAGGAAACCTGGGGAACACCTTGGAGTGGAACACACCATCTCTCTACACCCCATACACAATTTGAAGGCCTAATGCAGCGTAGTTTCCAACAACTACTAAACGAGAGCCGGAAGATCGAAGCTCAGGAAAGGCAACCTGGAGAACACCTTGGAGTGGAACACACCATCTCTCTACACCCCATACCCAATTTGTAGGCCTAATGCAGTGTAGTTTCCAAGAACTATTAAACGAGAGCCGGAAGATCGAAGCTCAGGAAAGGCAACCTGGAGAACACCTTGGAGTGGAACACACCATCTCTCTACACCCCATACCCAATTTGTAGGCCTAATGCAGTGTAGTTTCCAAGAACTACTAAACGAGAGCCGGAAGATCGAAGCTCAGGAAAGGCAACCTGGAGAACACCTTGGAGTGGAACACACCATCTCTCTACACCCCATACCCAATTTGTAGGCCTAATGCAGCGTAGTTTCCAACAACTACTAAACGAGAGCATGAAGATCGAAGCATTGGCGAGGAAACCTGGGGAACACCTTGGAGTGGAACACACCATCTCTCTACACCCCATAACCAATTTGTAGGCCTAATGCAGCGTAGTTTCCAACAACTACTAAACGAGAGCCGGAAGATCGAAGCTCAGGAAAGGCAACCTGGAGAACACCTTGGAGTGGAACACACCATCTCTCTACACCCCATACCCAATTTGTAGGCCTAATGCAGAGTAGTTTCCAACAACTACTAAACGAGAGCCGGAAGATCGAAGCTCAGGAAAGGCAACCTGGAGAACACCTTGGAGTGGAACACACCATCTCTCTACACCCCATACCCAATTTGTAGGCCTAATGCAGTGTAGTTTCCAAGAACTACTGAACGAGAGCATGAAGATCGAAGCATTGGCGAGGAAACCTGGGGAACACCTTGGAGTGGAACACACCATCTCTCTACACCCCATACCCAATTTGTAGGCCTAATGCAGTGTAGTTTCCAAGAACTACTAAACGAGAGCATGAAGATCGAAGCATTGGCGAGGAAACCTGGGGAACACCTTGGAGTGGAACACACCATCTCTCTACACCCCATACCCAATTTGTAGGCCTAATGCAGCGTAGTTTCCAACAACTACTAAACGAGAGCATGAAGATCGAAGCATTGGCGAGGAAACCTGGGGAACACCTTGGAGTGGAACACACCATCTCTCTACACCCCATACCCAATTTGTAGGCCTAATGCAGCGTAGTTTCCAACAACTACTAAACGAGAGCCGGAAGATCGAAGCTCAGGAAAGGCAACCTGGAGAACACCTTGGAGTGGAACACACCATCTCTCTACACCCCATACCCAATTTGTAGGCCTAATGCAGTGTAGTTTCCAAGAACTACTAAACGAGAGCCGGAAGATCGAAGCTCAGGAAAGGCAACCTGGAGAACACCTTGGAGTAACATAGTAACATAGTAACATAGTTAGTAAGGCCGAAAAAAGACATTTGTCCATCCAGTTCAGCCTATATTCCATCATAATAAATACCCAGATCTACGTCCTTCTACAGAACCTAATAATTGTATGATACAATATTGTTCTGCTCCAGGAAGACATCCAGGCCTCTCTTGAACCCCTCGACTGAGTTCGCCATCACCACCTCCTCAGGCAAGCAATTCCAGATTCTCACTGCCCTAACAGTAAAGAATCCTCTTCTATGTTGGTGGAAAAACCTTCTCTCCTCCAGACGCAAAGAATGCCCCCTTGTGCCCGTCACCTTCCTTGGTATAAACAGATCCTCAGCGAGATATTTGTATTGTCCCCTTATATACTTATACATGGTTATTAGATCGCTCCTCAGTCGTCTTTTTTCTAGACTAAATAATCCTAATTTCGCTAATCTATCTGGGTATTCTAGTTCTCCCATCCCCTTTATTAATTTTGTTGCCCTCCTTTGTACTCTCTCTAGTTCCATTATATCCTTCCTGAGCACCGGTGCCCAAAACTGGACACAGTACTCCATGTGCGGTCTAACTAGGGATTTGTACAGAGGCAGTATAATGCTCTCATCATGTGTATCCAGACCTCTTTTAATGCACCCCATGATCCTGTTTGCCTTGGCAGCTGCTGCCTGGCACTGGCTGCTCCAGGTAAGTTTATCATTAACTAGGATCCCCAAGTCCTTCTCCCTGTCAGATTTACCCAGTGGTTTCCCGTTCAGTGTGTAATGGTGATATTGATTCCCTCTTCCCATGTGTATAACCTTACATTTATCATTGTTAAACCTCATCTGCCACCTTTCAGCCCAAGTTTCCAACTTATCCAGATCCATCTGTAGCAGAATACTATCTTCTCTTGTATTAACTGCTTTACATAGTTTTGTATCATCTGCAAATATCGATATTTTACTGTGTAAACCTTCTACCAGATCATTAATGAATATGTTGAAGAGAACAGGTCCCAATACTGACCCCTGCGGTACCCCACTGGTCACAGCGACCCAGTTAGAGACTATACCATTTATAACCACCCTCTGCTTTCTATCACTAAGCCAGTTACTAACCCATTTACACACATTTTCCCCCAGACCAAGCATTCTCATTTTGTGTACCAACCTCTTGTGCGGCACGGTATCAAACGCTTTGGAAAAATCGAGATATACCACGTCCAATGACTCACCTTGGTCCAGTCTATAGCTTACCTCTTCATAAAAACTGATTAGATTGGTTTGACAGGAGCGATTTCTCATAAACCCATGCTGATATGGAGTTAAACAGTTATTCTCATTGAGATAATCCAGAATAACATCCCTCAGAAACCATTCAAATATTTTACCAACAATAGAGGTTAGACTTACTGGCCTATAATTTCCAGGTTCACTTTTAGAGCCCTTTTTGAATATTGGCACCACATTTGCTATGCGCCAGTCCTGTGGAACAGACCCTGTCGCTATAGAGTCACTAAAAATAAGAAATAATGGTTTATCTATTACATTACTTAGTTCTCTTAGTACTCGTGGGTGTATGCCATCCGGACCCGGAGATTTATCTATTTTAATCTTATTTAGCCGGTTTCGCACCTCTTCTTGGGTTAGATTGGTGACCCTTAATATAGGGTTTTCATTGTTTCTTGGGATTTCACCTAGCATTTCATTTTCCACCGTGAATACCGTGGAGAAGAAGGTGTTTAATATGTTAGCTTTTTCCTCGTCATCTACAACCATTCTTTCCTCACTATTTTTTAAGGGGCCTATATTTTCAGTTTTTATTCTTTTACTATTGATATAGTTGAAGAACAGTTTGGGATTAGTTTTACTCTCCTTAGCAATGTGCTTCTCTGTTTCCTTTTTGGCAGCTTTAATTAGTTTTTTAGATAAAGTATTTTTCTCCCTATAGTTTTTTAGAGCTTCAATGGTGCCATCCTGCTTTAGTAGTGCAAATGCTTTATTTTTACTGTTAATTGCCTGTCTTACTTCTTTGTTTAGCCACATTGGGTTTTTCCTATTTCTAGTCCTTTTATTCCCACAAGGTATAAACCGCTTACACTGCCTATTTAGGATGTTCTTAAACATTTCCCATTTATTATCTGTATTCTCATTTCTGAGGATATTGTCCCAGTCTACCAGATTAAGGGCATCTCTAAGCTGTTCAAACTTTGCCTTCCTAAAGTTCAATGTTTTTGTGACTCCCTGACAAGTCCCCCTAGTGAAAGACAGGTGAAACTGCACAATATTGTGGTCGCTATTTCCTAAATGCCCAACCACCTGCAGATTTGTTATTCTGTCAGGTCTATTAGATAGTATTAGGTCTAAAAGTGCTGCTCCTCTGGTTGGATTCTGCACCAATTGTGAAAGATAATTTTTCTTGGTTATTAGCAGAAACCTGTTGCCTTTATGGGTTTCACAGGTTTCTGTTTCCCAGTTAATATCCGGGTAGTTAAAGTCCCCCATAACCAGGACCTCATTATGGGTTGCAGCTTCATCTATCTGCTTTAGAAGTAGACTTTCCATGCTTTCTGTTATATTTGGGGGTTTGTAACAGACCCCAATGAGAATTTTGTTACCATTTTTCCCTCCATGAATTTCAACCCATATGGACTCGACATCCTCATTCCCTTCGCTAATATCCTCCCTTAAAGTGGATTTTAGACAAGACTTTACATAGAGACAAACCCCTCCTCCTCTCCGATTTTTACGATCCTTTCTAAACAGACTGTAACCCTGTAAGTTAACTGCCCAGTCATAGCTTTCATCTAACCATGTCTCGGTTATTCCCACTATGTCAAAGTTACCTGTAGATATTTCTGCTTCTAGTTCTTCCATCTTGTTTGTCAGGCTTCTGGCGTTTGCGAGCATGCAGTTTAGAGGATTTTGTTTTGTTCCAATCTCCTCACTGTGGATTGTTTTAGAAATGTTCTTACCTCCCTTCTGAGTATGTTTTCCTGGGTCGTCTTTGTTCGAGTCTAATGTTTTTCTTCCCGTCCCCTCTTCTTCTAGTTTAACGCCCTCCTGATGAGTGTAGCGAGTCTTCTGGCGAATGTGTGTTTCCCAGGTTTGTTGAGGTGTAGTCCGTCTCTGGCGAGGAGTCCATCATACCAGTAATTCACACCGTGGTCCAGGAATCCAAATCCTTGTTGTCTGCACCATCGTCTTAGCCAGTTGTTTGCATCAAGGATCCTGTTCCATCTCCTGGTGCCATGCCCGTCTACTGGAAGGATAGAAGAAAAAACTACCTGTGCATCCAGTTCCTTTACTTTCTTCCCCAACTCTTCAAAGTCCTTGCAGATTGTCGGTAGGTCCTTCCTTGCCGTGTCATTGGTGCCAACATGTATCAGAAGAAATGGGTGGACGTCCTTGGAGAGTGGAACACACCATCTCTCTACACCCCATACCCAATTTGTAGGCCTAATGCAGTGTAGTTTCCAAGAACTACTAAACGAGAGCCGAAAGATCGAAGCTCAGGAAAGGCAACCTGGAGAACACCTTGGAGTGGAACACACCATCTCCCTACACCCCATACCCAATTTGTAGGCCTAATGCAGCGTAGTTTCCAACAACTACTAAACGAGAGCATGAAGATCGAAGCATTGGCGAGGAAACCTGGAGAACACCTCGGAGTGGAACACACCATCTCTCTACACCCCATACCCAATTTGTAAGCCTAATGCAGCGTAGTTTCCAACAACTACTAAACGAGAGCCGGAAGATCGAAGCTCAGGAAAGGCAACCTGGAGAACACCTTGGAGTGGAACACACCATCTCTCTACACCCCATACCCAATTTGTAGGCCTAATGCAGCGTAGTTTCCAACAACTACTAAACGAGAGCATGATGATCGAAGCATTGGCGAGGAAACCTGGGGAACACCTTGGAGTGGAACCCACCATCTCTCTACACCCCATACCCAATTTGTAGGCCTAATGCAGCGTAGTTTCCAACAACTACTAAACGAGAGCCGGAAGATCGAAGCTCAGGAAAGGCAACCTGGGGAACACCTTGGAGTGGAACACACCATCTCTCTACACCCCATACCCAATTTGTAGGCCTAATGCAGTGTAGTTTCCAAGAACTACTAAACGAGAGCCGGAAGATCGAAGCTCAGGAAAGGCAACCTGGAGAACACCTTGGAGTGGAACACACCATCTCTCTACACCCCATACCCAATTTGTAGGCCTAATGCAGTGTAGTTTCCAAGAACTACTAAACGAGAGCCGAAAGATCGAAGCTCAGGAAAGGCAACCTGGAGAACACCTTGGAGTGGAACACACCATCTCTCTACACCCCATACCCAATTTGTAGGCCTAATGCAGCGTAGTTTCCAACAACTACTAAACGAGAGCCGGAAGATCGAAGCTCAGGAAAGGCAACCTGGAGAACACCTTGGAGTGGAAGACACCATCTCTCTACACCCCATACCCAATTCGTAGGCCTAATGCAGCGTAGTTGTCAACAACTACTAAACGAGAGCCGGAAGATCGAAGCTCAGGAAAGGCAACCTGGAGAACACCTTGGAGTGGAACACACCATCTCTCTACACCCCATACCCAATTTGTAGGCCTAATGCAGTGTAGTTTCCAAGAACTACTAAACGAGAGTCGGAAGACCGAAGCAATGGCAAGGAAACCTGGGGAACACCTTGGAGTGTAACACACCATCTCTCTCCACCCCATACCCAATTTGTAGGCCTAATGCAGCCTACTTTCCGACAACTACTAAACGAGAGCATGAAGATCGAAGCTCAGGAAAGGCAACCTGGGGAACACCTTGGAGTGTAACAAACCCTCTCTCTACACCAAGGAAGGGCTGATTCTTAGGAAGGAAGGCTGTCGGAAAGAAGCAGGGCGCGTCCGAGGGTGATTATATTCTTATTAGGTATATACTCACCCTCGGACGCGCCCTGCTTCTTTATTTGTAATAAATGTTTATTTGCAATGTGGTTTTGACTTTCTCTATTTTTTTGGTAAATAATGATTTTATTATTTTCATTGTTTTGCATCTTCTTGGCAATAATATAAAGAAGACGCGACAGGACAACACTCGGTGGATGCCATATCTGTGTTTTAAATTGAAAAAAACTTTCAGTTAACTACTTGCAGGAGAAAGTTATTGTAGCTGGTGGCCATTTTTAGTACTGTACCAGATTTTTGTTGTATGTGTTTGTTTTTAATGTTAAAATGTCTGCATTTGATATCTCTCCAGTATTTTCTTTTTTATAAGCAAAATACATATTTATATATTTTCTGATGTTGGTTCCAGGGGTACACGGGCAGCAGTGGTGTGGTCAGTGGAGGCCTAGTGGAAGGAGTGACCGCAGACAGGCATCGAAGGCCTAAAATAATAACACATGGCTGTAGGCAATTTTAAATTGGTTCCAGGGGTACACGGGCAGCAGTGGTGTGGTCAGTGGAGGCCTAGTGGAAGGAGTGACCGCAGACAGGCATCGAAGGCCTAAAGTAAAAAAATTGGGCTGGCTGTAGGCAATTTTAAATTGGTTCCAGGGGTACACGGGCAGCAGTGGTGTGGTCAGTGGAGGCCTAGTGGAAGGAGTGACCGCAGACAGGCATCGAAGGCCTAAAATAATAACACATGGCTGTAGGCAATATTAAATTGGTTCCAGGGGTACACGGGCAGCAGTGGCCTGGTCAGTGTAGTAGTAGTAGAAAGAACGGACCGCAGACAGGCATCGAAGGCCTAAAATAAAAAAATTGGGCTGGCTGTAGGCAATTTTAAATTTGTTCCAGGGGTACACGAGCAGCAGTGGTGTGGTCAGTGGAGGCATATTGTAAGGAGTGACCGCAGACAGGCATCGAAGGCCTAAAATAATAACACATGGCTGTAGGCAATTTTAAATTGGTTCCAGGGGTACACGGTCAGCAGTGGTGTGGTCAGTGGAGGCCTAGTGGAAGGAGTGACCGCAGACAGGCATTGAAGGCCTAAAATAATAACACATGGCTGTAGGCAATATTAAATTGGTTCCAGGGGTACACGGGCAGCAGTGGCCTGGTCAGTGTAGTAGTAGTAGAAAGAACGTACCGCAGACAGGCATCGAAGGCCTAAAATAAAAAAATTGGGCTGGCTGTAGGCAATTTTAAATTGGTTCCAGGGGTACACGGGCAGCAGTGGTGTGGTCAGTGGAGGCATATTGTAAGGAGTGACCGCAGACAGGCATCGAAGGCCTAAAATAATAACACATGGCTGTAGGCAATTTTAAATTGGTTCCAGGGGTACACAGGCAGCAGTGGTGTGGTCAGTGGAGGCCTAGTGGAAGGAGTGACCACAGACAGGCATCGAAGGCCTAAAATAATAACACATGGCTGTAGGCAATATTAAATTGGTTCCAGGGGTACACGGGCAGCAGTGGCCAGTGTAGTAGTAGTAGAAAGAACGTACCGCAGACAGGCATCGAAGGCCTAAAATAAAAAAATTGGGCTGGCTGTAGGCAATTTTAAATTGGTTCCAGGGGTACACGGGCAGCAGTGGTGTGGTCAGTGGAGGCATATTGTAAGGAGTGACCGCAGACAGGCATCGAAGGCCTAAAATAATAACACATGGCTGTAGGCAATTTTAAATTGGTTCCAGGGGTACACGGGCAGCAGTGGTGTGGTCAGTGGAGGCCTAGTGGAAGGAGTGACCGCAGACAGGCATCGAAGGCCTAAAGTAAAAAAATTGGGCTGGCTGTAGGCAATTTTAAATTGGTTCCAGGGGTACACGGGCAGCAGTGGTGTGGTCAGTGGAGGCCTAGTGGAAGGAGTGACCGCAGACAGGCATTGAAGGCCTAAAATAATAACACATGGCTGTAGGCAATATTAAATTGGTTCCAGGGGTACACGGGCAGCAGTGGCCTGGTCAGTGTAGTAGTAGTAGAAAGAACGTACCGCAGACAGGCATCGAAGGCCTAAAAAAAAAAAAATTGGGCTGGCTGTAGGCAATTTTAAATTGGTTCCAGGGGTACACGGGCAGCAGTGGTGTGGTCAGTGGAGGCATATTGTAAGGAGTGACCGCAGACAGGCATCGAAGGCCTAAAATAATAACACATGGCTGTAGGCAATTTTAAATTGGTTCCAGGGGTACACAGGCAGCAGTGGTGTGGTCAGTGGAGGCCTAGTGGAAGGAGTGACCACAGACAGGCATCGAAGGCCTAAAATAATAACACATGGCTGTAGGCAATATTAAATTGGTTCCAGGGGTACACGGGCAGCAGTGGCCTGGTCAGTGTAGTAGTAGTAGAAAGAACGTACCGCAGACAGGCATCGAAGGCCTAAAATAAAAAAATTGGGCTGGCTGTAGGCAATTTTAAATTGGTTCCAGGGGTACACGGGCAGCAGTGGTGTGGTCAGTGGAGGCATATTGTAAGGAGTGACCGCAGACAGGCATCGAAGGCCTAAAATAATAACACATGGCTGTAGGCAATTTTAAATTGGTTCCAGGGGTACACGGGCAGCAGTGGTGTGGTCAGTGGAGGCCTAGTGGAAGGAGTGACCGCAGACAGGCATCGAAGGCCTAAAGTAAAAAAATTGGGCTGGCTGTAGGCAATTTTAAATTGGTTCCAGGGGTACACGGGCAGCAGTGGTGTGGTCAGTGGAGGCCTAGTGGAAGGAGTGACCACAGACAGGCATCGAAGGCCTAAAGTAAAAAAATTGGGCTGGCTGTAGGCAATTTTAAATTGGTTCCAGGGGTACACGGGCAGCAGTGGTGTGGTCAGTGGAGGCCTAGTGGAAGGAGTGACCGCAGACAGGCATCAAAGGCCTAAAATAATAACACATGGCTGTAGGCAATTTTAAATTGGTTCCAGGGGTACACGGGCAGCAGTGGCCTGGTCAGTGTAGTAGTAGTAGAAAGAACGGACCGCAGACAGGCATCGAAGGCCTAAAATAAAAAAATTGGGCTGGCTGTAGGCAATTTTAAATTGGTTTCAGGGGTACACGGGCAGCAGTGGTGTGTTCAGTGGAGGTATATTGTATGGAGTGATCGCAGACAGGCATCGAAGGCCTAAAATAATCACACAGCTGTAGGCAATTTTAAATTGGTTCCAGGGGTACACGGGCAGCAGTGGTGTGGTCAGTGGAGGCCTAGTGGAAGGAGTGACCACAGACAGGCATCGAAGGCCTAAAATAATAACACATGGCTGTAGGCAATTTTAAATTGGTTCCAGGGGTACACGGGCAGCAGTGTTGTGGTCAGTGGAGGCCTAGTGGAAGGAGTGACCGCAGACAGGCATCGAAGGCCTAAAGTAAAAAAATTGGGCTGGCTGTAGGCAATTTTAAATTGGTTCCAGGGGTACACGGGCAGCAGTGGTGTGGTCAGTGGAGGCCTAGTGGAAGGAGTGACCGCAGACAGGCATCGAAGGCCTAAAGTAAATAAATTGGGCTGGCTGTAGGCAATTTTAAATTGGTTCCAGGGGTACATGGGCAGCAGTGGTGTGGTCAGTGGAGGCCTAGTGGAAGGAGTGACCGCAGACAGGCATCGAAGGCCTAAAGTAAAAAAATTGGGCTGGCTGTAGGCAATTTTAAATTGGTTCCAGGGGTACACGGGCAGCAGTGGTGTGGTCAGTGGAGGCCTAGTGGAAGGAGTGACCGCAGACAGGCATTGAAGGCCTAAAATAATAACACATGGCTGTAGGCAATATTAAATTGGTTCCAGGGGTACACGGGCAGCAGTGGCCTGGTCAGTGTAGTAGTAGTAGAAAGAACGTACCGCAGACAGGCATCGAAGGCCTAAAATAAAAAAATTGGGCTGGCTGTAGGCAATTTTAAATTGGTTTCAGGGGTACACGGGCAGCAGTGGTGTGTTCAGTGGAGGTATATTGTAAGGAGTGACCGCAGACAGGCATCGAAGGCCTAAAGTAAAAAAATTGGGCTGGCTGTAGGCAATTTTAAATTGGTTCCAGGGGTACACGGGCAGCAGTGGTGTGGTCAGTGGAGGCCTAGTGGAAGGAGTGACCACAGACAGGCATCGAAGGCCTAAAATAATATCACATGGCTGTAGGCAATTTTAAATTGGTTCCAGGGGTACACGGGCAGCAGTGGTGTGGTCAGTGGAGGCCTAGTGGAAGGAGTGACCGCAGACAGGCATCGAAGGCCTAAAGTAAAAAAATTGGGCTGGCTGTAGGCAATTTTAAATTGGTTCCAGTGGTACACGGGCAGCAGTGGTGTGGTCAGTGGAGGCCTAGTGGAAGGAGTGACCGCAGACAGGCATCGAAGGCCTAAAGTAAAAAAATTGGGCTGGCTGTAGGCAATTTTAAATTGGTTCCAGGGGTACACGGGCAGCAGTGGTGTGGTCAGTGGAGGCCTAGTGGAAGGAGTGACCGCAGACAGGCATCGAAGGCCTAAAATAATAACACATGGCTGTAGGCAATTTTAAATTGGTTCCAGGGGTACACGGGCAGCAGTGGCCTGGTCAGTGTAGTAGTAGAAAGAACGGACCGCGGACAGGCATCGAAGGCCTAAAATAAAAAAATTAAGCTGGCTGTAGGCAATTTTAAATTGGTTCCAGGGGTACACGGGCAGCAGTGGTGTGGTCAGTGGAGGCACATTGTAAGGAGTGACCGCAGACAGGCATCGAAGGACTAAAATAATAACACATGGCTGTAGGCAATTTTAAATTGGTTCCAGGGGTACACGGGCAGCAGTGGTGTGGTCAGTGGAGGCCTAGTGGAAGGAGTGACCACAGACAGGCATCAAAGGCCTAAAATAATAGCACATGGCTGTAGGCAATTTTAAATTGGTTCCAGGGGTACACGGGCAGCAGTGGTGTGGTCAGTGGAGGCCTAGTGGAAGGAGTGACCGCAGACAGGCTTCGAAGGCCTAAAGTAAAAAAATTGGGCTGGCTGTAGGCAATTTTAAATTGGTTCCAGGGGTACACGGGCAGCAGTGGTGTGGTCAGTGGAGGCCTAGTGGAAGGAGTGACCGCAGACAGGCATCGAAGGCCTAAAATAATAACACATGGCTGTAGGCAATTTTAAATTGGTTCCAGGGGTACACGGGCAGCAGTGGCCTTGTCAGTGTAGTAGTAGTAGAAAGAACGGACCGCAGACAGGCATCGAAGGCTTAAAATAAAAAAATTGGGCTGGCTGTAGGCAATTTTAAATTGGTTCCAGGGGTACACGGGCAGCAGTGGTGTGGTCAGTGGAGGCATATTGTAAGGAGTGACCGCAGACAGGCATCGAAGGCCTAAAATAATAACACATGGCTGTAGGCAATTTTAAATTGGTTCCAGGGGTACACGGGCAGCAGTGGCCTGGTCAGTGTAGTAGTAGTAGAAAGAATGGACCGCAGACAGGCATCGAAGGCCTAAAATAAAAAAATTGGGCTGGCTGTAGGCAAATTTAAATTGGTTCCAGGGGTACACGGGCAGTAGTGGTGTGGTCAGTGGAGGCCTAGTGGAAGGAGTGACCGCAGACAGGCATCGAAGGCCTAAAATAATAACACATGGCTGTAGGCAATTTTAAATTGGTTCCAGGGGTACACGGGCAGCAGTGGTGTGGTCAGTGGAGGCCTAGTGGAAGGAGTGACCGCAGACAGGCATCGAAGGCCTAAAATAAAAAAATTGGGCTGGCTGTAGGCAATTTTAAATTGGTTCCAGGGGTACACGGGCAGCAGTGGTGTGGTCAGTGGAGGCATATTGTAAGGAGTGACCGCAGACAGGCATCGAAGGCCTAAAATAATAACACATGGCTGTAGGCAATTTTAAATTGGTTCCAGGGGTACACGGGCAGCAGTGGTGTGGTCAGTTGAGGCCTAGTGGAAGGAGTCACCGCAGACAGGCTTCGAAGGCCTAACATAACAAAAATGTCAATACAATGGTATTGTCAGTGGCAGGCATTGAAGGATGTCAGCGCATAGACTAAACATTGGTGGAGCTGTGAGATAATTTTGCAAGTGGTAGAGCACTGTTTGAGCTGGTGGGGGGGAACTGTCTTGTGGCCGGCGGTACAGGCCCAGGGCCCCTCATATTACAACGGTGTGTCTGACGTTGGGTGCGCACCACCACCGCCAGAGACACTTTATTGTACTAGGAGGGACCCAGTGGCAGTGCCGTCGACCAAAAGCGGGCACACCCACCTCTTCAGACAAACAGCACTCTCACGGGTGCTGTCGCCAAGTGTCGATACCACGGCCCCGTGTGGGGAGTTTGGCCATTTAGTTAGGTGTAAACATGTCGTATGCTGGACAATCAGGTGCAGAAAATTACGAGATTGGAAAAGGCATTCAGAATAGTCCACAGGCAAGACCTTTTCATAGGAAAGCTAGGTGTCAGCCGGGCAAGGTGGGGCAAAAGATTTCGAAATCCAGTTGTGGTTCATTTTAATGAAGGTTAGATCATCTACATTTTGGGTAGCCAGACGAGTCCTTTTTCCTGTTAGTATTGAACCTGCAGCACTGAATACTCTTTCTGATAGGACACTAGCTGCCGGGCAAGCAAGCTCCTGCAATGCATATTCTGCCAATTCTGGCCAGGTGTCTAATTTTGATGCCCAGTAATCAAATGGGAATGACGGTTGAGGGAGAACATCGATAAGGGATGAAAAATAGTTTGTAACCATACTGGACAAATGTTGTCTCCTGTCACTTTGAATTGATGCTGCAGTACCTGTCCTGTCTGCGGTCATAGCAAAATCACTCCACAACCTGGTCAGAAAACCCCTCTGGCCAACGCCACTTCTGATTTCTGCCCCTCTAACTCCTCTGGTCTGCTGGCCCCTGCAGCTCTTGTTAGAACGATCACGGGCGCTGTGTGCAGGGAATGCCAGAAGCAAACGGTCAACAAGAGTTGATTGTTTGGTTGCTAATATTAGTTCCAAGTTCTCATGTGGCATTATATTTAGCAATTTGCCTTTATAGCGAGGATCAAGGAGGCAGGCCAACCAGTAATCGTCATCGTTCATCATTTTAGTTATGCGTGTGTCCCTTTTGAGGATATGTAAGGCATAATCCGCCATGTGGGCCAAAGTTCCAGTTCTCAAATCAGCGGTTGTGTTTGGTTGAGGGGCAGTTTCAGGCAAATCTACGTCACTTGTGTCCCTCAAAAAACCAGAACCCGGCCTTGCCACGCCACCAATTTCCAGTGGCCCCGGAAAAGCTTCCTCATTAAAAATATAATCATCCCCGTCATCCTCCTCGTCCTCCTCCTCTTCTTCGCCCGCTAACTCGTCCTGTACACTGCCCTGGACAGACAATGGCTGACTGTCATCAAGGCTTTCCTCTTCCTTAGCTGCAGACGCCTGATCCTTTATGTGCGTCAAACTTTGCATCAGCAGACGCATTAGGGGGATGCTCATGCTTATTATGGCGTTGTCTGCACTAACCAGCCGTGTGCATTCCTCAAAACACTGAAGGACTTGGCACATGTCTTGAATCTTCGACCACTGCACACCTGACAACTCCATGTCTGCCATCCTACTGCCTGCCCGTGTATGTGTATCCTGCCACAAAAACATAACAGCCCGCCTCTGTTCGCACAGTCTCTGAAGCATGTGCAGTGTTGAGTTCCACCTTGTTGCAACGTCTATGATTAGGCGATGCTGGGGAAGGTTCAAAGAATACTGATAGGTCTGCATACGGCTGGAGTGTACGGGCGAACGGCGGATATGTGAGCAAAGTCCACGCACTTTGAGGAGCAGGTCGGATAACCCCGGATAACTTTTCAGGAAGCACTGCACCACCAGGTTTAAGGTGTGAGCCAGGCAAGGAATGTGTTTCAGTTGGGAAAGGGAGATGGCAGCCATGAAATTCCTTCCGTTATCACTCACTACCTTGCCTGCCTCAAGATCTACAGTGCCCAGCCACGACTGCGTTTCTTTCTGCAAGAACTCGGACAGAACTTCCGCGGTGTGTCTGTTGTCGCCCAAACACTTCATAGCCAATACAGCCTGCTGACGTTTGCCAGTAGCTGCCCCATAATGGGAGACCTGGTGTGCAACAGTGGCAGCTGCGGATGGAGTGGTTGTGCGACTGCGGTCTGTGGACGAGCTCTCGCTTCTGCAGGAGGAGGAGGAGGAGGGGGTGCGAACGGCTACAGCCAACTGTTTCCTAGACCGTGGGCTAGGCAGAACTGTCCCAAACTTGCTGTCCCCTGTGGACCCTGCATCCACCACATTTACCCAGTGTGCCGTGATGGACACGTAACGTCCCTGGCCATGCCTACTGGTCCATGCATCTGTTGTCAGGTGCACCTTTGTGCTCACAGATTGCCTGAGTGCATGGACGATGCGCTCTTTAACATGCTGGTGGAGGGCTGGGATGGCTTTTCTGGAAAAAAAGTGTCGACTGGGTAGCTCGTAGCGTGGTACAACGTAGTCCATCAGGGCTTTGAAAGCTTCGCTTTCAACTAACCGGTAGGGCATCATCTCTAACGAGATTAGTCTAGCTATGTGTGCGTTCAAACCCTGTGTACGCGGATGCGAGGCTAAGTACTTCCTTTTTCTAACCATAGTCTCATGTAGGGTGAGCTGGACTGGAGAGCTGGAGATCGTGGAACTAGCGGGGGTGCCGGTGGACATGGCAGACTGAGAGATGGTGGGAGATGGTATTGTTGCCGCCGGTGCCCTAGATGCAGTGTTTCCTACTACGAAACTGGTGATTCCCTGACCCTGACTGCTTTGGCCTGGCAAAGAAACCTGCACAGATACTGCAGGTGGTGCGGAAAATGGTGGCCCTACACTGCCGGAAGGGATGTTGCGTTGCTGACTAGCTTCATTGGCCGAGGGTGCTACAACCTTAAGGGACGTTTGGTAGTTAGTCCAGGCTTGCAAATGCATGGTGGTTAAATGTCTATGCATGCAACTTGTATTGAGACTTTTCAGATTCTGTCCTCTGCTTAAGGTAGTTGAACATTTTTGACAGATGACTTTGCGCTGATCAATTGGATGTTGTTTAAAAAAATGCCAGACTGCACTCTTTCTAGCATCGGATACCTTTTCAGGCATTGCAGACTGAGCTTTAACCGGATGGCCACGCTGTCCTCCAACAGGTTTTGGCTTTGCCACGCGTTTTGGGCAAGATACGGGCCCGGCAGATGGAACCTGTTGCGATGTTGATGCCTGCTGCGGCCCCTCCTCCTCCGCTTCAGAACTGCTGCCGCCTGCACCCTGTTCCCCCAATGGCTGCCAATCGGGGTCAAGAACTGGGTCATCTATTACCTCTTCTTGTAGCTCGTGTGCAACTTCGTCTGTGTCACCGTGTCGGTCGGTGGTATAGCGTTCGTGATGGGGCAACATAGTCTCATCAGGGTCTGATTCTTGATCATTACCCTGCGAGGGCAATGTTGTGGTCTGAGTCAAAGGACCAGCATAGTAGTCTGGCTGTGGCTGTGCATCAGTGCACTCCATGTCAGATTCAACTTGTAATGGGCATGGACTGTTAACTGCTTCACTTTCTAAGCCAGGGACGGTATGTGTAAAGAGCTCCATGGAGTAACCCGTTGTGTCGCCTGCTGCATTCTTCTCTGTTGTTGTTTTTGCTGAAGAGGACAAGGAAGCGACTTGTCCCTGACCGTGAACATCCACTAACGACGCGCTGCTTTGACATTTACCAGTTTCACGAGAGGAGGCAAAAGAGCTAGAGGCTGAGTCAGCAAGATAAGCCAAAACTTGCTCTTGCTGCTCCGGCTTTAAAAGCGGTTTTCCTAGTCCCAGAAAAGGGAGCGTTCGAGGCCTTGTGTAGCCAGACGACGAACCTGGCTCCACAGCTCCAGACTTAGGTGCAATATTTTTTTTCCCACGACCACCTGATGCTCCACCACTACCACTACCCTCATTACCAGCTGACAATGAACGCCCCCGGCCACGACCTCTTCCACCATACTTCCTCATTGTTTTAAAAACGTAAACAAACTAACGGTATTTGTTGCTGTCACACAAATTACACGGTGAGCTATAACTTCAGTATGATTTAGCTTCCCCTTTACAGGTGAGTGAGACCACAACGAAAATCAGGCACAATGTTACACACTCTGTTGTTGGTGGCAACAAATGAGAGAGATGCCACACACGCAGGACTGTCACTGAAGCACAAATGTAAATATTAATCTCCCACTGATTTGATTTTTTTTTTTTTTTCAGGGAGACTTTAGGAAAAAAAATAATAGAATAAAATGATTTTTTCAGGAAGAATTTAGAAACCAAATAAAATAAAATGATTTTTTCAGGGAGAATTTAGAAAACAAATAAAACAAAAAAAGGCTTTCTATGGCCCACTGAGTGAGAGATGACGCACACAGGAGTCAGGAGTGGCACACAAGCCCAGAGGCCAATATTTATCTCCCACTGATTGATGTAGTGATTTTTTCAGGTAGATTTTGGAACCCAAATCAAGGTAAAAAAATAATAGGCTTTCTATGGCCCACAATTGGAGAGAGAGAGAGAGATGGCACACCCAGGAGTCAAGACTGGCACACAAGCAGAAAGGGCAATATTAATCTCCCACTTTTTTTTTTTGTTCCAGGGAAAATTTATAAACCCAATAAAAAAAATAATAAATAGGCTTTCTATGGCCCACTATCTGAGAGAGAGAGAGAGATGGCACGCTTAGGACTGGCACACAAGCCCAAAGGCCAATATTAAGCTCCCTTTTTTTTTCAGGGAGAATTTATAAAACCCCAAAAAAATAAATAAATAGGCTTTCTATGGCCCACTATTTGTGAGAGAGATGGCACGCTCAGGACTGGCACACAAGCCCAGAGGCCAATATTAATCTCCCACTTTTTTTTTTTTTTTCCAGGGAAAATTTATAAACCCAATAAAAAAAATAATAAATAGGCTTTCTATGGCCCACTATCTGAGAGAGAGAGATGGCACGCTTAGGACTGGCACACAAGCCCAAAGGCCAATATTAATCTCCCACTGATTGATTTATTGATTTTTTCAGGTAGAATTTAGAACCCAAATAGAGCAAAAAAAAAAAAATGGGCTTTCTATGGCCCACTGAGTGAGTGATGATGCACACAGGAGTCAGGAGTGGCACACAAGCCCTGAGGCCAATATTTTTCTCCCACTGATTGATGTAGTGATTTTTTCAGGTAGATTTTAGAACCCAAATCAAGCAAAAAAATAAATAGGCTTTCTATGGCCCACTATTTGTGAGAGAGATGGCACGCTCAGGACTGGCACACAAGCCCAGAGACCAATATTAATCTCCCACTTTTTTTTTTTTTGCTCCAGGGAAAATTTATAAACCCAATAAAAAAAATAATAAATAGGCTTTCTATGGCCCACTATCTGAGAGAGAGAGATGGCACGCTTAGGACTGGCACACAAGCCCAAAGGCCAATATTAATCTCCCACTGATTGATTTATTGATTTTTTCAGGTAGAATTTAGAACCCAAATAAAGCAAAAAAAAAAAAAAAAAGGGCTTTTTATGGCCCACTGAGTGAGTGATGATGCACACAGGAGTCAGGAGTGGCACACAAGCCCTGAGGCCAATATTTTTCTCCCACTGATTGATGTTGTGATTTTTTCAGGTAGATTTTAGAACCAAAATCAAGCAAAAAAATAAATAGGCATTCTATGGCCCACTGACTGAGAGATGGCACACACAGGAGTCAAGAGTGGCACACAAGCCCTGAGGCCAATATTTTTCTCCCACTGATTGATGTAGTGATTTTTTCAGGTAGATTTTATAACCCAAATCAAGCAAAAAAATAAATAGGCTTTCTATGGCCCACTGAGTGAGAGATGGCACACACAGGGATGGCACTCTAGCAGAAAAGTCAATCTTAATCTCCCACAAAAAAAAAAAAAACAGGGAGTGTCCTTCAATTACTATCTCCCTGCAGTAATCTCAGCCAGGTATGGCAGGCAGCAATAAGGAGTGGACTGATGCACAAATTAAATAAAAAGTGTGTACAACCAAAAAAGATAGCTGTGCAGAAAGGAAGGAACAAGAGGATTTGTGCTTTGAAAAAAGCAGTTGGTTTGCACAGCGGCGTACACACAGCAATGCAGCTATCAGGGAGCCTTCTAGGGCAGCCCAATGAGCTACAGCGCTGAGGGGAAAAAAAAAAAAAAAAATGTAGCTTCCACTGTCCCTGCACACCGAAGGTGGTGTTGGGCAGTGGAAATCGCTACAGCACAAGCGGTTTGGTGGTTAATGGACCCTGCCTAACGCTATCCCTGCTTCTGACGAAGCGGCAGCAACCTCTCCCTAAGCTCAGATCAGCAGCAGTAACATGGCGGTCGGCGGGAACGCCCCTTTATAGCCCCTGTGACGCCGCAGACAGCAAGCCAATCACTGCAATGCCCTTCTCTAAGATGGTGGGGACCAGGACCTATGTCATCACGCTGCCCACACTCTGCGTTTACCTTCATTGGCTGAGAAATGGCGCTTTTCGCGTCATTGAAACGCGACTTTGGCGCGAAAGTCGCGTACCGCATGGCCGACCCCGCACAGGGGTCGGATCGGGTTTCATGAAACCCGACTTTGCCAAAAGTCGGCGACTTTTGAAAATGAACGACCCGTTTCGCTCAACCCTAGTATTTACTAAAGTAGATCTGCGGGGTGCTTACAACCTGTGTGGGATGAATGGAACATGGTTTTAACGTCAGGGATGGGCACTATGAATATCTACTGATGCCTTTTGGGCTATGTAATGCCCCAGCCATTTTCCAAGACTTTGCAAACGATATCTTCCGGGATATGCTCTCCACCTCGGTCGTAGTCTATCTGGATGATATCGTCATCTACTCTCCAGATATTGACTCACACCGTAGAGATGTTTGCAAAGTCTTCGACCTCTTACGAGCTAATTCTCTCTACGCCAAGTTGGAGAAATGTGTGTTTGAGCAGGAGTCCTTACCTTTCCTGGGCTATATTATCTCCGCACAGGGATTGGCTGTAGATCCTGCCAAACTACAGGCTGTGATGTGCTGGCAAGAACCTCATTCTCTTAAAGTGGTGCAGTGCTTTATGGGGTTCATTAACTATTATCGCCAGTTCATTCCTCATTTCTCAACTTTGGTAGCTCCCTTGGTAGCCCTCACCAAGAAGGGAGCAAATTCTAAATTGTTGTCTGAGGAGGTCTCCAAGGCCTTCACTTCTATTAACCCCTTCCCGACCTTTGACGCAGCGTATGCTTCATGAAAACCTGTGCCAATCCGACCTGTGACGCAGCATATGCATCATGGTCGGATCGCTCTCCAGCAGGCCGGGTGAAATGGTTAACTGTAATTTCACCTGACCTGCAAGGACAGATGGAGCTGTACTTGAGGACGGGGGGGGGCTTTGCCCCCCCCGTGGCTACGATCGCTCTGATTGGCTGTTGAAAGTGACGTTTCACTTTCTATCAGAGAGATAGTAATATTTCACCAATGAAAATTGGTGAAATATTACAATCCAGCCATGGCCGATGCTGCAATAGCATCATCCTTGGCTGGAGATCCCGATCTGCCCCCCCGCCACCGCCACCGATATCCTCCCCTTCATCCTCCATACTGTCATCTGCTGTCCTCCGCTCCCCTAAGTCCACCTGTCTGCTCCCCCCGTAGTCCGATCTCCCCCCTGCTGTCCGATCTCCCCTACCTCATACTTATCGACCTCTGGTGTCCCTCCCAGTGTCCGTCCGTCTGTTTTATGGGCGCCGCCATATTCCAAAATGACGGGCACATGCGCAGTGCGCCCGCCGAATCTGCCGGCCGGCAGATTTGTTACAAGTATATTTTGATCGCTGTGATAGGTTCACAGCGATCAAAAAAAAAAAAAAGAAATAACCCCCCCCCCCTTTATCACCCCCATAGGTAGGGACAATAATAAAATAAATATTTTTTTTTTTGGCCCCACTAGGGTTAGGTTAGGGTATGTGCACACGGTGTGGATTGGCCGCTGCGGCGGATTCGTAGCAGTTTTCCATCAGGTTTACAGTACCATGTAAACCTATGGAAAACCAAATCCGCTGTGCCCATGGTGCGGAAAATACCGTGCGGAAACACTGTGTTGTATTTTCCGCCGCATGGCAATTCTTTGTGTGTATTCCGCAGCGTTTTACACCTGTTCCTCAATAGGAATCCGCAGGTGAAATCTGCACAAAAAACACTGGAAATCCGCAGTAAATCCGCAGGTAAAACGCAGTGCCTTGTACCTGCGGATTTTTCAAAAATGATGCAGAAAAATCTCACACGAATCCGCAACGTGGGCACATAGCCTTAGGATTAGGGTTGGAATTAGAGTTAGGGTTGGAATTAGGGTTAGGGTTGGAAATAGGGTTAAGATTAGGTTGTGGTTAGGGTTATGGTTAGGGTTAGGAGTGTACTGGGGTTAGGGTTGGGATTAGGGTTACGATAGGGGTTGGGATTAGGGTTAGGATTAGGGTTAGGGGTGTGTTGGGGTCAGGGTTGTGGTTAGGGGTGTGTTGGGGTTAGGGTTGTAATTAGGGTTATGGCTAGAGTTGGGATTAGGGTTAGGGGTGTGTTGGGGTTAGTGTTGGAGTTAGAATTGAGGGGTTTCCACTGTTTAGGCACATCAGGGGTCTCCAAACGCAACATGGCGCCACCATTGATTCCAGCCAATCTTGTATTCAAAAAGTCAAATGGTGCTCCCTCCCTTCCGAGCCTTGACGTGTTCCAAAACTGTGGTTTAGCCCCACATATGGGGTACCAGCATACTTAGGACAAACTGGGCAACAATTATTGGGGTCCAATTTCTCCTGTTACCCTTGTGAAAATAAAAAATTGCTTCCTAAAACATAATTTTTGTGGAAAGAAAAATGATTTTTTATTTTCACGACTCTGCGTTGTAAACGTCTGTGAAGCACTTGGGGGTTCAAAGTGCTCACATAAGTTCGTTGGGGGTCAAGTTTCCAAAATGGTGTCACTTGTGGGGGGTTTCTACTGTTTAGGCACATCAAGGGCTCTGCAAATGCAATGTGACACCCGCAGACCATTCTATCAACGTCTGCATTTCAAAAGTCACTACTTCCCTTTTGAGCCCCAACGTGTGCCCAAACAATGGTTTACCCCCACACATGGGTTATCAGTGTACTCAGTACAAACTGCGCAACAATTACTGGGGTCAAATTTCTCCTGTTACCCTTGTGAAAATAAAAAAATGCTTGCTAAAACATAATTTTTGAGGAAAGAAAAATGATTTTTTATTTTCACGGCTCTGCGTTGTACACTTCTGTGAAGCACTTGGGGGTTCAAAGTGCTCACCACATATTAGATAACTTCCTTGGGGGTCAAGTTTCCAAAATGGTGTCACTTGTGGGGGGGTTTCTACTGTTTAGGCATATCAGGGGCTCTGCAAATGCAACGTGACACCCGCAGACCATTCCATCAACGTCTGCATTTCAAAAGTCACTACTTCCCTTTCGAGCCCCGACGTGTGCCCAAACAATGGTTTACCCCCACACATGGGGTATCAGCGTACTCAGAACAAACTGGACAACAATTTTTCGGGTCCAATTTCTCCTGTTACTCTTGTTAAAATAAAAAATTGCTGGCTAAAATATAATTTTTGAGGAAATTAAAATGATTTTTTATTTTCAAGGCTCTGCGTTATAAACTTCTGTGAAGCACTTGAGGATTTAAAGTGGTCACTGCACATCTAGATGGGGTCACATGTGGGGGAGCTCCAATATTTAGGCACACAGGGGCTCTCCAAACACGACATGGTGTCCGCTAAGGATTGGAGCTAATTTTTCATTCAAAAAGTCAAATGGCGCTCCTTCCCTTCCAAGCCCTGCTGTGTGCCCAAACAGTGGTTTACCCCCACATGTGAGGTATCAGTGTACTCAGGAGAAATTGCCCAATAAATTTTAGGATTCATTTTATCTTGTTGCCCATGTGGAAATGAACAAATTGAGGTTAAAAAGAATTTCATGTGAAAAAAAAGTACTTTTTCATTTTTACGGATCAATTTGTGAAGCACCTGGGGGTTCAAAGTGCTCACTATGCATCTACATAAGTTCCTGGGGGGTCTAGTTTCCAAAATGGGGTCACATGTTGGGGAGCTCCAATGTTTAGGCACACAGGGGCTCTCCAAACACGACATGGTGTCCATTAATGATTGGAGCTAATTTTTTATTCAAAAGTCAAATGGCGCTCCTTCCCTTCCGAGCATTGCTGTGTGCACAAACAGTGAATTGTGACCACATATGAGGTATCGATGTACTAAGAAGAAACTGCCCAACACATTTTAGGATCCATTTTATCCTGTTGCCCTTGTGAGAATGAAAAAATTGAAGTTAAAAAGAATTTTATGTGAAGAAAAAGTACTTTTTCATTTTTATGGATCAGTTTGTGAAGCAAGTTTGTGCTCACTATGCATTAAATAATTCCTTGGGGGGGTCTAGTTTCCAAAATGGGGTCACATGTGGGGGAGCTCTAATGTTTAGGCACACAGGGGCTCTCCAAACGCGACATGGTGTCCGCTAAAGATTGGAGCCAATTTTTCATTGAAAAAGTCAAATGGCACTTCTTCCTTTCCGAGCCCTGTTGTGCACCCAAACAGTGGTTCTTCCCCACATATGGGGTATTGGCGTACTCAGGACAAATTGTACAATAAATTTTGGTGTCCAGTTTCTCTTTGTACCCTTGGGAAAATAAAAACATTGTTGCTAAAACATCATTTTTGTGACTAAAAAGTGGATCATAACCCACAAATCCTCCTATTCAGCGTTTTAGCTACGGTCGCATGTTGACTGGTGGATCTGCGGCAGCCACCACTATATGCTTATGAATACTTTACATCAGATGAGCAGTAACATTACTGTCAACTATTCTCTTAAATTGTGAGATAAGACACTATCTGCACTTTTTCTTTTCTGCATGGTATATTTCTTGTTTATGCCTTAAATCATCACACAGTGGTTATGGTGGCAAAGCTATTGACATGACTAATATACAAGTTCTTCTCACTAAATTGGAATATTATCAAATAGTTAATTTATTTCAGTTCTTCAATACAAAGAGTGAAACTCATATATTATATAGAGTCATTAGAAACAGAGTGATCTATTTCAAGTGTTTATTTCTGTTAATGTTTATGATTATGGCTTACAGCCAATTCAGTAAATTATAATAACTAACAAAAACTCCTGCAAAGGCTTCCTAACATTTAAAAAGGTTCCTTAGTCTGCTCCAGTAGCTCCACAATCATGGGGAAGACTGCTGATTAGACAGATCTCCAGAAGGTAGTCAATGACACACTCCACAAGGAGGGTAAGCCACAAAAAGTAATTGCTAAAGAAGCCGGCTGTACAGAGAGTGCTGTATCCAAGCATATTAATGGAAAGTTGGGTGGAAAAAAGTGTGGTAGGAAAAAGGTGCACAAGCAACCGGGATAACCGCAGCCTTGAAAAGATTGTTAAGAAAATGCCATTCAAAAATTTGAGTGAGATTCACAAGGAGTGGACTGCAGCTGGAGTCATTTCTTCAAGAGCCACCACACACAGACGTATCCAGGACATGGGCTACAAGTGTCACATTCCTTGTGTCAAGCCACTCATGACCAATAGACAACACCAGAAGCGTCTTACCTGGGCCAAGGAGAAAAGAACTGGACTGTTACTCAGTGGTCCAAGGTGTTTTCAGATGAAAGTAAATTTTGCATTTAATTTGGAAATCAAGGTCCCAGAGTCTGGAGGAAGAGTGGACAGGCCACAATCCAAGCTGCTGGAGGTCTAGTGTGAAGTCTCCACAATCAGTGATGGTTTGGGGAGCCATGTCATCTCCTGGTGTAGGTTTACTGTGTTTTATCAACACCAAAGTCAGAGTAGCCGTCTTCCAGGAAATTTTAGAGCTCTTCATGCTTCCCTCTGCAACAAGCTTTTTGGAGATTGAAATTTAATTCTCCAGCAGTTCTTGGCCCCTGTCCACACTGCCAGAAGTGTCAATACCTGGTTTACAAGCAACAGTATCCCTGCTGTATAATTGGCCAGCAAACTCATCTGACTTTAACCCCATAGAGAATCTATGGAGTATTGTCAAGAGGAAGATGAGAGACACCAGATCCAACAATGCAGAAGAGCTGAAGGCTGCCATCAAAGCAACCTGGGCTTCCATAACACCTCAGCAGTGCCACAGGCTGATCCCCTTCATGCCACGCCGCATTGATGCAGTAATTGATGCAAAAGGAGCCCTGATCAAGTATGGAGTGCATTTACTGAACATACATTTCAGTAGGCAAACATTTTGAATTTTACAATAATTTTTCAAGCTAGTGTTAAAAAGTATTCTAATTTACTGAGATAATGACTTTTGAATTTCCATTGTCTGTAAACAATAATCATAAACATTAACAGAAATAAATGCTTGAAATCAATCACTGTTTGTAATGACTCTATATAATATATGAGTTTCACTTTTTGCATTGAAGAACAGAAATAGCGTAACTTTTTGATGATTTTTTTTTTTGTGAGATGCACCTGTATATGAATATATACAATGAGAGATTGGTGAAAGGGTAATGATGGACAAATCTGTATATTTGAAATGTCATTAGTCAGGGACATATATAAAACTGATGCTGGGAACTTTCAGAAAGAAAGTTAAGAGAAACTTGTGAGCAAAGTGAAATTAAAGCTTTGAAAACACACACACAAAAATAAATATTACCATCACAAAAAACAAATCCTCACAAAGCTCTGTAAACAAAGAAATAATATATATATTTATACTAGCTATTGAACCCGTTCTACGCCCAGGTGGCGAGCATTTATATTGGTATATGGTCTCCATCCTATCATGTGCTGCTCCATCCTGCGTCCCCATCCTGTCATGTGCTGCTCCATCCTGCGTCCCCATCCTGTCATGTGCTGCTCCATCCTGTGCCCCCATCCTGTCATGTGCTGCTCCATCCTGCGTCCCCATCCTGTCATGTGCTGCACCCATCCTGCGCCCCCATCCTGTCATGTGCTGCACCCATCCTGTGTCCCCATCCTGTCATGTGCTGCTCCATCCTGCGCCCCCATCCTGTCATGTGCTGCTCCATCCTGCGTCCCCATCCTGTCATGTGCTGCTCCATCCTGCGTCACCATCCTGTCATGTGCTGCTCCATCCTGCGTCCCCATCCTGGTATGTGCTGCTCCATCCTGCGTCCCCATCCTGTCATGAGCTGCTCCATCCTGCGCCCCCATCCTGCGCCCCCATTCTGACATGTGCGCCCCCATCCTGTCATGTGCTGCTCCCATCCTGTGACCCCGTTCTGTCATGTGCTGCTCCCATCCTGCGCCCCCGTTCTGTAATTTGATGCTCCCATCCATATGCCCCATATGCTGCTCCATAAAGGTTTTTGGCCACTATAAGATGCTCCATACTATATGCCCCGTACACTGCTCCATAAAGGTTTATGGCCCCATAAGATGCTCCATGGTATTATATGCCCCGTACACTGCTCCATTATGGTTGATGGCCCCATAAGGACAGTGACACAATTTTCGCGAGTTGGGCTCTGCATGCCACCACATTGAATTTGAAATGAAACCTCTACAACAGAATTCAAGTGCAGATTGTAACGTTTAATTTGAAGGGTTGAACAAAAATATCTGATAGAAAATGTAGGAATTGTACACATTTCTTTACAAACACTCCACATTTTAGGAGGTCAAAAGTAATTGGACAAATAAACATAACCCAAACAAAATATTTTTATTTTCAATATTTTGTTGCAAATCCTTTGGAGGCAATCACTGCCTTAAGTCTGGAACCCATGGACATCACCAAACGCTGGGTTTCCTCCTTCTTAATGCTTTGCCAGGCCTTTACAGCCGCAGCCTTCAGGTCTTGCTTGTTTGTGGGTCTTTCCGTCTTAAGTCTGGATTTGAGCAAGTGAAATGCATGCTCAATTGGGTTTAGATCTGGAGATTGACTTGGCCATTGCAGAATGTTCCACTTTTTGGCACTCATGAACTCCTGGGTAGCTTTGGCTGTATGCTTGGGGTCATTGTCCATCTGTATTATGAAGCGCCGTCCAATCAACTTTGCAGCATTTGGCTGAATCTGGGCTGAAAGTATATCCCGGTACACCTCAGAATTCATCCGGCTACTCTTGTCTGCTCTTATGTCATCAATAAACACAAGTGACCCAGTGCCATTGAAAGCCATGCATGCCCATGCCATCACGTTGCCTACACCATGTTTTACAGAGGATGTGGTGTGCCTTGGATCATGTGCCGTTCCCTTTCTTCTCCAAACTTTTTTCTTCCCATCATTCTGGTACAGGTTGATCTTTGTCTCATCTGTCCATAGAATACTTTTCCAGAACTGAGCTGGCTTCTTGAGGTGTTTTTCTGCAAATTTAACTCCGGCCTGTCTATTTTTGGTATTGATGAATGGTTTGCATCTAGATGTGAACCCTTTGTATTTACTGTCATGGAGTCTTCTCTTTACTGTTGACTTAGAGACAGATACACCTACTTCACTGAGCGTGTTCTGGACTTCAGTTGATGTTGTGAACGGGTTCTTCTTCACCAAATTAAGTATGCGGCGATCATCCACCACTGTTGTCATCCGTGGACGCCCAGGCCTTTTTGAGTTCCCAAGCTCAGCAGTCAATTCCTTTTTTCTCAGAATGTACCCAACTGTTGATTTTGCTACTCCAAGCATGTCTGCTATCTCCCTGATGGATTTTTTCTTTTTTTTCAGCCTCAGGATGTTCTGCTTCACCTCAATTGAGAGTTCCTTTGACCGCATGTTGTCTGCTCACAGCAACAGCTTCCAAATGCAAAACCACACACCTGGAATCCACCCCTGACCTTTTAACTACTTCATTGATTACAGGTTAACGAGGGAGACGCCTTCAGAGTTAATTGCAGCCCTTAGAGTCCATAGTCCAATTACTTTTGGTCCCTTGAAAAAGAGGACGCTATGCATTACAGAGCTATGATTCCTAAACCCTTTCTCCGATTTGGATGTGGAAACTATCATATTGCAGCTGGGAGTGTGCACTTTCAGCTCATATTACATAAATAATTGTATTTCTGAACATGTTTTTGTAAACAGCTAAAATAACAAAACTTGTGTCACTGTCCAAATATTTCTGGCCCTAACTGTATATAAAAAAAAATACCATACTCACCTATCGTCGCTGGGCGCCGAGTGCTGGGGGCCTGAGCAGGCAGGGACATCGGTGCGCTGTGGGGGTCAGGTGCCGGTATCGCCGCAAGCTCAGGCCCCTGACACTTGCTATATTCACCTGGCCCTGATCTAGCGCTGCGTCCGCTCCATGTTCCGGCTCCTCTGGCTGTGACTGTTCAGTCAGAGGGCGGCGCACATTAAGCGCGTCATCGCGCCCTCTGAACTGTGAACGTCACAGGCAGAGGACCCGGGAGACGGAGCCGCACGCAGTGCTGAAACGGGGGACAGGTGAATATACTCACCCTCCTGGCACGTCCCTGCCTCTCCGGAGGAGATCGCGGTGTGCGTTCAGTGTTTCCGCATACCGCGATCTCCTGGGAGCGTCACTCTGTGGGGGCCAGACTGCGCCGGCGCTTGCCTTGCACAGTCTATAAAGGCTTCGGACAGAGTGACGCTCCCAGCATTATATTATAGATATATATATAGAGAGAGATAGATGGATATAGATAGATATGAAAAAGGATGGTATTCACCTGCGCTGTCTACAAAAACGAACAATAAAATGAAAAATAGACGAATAAGAGAGCACTTGTTTAATGAGTAATCATTGGTTATGCAGTGGATGTTGTAATAGGTCCTTAAAGTACTACCAGAATCTTAGGGGAATGAGGAGAGAAAAAAAAGGGTAAATGTTTGTATTGGTGAATGGGTTGAGCGAAACGGATCGTTCATTTTTAAAAGTCGCCGACTTTTAACAAAGTCGGGTTTCATGAAACCCGATCCGACTCTTGTGTGGGGTCGGCCATGCGGTACGCGACTTTCGCGCCAAAGTCACGTTTCAATGACGCGAAATGCGCCATTTCTCAGCCAATGAAGGTGGACGCAGAATGTGGGCAGCGTGATGACATAGGTCCTGGTCCCCACCATCTTAGAGAAGGGCATTGCAGTGATTGGCTTGCTGTCTGCGGCATCACAGGGGCTATAAAGAGGCGTTCCCGCCGACCGCCATCTTACTGCTGCTGATCTGAGCATAGGGAGAGGTTGCTGCCGCTTCGTCAGAAGCAGGGATAGCGTTAGGCAGGATCCATTAACCCCCAAACCGCTTGTGCTGTAGCGATTTCCACTGTCCAACACCACCTTTTGTTTGCAGGGACAGTGAAAGCTACATTTTTTTTTTCTCAGCGCTGTAGCTCATTAGGCTGCCCTAGAAGGCTCCCTGATAGCTGCATTGCTGTGTGTACGCCGCTGTGCAAACCAACTGCTTTTTTCAAAGCACAAATCCTGTTGTTCCTTCCTTTCTGCACAGCTATCTTGTTTGTTTGTCCACACTTTTTATTTCATTTGTGCATCAGTCCACTCCTTATTGCTGCCTGCCATACATTGCTGAGATTACTGCAGATAGTAATTGTAGGACAGTCCCTGTTTTTTTTTTTTTTTTGTGGGAGATTAAGATTGGCATTTCTGCTAGAGTGCCATCCCTGTGTGTGCCGTCTCTCTCACATAGTGGGCCATAGAAAGCCTATTTATTTTTCTGTTTTTTTTTGTGGGGTTTATAAATTCTCCCTGATAAAAAAAAGAAACAGTGGGAGATTAATATTGGCCTTTGGGCTTCTGTGCCAGTCCTGAGTGTGCCATCTCTCTCTCAAATAGTGGGCCATAGAAAGCCTATTATTTTTTTTTTATTGGGTTTCTAAATACTCCCAGAAAAAATAAAAAAAAATCAGTGGGAGATTAATATTGCCCTTTCTGCTTGTGTGCCACTCCTGACTCCTGGGTGTGCCATCTCTCTCTCTCAACTAGTGGGCCATAGAAAGCCTATATATTTTTTTTATTGTGTTTCTAAATTCTCCCTGAAAAAATCAAAAAGAAATCAGTGGGAGATTAATATTGCCCTTTCTGCTTGTGTGCCACTCCTGACTCCTGGGTGTGCCATCTCTCTCTCTCTCAAATAGTGGGCACTGGGCCATAGAAAGGCTATTTTTTTTTTTATTTGGTTTCTAAATTCTCCCTGAAAAAATCATTTTATTTTATTTGGTTTCTAAATTCTTCCTGAAAAAATCATTTTATTTTATTTTGTTTCTAAAGTCTCCCTGAAAAAAAAAAAAATCAGTGGGAGATTAATATTGCCCTTTCTGCTTGTGTGCCAGTCTTGACTCCTGGGTGTGCCATCTCTCTCTCAAATAGTGGGCACTGGGCCATAGAAAGGCAATTTTTTTTTTATTTGGTTTCTAAATTCTCCCTGAAAAAATCATTTTATTTTATTTGGTTTCTTAATTCTTCCTGAAAAAATCATTTTCGTTTATTTTGTTTCTAAAATCTCCCTGAAAAACAAAAAAAAAATCAGTGGGAGATTAATATTGCCCTTTCTTTTTGTGTGCCAGTCTTGACTCCTGGGTGTGTCATCCCTCTCTCTCAAATAGTGGGCACTGGGCCATAGAAAGCCAATTTTTTTTTTTATTGTGTTTCTAAATTCTCCCTGAAAAAATAATTTAAAAAAATCAGTGGGAGATTAATATTGCCCTTTCTGCTTGTGTGCCAGTCTTGACTCCTGGGTGTGCCATCTCTCTCTCTCAAATAGTGGGCACTGGGCCATAGAAATGCTATTTTTTTTAATTTGGTTTCTAAATTCTTCCTGAAAAAATCATTTTATTTTATTTGGTTTCTAAATTCTTCCTGAAAAAATCATTTTATTTTATTTTGTTTCTAAAGTCTCCCTGAAAAAAAAAAAATCAGTGGGAGATTAATATTGCCCTTTCTGCTTGTGTGCCAGTCTTGACTCCTGGGTGTGCCATCTCTCTCTCTCAAGTAGTGGGCACTGGGACATAGAAAGCCTAATTTTTTTTTTTATTGTGTTTCTAAATTCTCCCTGAAAAAATCAAAAAGAAATCAGTGGGAGATTAATATTGCCCTTTCTGCTTGTGTGCCAGTCTTGACTCCTGGGTGTGCCATCTCTCTCTCTCTCAAATAGTGGGCACTGGGCCATAAAAAAGGCTATTTTCTTTTTTTTTATTTGGTTTCTAAATTCTCCCTGAAAAAATCATTTTATTTTATTTGGTTTCTAAATTCTTCCTGAAAAAATCATTTTATTTTATTTTGTTTCTAAAGTCTCCCTGAAAAAAAAAATCAGTGGGAGATTAATATTGTCCTTTCTGCTTGTGTGCCAGTCTTGACTCCTGGGTGTGCCATCTCTCTCTCTCAAGTAGTGGGCACTGGGACATAGAAAGCCTATTTTTTTTTTATTGTGTTTCTAAATTTTCCCTGAAAAAATCAAAAAGAAATCAGTGGGAGATTAATATTGCCCTTTCTGCTTGTGTGCCAGTCTTGACTCCTGGGTGTGCCATCTCTCTCTCTCTCAAATAGTGGGCACTGGGCCATAGAAAGGCTATTTTCTTTTTTTTATTTGGTTTCTAAATTCTCCCTGAAAAAATCATTTTATTTTATTTGGTTTCTAAATTCTTCCTGAAAAAATCATTTTATTTTATTTTGTTTCTAAAGTCTCCCTGAAAAAAAAAATCAGTGGGAGATTAATATTGCCCTTTCTGCTTGTGTGCCAGTCTTGACTCCTGGGTGTGCCATCTCTCTCTCTCAAATAGTGGGCACTGGGCCATAGAAAGCCTAATTTTTTTTTTATTGTGTTTCTATATTCGCCCTGAAAAAATCAAAAAGAAATCAGTGGGAGATTAATATTGCCCTTTCTGCTTGTGTGCCAGTCTTGACTCCTGGGTGTGCCATCTCTCTCTCTCAAATAGTGGGCACTGGGCCATAGAAAGGCTATTTTCTTTTTTTTATTTGGTTTCTAAATTCTCCCTGAACAAATAAAAAAAAAAAGTGGGAGAACAATATTGACATTTCTGCTTGAGTGACAGTCCTGCGTGTGTGGCATCTCTCTCATTTGGTGCCACCAAAAACAGAGTGTGTAACATTGTGCCTGATTTTCCTTGCGGTCTCACCCACCTGTAAAGGGATATCTAAATCATACTGAAGTTATAGCTCACCGTGTAAGTTGTTTGACAGCAACAAATACTGTTACTTTGGTTACGTTTTTAAAACAATGAGGAAGTCTGGTGGAAGAGGTCGTGGCCGTGGGAGTTCATTGTCAGCTGGTAATGATGGTAGTGGTAGTGGAGCATCAGGTGGTCGTGGGAAATAAAATATTGCACCTAAGCCTGGAGCTGTGGAGCCAGGTTCGTCGTCTGGCTACAGAAGGCCTCGAACGCTCCCTTTTCTGGGAGTAGGAAAACCGCTTTTAAAGCCGGAGCAGCAAGAGCAAGTTTTGGCTTACCTTGCTGACTCAGCCTCTAGCTCTTTTGCCTCCTCTTTTGAAACTGGTAAATGTAAAAGCAGCGCGTCGTTAGGGGATGTTCACGGTCAGGGACAAGTCGCTTCCTTGTCCTCTTCAGCAAAAACAACAACAGAGAAGGATGCAGCAGGCGACACAACGGGTTACTCCATGGAGCTCTTTACACATACCGTCCCTGGCTTAGAAAGTGAAGCAGTTAACAGGCCATGCCCATTACAAGTTGAATCTGACATGGAGTGCACTGATGCACAGCCACATCCAGACTACTATGCTGGTCCTTTGACTCAGACCACAACATTGCCCTCGCAGGGAACTGATCCAGAATCAGACCCTGATGAGACTATGTTGCCCCGTCATGAATGCTCTACCACCGACTTACATGGTGACACAGACGAAGTTGCGCACGAGCTAGAAGAGGAGGTTATAGATGACCCAGTTGTTGACCCCGATTGGCAGCCATTGGGGGAAAAGGGTGCAGGCGGCAGTAGTTCTGAAGCGGAGGAGGAGGGGCCGCAGCAGGCATCAACATCGCAACAGGTTCCATCTGCCGGGCCCGTATCTGGCCCAAAACGCGTGGCAAAGCCAAAATCTGTTGGAGGACAGCGTGTCCATCCGGTTAAAGCTCAGTCTGCAATGCCTGAAAAGGTATCCGATGGTAAAAAGAGTGCAGTCTGGCATTTTTTTAAACAACATCCAATTGATCCGCACAAAGTCATCTGTCAAAAATGTTCAACTACCTTCAGCAGAGGTCAGAATCTGAAAAGTCTGAATACAAGTTGCATGCATAGACATTTAACCACCATGCATTTGCAAGCCTGGACTAACTACCAAACGTCCCTTAAGGTTGTAGCACCCTCGGCCAATGAAGCTACTCACCAATGCAACATCCCTGCCATCGCTGTAAGGCCACCATTTTCTGCACCACCTGCAGTATCTGTGCAGGTTTCTTTGCCAGGCTGTTGTGAATTCTGTGGCAGAGCTCCCTCCTGTGGTCACAAGTGGTACTTCGGCTGGTTCTCTCTGTGAGCTTCCGTTGGTGGAGGAAAGTGGTACTGCGGCTTCTGAGTTTCTTTCCTCATTTGATGTGGTGAAGTCGTTAGGTGCTGCTCTATTTAACTCCACCTATTGCTTTGATCCTGGCCTCCAGTCAATGTTCTAGTATTGATAAGTAAAAAGGGCAGCACACTGCAGCGCCAAAACATGCAAACTTGAAAACACGAAATTTGAACTGCATTACTGCACTAGAAATATGAAAAATGAGAGCTTTTAGCGCATAAAAATGGCCATATTTATGTGTACCTCGTAGCCACTTTACGGCATCTCTCTTATACGAGGTCCTACGCTTGACCTACCTCACCGAGAATAAACGTCTCCATCTGAATGGGTACATGTGAAACCTCTTCTTGGACTCAAATTCTCTCTTTCTGTGGAGGGGTATTGGACCTACTATAATTAAAACACCTGTGGCTAGGAGGCGGGGAGTGCACGATCAGAAGGCCAAAGAATACATTTCAAAAACCTGACCTGCACATCCAAACATAGACTGAGTGTGAACAGGTGCTGAACCCAGAGTCGCCAACTCGTATATAGTTAAGTAAAAAGGGCAGCACACTGCAGCGCCAAAACATGCAAACTTGAAAACACGAAATTTGAACTGCATTACTGCACTAGAAATATGAAAAATGAGAGCTTTTAGCGCATAAAAATGGCCATATTTATGTGTACCTCGTAGCCACTTTACGGCTACATGTGAAACCTCTTCTTGGACTCAAATTCTCTCTTTCTGTGGAGGGGTATACTATAATTTGAGTCCAAGAAGAGGTTTCACATGTACCCATTCAGATGGAGACGTTTATTCTCGGTGAGGTAGGTCAAGCGTAGGACCTCGTATAAGAGAGATGCCGTAAAGTGGCTATGAGGTACACATAAATATGGCCATTTTTATGCGCTAAAAGCTCTCATTTTTCATATTTCTAGTGCAGTAATGCAGTTCAAATTTCGTGTTTTCAAGTTTGCATGTTTTGGCGCTGCAGTGTGCTGCCCTTTTTACTTAACTATATACGAGTTGGCGACTCTGGGTTCAGCACCTGTTCACACTCAGTCTATGTTTGGATGTGCAGGTCAGGTTTTTGAAATGTTCTAGTATTGGACCTGTTTCCTCCTGGATCGTTCCTGTGGCCTGCTGCTCTGCATAGCTAAGTTCCTCTTTGCTATTTGTTTGCTGTTTTTTTCTGTCCAGCTTGTTAATTTGTTTTTTACTGCTTGCTGGAAGCTCTGGGACGCAGAGGGTGTACCTCCGTGCCGTTAGTTCGGTACGGAGGGTCTTTTTGCCCCCTTTGCATGGTTTTTGTAGGGTTTTGTGTTGACCGCAAAGTTACCTTTCCTATCATCGCTCTGTTCAGAAAGTTGGGCCTCACTTTGCTAAATCTATTTCATCTCTACGTTTGTCTTTTCATCTTAACTCAGTCATTATATGTGGGGGCTGCCTTTTCCTTTGGGGTATTTCTCTGAGGCAAGGTAGGCTTATTTTCTATCTTCAGGCTAGCTAGTTTCTCAGGCCGTGCCAAGTTGCATAGGGAGCGTTAGGCGCAATCCACGGCTGCCTTTAGTGTGGTTTGAGAGGATTAGGGATTGCGGTCAACAGAGTTCCCACGTCTCAGAGCTCCTTCTTGTTTTTTGGGTTATTGCCAGGTCACTGTATGTGCGCTGACCTCTATGTCCATTGTGGTACTGAATTACCTTTCATAACAGTACTGGAGGCCCAAAGTACTAATGATTCTCAATAGAGGGAAAAAAGAAGTTCTGAGACCATTTTTTTTTCTTTGCACTGTGTTTTGCCTTTTTTTTCCCCTAGACATTTGGGTGGTTCAGGACACAGGTGTAGCAATCGACATTAAAGGTCTGTCTTCATGTGTGGATCAGCTCACGGCAAGAGTACAAAGTATTCAAGACTTTGTGGTTCAGAATTCTATGTTAGAACCGAGAATTCCTATTCCTGATTTGTTTTTTGGAGATAGAACTAAATTTCTGAGTTTCAAAAATAATTGTAAACTATTTCTGGCTTTGAAACCTCGCTCCTCTGGTGACCTAGTTCAACAAGTTAGGATCGTTATTTCTTTTTTGCGTGGCGACCCTCAGGACTGGGCATTTTCTCTTGCGTCAGGAGATCCTGCATTAACTAATATCAATGCATTTTTCCTGGCGCTCGGATTGCTGTACGATGAGCCTAATTCTGTGGATCAGGTACAGAAGAATTTGCTGGCTCTGTCAGGGTCAGGATGAAATAGAGGTATATTGTCAGAAATTTAGAAAGTGGTCCGTACTCACTCAGTGGAATGAAGGTGCGCTCGCAGCTATTTTCAGAAAAGGTCTCTCTGAAGCCCTTAAGGATGTCATGGTGGGATTTCCTATGCCTGCTGGTCTGAATGAGTCTATGTCTTTGGCCATTCAGATCGGTCGACGCTTGCGCAAGCGTAAATCTGTGCACCATTTGGCGGTAATACCTGAGCTTGAACCTGAGCCTATGCAGTGCGATAGGACTTTGACCAGAGTTGAACGGCAAGAACACAGACGTCTGAATGTGCTGTGTTTCTACTGTGGTGATTCCACTCATGCTATCTCTGATTGTCCTAAGCGCACTAAGCGGTTCGCTAGGTCTGCCACCATTGGTATGGTACAGTCAAAATTTCTTCTGTCTGTTACCTTGATCTGCTCTTTGTCATCGTATTCTGTCATGGCATTTGTGGACTCAGGCGCTGCTCTGCATTTGATGGACTTGGAGTATGCTAGGTTGTGGGTTTTTCTTGGAGCCCTTGCAGTG
This sequence comes from Ranitomeya imitator, assembly GCF_032444005.1. Lineage (NCBI taxonomy): Eukaryota > Metazoa > Chordata > Amphibia > Anura > Dendrobatidae > Ranitomeya > Ranitomeya imitator. The sequence goes on along the minus strand of NC_091286.1, from coordinate 668,813,098 downwards.
TCCTATTCCATTGAGAGGAATTGATGCTACGCCTTTGGCCAAGAATAAGCCTCAGTACTGGACCCAGCTGACCATGTGCATGGCTCCTGCACATCAGGAGGTTATTCGCTTTCTGGTGTTGCATAATCTGCATGATGTGGTCGTGTTGGGGTTGCCATGGCTACAAGTCCATAATCCAGTATTAGATTGGAAATCCATGTCTGTGTCCAGCTGGGGTTGTCAGGGGGTACATGGTGATGTCCCATTTCTGACTATTTCGTCATCCACCCCTTCTGAGGTTCCTGAGTTCTTGTCTGATTACCGGGATTTATTTGATGAGCCCAAGTCCGATACCCTACCTCCGCATAGGGATTGTGATTGTGCTATCGATTTGATTCCTGGTAGTAAATTCCCAAAAGGTCGACTGTTTAATTTATCTGTGCCTGAGCACGCCGCTATGCGGAGTTATGTGAAGGAGTCTTTGGAGAAGGGGCATATTCGCCCGTCATCGTCGCCATTAGGAGCAGGGTTCTTTTTTGTAGCCAAGAAGGATGGTTCACTGAGACCTTGTATAGATTACCGCCTTCTAAATAAGATCACGGTTAAATTTCAGTACCCCTTGCCATTGTTATCTGATTTGTTTGCTCGGATTAAGGGGGCTAGTTGGTTCACCAAGATAGATCTTCGTGGTGCGTATAATCTTGTGCGTATTAAGCGAGGCGATAAGTGGAAAACTGCATTTAATACGCCCGAGGGCCATTTTGAGTATCTAGTAATGCCATTCGGACTTGCCAATGCTCCATCAGTGTTTCAGTCCTTTATGCATGACATCTTCCGAGAGTACCTGGATAAATTCCTGATTGTGTACTTAGATGACATTTTGATCTTCTCGGATGATTGGGAGTCTCATGTGAAGCAGGTCAGAACTGTGTTTCAGGTCCTGCGTGCTAATTCTTTGTTTGTGAAGGGATCAAAGTGTCTCTTTGGTGTTCAGAAGGTTTCATTTTTGGGGTTCATCTTTTCCCCTTCTACTATCGAGATGGACCCTGTTAAGGTCCAAGCCATCCATAATTGGACTCAGCCGACATCTCTGAAAAGTCTGCAAAAGTTCCTGGGCTTTGCTAATTTTTATCGTCGCTTCATCTGCAATTTTTCTAGTATTGCTAAACCATTGACCGATTTGGCCAAGAAAGGTGCTGATTTGGTCAATTGGTCTTCTGCTGCGGTGGAAGCTTTTCAAGAGTTGAAGCGTCGTTTTTCTTCTGCCCCTGTGTTGTGTCAACCAGATGTTTCGCTTCCGTTCCAGGTCGAGGTTGATGCTTCTGAGATTGGAGCAGGGGCTGTTTTGTCGCAGAGAAGTTCTGATTGCTCGGTGATGAAACCATGCGCCTTCTTTTCCAGGAAGTTTTCGCCTGCTGAGCGAAATTATGATGTGGGCAATCGAGAGTTGCTGGCCATGAAGTGGGCATTCGAGGAGTAGCGTCATTGGCTTGAAGGAGCTAAGCATCGCGTGGTGGTCTTGACTGATCATAAGAACTTGACTTATCTCGAGTCCGCCAGGTGGTTGAATCCTAGACAAGCTTGTTGGTCGTTGTTTTTTGCCCGTTTTGACTTTGTGATTTCATACCTTCCGGGCTCTAAAAATGTGAAGGCGGATGCTTTGTCTAGGAGTTTTGTGCCCGACTCTCCGGGTGTATCTGAGCCGGCGGGTATCCTCAAAGAGGGAGTAATTGTGTCTGCCATCTCCCCTGATTTGTGGCGGGTGCTGCAAAAATTTCAGGCTAATAAACCTGATCGTTGCCCAGCGGAGAAACTGTTTGTCCCTGATAGGTGGACGAATAAAGTGATCTCTGAGGTTCATTGTTCGGTGTTGGCTGGTCATCCTGGAATCTTTGGTACCAGAGAGTTAGTGGCTAGATCCTTTTGGTGGCCATCTCTGTCGCAGGATGTGCGTACTTTTGTGCAGTCCTGTGGGATTTGTGCTCGGGCTAAGCCCTGCTGTTCTCGTGCCAGTGGGTTGCTTTTGCCCTTGCCGGTCCCGAAGAGGCCTTGGACACATATCTCTATGGATTTTATTTCAGATCTTCCCGTCTCTCAAAAGATGTCAGTCATTTGGGTGGTCTGTGATCGCTTCTCTAAGATGGTCCATTTGGAAACCCTTGTCTAAATTGCCTTCCTCCTCTGATTTGGTGCCATTGTTTTTCCAGCATGTGGTTCGTTTAAAATGGCATTCCAGAGAATATCGTTTCTGACAGAGGTTCCCAGTTTGTTTCGAGGTTTTGGCAAGCCTTTTGTGGTAGGATGGGCATTGACTTGTCTTTTTCCTCGGCTTTCCATCCTCAGACTAATGGACAGACCGAACGAACCAATCAGACCTTGGGAACATATCTGAGATGCTTTGTTTCTGCTGATCAGGATGACTGGGTGTCCTTTTTGCCTTTGGCTGAGTTCGCCCTTAATAATCGGGCCAGCTCGGCTACCTTGGTTTCACCGTTTTTCTGCAACTCTGGGTTCCATCCTCGTTTGTCTTCAGGGCAGGTTGAGTCTTCGGACTGTCCTGGTGTGGATACTGTGGTGGACAGGTTGCAGCAGATTTGGACTCATGTAGTGGACAATTTGACTTTGTCCCAGGAGAAGGCTCAACGCTTCGCTAATCGCAGATGCTATGTGGGTCCCCGACTTCGGGTTGGGGACTTGGTTTGGTTATCTTCTCGTCATATTCCTATGGTTTCCTCTCCTAAGTTTAAACCTCGTTTTATTGGTCCGTATAGGATTTCTGAGGTTCTTAATCCTGTGTCTTTTCGTCTGACCCTTCCAGATTCTTTTTCCATACATAAGGTATTCCATAGGTCATTGTTGCGGAGATACGTGCCACCTATGGTTCCATCTGTTGATCCTCCTGCCCCGGTTTTGGTGGAGGGGGAGTTGGAGTATATTGTGGAGAAGATTTTGGATTCTCGTGTTTCAGGGCGGAAACTCCAGTATCTGGTTAAGTGGAAGGGTTATGCTCAGGAAGATAATTCCTGGGTCTTTGCCTCTGATGTCCATGCTCCCGATCTTGTTCGTGCCTTTCATATGGCTCATCCTGGTCGTCCTGGGAGCTCTGGTGAGGGTTCGGTGACCCCTCCTCAAGGGGGGGTACTGTTGTGAATTCTGTGGCAGAGCTCCCTCCTGTGGTCACAAGTGGTACTTCGGCTGGTTCTCTCTGTGAGCTTCCGTTGGTGGAGGAAAGTGGTACTGCGGCTTCTGAGTTTCCTTCCTCAGGTGATATGGTGAAGTCGTTAGATGCTGCTCTATTTAACTCCACCTAGTGCTTTGATCCTGGCCTCCAGTCAATGTTCTAGTATTAGACCTGTTTCCTCCTGGATCGTTCCTGTGGCCTGCTGCTCTGCATAGCTAAGTTCCTCTTTGCTATTTGTTTGCTGTTTTTTTCTGTCCAGCTTGTCAATTTGTTTTTTACTGCTTGCTGGAAGCTCTGGGACGCAGAGGGTGTACCTCCGTGCCGTTTGTTCAGTACGGAGGGTCTTTTTGCCCCCTTTGTGTGGTTATTGTAGGGTTTTGTGTTGACCGCAAAGTTACCTTTCCTATCCTCGCTCTGTTCAGAAAGTTGGGCCTCACTTTGCTAAATCTATTTCATCTCTATGTTTGTCTTTTCATCTTAACTCACAGTCATTATATGTGGGGGCTGCCTTTTCCTTTGGGGTATTTCTCTGAGGCAAGGTAGGCTTATTTTCTATCTTCAGGCTAGCTAGTTTCTCAGGTCGTGCCGAGTTGCATAGGGAGCGTTAGGCGCAATCCACGGCTGCCTTTAGTGTGGTTTGAGAGGATTAGGGATTGCGGTCAACAGAGTTCCCACGTCTCAGAGCTCGTTCTTGTTTTTTGGGTTATTGCCAGGTCACTGTATGTGCGCTGACCTCTATGTCCATTGTGGTACTGAATTACCTTTCATAACACCAGGCCAAAGCAGTCAGGGTCAGGGAATCACCAGTTTCGTAGTAGGAAACACTGCATCTAGGGCACAGGCGGAAACAATACCGTCTCCAACCGTCTCTCAGTCTGCCATGTCCACCGGCACACCCGCTAGTTCCACGATCTCCAGCTCTCCAGTCCAGCTCACCCTACATGAGACTCTGGTTAGAAAAAGTACTTATCCTCGCATCCGCGTACACAGGGTTTGAACGCCCACATAGCTAGACTAATGTCGTTAGAGATGATGCCCTACCGGTTAGTTGAAAGTGAAGCTTTCAAAGCCCTGATGGACTACGCTGTACCACGCTACGAGCTACCCAGTCGACACTTCTTTTCGAGAAAAGCCATCCCAGCCCTCCACCAGCATGTTAAAGAGCGCATCGTCTATGCACTCAGGCAATCTGTGAGTACAAAGGTGCACCTGACAACAGATGCATGGACCAGTAGGCATGGCCAGGGACGTTACGTGTCCATCACGGCACACTGGGTGAATGTGGTGGATGCAGGGTCCACAGGGGACAGCAATTTCGGGACAGTTCTGCCTAGCCCACGGTCTAGGAAACAGTTGGCTGTAGGCGTTCGCACCCCCTCCTCCTCCTCGTCCTCCTGCAGAAGCGAGAGCTCGTCCACAGATCGCAGTCGCCCAATCACTCCATCCGCAGCTGCCACTGTTGCACACCAGTTGTCCCATTATGGGGCAGCTACTGGCAAGCGTCAGCAGGCTGTATTGGCTATGAAGTGTTTGGGCGACAACAGACACACCGCGGAAGTTCTGTCCGAGTTCTTGCAGAAAGAAACACAGTCGTGACTGGGCACAGTAGATCTTGAGGCAGGCAAGGTAGTGAGTGATAACGGAAGGAATTTCATGGCTGCCATCTCCCTTTCCGAACTGAAACACATTCCTTGCCTGGCTCACACCTTAAACCTGGTGGTGCAGTGCTTCCTGAAAACTTATCCGGGGTTATCCGACCTGCTCCTCAAAGTGCGCGGACTTTGCTCACATATCCGCCGTTCGCCCGTACACTCCAGCCGTATGCAGACCTATCAGCGGTCTTTGAACCTTCCCCAGCATCGCCTAATCAAAGACGTTGCAACAAGGTGGAACTCAACACTGCACATGCTTCAGAGACTGTGCGAACAGAGGCGGGCTGTAATGTTTTTGTGGGAGGATACGCATACACGGGCAGGCAGTAGGATGGCAGACATGGAGTTGTCTGGTGTGCAGTGGTCGAAGATACAAGACATGTGTCAAGTCCTTCAGTGTTTTGAGGAATGCACACGGCTGGTTAGTGCAGACAACGCCATAATAAGCATGAGCATCCCCCTAATGCGTCTGCTGATGCAAAGTTTGACGCACATAAAAAATCAGGCGTCTGCAGCCGAGGAAGAGGATAGCCTTGATGACAGTCAGCCATTGTCTGGTCAGGGCAGTGTACAGGACGAGGTAGCGGGCGAAGCGGAGGAGGACGAGAAGGATGATGGGGATGAGTATATTTTTAATGAGGAAGCTTTTCCGGGGCCACTGGAAATTGGTGGCGTGGCAAGGCCGGGTTCTGGTTTTTTGAGGGACACAAGTGACGTAGATTTGCCTGAAACTGCCCCTCAACCAAACACAACCGCTGATTTGACAACTTGAAGTTTGGCCCACATGGCGGATTATGCCTTACGTATCCTCACAAGGGACACACGCATTACTAAAATGATGAACGATGACGATTACTGGTTGGCCTGCCTCCTTGATCCTCGCTATAAAGGCAAATTGCAAAATATTATGCCACATGAGAACTTGGAACTAATATTAGCAACCAAACAATCAACTCTTGTTGACCGTTTGCTTCAGGCATTCCCAGCACACAGCGCCCGTGATCGTTCTCACACGAGCAGCAGGGGGCAGCAGAACAGAAGTGTTAGAGGTGCAGAAATCCAAAGTGGCATTGGACAGAGGGGTTTTCTGACCAGGTTGTGGAGTGATTTTGCAATGACCGCAGACAGGACAGGTACTGCTGCATCAATTCAAAGTGACAGGAGACAACATTTGTCCAGTATGGTTACTAACTATTTTTCATCACTTATCGATGTTCTACCTCAACCGTCATTCCCATTTGATTACTGGGCATCCAAATTAGACACCTGGCCAGAATTGGCAGAATATGCATTGCAGGAGCTTGCTTGCCCGGCAGCTAGTGTCCTATCAGAACGAGTATTCAGTGCTGCAGGTTCAATATTAACCGAAAAAAGGACTCGTCTGGCCACCCAAAATGTTGATGATCTAACCTTCATTAAAATGAACCACAACTGGATATCGAATTCTTTTGCCCCACCTTGCCCGGCCGACACCTAGCTTTCCTATGAAAAGGTATTGCCTGTGGACTACTCTGAATGACTTTACCAATCTCGTAATTTGCAGCAGCTGATTGTCCAGCATACGACATGTTTACACCTCCCTAAATGGCCAAACTCCCCACACGGGGCTGTGGTATCGCCACTTGGCGCAAGCACCCGTGAGAGTGCTGTTTGTCTGAAGAGGTGGGTGTGCCCGCTTTTGGTCGACAGCACTGCCACTGGGTCCCTCATAGTACAATAAAGTGTCTCTGGCGGTGGTGGTGCGCACCCAACATCAGACACACTGTTGTAACATGAGGGGCCCTGGGCCTGTACCGCCGGCCACAAGAGAGTTCACCCACCCCCAGCTCAAACATTGCTCTACCACTTGCACAATTATCTCTCACAGTTACACCTATGTTTAGTCTATGCGCGGACATCCGTAAATTACTGCCACTGACAATACCATTGTGTTGACATGTATGATGGTACTTAACATAGTCAGGGGCAGTGTCCTATATTTACCCAAGTAAATACTTTGTGCAAAATTACTAGGTCTGAAACTACGCAGAGGAGCCCAACCCTGTACCTAATGATTGCACCCTTTTGGTTTTTCTTTTTGTTGTAATGCGAGACATTAACATGTATTGATTTTTTGGGACTACTAACTGGCAGACACTCATTACAATCGGCCGCCGCTGACAACACCAATGGTGCCCACTGCCTGTGTACCCCTGCAAGAGAATTCAAAGTGCCTACAGCCCAATTTTATTATCTTAGGCCTTCGAAGCCTGTCTGCGGTCCCTCCTTCCACTAGGCCTCCACTGACCTGTCTACTGCTGCCCGTGCACCCCTGGAACCAATTCTAAAGTGCATACAGCCATATTTTATTATGTTAGGCCTTCGAAGCCTGTCTGCGGTCCCTTCTTTCTACTACTCCTCCACTGACCAGACCACTGCTGCCCGTGTACCCCTGGAACCAATTATAAAGTGCCTACAGCCCAATTTTATTATGTTAGGCCTTCGAAGCCTGTCTGCGGTCCGTTCTTTCTACTACTCCTCCACTGACCAGACCACTGCTACCCGTGTACCCCTGGAACCAATTATAAAGTGCCTACAGCCCAATTTTATTATGTTAGGCCTTCGAAGCCTGTCTGCGGTCCGTTCTTTCTACTACTCCTCCACTGACCAGACCACTGCTGCCCGTGTACCCCTGGAACCAATTATAAAGTGCCTACAGCCCAATTTTTTTATGTTAGGCCTTCGAAGCCTGTCTGCAGTCCGTTCTTTCTACTACTCCTCCACTGACCAGACCACTGCTGCCCATGTACCCCTGGAACCTATTTAAAAGTGCTTACAGCCCAATTTTTTTATGTTAGGCCTTCGAAGCCTGTCTGCGGTCCCTCCTTCCACTAGGCCTCCACTGACCAGTCTACTGCTGCCCGTGTACCCCTGGAACCAATGTTAAAGTGCCTACAGCCCTAATTTATTATGTTAGGCCTTCGAAGCCTGTCTGCGGTCCCTTTTTCTACTACTCCTCCACTGACTAGACCACTGCTGCCCGTGTACCCCTGGAACCAATTATAAAGTGCCTACAGCCCAATTTTATTATGTTAGGCCTTCGAAGCCTGTCTGCGGTCCGTTCTTTCTACTACTCCTCCACTGACCAGACCACTGCTGCCCGTGTACCCCTGGAACCAATTATAAAGTGCTTACAGCCCAATTTTATTATGTTAGGCCTTCGAAGCCTGTCTGCGGTCCGTTCTTTCTACTACTCCTCCACTGACCAGACCACTGCTGCCCGTGTACCTCTGGAACCTATTTAAAAGTGCCTGCAGCCCAATTTTTTTATGTTAGGCCTTCGAAGCCTGTCTGCGGTCCGTTCTTTCTACTACTCCTCCACTGACCAGACCACTGCTGCCCGTGTACCCCTGGAACCTTTTTAAAAGTGCCTACAGCCCAATTTTTTTATGTTAGGCCTTCGAAGACTGTCTGCGGTCCCTTCTTTCTACTACTCCTCCACTGACCAGACCACTGCTTCCCGTGTACCCCTGGAACCAATTATAAAGTGCCTACAGCCCAATTTTTTTATGTTAGGCCTTCGAAGCCTGTCTGCGGTCCCTTCTTTCTACTACATCTCCACTGACCAGACCACTGCTGCCCGTGTACCCCTGGAACCAATTATAAAGTGCCTACAGCCCAATTTTTTTATGTTAGGCCTTCGAAGCCTGTCTGCGGTCCCTTCTTTCTACTACTCCTCCACTGACCAGACCACTGCTGCCCGTGTACCCCTGGAACCAATTATAAAGTGCCTACAGCCCAATTTTATTATGTTAGGCTTTCGAAGCCTGTCTGCGGTCCCTTCTTTCTACTACTCCTCCACTGACCAGACCACTGCTGCCCGTGTACCCCTGGAACCTATTTATTAATTATTTAATAATTATTTAATAATAAATTTATTATTTATTAATGTATAGCATAGCGACGTAGTATATAGCAGCCACGTAGTATATAACACAGCCCACATAGTATATAGCACAGCCCACATAGTATATAGCACAGTCCACGTAGTATATTGCACAATCCACATAGTATATAGTACAGTCCACGTACTATATAACACAGCCCACATAGCATATAGCATAGTCCATGTAATATATAGCACAGTGCACTTAGTATATAGCACAACCACATAGTATATAGCACAGCCACGTAGTATATAGCACAGGCACAGCCCATGTAGTTTATAGCACAGCCGCTGAGTATATAACACAGCCCATGTAGTATATAGCACAGCCCACATAGTATATAGCAGTGTGGGCACCACAACCCTGTTAATAAAAATAAAAAATAGTTATATACTCACCTCTCGGCAGCCCCTGGATCCAGCTCAGGAGTTAGCAATGCTCTCGCCAGGTCAATTACCAGTGATGCTTTGCGGCAATAACCCGTGATGACGTAGCGGTCTTGCGTGATCATACCTCATCTGGGGTCATTTCGCAAAGCATTACTGGGAACGGAGCTGCCGAGAGCATAGCGAGGATGGGGAAGGCATCGAGGGCAGCCTGAAGGTGAAAATAGCATGATTTTTTATTTCTTATTATTTTTAACTTTATATCTTTTTACTATTGATGCTGCATAGACAGCATCAATAGTAAAGCCTGTCACTGATTGGTTGCGGCCGGCCGGGAGTGACCAATCCGAGATGCTGGATTTGCATTACTGTCTGTTTGTTTGTCTGTTTGTCTGTAATGGAAATCCCACATCGCTGATTGGTCGCGCCAGCCGGCCACGACCAATCAGCGATATTGGCGCGAGATTTAAACTCCGCTTCGCTGATTGGTTGCGCCCGGCCGGGCGTGACCAATCAGTGAAGCGTGGTTCAAATCCCGCGCCAATTTGCCTCGGCTAGACTGCGCCAGCCACTGATTGGTAGTGGGCGGGTGGCGCGACCAATCAGCGACACAGGATTTCTGTTACAGACAAACAGACGGAAATGGACCCTAGACGATTATATACAGTATATAGACTATTTTGTGCGATATAACTATGATTTAAGGGAATAAAAATTTAAATTTTCAAAATTGTGAAATTTAGAAAATTGCCAAATTTCCATTTTTGTTTTTTAAATAAACATAAGTCATACAAAAGAAATTTTACCACTACCATAAAGTACAATATTTCACAAGAAAACAGTCTCAGAATACCTGGGATCCATTGAAGCGTTCCACAGTTTTTACCTCATAAATTGACAGTGGTCAGAATTGTAAAAATTGACCTGGTCAGATAGGTAAAAATAGGCTTCGGGGTGAACTCAGTCGAGGGGTTCAAGAGAGGCCTGGATGTCTTCCTGGAGCAGAACAATATTGTATCATACAATTATTAGGTTCTGTAGAAGGACGTAGATCTGGGGATTTATTATGATGGAATATAGGCTGAACTGGATGGACAAATGTCTTTTTTCGGCCTTACTAACTATGAATCGGTTAAATCCTTTGTTTCTTTCAACAGTTAAATACAGTTAGGTTAATATATATTTGGACAGAGACAACATTTTTCTAATTTTGGTTATAGACGTTACCACAATGAATTTTAAACAAAACAATTCAGATTCAGTAGAAGATCAGACTTTAAGCTTTCATTTGAGGGTATCCACATTAAAATTGGATGAAGGGTTTAGGAGTTTCAGCTCCTTAACATGTGCCACCCTGTTTTTAAAAGAAACCAAAAGTAATTGGACAGATTCAATAATTGTAAATAAAATGTTCATTTCTAGTACTTGGTTGAAAACCCTTTGTTGGGAATGACTGCCTGAAGTCTTGAACTCATGGACATCACTAGACGCTGTGTTTCCTCCTTTTTAATGCTCGGCCAGGCCTTCGGTGGTTTTCAGTTGCTGTTTGGTTGTGGCCTTTCTGTCTGAAGTTTAGTCTTTAACAAGTGAAATGCTGCTCAATTGGGTTGAGATCAGGTGACTGACTTGGCCATTCAAGGATATTCCACTCTTTGCTTTAATAAACTCCTGGGTTGCTTTGGTTTTATGTTTTGGGTCATTGTCCATCTGTAGTATGAAATGACGACCAATCAGTTTGGCTGCATTTGGCTGGATCTGAGCACACAGTATGGCGGCTCTGAATACCTCAGAATTCATTCGGCTGCTTCTGTCCTGTGTCACATCATCAATAAACACTAGTGACCCAGTGCCACTGGCAGACATGCATGCCCGCGCCATCACACTGTCTCCGCCGTGTTTTACAGATGATGTGGTGCTTTGGATCATGAGCTGTACCACGCCTTCGCCATACTTTTCTCTTTCCATCATTCTGGTAGAGGTTGATCTTGGTTTCATCTGTCCAAAGAATGTTCTTCCAGAACTGTGCTGGCTTTTTTAGATGTTTTTTTGTTAAGTCCAGTCTAGCCTTTTTATTCTTGATGCTTATGAGTGGCTGCACCGTGCAGTGAACCCTCTGTATTTACTTTCATGCAGTCTTCTCTTTATGGTAGATTTGGATATTAATACGCCGACCTCCTGGAGAGTGTTGTTCACTTGGTCGGCTGTTGTGAAGGGTTTTCTCTTCACCATGGAGATTATTCTGCGATCATCCACCACTGTTGTCTTCCGTGGGCGCCCAGGTCTTTTTGCATTGATGAGTTCACCAGTGCTTTCTTTCTTTCTTTCTCAGGATGTACCAAACTGTAGATTTTGCCACTCCTAATATTGTAGCAGTTTCTCAGATGGGTTTTATCTGTTTTCGCAGCTTAATGATGGCTTGTTTCACCTGCATGGAGAGCTCCTTTGACCGCATGTTTACTTCACAGCAAAACCTTCCAAATGCAAGCACCACACCTCAAATCAACTCCAGGCCTTTAATCTGCTTAATTGACAATGAACTAACGAAGGGATTGCCCACATCTGTCCATGAAATAGCCTTGGAGTCAGTTGTCCAATTACTTTTGGTCCCTTTAAAAACAGGGTGGCACAGGTTAAGGAGCTGAAACGCCTAAACCCTTCATCCAATTTTAATGTGGATACCCTCAAATGAAAGATGAAAGTCTGAATTTCAACTGCATCTGAATTGTTTTGCTTAAAGTTCATTGTGGTAATGTCTATAACCAAAATTAGAAAAATGTCTCTGTCCAAATATAAATATGGACCTAACTGTAGCTGTCACTACATGAGTTGTTGTAACCATGGATACCTAAGCTAAAGGTTTAGTGACATAGTTAATCAGGGGAACTATACTATATTTCTATTTGTCGTTATTTACTAATATTATTACATTTACTGCATGTTGGGATAGAATCTTGGAGATGGGAATACTCCTGTAACGAAAGTGTAGAATAACAATATTAAAAAAAATTGTTTTACAGGTCCAACATATATTGAACTTGTACTTTGTTTTATATCTTTTAGAATTTGCTTTGTAACTCACAATACATACCATTTTTACCTTTTAGAAAAAGTCCAAAATGAAATTGAAAATGTTATTGGATCTGCTCAACCTCAAGTAGAACATAGAAAGGAAATGCCATATACTGATGCTGTCATTCATGAAATTCAAAGATTTGGGGACATCGCACCTGTAAGCCTCCCACATGCCACAACTACGGACATCACATTCAGGGGTTATAATCTTCCAAAGGTTAGGAGACTTAGTTTATATCTTAAGTCTGGACTTGTGTGTGTTTTTCATTAAATATTTTAATAAATGATGTATATTTATAATATTTTCATTATATTTTTTATGGTAATTCATATTGCCTTTTGTTTTTCCAGGGCACAACTGTCATTCCGTTTCTTCACTCTGCTCTTAGAGATAAAGCTTATTTTGAGAAGCCAGAAGAGTTTTATCCTGGGCACTTTCTTGACTCAGAAGGAAAATTTAAGAAGAACGAAGCCTTCATTCCCTTCTCATTAGGTACATTTCTTTCTTTCATTCCCTTTTAATGGCATCATGCGTTTATATAACGTAAAGTGAACTGTAGAAACTGTCCACAAAATTTGCCTTGGTTTAACCCCTTCGTGACATGCGCCGTACTAGTACTGCGCTGCCGGCACTGCATTAGTGCCAGCAGCAGTACTAGTACGGCGCACCGATCACCGCGGTCTCGCGCTGAGCGCCGCGGTGATCGGGTGCGGGTGTCAGCTGTATATGACAGCTGACACCCCGCAGCAATGCCCACGATCGGCGCTATCGCCGATCGCGGGCATTTAACCCCTCTGATGCGCTGTCAGTAGTGACAGCGGCATAGAGGGGGATCGCGCAGGGACGGGGGCTCCCTGCGCTCTCCCACCGGAGCAACGCAATGAGATCGCGTTGCTCCGGTGACCCGGAAGGAGTCCCCGGATCCAAGATGGCCGCCGGACTCCTTCCGGGTCATGAAGTGATCTGGCTAGCCGGCGCCTGCTGAGAGCAGGCGCCAGAAAGCCACCTAAACTGCCTGTCAGATCGTTGATCTGACAGTGTGCTATGCACAGTGTCAGATCAACGATCTGATCTAATACAGAGATGTCCCACCCTGGGACAATGTTAGAAAGTAAAAAAAAAAAATAGAATGTGTAAAAAAAATAAAAAAAAATCCCCAAATAAAAAAAAAAAACATTTCCCAATAAATCCATTTATTTATGTAAAAAAAAAAAAAAACAATAAATGTACACATATTTGGTATCGCCGCGTCCGTAACGACCCGCTCTATAAAACTATCCCACTAGTTAACCCCTTCAGTGAACACCGCAAAAAAAAAACAAGGCAAAAAACAACGCTTTGTTATCATACAGGCGAACAAAAAGTGGAATAACACGCGATCAAAACGACGGATATAAATAGCCATGGTACCGCTGAAAACGTCATCTTGTCCCGCAAAAAAAAAGCCACCATACAGCATCATCAGCAGAAAAATAAAAAAGTTATAGCTCTCAGAATAATGCGATGCAAAAACAATTATTTTTTTATATAAAATAGTTTTTATTGTGTAAAAGCGCCAAAACATAAAAAAATTACATAAATGAGGTATCTCTGTAATCGTACTGACCCGAAGAATAAAACTGCTTTATCCATTTTACCACACGTGGAACGGTATAAACGCCTCCCCCAAAAGAAATTCATGAATAGCTGGTTTTTGTTCATTCCGCCTCCCAAAAATCGGAATAAAAAGCGGTCAAAATATGTCATCTGCCCGAAAATGATACCAATAAAAACGTCAACTCGTCCAGCAAAAAACAAGACCTCATATGACTCTGTGGGCCAAAATATGGATAAATTATAGCTCTCAAAATGTGGTGATGCAAAAACTATTTTTTGCAATAAAAAGCGTCTTTTAGTGTGTGACGGCTGCCAACCCTAAAAATCCGCTAAAAAACACTATAAAAGTAAATCAAACCCCCCTTCATCACCCCCTTAGTTAGGGAAAAATAATAAAATGTAAAAAAATGTATTTATTTCCATTTTCCCATTAGGGCTAGGGTTAGGGCTAGGGTTAGGGCTAGGGTTAGGGCTAGGGTTAGGGTTAGGGCTAGGGTTAGGGTTGGGGTTAGGGTTTCAGCTATAATTGGGGGTTTCCACTGTTTAGGCACATCAGGGGCTCTCCAAACGCGACATGGCGTCCGATCTCAATTCCAGCCAATTCTGCTTTGAAAAAGTAAAACAGGGCTCCTTCCCTTCCGAGTTCTCCTGTGTGCCCAAACAGTGGTTCCCCCCAACATATGGGGTATCAGCGTTCTCAGGACAAGTTGGACAACAACTTTTGGGGTCCAATTTGTCCTGTTACCCTTGGGAAAATAAAAACATAGGGGATAAAATATCATTTTCGTGGAAAAAAAAATATTTTTTATTTTCACGGCTCTGCGTTATAAACTGTAGTGAAACACTTGTTGGTTCAAAGCTCTCATAACACATCTAGATAAGTTCCTTGGGGGGTCTAGTTTCCAATATGGGGTCACTTGTGGGGGGTTTCTACTGTTTAGGTACATCAGGGGCTCTGCAAATGCAACATGACGCCTGCAGACCAATCCATCTAAGTCTGCATTTCAAATGGTGCTCCTTCCCTTCCGAGCTCTGCCGTGCACCCAAACAGTGGTTCCCCCCAACATATGGGGTATCAGCGTTCTCAGGACAAGTTGGACAACAACTTTTGGGGTCCAATTTGTCCTGATACCCTTGGGAAAATAAAAACATAGGGGATAAAATATCATTTTTGTGGAAAAAAAATATTTTTTATTTTCACGGCTCTGCGTTATAAACTGTAGTGAAACACTTGTTGGTTCAAAGCTCTCACAACACATCTACATAAGTTCTTTGGGGGGTCTAGTTTCCAATATGGGGTCACTTGTGGTGGGTTTCTACTGTTTAAGTAACATCAGGGGCTCTGCAAATGCAACATGACACCTGCAGTCCATTCCATCTAAGTCTGCATTTCAAACGGTGCTCCTTCCCTTCCGAGCTCTGCCATGCACTCAAACGGTGGTTCCCCCCCACATGTGGGGTATCAGCGTACTCAGGACAAATTGGACAATAACATTTGTGGTCCAATTTCTCCTGTTACCCTTGGGAAAAAAAAATTGCGGGCTAAAACATCATTTTGTGGAAAGAAAAAATAATTTTTTAATTTTCACAATGCTACATTCTAAACTTTAGTGAAACAATTGGGGGTTAAAAGTGCTCACCACACATCTAGATAAGTTCCTTAGGGGGTCTTCTTTCCAAAATGGGGTCACTTGTGGGGGTTTCCACTGTTAAGGCACGTCAGGGGCTCTCCAAATGCGACATGGCGTCCGATCTCAATTCCAGCCAATTGTGCATTGAAAAGTCAAATGGCACTCCTTCCCTTCCGAGCTCTGCCATGCGCTCAAACAGTGGTTTATCCCCATATATGAAGTATCGACGTACTCAGGACAAATTGCACAACAACTTTTGGGGTCCAATTTATCCTTTCACCCTTGGGAAAATAAAAAATTTGGGGCAAAAAGATCATTTTTTGTGAAAATTAATATAAATTTTTTTTTACGGCTCTACATTACAAACTTCTGTGAAGCACTTGGAGGTTCAAAGTGCTCACCACACATCTAGATTAGTTCCTTAGGGGGTCTACTTTCCAAAATGGTGTCACTTGTGGGGGTTTCCACTGTTTAGGCACATCAGGGGCTCTCCAATCGTGACATGGGCTCCGATCTCAATTCCAGCAAATCTTGCATTGAAAAGTCAAATGGCGCTCCTTCCCTTCCGAGCTCTGCCATGTGCCCAAACAGTGGTTTACCCCCACATATGGGGTATCAGCGTACTCAGGACAAATTGTACAACGACTTTTGTGGTCCAATTTCTCCTGTTACCCTTGGTAAAATGAAACAAATAGGACTTGAAGTAAAAATTTTGTGAAAAAAAGTTAAATGTTCAATTTTTTTAAACATTCAAAAAATTCCTGTGAAGCACCTGAAGGGTTAATAAACTTTTTGAATGTGGTTTTGAGTACCTTGAGGGGTGCAGTTTTTAGAATGGTGTCACTTTTGGGCATTTTCTGTCATATAGACCCCTCAAAGTCACTTCAAGTGTGAGGTGGTCCCTAAAAAAATGGTTTTGCAAATTTTGTTGCAAAAATGAGAAATCGCTGGTCAACTTTTAACCCTTATAACGTCCTAACAAAAAAAAATTATGTTTCCAAAATTGTGCTGATGTAAAGCAGACATGTGGGAAATGTTGTTTATTAACTATATTATGTGATATAACTCTCTAATTTAAGGGCATAAAAACTAAGAGTTTGAAAATTGCTAAATTTTCATAATTTCCGACAAATTTTTGTTTTTTTCACATATAAATGCAAGTCATATCGAAGAAGTTTTACCACGATCATGAAGTACAATATGTCACGAGAAAACAATGTCAGAATCACCAGGATCCGTTGAAGCGTTTCAGAGTTATGACCTCATAAAGTGACAGTGGTCAGAATTGTAAAAATTGGCCCTGTCACTTAGGTGAAAACAGGCTTTGGGGGTGAAGGGGTTAAACATACTCGTATTCGTATATACTCTAGTATAAGCCGAGACTCCTAATTTTGCCACAAAAAACTGGGAAAACTTAATGACTCAAGTTTAAGCCTAGGGTGGAAAATGCAGCAGCTACTGGTAAATTTCAAAAATAAAAATAGATACCAATAAAAGTAAAATTAATTGAGATATAAGTAGGTTAAGTGTTTTTGAATATCCATATTGAATCAGGAGCACCATATAATGCTCCATACAGTTTATGATGGGCCCCATAAGATGCTCCATATTAAAATATGTCCCATATAATGCTCCACAAATGCTGTTTATGGCCCCATACGATGCTCCATAGACACATTTGCCCCAAATAATGCTCCACAAGTGCTGATTATGGCCCCATAAGATGCTCCATAGAGATATTTGCCCCATATAATGCTGCACATGGCCCCATAGAGATTTTTGCCCCATATAATGCTGCACATGGCCCCATAAGATGCTCCATACAGATATTTGCACCAAATAATGCTGCACATGGCCCCATACAGATATTTGCCTCATATAATGCTGTACATGGCCCCATACAGATATTTGCCCCATATAATGCTGTACATGGCCCCATACAGATATTTGCCCCATATAATGCTGCACATGGCCCCATACAGATATTTGCCCCATATAATGCTGCACATGGCCCCATACAGACATTTGCCTCATATAATGCTGCACATGGCCCCATAAAATGCTCCATACAGATATGTGCCCCATATAATGCTGCACATGGCCCCATAAAATGCTCCATAGAGATATTTGCCCCATATAATGCTGGACATGGCCCCATAGAGATATTTACCCCATATAATGCTGCACATGGCCCCACATGATGCTCTATACAGATATTTGCCCCATATAATGCTGTACATTGCACCATACAGATATTTGCCCCATATAATGCTGTACATGGCCCCATACAGATATTTGCCCCATATAATGCTGCTCATGGCCCAATACAGATATTTGCCCCATATAATGCTGCACATGGCCCCATACAGATATTTGCCCCATATAATGCTGCACATGGCCCCATACAGACATTTGCCTCATATAATGCTGCACATGGCCCCATAAGATGCTCCATATAGATATTTGCCACATATAATGCTGCACATGGCCCCATACAGATATTTGCCCTATATAATGCTGCACATGGCCCCATACAGATATTTACCCCATATAATGCTGCACATGGCACCATATAGATATTTGCCTCATATAATGCTGCACATGGCCCCATACAGACATTTGCCCCATATAATGCTGCACATGGCCCCATACAGACATTTTCCTCATATAATGCTGCACATGGCCCCATACAGACATTTGCCCCATATAATGCTGCACATGGCACCATACAGACATTTTCCTCATATAGTGCTGCACATGGCCCCATACAGACATTTGCCCCATATAATGCTGCACATGGCCCCATAAGATGCTCCATACAGATATTTGCACCAAATAATTCTGCACATGGCCCCATACAGATATTTGCCTCATATAATGCTGTACATGGCCCCATACAGATATTTGCCCCATATAATGCGGCACATGGCCCCATACAGATATTTGCCCCATATAATGCTGCACATGGCCCCATAAAATGCTCCATAGAGATATTTGCCCCATATAATGCTGGACATGGCCCCATAGAGATATTTACCCCATATAATGCTGCACATGGCCCCACATGATGCTCTATATAGATATTTGCCCCATATAATGCTGCACATTGCACCATACAGATATTTGCCCCATATAATGCTGTACATGGCCCCATACAGATATTTGCCCCATATAATGCTGCTCATGGCCCAATACAGATATTTGCCCCATATAATGCTGCACATGGCCCCAGACAGATATTTGCCCCATATAATGCTGCACATGGCCCCATACAGACATTTGCCTCATATAATGCTGCACATGGCCCCATAAGATGCTCCATATAGATATTTGCCCCATATAATGCTGCACATGGCCCCATACAGATATTTGCCCTATATAATGCTGCACATGGCCCCATACAGATATTTGCCCCATATAATGCTGCACATGGCACCATACAGATATTTGCCTCATATAATGCTGCACATGGCCCCATACAGACATTTGCCCCATATAATGCTGCACATGGCCCCATACAGACATTTTCCTCATATAATGCTGCACATGGCCCCATACAGACATTTGCCCCATATGATGCTGCACATGGCCCCATAAGATGCTCCATACAGATATTTGCACCAAATAATTCTTCACATGACCCCATACAGATATTTGCCTCATATAATGCTGTACATGGCCCCATACAGATATTTGCCCCATATAATGCTGCACATGGCCCCATACAGATATTTGCCCCATATAATGCTGCACATGGCCCCATAAAATGCTCCATAGAGATATTTGCCCCATATAATGCTGGACATGGCCCCATAGAGATATTTACCCCATATAATGCTGCACATGGCCCCACATGATGCTCTATATAGATATTTGCCCCATATAATGCTGCACATTGCACCATACAGATATTTGCCCCATATAATGCTGCTCATGGCCCAATACAGATATTTGCCCATATAATGCTGCACATGGCCCCATACAGATATTTGCCCCATATAATGCTGCACATGGCCCCATACAGACATTTGCCTCATATAATGCTGCACATGGCCCCATAAGATGCTCCATATAGATATTTGCCCCATATAATGCTGCACATGGCCCCATACAGATATTTGCCCTATATAATGCTGCACATGGCCCCATACAGATATTTGCCCCATATAATGCTGCACATGGCACCATACAGATATTTGCCTCATATAATGCTGAACATGGCCCCATACAGACATTTGCCCCATATAATGCTGCACATGGCCCCATACAGACATTTTCCTCATATAATGCTGCACATGGCCCCATACAGACATTTGCCCCATATAATGCTGCACATGGCACCATACAGACATTTTCCTCATATAATGCTGCACATGGCCCCATACAGACATTTGCCCCATATAATGCTGCACATGGCCCCATACAGACATTTGCCTCATATAATGCTGCACTTGCCCCCATAAGATGCTCCATACAGATATTTGCCCCATATAATGCTGCACATCGCCCCATAAGATGCTCCAAATAGATATTTGCCCCATATAAAGCTGCACATGGCCCCATACAGATATTTGCCCCATATAATGCTGCACATGGCCCCATAAGATGCTTCATACAGACATTTGCCCCATATGTTGTTGCTGCGATTTAAAAAAAATGATACTATCAGGCCCCCAGCACTTGCTATATTCACTGGTCCGCGTTCCACCGACGGACGCTGCTGTGTCTTCTCCGTCCTCTGGACTGACTGTTCAGGCAGAGGGCGGCGTGCACACGAATCACGTCACCGCGACCTCTGACCTGAGCGTCACTGCAGAGGACAGGGAAGACGCAGCGGGAACATGTGAATATCGCGCACTGAGTTATACTCACCTGCTCCTGGCGCGGTACAGTCCCTGGTTCTCTGGCGCCAGCAGCTTCTTCCTGTAGTGAGCGGTCACATGGTACCGCTCCTTACAGTAATGAATATGCGGCTCCACCCCTATGGGAGAGGAGCCGCGTCCATATTCATCACTGTAATGAGCAGTACCATGTAACTGCTCACTCTACAGGAAGAAGCTGCCGGTGCTCGGAGAACCAGGCACGTGCAGGGACCATGCCAGGAGCAGGTGAGTATTATTACACAGTTGCTGCTACCCCTCCCCTGCCGGCCCCTGGGTATGACTCGAGTATAAGCCAAGAGGGACAATTTCATCCTAAAGAAATGGTCTGAAATTCTGGGCTTATACTCGAGTATATACGGTAATTTTGCGTGCTGATTCTGTACTGAATTTTTTATTTACATCCTGATGTTAGTCCTGTGATCACAGCGGCATCAGTGGTTTAAATCAAACAGTCTCTAAAGTATATACGAAAACCAAAAACAGGCATATACCTCTGTGCTATGTATACTCCCAGAGGAAAATGGGCCACAATATATAACTTTGGAAGACAAATCTAATAGCACTGGATGAAAAGCACTATAATAATAAAATATAAGAAATATTAAAATATACCGTATATGCATTAAGAACTGTTTTTGATATCTTGGGATAGGTATCCAATCAAGTTGTAAAATGGATAGTCATCTAGGCCATAGAATAAATATTTTGATGTACTGATAAAAAATAGGAGTCAACCTGATTCAATCCACTCTTACACCGTAACATACAGAGAATGCTAGATAAAATATCTCTTACATACATAAGCTGGTATGTCACTCTCCATAAGGAGAAACGTTACCCCTTAGACCCCAGTCCAGAGCCTCTCATCTAGCCAAATCAGTTCTCTTGCTTCGCACTGAAGAGGGTCAACAGCCCAAAACACCGTGTCTGCGAATTGAGATACCGATTTGGCTTTTATCCTAAGTCATATTGCACGACTCGTTAAAGGGTTGATTGTGACTTGTAGGATCGCTACTTCCAGTAGGTGGCACTATAGAGTTTAAGTCCTCTTTTTCTCAGAAGAGGCAATTTGAATATCTGAAATATTAGTAACTCTTTCAGTTACATTGTATACCATTTTGATTTATGGTTTTCTGGAAAAAAAGAAAAACTAAAATAAAGCTATTTTTTCCTGCTCTATTACATGCATAATCAATATGACTGATCACTGGAATTTTGTTTGTTTTTTCTATTTTTTTTTTCTTATACAGGTAAAAGAAGTTGTGCCGGAGAGAACTTGGCAAAAAGGGAAATGTTCCTGTTCTTCACAACCCTGCTCCAGAACTTCACATTCAAGGCTCCATCAGGGGCAAAGCTAGACCTTTCACCTGAAATGGGATTGACTAATTCTCCATTACCCTATGACATGTGTGCAATCCCTCGCGGATAAGACATCGTGTGCATCTATGGCCAATTTATAGTTGCCCTTCAATTTGAAGATTCTTTCTATAAAATATTAGGAATGAAAATAAGCAAGTCTAAAATAAATGCTTTGCTAATTGTTAAAGGACAATGGAGGCTTAAATTCTTAAAAGTTGATCCTCACTTCAGCCTTTGCCGTCTTTCATAAGAGGAAAATTCAGCTGCTTAGTAGGCAGCCATGTCATGCTATGGGTGAATGTAAAATGTAGAGATAGCCTTATGAACAGTTAACTACAGTACTAGAGGGGAAATTCAGATTCGGCAGATTTGTGTGATTTTTGTGAACTTTGATTCATGTCAAATATATTTCATGCAAATCGAATTTGAAATTTTACTCCGGAGATTTTGGCAGACCACAAAACTTAATAAATGCAAGGTTATAAAAAATAGCTTTTCTCCATTGTCTCATTGGGGGACACAGGACTGTGGGTGAATGCTACTGCCGCAAGGAGGCTGACACTAAGTAGACACAAAGAAAGTTAGCTCCTTCTCCGTAGTATACACCTTGACACTGGCCCTGACAGCTCCAGTTTATGCTTAGTGTCCGTAGGAGGCACATCTCTGGGTTTCCCCAGATACATTTTCTCTGAGGATGAGACAGGGGCGACGGATCCTTTTGAAGGGGTCCGATCTCCCCAAACCAACAACGGGCGAGCACGTGGAATGTCGCCTCCACGTATCCTCTCCCGCAATGTGGGACCTCGTTTGCCGGACTAAAACCTTACCACCCTGAGGTAACAGAACCCTAGGTTGTACAGGCATACATGCTCTGTCCATGCAGCCTCCACTTCATCTCCAATGCACTGACTGCGGTGCTTAAAGGAGGCAGACGGTCCCTCTCCTCACCTTCTGAAGGGTGTACAGACTTAGGGTGCCTGCACCATCTTTCCATATATATATATTTTCATATACATATGTACGTCTCTCTGACCTCATGCTCTGTCAAGAGGCTGCGGGGGGCTCCTGCTTCGTTGCGCGTTCTGCTGGTGCAAAGCGCCATACTGCAGGGACCCGGAACGGTGCTATTTTCCAGATTCACGTGTGCTACTTATTTGTTATTTCCCAGCGCGGGCAGAAGTCCGGCCCCTATCGGCTACTTCCAGTTTTAGACCCTCGGCCTGTTGCATCATGGATCCTGTAGTTTCCAGCAAGGACACGGGCAGAAGTCCCGCCCCCATCGGCCGCATTTACTTCCGGCCGCGCGCCCAGCTTTCCTGGGAGAGTTCAGGGAATCAAAAATCAAGCCCCCTGCTTCGGCCTATTTCCGGGCCGTACGCTGGTAACTCCTCCCCCTATTTCTTCGGGCACATCTGCCCTGTAATCTGGACATAAGGAGGTTTTGCACAGAGGCATGGTTCAGTGTCGGGTCAAGACATACGGGGACACAGGACTGGGGTAAGTGCTACTTCCCTCAGCCTGACAGCGACATTGTTTTAGATCCAGTAGCTCATGAAGGGTATGGATCATAGCAGCAGCAGCAGAGTGATCATGTCTAGAATGACTAAGACTCATACAGTTCTGTATAACTCATGTATTACCTGTCGGTCTGCTTTTCCGCATGAGCAAACTAACTGTTTCTGTGAGGCTTGCGACTCCGAACACGCTCAGGAACCCCCCCCTGCGACCCTGTCCGGTGTGCCTGTACCTGAGACTGCGGTATTGCCCCCTGAGTGGGTCATATCCTTAACGCAATCTATGGCGTCACTAACAAAGGCGGTTGAGTCCCTTCAAGCCCGTCAGGGACATTCATTCGCCTGTCTTGGAAAGATCCTCCGGTTCTCAGGATCCTCCGGCCTGCAGGGGCCGTGCTCCCTATAGGCAGACGCTGGGGAAACGAACCCACACAGCGTCTCCTGGTCCATCGGGTGCATCAGCATCTTTGAGATCTGTCTCTCGTTCTCCCTCACCTGTGGAAATGAGTGAACACGGTTCGGACTATGACTCAGAAGGGTCTCTTTATTTAGAAGCTCCTGATTATCAGGAATCAGTTGACAGTCTCATTGAGGCGGTTAACCAGACTTTGGGAGTAGAGGACGTAGCCACCTTACCTTCGGGTCATAAGGTGTCTTTTAAGAAATTCAAGCAACCTCATGGAGCGAACGGATAAACGTTTTTTAGGCCAGAAGGCCCTAGGTGCAAGGTATCCTTTTGCACCAGAGCTTCCTAAAAGGTGGGCAGAATCCCCTTCAGTGGATCCCCCCGTGTCTCATTTGGCCTCTAACACACTGCTGCAATGGGTCTGCTATTAAGGATCCGACTCATCGGCTCATAGAGAGTCTAGGTCGGTCTGTGTTTGAGGCTTCAGGTTCAGCCTTCGCGCCGTCTTTTGCAGCGACATGGGTTGCCAAAGCCATGATAGCTTGGTCAGAGTCCGTAACTAAGGCTCTTCAGGATAGGGAGTTACCTATAGAAGTGACATAGATGTCTAATCAGATCTCTTTAGCTGGAAGCTACCTGATTAACGCAGCCCTGGATGCTGAAAATTGTGCAGCATTGGCAGCTGCAAATGCTATTTCTATCAGAAGGGATCTATGGCTGAGAACTTGGCGCCCGGACTCTACCTCAAAGAAGTCCCTTACATCTCTTCCTAACAGAGTGGCTGACTATTTGGCGCAAAGTTGGATCAGCTTATATCTGATACCACAGGAGGAAAGAGCAATTTTCTTCCACAACAAAAGGTTAAACAACCGTTTCGTTGCCAATTTCAAGCAAGGTTTAAATCCTTTCGTAACACCCGGTGGACTGCAACGCCAAGCTCAGTCCCTCCAAGTCGGTCTAATCAAGTCAGAGAGCACCAGGTTTCATATAGGGCCAATCCATTGACAAGAATGCGATCCCAACCGCCAAGATCAAGGGGATCTAGGTATCCTCGGTTTTCAGCTAAATGACTGGAGGCAGCCTCAGGTCGTTTCCAACAGAGTAGGCGGTCGCCTACTTCTGTTCCATCAGTCCTGGCTGTCGGTCGTTCACGACAGATGGGCAAGAGAACTGGTGGTTTCAGGGTACCTCCAGGCCGTTTTTTTCTGTCCAGTCTTCCCAGTTCAATGTCCCGCTTATGAGTTTATTCAAGGCAGTCGAGTCTCTTCAGTTCAATGGGGTCATTGTTCCCGTTCCAAAGGAAGAAAGGTTTCAAGGATTCTATTCCAATCTGTTTATAGTTCCCAAGAAGGATGGGGTCATAAAACCCATTCTGGTCTTAAAGTGTTTAAACAAATTTGTCAGCACTCGTCACTTCCGAATGGAGTCTCTCCGCTCTGCCATTGCGGCTATGGAAAAAAGAGAATTCCTAGCTTCCATAGACATTCAAGCTGCCTATCTGCACTTCCCCATATTTCCTCCACATCTAAGATTTTTACGTTTTTCAATAGGCGAACTGCACTTCCAAGTCACAGCATTGCCTTTTGAGCTCGCCACCGCTCCCAGGGTGTTCACAAAGGGAATGGCAGCAGTTGTGTCCATCTTGCACTCTCGGGGCATAGTCATTCTGCCATACTTAGACGACCTCTTAGTCAACGGGTCAACTTTTCGGGCATGAAAAGAGAACGTCAGCATCACTCTGGACACTCTATCTCGCCTAGGGTGGCTTATCAATTTAAAGAAGTCATCTCTAGTACCATCTCGAAAAAGTTCTTTTTTAGGTATGGTCTTCGACACCTCTCGGGGTCTGACTGTCCTTCCCCAGGACAAGGTACTCTGCCTCCGGCAGGAAGCGAAAATTCTTCGGCAGCTGAGTTCCCACACAATCCGGTTCTGCATGAAGGTCTTAGGAAGAATGGTGGCTGCTATAGAATCAGTACCATTCGCACAATTCCATCTTCGCCCACTCCAACATGCACTGTTGACAGCCTGGGACAGGAGTCCTTTTTCACTCAATCTCAGGTATCGTCTGTCACCCCGGGTCAGGCAATCCCTAATATGGTGGATAAGGAGTTCCTCTCTGCAGCAGGGGAAAGCCTTTCCTCCAGACCATTGGCTGGTAGTCACTACAGATGCCAGTCTTCTCGGTTGGAGAGCAGTGTTTTGCCAACACACAGTACAGGGACATTGGTCCCCAAGGGAGTCATCTCTTCCAATCAATCTGTTGGAAATAAGGGCGATTTGGCTGACACTGCAGCACTTTCACCACTTTCTGGCGGATCACCAGGTCCGGATCCAATCGGACAATGCCACGGATGTGGCCTACACAAATCATGAGGGGGGCACCCGCAGCAGGTCAGCCATGCACAAGAGCAAGTCCTCCGCTGGGCCGAAAACAACCATTCAGTGATCTCGGCAGTTCACATCCCGGGCAAGGAGAACTGGGCAGCGGATTTTCTGAGCCGACAGGGTCTTGCGTCCGGGGAATGGTCTCTTCACCCCGACATTTTTCGGCAGATATGCCAACGCTGGTGAACCCCGAACGTGGATCTAATGGCCTCTGGGTTGAATGCCAAAGTACCCAGGTTCGTCGCACGGTATCGAGATCCAAGAGCAATTGCCGTAGATGCACTAGTCCTATCTTGGAACCAATTTAGTCTCCTATATCTATATTCCCCCTCTGGCGCTGCTCCGAAAGGTAGTCAGGAAGATCAAGACAGAGGGAGTTCCAGCAATACTAGTCGCTCCAGATTGGCCTCGGCGGTCATGGTATGCAGACCTGGTACAGCTGCTTGCCGGCGTTCCTTGGCAACTTCCAATACAGCCAGATCTTTTGTCACAGGGGCCGATATTCCACCAGAACTTAGAGGCCCTGCGTTTGACGGCCTGGCCATTGAATCTTGGATTCTGACACAAGCCGGTTTTTCTCAAAAGGTAGCTTCCACTAAGATTAAT
Source organism: Ranitomeya imitator (assembly GCF_032444005.1). Lineage (NCBI taxonomy): Eukaryota > Metazoa > Chordata > Amphibia > Anura > Dendrobatidae > Ranitomeya > Ranitomeya imitator. The sequence goes on along the minus strand of NC_091286.1, from coordinate 668,786,518 downwards.
GCTCTAAACACCGTCTCGGCGCGCATTTACCATCACACCTGGAAAGTCTTTCTCTCATGGTTCAGGAAGCAGGGTCTTCCTCCTCTACGGTTCTCCATTCCTAATATTTTAGCTTTTCTTCAAGCTGGTCTGGACTCAGGTCTCGCACCAAGTACCCTTAGAAGGCAAATATCAGCCTTATCGGTTCTTTTTCAGTGCTGGATCGCTTTCAATTCGCAAGTAAAAACTTTTTTGCAGGGAGTCTCTCACATGGTTCCCCCTTACAGAGCTCCACTAGAAGCTTGGGACCTTAACTTGGTCTTGAGTGCTCTTCAGGAAGCTCCATTTGAGCTCCTCCAAGAAGTCTCTTTAACATATCTTTCTTGGAAGGTTTTGTTCTTGGTAGCTATAACCTCCATTAAGCGGGTGTTGGAATTGGCGGACTTGTCCTGCCAGGCTCCGTTTTTACAATTTCATCAGGATAAAGTGGTGCTAAAACCAGCACCTTCTTTTTTGCCAAAGGTAGTTTCCTCATTTCACATCAATGAGGACATTGTCTTGCCTTCTTTTTGTCTGGCGCCAACGCACCGTGTGGAAAAAGCTCTCCATACCCCAGATCTGGTGAGAGCTCTGAGAAGATACATTTCTTGGACCACTTCCTTTCGACAGACGGATGTGCTGTTCATTCTTCCTGTTGGTCTTAGGAAGGGACTCGCAGCCTTTAGATCGACCTTAGCCAGATGGATACGAATCACCATTCAGAAGGCATACTGCATCAAGGGCATAGCCATCCTGGCTGGGATCAGGGCACACTCCACTCGAGCGGTAGGGGCTCCCTGGGCACTTCAGCACCAAGCATCAGCAGAACAGGTTTGCAAAGCGGCAACTTGGTCCAGTCTGCACACCTTCTCCAAACATTATAATATCTACACTCAGGCCTCAGGCCACACAATCCCGCCCCCCACCACATTACCACTTATAATCCCGCCCCCTCACCACATAACCACACATAATCCTGCCACCCCACCACATCACGACACATAATCCCGCCCACCACATCACCACACGTATTCCTGCACCTCACCACATCACCACACATTATCCCGCCCCCCCAACATATCACCACACATAATCCTGCCCCCACCACATCACCACACATAATCCCGCCCCCCCGCCACATCACCACACATTATCTCTCCCCTCCACATCACCACACATAATCCCACCTCCCACCTCATCATCACACATAATACCGCCCCCCCACCACATCACCATGCATAATCCCGCTCCTTCACCACATCACCACACATAATCCCTCCCCCACCTAATCACCACACATAATCACGCCTTCCCACTACACATAAACCGCCACCTCACCACATCACCACACATAATCCCGCCCTTACCACATCACCACACATAATCTCACCCCCACCACATCACCACACATAATCCCGCCTCCCACCACATCATCACACATAATACCGCCCCCCCACCACATCACCATGCATAATCCCACTCCTTTACCACATCACCACACACAATCCCGCCCCCCACCACATCACCACACCTAATCTCACCACCCCACCACATCACCACACATAATCCCGCCACCCCACCACATCACCACACATTATCCCGCATACCACATCACCACACATAATCCCGCCCCCCAACACATCACCACACATAATCCCGCTCCCCCAACACATTACCACACATAATCCCGCCCCCAACACATCACCACACATAATCCCGGCCCCCAACATTACCACATGAGGCTCCGTCCCTATACATTACCACATGAGGCTCCATCCCCACACATTACCACACGAGGCTCCGTCCTCACACATTACCACACGAGGCTCCATCCCCACACATTACCACATGAGGCTGCATCCCCGTAAACATTACCACATGAGGCTCTGTCCCCACACATTACCACACGAGGCTCCTTCCCCACACATTACCACACGAGGCTCCATCCCCACACATTACCACACGAGGCTCCGTCCTCACACATTACCACACGAGGCTCCTTCCCCACACATTACCACACAAGGCTCCGTCCCCACACATTACCACACGAGGCTCCATCCTCACACATTACCACACGAGGCTCCATCCCCACACATTACCACATGAGGCTGCATCCCCGTAAACATTACCACATGAGGCTCTGTCCCCACACATTACCACATGAGGCTCTGTCCTAACACATTACCACATGAGGCTCTGTCCCTACACATTACCACACAAGGCTCCGTTCCCCCACATTACCACACAAGGCTCCGTCAATGCATATTACCACATGAGGCTCTGTCCCCACACATTACCACATGAGGCTCTGTTCCCCCACATTACCACACAAGGCTCCGTCAACGCACATTACCACACGAGGCTCTGTCCCTGCACATTACCACAAGATGCTCCGTCCCCCCACATTACCACATGAGGCTCCGTCCCCACACAATACCACACAAGGCTCCGTCTTTACACATTACCACACGAGGCTGCGTCCCCACACATTACCACATGAGGCTCTGTCCCCACACATTACCACACAAGGCTCTGTCCCCCCACATTACCACATGAGGCTCCGTCCCCACACAATACCACACAAGGCTCCGTCTTTACACATTACCACACGAGGCTGCGTCCCCACACATTACCACATGAGGCTCTGTCTCCACACATTACCACACGAGGCTCCGTTCCCCATATTGCCACATGAGGCTCCGTCCCAACACATTACCACATGAGGTTTCGCCCCCCCACATTACCACACGAGGCTCCGCCCCCCCATAATAATTCACGAGGCTCCGTCCTCACACATTACCACGCGAGGCTCCATCCCCACACATTACCACATGAGGCTGCATTCCCGTAAACATTACCACATGAGACTCTGTCCCCACACATTACCACATGAGGCTCTGTCCTAACACATTACCACATGAGGCTCTGTCCCTACACATTACCACACAAGGCTCCGTTCCCCCACATTACCACACAAGGCTCCGTCAATGCATTTTACCACACGAGGCTCTGTCCCTGCACATTACCACAAGATGCTCCGTTCCCCCACATTACCACACGAAGCTCCGTCCCCACACATTACCACACAAGGCTCCTTCCCCACACATTACCACACGAGGCTCCGTCCTCACACATTACCACACGAGGCTCCATCCCCACACATTACCACATGAGGCTGCATCCCCATAAACATTACCACATGAGGCTCTGTCCCCATACATTACCACATGAGGCTCTGTCCTAACACATTACCACATGAGGCTCTGTCCCTACACATTACCACACAAGGCTCTGTTCCCCCACATTACCACACAAGGCTCCGTCAATGCATATTACCACATGAGGCTCTGTCCCCACACATTACCACATGAGGCTCCGTTCCCCCACATTACCACACAAGGCTCCGTCAACGCACATTACCACACGAGGCTCTGTCCCTGCACATTACCACAAGATGCTCCGTCCCCCCACATTACCACACGAAGCTCCGTCCCCACACATTACCACACGAGGCTCCTTCCCCACACATTACCACACGAGGCTCCGTCCCCACACATTACCACGAGGCTCCGTCCCCACACATTAACACACAAGGCTCTGTCCCCCCACATTACCACATGAGGCTCCGTCCCCACACAATACCACACAAGGCTCCGTCTTTACACATTACTACACGCGGCTGCGTCCCCACACATTACCACACGAGGCTCTGTCTCCACAAATTACCACACGAGGCTCCGTTCCCTATATTGCCACATGAGGCTCCGTCCCAACACATTACCACATGAGGTTTCGCCCCCCCACATTACCACACGAGGCTCCACCCCCGTACATTACCACATGAGGCTCCGTCCTCACACATTACCACACTAGGCTCCATTCCCCCACATTACCACACGAAGCTCTGTCCCCCACCTTACCACACGAGGCTCCATCCCCACACATTACCACACGAGGCTCCATTCCTACACATTACCACATGAGGCTCCGTCCTCACACATTACCACACGAGGCTCTGTCCTGACACATTACCACACGAGGCTCCGCCCCCCACATTACCACACGAGGCTCCATCCCCACACATTACCACACGAGGCTCTGTCCCCACACATTACCACACGAGGCTCCGTCGCCACACATTACCTCACGAGGCTCTGTCCCCCCACATTATCAAACGAGGCTCCACTCCCACATTACCACACGAGGCTCTGTCCCCACACATTACCACACGAGGCTCCGTCCCAACACATTACCACATGAGACTCTGTCCCCCCACATTGCCAGACGGGGCTCCGTCTCAACACATTACCACACGAGGCTCCGTCCCTCCACATTATCACACGAGGCCCACCCCCACATTACCACACGAGGCTCTGTCCCCACACATTACCAAATGAGGCTCCGTACCCACACATTACCACACGAGGCTTTGTCCCCACACATTGCCACACGAGGATCCCTCCACACACATTACCACACGAGGCTCCGTCCCCACACATTACTACACGAGGCTCTGCCCCCCAGATTACCACACGAGCCACACGTTACCACATGAGGCTCCGTCCCCACACATTACCACATGAGGCTCTGCCCTCTCACATTACCACATGAGGCTCGGTCCCCACACATTACCAGTCAAGCCTCCGTCCCCACATATTGCCACACGAGGTGTTAGGGTTAGCGGAACGCACCAAATAATTAGAGAAAAGGAATAAGGTGCGTTCGCAGCCCGGAGTCCACCGTGCAGAGATGGTACCCGCTGCTAAGCAATGACAGACTATATGGCGGTACAATGAGGATACACATGGATTAGCTTCACCCAGTGTGAAAGAAGCGCACCCTGTTGCGTCACTGGGCCGCAGTACCGCACGTAACAAAACTAATAATTAAATAGCACGAGAGTGCAAACTGTGCCGTACTGGCAGATGCCACTAACCACCCAGACTTGGGCTAAAGAAGTGCTCTAATGGCGCGTGGCACCATACTGGCGGTCACAGCAGTAGATGCTGTTTCGTGTGTTAACACTGTGAGTTCAGCCGGGCGCTAGATTGCAGCCATACACCTTACGTGAACAGTCATACACAAGAAATGGGTTTTATAAGGAACGACTTGCACTCATCAACACACACACAATTACAATTGTATTGCGGCCATGCAAACCTTTTATAGCTGCAGTATGTACAAGACCTTCCTAGAAGGACCAATGAGAGGCTGCCACAGAAGTTGAGCACCTTCGGGACCTTCCTGGAGGACCAATGGGATCTGCTGCAGTATCTGAGCATGTGACCCTCGATCTCCAATGGTAGATCTTTCCCTGGGCATGCTCAGAAGGGGAAAAGCAGGACTTAGTTCCAAAAGCGTGTGATTGCCGCTGCCCAGCACTGGCTTCAATGGCAGAAGCAGGAAAAGCAGCAGTAACCCTATGCACAGAGAGAGAATGAGCAAGACGCTGGGACTGACGTCTCTGCTGAGCAGGCTCCACTACAGCTGATGCAGAATGAGAGACCACAGCATACATGGTTTGAGATTTCCCCTGTGCAGCGGCGGGAACTTGACTCCCAACCTTACCCCCCCTCTTAGGGCCCCCCACTGGGCCTCGCTACGGTCAAAGGCAGCAATGAGCAGCGGAGCCCGAATGTGCTCTACAGGTTCCCAGGTTCTGTCCTCAGGGCCGTGGCCCTTCCAGTCCACCAGATAGTATTTTTTGCCACGTACTACCTTGCACCCCACGATAGCATTCACCTCATACTCATCCATGGACGAACCCGATGTCCCAGCAGATGACTCAGAAAACCGGGACATATAGACGGGCTTTAAGAGGGAAACATGGAAAGTGTCGGTTATAACAAGGCGTGGAGGAACAGCCAAATGGTAGACCACAGGGTTAACCTGTTCCAGAACCTTGAAAGGACCAATGTAGCGAGGCGCAAACTTAGTGGACTCAACTCGCAGCCTGATGTTATGGGCAGAGAGCCACACTAAGTTGCCAGGAGCAAAGGTCGGAGCGGAGCGCCGGTGAGTATCAGCAGAAACCCTCATTCTCTCCTTGGAAGCCCGAATGGCATCCTGTGAGCGGTCCCAAATGTCAAGTGCCTCCACTGCCCAGTCTGCCACCCTGGAATCAGTGGATGACACAGGCATGGGCACAGGGACACGCGGATGCTGGCCGTAATTAAGGAGAAAGGAGTCTGCCAAGTGGAATCGGCTATGGTGTTGTTCAGAGTAAATTCTGCCCAAGGTAGCAAGGATACCCAGTCATCCTGCCTAGCAGAGACAAAATGTCGCAAATATGTCACCAGAGTCTGGTTGGCTCTCTCTACCAACCCATTCGTCTCGGGATGATATGCAGAGGAGAGATTTAGTTCTTTGCTGAGTAAACGACAGAGCTGTCTCCAAAACCGAGACGCAAACTGCGGACCCCAGTCACTGACAATTTTATCAGGCATGCCATCTAAATGGAAAATATGTTTAATGAACAACGCCGCCAAGGCCCGTGCAGAAGGTAACCATGGAAGCGGCACCAAGTGCACCATCTTAGAGAAATGATCGGTGACGACCCAGATAATGGTGCAGTTACGAGACTTGGGTAAGCCCACCATGAAGTCCATCCCTACCATCTCCCAGGGCCTGACTGCCAAGTTGCTAAGCAGGCCGTTGCCGAGGAGACCGATTCCTGGCGCAGGAGACACAAGCCCGAATATTGTCCCCGATGTCACGGGCCATATGCGGCCACCAGTACGTCCTCGCCAAAAGCTCAGATGTCCTCTTGTCCCAAAATGTCCACCCACCCTGGACAAGTGAACCCAAGAGAGAACCTCTGGTCACAAATTAGATGGAACAAAAGTCTTGCCTAGGGGCACAGACTCTAGCGACACTGGAGCTACAGTTCTCAGGCTTTCAGAAGGGACAATAAGCCGAAGCTCCTCCTCCTCCTCAGATGACACTACGGAGTGACAGAGAGCATCGGCACGAATGTTCTTCTCCCCGGAGAGAAAATGGAGAGTAAAATGAAACCGGGAGAAGAACAGGGCGAGAATTCAGCGAGAATTCAGCTGCTGGGCCGTCTGTAAGTACACCAAGTTCTTGTGGTCTGTGAACACTTGGAAGGGAAAGCGAGCTCCCTCTAAGAGGCGTCTCCACTCTGAGAAAGCCAACTTCATGGCTAGCAACTCCCTGTCCCCGATGGAATAATTCCTCTCTGCTGGTGAAAAGGTCTTGGACAAGAAGAAGCAAGGATACTTCCGACCTTGAGCATCCTTTTCAAAGAGGACTGCTCCAGCACCAACGGATGAGGCATCCACCTCCATAATAAATGGCTTATCTACATCGGGGTGATGTAGGATGGGAGCACTAGCAAAGTGTGACTTAATCAAGAGAAACGCCTTGGAGACCTCCTCCGACCACAACTTGGGATTTGCTGCCTTCTTGGTGAGGGCAACCAAGGGAGCTTCCAAAGTTGAGAAATGTGGGATGAACTGGCGATAGTAATTAATGAACCCCATAAAGTGCTGCACCGCTTTAAGAGAATGGGGTTCTTGCCAGTCCATCACAGCCTGTAGCTTGGCAGGATCCATAGCCAATCCCTGGGCAGAGATGATATAGCCAAGGAAAGGCAAGGACTCCTGCTCAAACACACACTTCTCCAACTTGGCGTAGAGGGAGTTTGCCCGTAAGAGGTCAAAAACTTTGCGAACATCTCTCCGATGGGAGTCAATATCTGGAGAGTAGATGAGAATATCATCCAGATAGACTACGACTGAGGTGGTGAGCATCTCCCGGAAGATGTCATTCACAAAGTCTTGGAAAACGGCTGGGGCATTACAGAGCCCGAAGGGCATCACCAGATATTAATAGTGCCCATCCCTGGTGTTAAAAGCCGGCTTCCATTCGTCCCCCTCACGGATGGGAATCAGGTAAGCACCAAACAGATCTAACTTAGTAAATACCCTTGCTCCCCGTAGCCTATCAAAAAGCTCAGATATCAGGGGTAGTGGGTATTTATTCTTAATGGTGATGGCAATAAGACCCCTGTAGTCTATGCATGGACGTAGTTCTCCATTCTTCTTCTGCATGAAGAAGAAGCCAGCCCCTGCAGGTGACACGGGCTTCCTAATGAATCATCTTGCCAGATTCTCTTGAAAGTACTGGGACATTGCCTTTGTCTCCGGGAGAGATAACGGATAGACTCGACCCCGGGGAGGCTCTGCACCAGGCAAGAGGTCAATAGGACAGTCATAGGGGCGGTGAGGAGGAAGGGTCTCCGCAGCCCTTTTGGAGAACACATCTGCATAGGACCAATAGTGCTTGGGGAGAGAGGAAAGATCTGCGGGTACCTCTGTAGAAGTAACCTGAATGCACTCCCTCTGACACCTACCCTCACATGATTTACTCCATCCCAAAATTTTCCCTGAGGACCACTCTATATGAGGAGAATGATAGCGAAGCCATGGTATCCCCAACAGGACCTCATCAATTCCCTCAGGAATGACTAATGGAGAGATAATCTCCTGATGTGATGGAGACATAGATAGAGTGAATGGAATGGTCTGATGTGTAATCTGTGAGGGTAGTGTTGACCCATTTACCACTCGTACGGTCACAGGTTTGGCGAGCATCACCAGGGGTATTGCGTAACGCTTGGCGAAAGCAGATGACATGAAATTGCCTTCGCCCAAGAGTCCAGGCAAAGCTCTACCATAAGAGAGAATGGGCCTATGGTTATTTTCCCCGTGAAGGACAATTTAGAGGAAAATGTCTCCGTGTCTAGTGTACCTCCTCCAACTACCACTAGACGCCAACATTCCACCGACCGCTGAGAACACTTGGAGGCAAGATGTCCTGACTGCCGGCAAACATGACAGACCATAGGTGCACAAGCGGACTGGGACTTAGATGCCGCACGCAATGGCTCTATGGCCTCATGTGACTCGGACGCCTGGACCGGAGATTCCTGAGGTTTGGCGAAGGTGGGAGCCAGCCAAAACCTCTGCCTACATCCCCACACATTACCACACGAGGCTCCGTCCCCACACTTTACCACACGAGGCTCCGCCCCTCCACATTACCACATGCAGCACTTCCTTTCTATGTAGCTCAACCACTTCAGCCAAGGTAGACGTACATTTAGTTGCATCCGCAGTCTCCCAAACAAAATGAGCCAAGAAGAGTCGCCAGGTCCATCTCACAGGCCGCAGGAAAATTGGACAACGATGCAGTCGCTGATTGACAAGAACAATATCAACAAAATCGTAGGATTGGTTATCAACAACGAACACCTGAGCAGATTGATAAGGACAGAGAGAGATATCACAAGGTTTATATCAACCGAGTGACAGAAAGAAGGGAAGCTGATATATATAACCAGCGTCAACGAAGAAAGAATTTGACACCTGCGGAAGTAGAAAACAACAATGCCCGTCGACGTAAACTGCCACCACCTTCGAGGTATGCAGCAAGAAATCCAAAGAATATACCCAGCGAACACCACGTGGGAAAGTGAGACGTTACGTGTAGTGATTGCGGTGCATCTCACTTTTGGAAAGAAAAATTACACAGTGCAAAGTTTGCGTCGTGGTGCTGAAGTGGTACTATACACTTATGTGAAGTAAATGAATATCCTCAGCAGTTTCAAGCATGGTTAACTGAAGATTCGAACGAGGCAAAACATTTTATTTTAAGTTAGTTTACCACCTGCATAAGTGCTATTGAATGTTGTCATTATTTACTTTAGTTTAATCACCAGCAGCGTTAATTAGATAGCAATGAGCATGCCGAGCGTTAGCTGGCTGGAAACAGCTAGTATCTACATATAGTTGGTCATCTCATCGCATTTCTTTTGAGTTTGTCATTGAACTGAACTTACTATACTGTTTGATCTGATTTAAAACACAAAAATGCCCCAACAGTGTATCAATCATTTGAACAGATTCTGCTATGTGTGTGGTTCTTTTACACCAAAGGCCAAGTACAGTCAATCACTCACGATTAGTGTTGAGCGATACCGTCCGATACTTGAAAGTATTGGTATCGGATAGTATCGGCCGATACCCGAAAAGTATCGGATATCGCCGATACCGATACCCGATACCAATACAAGTCAATGGGACACCAAGTATCGGAAGGTATCCTGATGGTTCCCAGGGTCTGAAGGAGAGGAAACTCTCCTTCAGGCCCTGGGATCCATATTAATGTGTAAAATAAAGAATTAAAGAATTAAAGAATTAAAATAAAAATTATTGATATAATTACCTCTCCGGAGGCCCCTGGATATCACCGCTGGTAACCGGCAGGCTTCTTTGTTTAAAATGAGCGCGTTTAGGACCTGAGAATGACGTCGCGGCTTCGGATTGGTCGCGTGCCGCTCATGTGACCGCCACGCGACTAATCAGAAGCCGCGACTTCATTCGCAGGTCCTAAATTCCTAGAATGAGGAGTTTAGGGCCTGAGAATGACGTCGCGGCTTCTGATTGGTCGCGTGCCACTCATGTGACCGCCACGCGACCAATCAGAAGCCGTGACGTCATTCTCAGGTCCTAAACTCCTCATTCTAGGAATTTAGGACCTGAGAATGACGTTGTGGCTTCTGATTGGTCACGTGGCGGTCACATGAGCGGCACGCGACCAATCAGAAGCCGTGACGTCATGGAAGTCCCTAAACGCGCTTATTTTAAGCAAAGAAGGCTGCCGGTTACCAGCGGTGATGTCCAGGGGCCTCCGGAGAGGTGAGTATATCAATATTTTTTATTTTAATTCTTTATTTTACACATTAATATGGATCCGATACCGATTCCCGATATCGCAAAAATATCGGAACTCAGTATCGGAATTCCGATACCGCAAATATCGGCCGATACCCGATACTTGCGGTATCGGAATGCTCAACACTACTCACGATATTTAAAAGAGTTACCAGATGTACTTTAAGTTTCCACTTGGTGATCAAGACAAATGCTGGGCCCCTCATTTGATATACTCAAGTTGTTCAAATGGTCGTGTGCTCATTGCTCAGGTCGAGCAAATAAGAATGCTTGGGTGCTCAATGTGTGTGTGTATGTGTGTGTGTGTGTATGTGTGTATGTCCGGGATTGGCATCTGCACCGTCGCAGCTACAGCCACAAAATTTTGCACAGTCACATGTATGGACCCTGAGAGCATCATAGGCTATGTTGTGAGGTGAATTTTTAACCCCGTGCTTTCCAATTCACCAAACAATTTTGTCCCTATCTACATAATGGGGAAAAAGTGAAAGGAAAAGTGTTGAAGGCGTCGCAGCTACAGCCACAAAATTTTGCACAGTCACACGTCTGGACCCCGAGAGTGTCATAGGCTATGTTGTGAGGTGAAATTTTAACCCTGCGCTTTCCAATTCACCAAACAATTTTGTCCCTATCTACATAATGGGGAAAAAGTGAAAGGAAAAGTGTTGAAGGCGTCGCAGCTACAGCCACAAAATTTTGCACAGTCACACGTCTGGACCCCGAGAGTGTCATAGGCTATGTTGTGAGGTGAAATTTTAACCCCGTGCTTTCCAATTCACCAAACAATTTTGCCCCTATCTACATAATGGGGAAAAGTGAAAGGAAAAGTGTTGGAGGCAAATTGACATCTGCCAGATGTGAACAAGCGGGACTTAAAGAATGAGAGCGATGGCGCCAAAGAGTATATACCGTACAGTTGCTAAGGTGGGGCCCCGACATGGGATACTCACCACACACGGGGATATGAACACACACACAAAATGCACCACACACTACCACGTGCTTGAACACATATTACCCTCAGCACACATTTCACCACACATACACCAACCTCGCCACATAAAAGTCGAAACACAAAAGTCGCCGCTCAAAACTCGCCACATGCAAAAACTAGGCTCACGCAAAACTCGCCACAAGTGCAAAACTCACCTCATGGAAAACTCACCACACGCAAAACTTGCACACGCGGAAAAATTGCCACATGCACAAAAGTTGCAACACATGCAAAAGTTGCCTCACACAAAACTTGCACATACTCAAAAGGCACCACACATAAAACTCGCCACACGCAAAACTTGGCATGCGCAAAACTTGCTGCGCACAACTTGCTACACTAACCTGTCACATGCAACTCGACACACAAAAAGTTGCTACACGCATGTTGCCACGCAAAACTCATCTCACAAAAGTCGCTACATGCATGTCGCCACACGCAACTCAACACACACAACTTGACAAACGAAACTCGCCCTAAAACACACACAAGTCTGGTATTATCCTTCAAAAATAAAAATCTGATTAATAAGCAGACAAACTACAAGAGCAACAACTGTACCATATAGGAAATACGGCAGCTGTCAGTCACATGACCTGTCTATTATGTGTATGTGTGAGCTAATATATACTGTCGGGGGGAGGGCTTCCTGTTGGCTGGGGATTTATCAGGCTGCCAATTTATCTTACAAATACTGAGGTAAAAATACTGAGCAAATAACGTGTGAACGAGGTCTAATACAGGAGGAGATGACACACAGGTATATACTATATACAGGGGAGATGACACACAGGTATATACTATATAGAGGAGGAGATGACATACAGGTACATACTATATACAGGAGGAGATGACATACAGGTATATACTATATACAGGGGAGATGACACAGATATATACTATATACAGGAGAGATGACATACAGGTATATACTATATACAGGAGATGACATACAGGTGTATACTATATATATGGGAGATGACAAACATGTATATACTGAGGTGAAAATGAGAGGTGTGAGGTGAAAATGAAAAGGTGTGAGTGCAAAATGAGAGGAGTGAGGGAAAATAGTGGAGTGATCGGAAAATGACAGATGTGAGGTCGAAATGAGAAGTGTTAGAGGGGAATGAGAGGGGTGAGGGAGAAAATGAGAGGTGTGAGGGAGAAAATGAGAGATGTGAGGGGGAAAATGAAAGATGTGATTGGGAAAATGAGAGGCGTGATGGGAAAATAAGAGAAGTGAGGTGCTATAGCTAACCACAGATATTTACTATGCCCAGGCAATGCCGGGCTCTTCAGCTAGTATAGAATAAAGTGGTTAGTGCCTAAGAGCCTCGAGTATAGGTAACCGTAATAGGATGTATCCTGGGAGGGAGGGTATGTCAGGTAAAAAATTGTATCACTACTCTAAAAGAAGTGAAAACAGCAAAACATAACCTCTAATAAATTCTGTTTCTTGGGGAGGTGTATTGTAATGCACCTCTTCACAACCACACATGGGTATATGCTTCCAGATTTCGTCGGCTTGTTGTTCTCCTCCTCCTTATCCTCATCCTCATCATTCACAACCAGTAGAACACAAGGGTAAATGGATTCCGTGATGCCAAAGTCACAATTTTTTTGTGCAAGGGTGTTTTTATGATGCTGTTAGTATTTGGAAACCAAAACAAATGTTATTCCCACAGGAGGAAATGTCATGAAAAAGAGATGTACGTCTATTATTCCCATTTGCTCTTATATTTTCCATTTTCCCTATCTCTAGACAGTCCTCTAATGAGGTAGTGTATACCTCTACAATAGAAAATTATTCAGACTTTTATTTTATGTTTTATTTAAAGCCCTGTCTCTGAGCTGCTGCTAGGGACAAACATATCTTTTTGGACACATTCTGGCTTCAAATATATGAACCTGTGTTCACTCCTCCCTTATGTTATTTTCTTTCATAGGTGGATTCACATCCTTACTTTATTTGTTTGATTTCATTATGATTTATCTTTATGTCTCCTCATTCTCCACCACTAGATCACCAGGCTTAACGTCTTCTGTTCCGCTACAAGCAGTCCAAGTTTTGGCAAGGGTGTCTATGATGCCCATAGTATATTTAAAAAAGTATCCCCTCTGGGGAAATATTTGTCAGCCCATGCACTGCGTATTCATCCCATGCACTGCGTATATGGGCATTACAAGTCTAGGAGACACACTCCTTTGCCTTGGGCCTAGTTTTTGATGAGGACTTCAACAATTTCTCCTCATTCTCCACCACTAGATCACCATGCTAAACATGTTCTGTGCTGCTATAAGCAGTCCCATTTTTGGCAAGAGTGTCTATGATGCCTATAGTATATTTTTAATAAATGTATCCTCCTTGGTGAAATGTTTGTCAGCCCATGCACTGCGTGTATGGACATTACAAATCTAGGAGACACGCTCCATGTAGCCTAGTTTTTAATAATGCCTTCCTCCACATATCATCATTTCCCGCCACTAGAACACTATGGTGAACATGTTGTATGCTGCTACAGCAATTCAACTTTTGGGCAAGGGTGTGTATGATACCCATAAATCAATTTTTTAAACTGTAACCCCCATGGGGAAATGTTTGCCAGTCCAAGCACTTCATATATGGGCATTACTTGTCTAGGAGATCCACTCCTTAACATTGGGCCTAGTTTTTAATAATGCCTTCCTCCACATATCATCATTTGACGCCACTCGAACACCATGGTAAATGTGTTGTATGCAACTACAGCCATTCAATTGTTGGGCAAGGTCGTGTATGGTACCCATAAATACATTTTTAAAACTGTTACCCCCTTGGGGAAATGTTGGCCAGCCCATACACTTAGTGCATGGGAAGCACGTGTCTAGGAGACACGCTCCTTGGTAATGGGACAGTTTTTTTTAGGAGGCCCTCCTCCATGATTCTTCCAAGGGGGATTGGGGTGCGTGCAAATTTGGGTCAAGATGGCTCTTGCATTCAATGCATAAGGAAACTGTAGGGCAGGACCAACTGAAGAATGTGAACTGGGTTCTCCTGTGGCCTTCCAGTATCTGGGTTCAAAGGCTTATTGGGGTGCATATGACTTGATAGCAGGCCAGGCCTTGCAGTCAATGCAACATTTTTTCTGGAGGCCCTCCTGTACCTCTCGTGAAAGGGGTATTGGGGTGCGTTGTAATTCTTGGCAGTCCAGCCATTCAATGCATAGGCAATAACAGCATAGGTGACCCACTGTTTAATAATAGCCCTTTAAGAATAATAATGCCACCTGATGCCCCTCTAAAAATAGGCTTCGTGACTGTAAGAGTCCCTTCAGAAATGAAGCAAGATGTGTCTCCTTATGTGTTACACACCACATTGCCAGCTAGGGGTGTTAAATGTTACAATGACATTTCCCAGTGAATGCATCTGTATTGGTTGAAAGCAAAGCTACAGTTTAAAAACACTGCATGTGTACATAGCCCAAGTGGTGGAGGAACATTTTGGTCTGGGGTCCGGAACACAGCGAAATACCTCCCGGACATAGTGCGCCTGCACATGCGCAGTAATGCTTTTCGGCTTTGCCCGCAGTTGGGAAAAGCATACTGTGCATGTGCGAGGCAAGATTGCATTGTGCACGCATGAACTTTGGAGGATACGTACTCAAATTCCCGAAAATATTGTGGACAGCGGGGAAGGATGGGGTGGAGGAAAGAAGACGAAACACCGCCCATTGGACCGGACACAGGGCATTTACATGCCCGCCAATTTGAGGTGATAGATTCCCTTTAAGCAAATTGGACTGAGCTGCAATAGCACACAAAACCTGAAGACAAGAATGGTAGTGAAGCTGAAAACACCTGTCAATTTCTACTGCTGGAGAAAATTTGGCAAAAATGGAAATGTTTCTTTTCTTCACAACCCTGCTCAAGAAGTTCACATTCCAGGCTCCACCAGGTGCTGAGCTGGACCTTAACCTGGCTCCAGGATTTACAAATTCCCCATTTCCCCATGAAATTTGTGCAATCCCTCACGGATAAGATAAGTTGAAAAAATCCTTAAGGTACCGTCACACTAAGCGACGCTGCAGCGATACCGACAACGATGTCGATCGCTGCAGCGTCGCTGTTTGGTCGCTGGAGAGCTGTCACACAGACAGCTCTCCAGCGACCAACGATCCCGAGGTCCCCGGTAACCAGGGTAAACATCGGGTAACTAAGCGCAGGGCCGCACTTAGTAACCCGATGTTTACCCTGGTTACCAGCGTAAAAGTAAAAAAAAACACTTCATACTTACCTACCGCTGTCTGTCCCCGGCGCTCTGCTTCTCTGCACTCCTCCTGCACTGGCTGTGAGCGTCGGTCAGCCGGAAAGCAGAGCGGTGACGTCTGGCCGCTGTGCTCACAGCCAGTGCAGGAGGAGTGCAGAGAAGCAGAGCGCCGGGGACAGACAGCGGTAGGTAAGTATGAAGTGTTTTTTTTTTTTACTTTTACGCTGGTAACCAGGGTAAACATTGGGTTACTAAGTGCGGCCCTGCGCTTAGTTACCCGATGTTTACCCTGGTTACCAGTGAAGACATCGCTGGAACGGTGTCACACACGCCGATCCAGCGATGTCAGCGGGAGATCCAGCGACGAAATAAAGTTCTGGACTTTCTTCAGCGACCAACGATCTCCCAGTAGGGGCCTGATCGTTGGTCGCTGTCACACAGAACGATTTCCTTAACGATATCATTGCTACGTCACAAAAAGCAACGATATCGTTAACGATATCGTGAAGTGTGACGGTACCTTTAGACTGCCAATAGATAGCACATTGCTAGAAGAACAGTTTCACTATCAATGAAGCTGTATCTTCAAGGATAAATGCCAAGGTTATGAATTATCTCCCAGTTCAGAAGCAGGAAGTCTCACCTAGCTGTAAGAACAGTGAGGCAGATTCTCATCAATGTATTGTGAAATCATGGTTTTGTTTTTTCTTTTCCAAAGTTGTTTTTTTTTTTTTTTTATAAAAATATTACTGTGTAATCCTACTGATAAAACTTGCAAATGAAAGTATAACAAAAAAGCATAGTGAATATCTATTGTCACTAACTTCCTTGGTGTAATTTTGAATATGGTAATTTCATTGTTTCAAACTGTTACTTTATATCATATTGCAAGTTTAAACCACATTACCATATTGTAATGCAAGTTCAAATTAAAAAAAATTAATAAAAAAATAAAACAATGTCTGATGATGGGTATTTGGTTTAGTTAAGCTTTTAACTTACAAAAGAGAAATAAAGGGATTAACAACCAAGCCACAAACTTACCTCTTAAACCTGAACCGTTCTTTCAGCCAATCAGCAGCCGCTAATTGGCTTCAACATTCATATCTCCATCTGAGCTGCTCAGTCTGCACTGCAGCTTACCAGTGGATGCTGATTGGTTGCAGCGGTCATGTGACAATATTATGTGAATACTAGAAATTGCATGAGTAGGATAGATCTGGCACTAGCTCCCCCCTCCGTCTCCCCCTACGCTACTATTACGAATCACTATTTTTTTAAACTTTTATTGTCAACCCCTTCATAATAAGTACCATACATCTATGGTGCAAGTTGGTTGCGAATGTATGAAGTGGGCTGTCTGGGTGACCTGGTACCCATTGGTATGATCGCGGGGTGCTTATGAGTTGGTGTGACAGTTGGGGGTCTGATGAAGTCCTCCATGCTTGTCATTATGGAGCTTCCTTGAAATCCTGCCTGTGGCCAATGATTTTCACTATATGCCCCAATACTGTGGTATCACTGTATATAGCATAAGTAATCAGATGATCGCAGCTTCAAGTCCTTTAAGAAAACTAAGTGCAGAGAAATGTAAAAAAAAAAAAGTTGAAAAAAATGAGAAAAATAAAAAATATATAAAATCAAATCACCATATGTTTCCCCAATAAAGGAAAGATAATACAAAAATTAAAGCAATAAATATATGTGGTACCGCAACATTCGGTAAACTCAGATTTATCAAAATCTAACAATAATTAACACAATTCCGTAAATGGAAAAAATTCAAAAACTCTAAAATTATGTTTTTTGGATGCTGTAATACTAATTATTTAACCCCTTTGAGACCTTGCACTTTTTCCTTTTCTGTTTTTCGCTCCACTTCTTCCCAGAGCCATAACTTTTTTACTTTTTGGTCAATATGGCCACGTGAAGACGTGTTTTTTTGCGGGACAAGCTTTACTTTTGAACGACACCATTGGTTTTGCCATATAGTGTGCTCAAAAACTGGAAAGAAAATTCCAAGTGTGGTGAAATTGCAAAAAAAGTGCAATTCCACAACTGTTTTTTGGATTTTTTCAACATGTTCACCAAAGGCTAAAACTGACCTGACATTATGATTCTCCCGGTCATTATGAGTTCATAGACATCAAACATGTCTAGGTTCTTTTTTTATTTAAGTGGTGAAAAAAAAATCCAAAATTTGTTAAAAAGAAAAAAAAAATTGCGACATTTTCAGAGACACATAGCGTTTCTATTTTTCATGATCTTGGGTTGGGTGAAAGCTTATATTTTCCATTCCAAGCTGATGTTTTTATTTATATAGTTTTGGTGCAGATACAATCTTTTGATCGCCTGTTATTGCATTTTAATGCAACGTCGCGGTGAACCAAAAAAATATGTAATTCTGGCTTCGCACTGACGAGGGCCAACAGCCTGAAACACCGTGTCTGCGAATTGAGATACTGATTTGGCTTCTATCCTAAGTCATATTGCACGACTCGTTAAAGAGTTGATTGTGACTTGTAGGATCCCTACTTCCAACAGGTGGCACTATAGAGTTTAAGTCCTCTTTTTCTCAGAAGAGGCAATTTGCATATTATATTTAGCAGAGGAGCATTGCATGGCGAATAAGCCTCCTCACCTTGACAAGCCAGAGATGGTATGTCACTCTCCATAAGGAGAAACGATACCCCTTAGACTTCAATGGGAAATGTCATTTTAACATCTTACAACCTTATCTGGCCATGTGGTGTGTGACACATCATCAGACACATCCTGTTTCATTTATGAAGGAGGGACTCTGAAAGTCACAAAGTCTATTTTTATAGGGCCAGCAGTTGGCCTTTACTATTTTTAGAGAGCCATCAACCGGCTATGCTTTGTTGTTCCATTGTTAAACAGTGGGTACCTTATACTGTTATTGCATATGTGGTGAGTGGCAGGTTTGCCCAAAATTTGGACGCATACCAACAATCCATTGAACAGATGTCATGGATGACCACACGCAACCAAAGTTCCCAGTATTCATTTGGTACTTCCTTACTGTTTGCTTATGCATTGAATGCAAGGCTTGCCCTGGCCCAAAGTTACACGCACCCCAATAAGCCTTTGAACCCGCATACTGAATGGCCACAGGAAAACTAAGTTCCCATTTTTAGTCATTTGGTTCTCCCATAAAGTTTGCCCATGAAGTGAATGCAAGGCCTGCCCAAAATTTGCATGGACCCAAATCCCCCTTGGAATAAATGTGGACCATGGTCTCTGAAAAATGTTTTACCAGTTTAAAGGAGCGGGTCTCCTATACTTGTAATGCACATACAGTAAGTGCATGGGCTGGAAGACATTTCCCCATGCGGGGTACACCTCAACATACTGTGTAAACCTTTTTTTTTAAGAGCATCATAAACACTCTTTAACACAATAATGTGGCTGTTGCATCACTGAACACGTTCATCCTGGTGATCTAGTGGTGGTGTCTGAAGAGATGTGGAGGATGGTCACGCTAAAAATTATTTTCCCAATTTAAAAGAGCGGGTCTCCTATACTAGTAATGTCCATACACTAAGTGTATGGACTGACAAACATTTCCCCCAGGGGAGTACACATCAACATAATGTGTAAACTTTTTTTATGGGCTTTAAAAACACCCTTTACACAATAACGTGGCTGTTGCATCACGGACCACGGTCACCATGTTGATCTAGTGGTGGTGGCTGATGAGGAGAAGGAGGAGGATAACAGCAAATACGCAAAATCAGGACGCATATAACCATGTGTGGGTGTGAAGAGGTGCATGGGAATGGAGTTCCCAAAAAAGACACAGGATTGGAGTTTATGTTTCGCTGCCATCATTCGGTGGTGTAGAGAAGTCTGGCCAAATCCAGCCATTGTTCATTTTTATAAGAGTCAGCCCATCAGCATTTTTAGTTGACAGGCATAAGCGCTTATCAGTTATAATTCCACCAGTGGCACTAAAAACCCACTATGACAAAATGCTAGTGGCAGGATAGGCAAGGACATCCAAGGCGTAGAGAGAGTTCATGCCACGTGTCCAGCTTGGATACCCAATAATTAAAAGGCATGGAGGATTCACAGAAGACGGTAAAGTCATAAAGTCAGCCATGCATGCCAGACTGCTAACAGGCCAGACTTCGGTGTCCTCACCAAGAGGATAACTGACCAAGTTCTCCTCCTCCTCCCTGTCCTCAGGCCATCCATGTTGAGCAGACGGTATAACAGTGGTGCTTGTAGTACCATCTATAGCGTATGAAAGTAGCTCCTGTTCTTCCTCCTACCAATCCTTTTCCTCATTGTCAACAAATCCACTGGGTTGTGTGTAATTACCCTGTATGGTTCCTTGCTCCATCTCATTGTGCTCTGCCTGCAATGCATCCTCTTTGATTGAAGCCAGAGAGCTTTTCAGAATACAGAATAATAATGGCATCATCGCCGCTCACCATCTTGGTGGACTCCCAAAAGTTTTGTAGGATGGTACATATGTAAGACATCCATGTCCACGCCTGAGGTCAACATGTCGGTGGTTAGGTGTACTTTCCCAGTAACAGCATTGTTGAGGGCATAGGTAATATTGTGGGATACGTGCTTATGTATTGCCGGGATGGCACACTGGGAGAAATAGTTGCGGCTGAGAACTGAAATCCTTGGGACGGCCGCAATCATCAGGTTGCTGAAAGCTTCAGTCTCCACGAGCCTAACCGACTACATTTTGAGCACAAGCAGATGAGAAATGTGTGAATTTAGTACTGTGGCCTGTGGGGCAATGGCTGCGCAATTCTGCTTGGGTTCCAATGACTAGGACATGGACAACTGAAGACTGCACTGGGACAAGGACATGGACGTGCTTGATGATGATGCTAGTTGGGTGTGGGCAATGACAGGTGCACGGCAGGAGGCTTCTTCGCATGCACCGTGGACAGGGGATTGGCTTGCACGCACAACAGTGGAAGAAGCAGTGGTATCACCCGCAGAAACTTTTCCTGGAGCCTGTGGTTCGTCCCACAAAGTCGGGTGCTTTGCTGCCATGTGCCTGATCATGCTGGTGGTTGTCAGGCTGGTAGTTTTGCTTCACCTGCTGATGCGAGCATGGCAGGTGGTGCAAATGGCCTGTTTGGGGTTATTGGCAGTCCTTAAAATACAACCAGACTCGGGAAGACCTAACAGTTGGACTGGCAACTTCTGTTGTGTTGGTGTTATGCGGAACGGTTGCCTGCCTTCTGTCTGCGGCTATCACACTGCTTTGTCTTGCCTGTTGGGGTGCTACGCCTCCCTCCCCATGTGTGCTGCTGTCTCGCACAGCATGTCCTCCTGCCAGGTTGGGACAGTTACTATATCATCCACCACCTCATCTTCCACTTCTGCACCCTGGTACTCCTCCTGACTTTCTGGCAATTGTGTCTCATAATCAACCACCTCTTGTGACATGTTCCTACCATCTGCTCCGTGTGAACGTGACTGCTCATATATGTGGGCATCGCTACATGTGATCTCATCTTACCCCACTTCAAAGTGCATCGGGAGAGAGGCCCAAATCTATAATTAGAAAAAAAATGCTTTTCAGAGTGTTCAAGTGTGGGATCAGTTGTCTCTGGGCACTCGGCATTGTGGGAGGAAGGAGGATCAGGGAGAGTAATATGCGGTCCAGTCTCAGGGCTACTCAGACATGATCGTGTGGAAGACAGGGTGCTGATGGTGGCAAAGTGACTGGAAGCATTATCCACTATCCAAGCAGCAACCTTTTGACACTGCTCTGGATGCAATAGTGGTGTGCTGCAACGGTCCCCTAGTAATTAGGACAGGAAGGTCAAGTGAGAAGATGTGGGTGTTTGTTGTGGACCAATTTCAGCTTGCGCATTGCCTCGGACTCTGCATGCAGCATCACCATCACGTCCACTTCCCAATCCCTTGCCATTCTCCTTTGCCATTTTATATGGACTACAATATTTTTCACGTTCACTAGAAATGGCTGAATTTGGAGCGAACTTCATTGTGCGGGAAAACCAGTTTAAAATATCTTGCCTGTAGGTAATTTTTTATTTATTTTAGCAAACTGGTGTAAATAGCTAGGTTAAAATACAGCCAAAAAAGTTGAATCTAGGCTTGAAATGCCACAATTTGTAGCCCACAGACAGATGAGGCGTCTGACGGAGATAACAAACTGTTCGATAGGTGGCTTGTATTTTTTTTATTTTACAGCAAAATAGTGTATAGAAATAGGGTAAGGCACAGCAAAAACAGTTGAATGGAGCCTTCAAATGCCACAATTTTTAGCCCACAGATAGAAGAGGCGTTTGACGAAGATAGCACACTATTAAATATGTGGCCTGTATTTTTTTTGTCTTTTCTGCAAGACAGCATATAGAACTAGGGTAACATGGTAAAAAATTGTGAACGTAGGCCTGAAATGCCCAAATTTGTAGCCCACAGATAGATGAGGGGTCTGGCAGAGATACCACACTGTTGAATATGTGATATGTGGTCACCTTACCAGAGGTCTGTGCCCATAACTAGGAGCACTGGACACGGGGGCTACCTCCTGACGCAGGGACTCCCCTCTTTTAAAGGAATATCCCACATATATATTTCAGTTAGTTCCCCTGATGATTCTCCCCTATGGGAGAGGAAACGCGTAGGGAAGGTTACATTATCTTGGTGGGTACATTATACTAGACTGACTTGGGGACTGCCCTTGTCAGGTCGGGAGCTACACAGGGGCACGACTGGGGTCGTATAGAATCTCTCTCCCCCTACCCCTTAGAATACAATTGGATGCTCCCGCAAAGAAAAGGACTATTTGGTGAGACAAAACCATTTTTTAATAGAGCACTGGTTACATGAGCACGCTTTTGCACTTTATCACATGTTGCGCCATTATCCATTTGATATTTTAAACGTCGTCTATTAAAAGTTACGTTTTAGGTTTATATATATATATTAGTTGTTCTCCTAGCTTACTTGCCTACTGTTTTTTGAGGACCTCTAGGGGTATCATATTTGGATACACCCTATACGTGGCTTATATTGATAGAAATAGGGTAAGACACAGCAAAAACAGTTGAATGGAGCCCTCAAATGCCACAATTTGTAGCCCACAGCTAAAAGAAGCGTTTGACGGAATTACCACAATATTAAATATGTGGCCTGTATTTTTTTTACTGCAAAATAGTGTATAGAACTAGGGTAACACACAGCAAAAAAAGGTGAATAGAGGCTTCAAATGCCACAATTTGTAGCCCACAGATTGATGAGGCGTCTGACGGAGACAGTCCACTTTCAAATATCTGGCCTGTATTTTTTTTTTTTCGGGGCCAGCAAAATTGTGTCAATATGTAGGCTATGACACAATAAAAAAAATCTGGGTCTAGGTATATATGGTCAATATATGTAATAGGCAGCAGTAGCAGCAGACAGTAATGGAATGGGCTCTCTTGATGTATGCAATAATATCTATATATCCATAAACCGTGCCTGCATAAATTGCACTGATATGTATAGAGCCACATACACTCCCCTGCCTACCTAGTACTGCAATCTATATATTCCATAATTAGTCCATAGAAAGACTGTTAGATTAGCTGGATTAGAAAATTATATGATGGTATATCTACACTAACTGATACACCCCCAAATCTGACCCTATGTCGGCAGCACCTGTACCTACACTGTCTGAATCCGGAGCTAAATGTGACGAGCATAGACCTGATGATGCTGTGCGGCCAGCTTATCACTGAATTGTCACAACCAATATTGCTGCGGCATTAGAGTGCGTGGCAGACAATCCCTGCATGTTGATTGGTTCTCTAAAGAGCGCCAATCATGCAGGGCGGGGACCTGAGCTCCCGCCAAGCAAACCCGGAAAAGCTCGGCGCTCGCCGAGTACAGGAATACTCGGGCAAGTAACGAGCATTACCGAGCATGTTCGCTCATCACTAGCAGTAGTGCAATTCCAATTTTATACATGACAATAAGAGACAACTTATGCAGCACCCAGCTGCTGTTGCTATACTTTTGAAGGAAATGTTCCTGTAAATGTCCAGAACTGAGCAGTTCTAGACGATGACAGCAGCAGGAACTGCTAAACGGTGGGAGTGAAGGATGCTGCACAACCAAGGATCAGACAATGATGACCTCTCCCAAGGATAGGCCACCTATAATGAAGTACCAGACCATCCCTTTAATTTATAAATCTTATCATTTTGTGTACTCAGCTCCTTCATGTCCTAATAAAGAGAACAACAAACAAACACTGTGTGGATTCTGCAGTCATGGGTTACTCTATTCCCTATGATCAACATCAATATTATTCTTATTTTCAGGCAGTAGACTACAGGGCAGATAAATAAGAATAACACCTGACTGCAGGATCACACTACATAGTTGTTTGCAAATGTTGTTCTAAAATTTGCATATGTTGTTTTATATTTTTAAAGCATTAAATTTATTGTCTAGTATTTTAACAAAATTGCCCACAAGAAGCAAATGGTATTTAACAATCCCCCGATAGTTTCTACTTGGTTCCTGCCGTGATGATGACCTCACTGGCTGGGGCAGTAATTGGCTGCAGCGGTCATGTGTGCATGAATAATACACAGGAAGTAGCCAGAGAGCGAAGACCACCACCAGCACGGCAGAGCTGAAGCCAAGAGTGTGTCAGATAGGGGGACTATGGGTTACTTCCTTATTTTATATAATTTTTTTTCCTTTTGGCCCACTTTTTTAAAAAATATCAGAAAACACTTTTTATAAAATAGATATTAAGGCTTTAGATTTTCTGCCACCATTGAAGAGAACAGAATTCGACATCTAGACTAGCTGCTACAAAAATTAATCACATGATGGCTTTTAATGATAAGCTGTAAACTCAATTTAATATATATTCCTATTATTTTATGTTTATCTAGATGACAAAGAAATACGGACCAAAATTCACCGTGTATCTAGGTGCAAAAAGGCTGGTTGTACTGTGTGGTTATGACACGATGAAAGATGCTCTCGGCAACCACACCGAGAAATTTGCTGACAGGCCGTATACGGCGATGGGTTCTAAATAGTGATGAGAGAGTATGCTCGTTACTTGAGATTTCCCGAGCATGCGCGGGTGATCTCCGAGTATTTGGATGTGCTCGGAGATTTCGTTTCTGTCACCGCAGATGCATGATTTGCAGCTGCTAGACAGCCTGAACACATGTGGGGATTGCTCCCCAAAATTGCTTGCTTCACAAGATTGAAATGATATCTGATTCAGGATACTCATTGTTACATAGGTGAAAAAATTGACTTGCTTTCATAAAGTTCAACCTTTCTCCACCAGTTCTACATTCTTTTCACTGGATTTTTTATTACCCATTGGATGTGAGAAAATCATTCAGTTCTCCTATAATTGCTGTTACAGTGTTGGCCATTACTACCTCTTGTGGTCGGCATTCCACATTCTGACTGCTCTAGTTGAAAAGAACCCTTTCCAATTTAGCTACTAGAATTCTTTCCTTCACATATAATGAATGTTCTTTGTAAGGTATTTGGAAGCAATAAGTCATGTGCCATCCTTAGTACTGACCACACATGTACTATACATATAAATAAGGTCTCCTCTTAAGCATCTTATTTTTCTAAGCTATTTAATTTCAAATATCCTATTACAACGTTTTACATGGATATTGATTACCGATCATTGGGAGTCCAACTCCAGGCACCCCAACTGATCAGCTGTTTATAGATCCATGGCAGTCAGCTATTAAGGTGAATAGAAACTGACTTACATTACCTGAGAACGGCTATTAAATTGTGTACACAGTTCTGCTTTTCCAATTCTGCACACCATTTTAAATACAGCTGACGTCAAACTGCAAGTTTGGGGTTCGGGGTGTCAGACCCTTATATCTTATACGGATGACCAATCGTAAGGCTATGTCATTAGTATCTTCTCATATATTCTTGAACATTGAAATGACACCTAAAAGAAAAATGGTTGTGGAATTATGGAAATCTCTGGATTGATAAACATAGTAATGATCTGCAAATGATGGAATAATGGAAACAAAAGTTTTTGAAACCTCTTGTTTACTTCTGTAACGGATTTAAGTGCCATGCACAGAAATACACACACTTTTCCACCTTTGCTGCTATCAGTGAGGTTATTAGTGATTGTAGAATGTTCTGTGAGGCTAAATGCGCTTGCACATGGAAATCATGAGGATCCGCTGCTAGCAGTTCCCATTGTCATTTCTGACCAATGACGTTCCAGATGTGTTTGATGGGAGATGAGTCCGGAGAGGTGTTAAAGAACATGTTAGCACATTTAGGCCACACAGACTGCTCACACTAGCACAAGCGACATGCGGTCTAGTGTTGCTGTGTTGAAAACCTGTTCCTGGGACACTTTGTAGAAATGGTCTTACCTAAGTTCCACCACTAGTGTTGAGCGATACCTTCCGATATCGGAAAGTATCGGTATCGGTTTGGATCGGCCGATATTCAAAAAATATCGGATATCGCCGATACCGATACCCGATCCCAATGCAAGTCAATGGGACCAAAATATCGGAATTAAAATAAACCCTTTCTTTCCTTGTAGGTTCATTCTACCTGAAGGAAAACAACTAAGAATAATGTAGGATGTATGGGGGAGGTGGCGGAGACATTAAAGGCAATGAGGATTAGTCCAATCAAATAGAATAGCATGTTTTTTTTTTTTTTTTAAAGACGTTCGGATTGAAAAAGATATTGAGTATGTAAATTTTTTTTATTTTGTCAGATATTGATGTTTCACTATTCCACGCCCTTCCCCTTCTTTTTTTTCTTTTTTTTTTTTCTTTTCCCACACTTTCATCTTCATCATCATCAGCATCCTTGACATCAACTTCTTCACCTTATTCATCTTCTTCTTCATCTTCTACCTATTTTTTTTTTTATTACATTCTTCATATTCATTTTCTTCAACTATTATTATTCTTCCTATTCTACATATTCTTTTTATTCCACTGTTATTATTCTTCCTATTCTACTTCTTCATCATATTCTCATTTGTGACAGGCATTCCCGTAGCTGTTATCTATAAAAGTTGGAAGATTACACCTTCCGTTCTGCCAGTCACAAAAGTTACATTTGTCCGCGTTCAGTTTGGCCTGCAGCATCAGGCTTTATCCAGGGGCACCACGAGGAGGAACGGACTCACCCCCATACACTGCTTAGTCTTCTTCTGCATATAATTTAGATAATATCTTTTGCTCTGATATTAAGTCTTATGCTTAATGTTCTTCTGCTCTTTGTTCTGCAGCCTCTTGTTCTTCTGCTTCTCGGTCTTCCATGTTGTCGTCTGAAGGGTCTTCGTCTCCAGTGTCGTCATCTCCGCCGTCGTCGTCTCAGCCGTCGTCGTCTCCGCCGTCGTCGTCGTCGTCGTCATCGGGGTGGTCTTCCGGGTCGTCGTCATCGGGGTGGTCTTCCGGGTTGTCGACGTTAGGGTCTTCAACTTGGAAATGTAGCAGAAGGTACAAGAAGGCTGAGAAAATGCCAAGAACCAGCTGATGGAACTGGAACTCGGATGGCTACCCGAAGGTTCAAGAGCCTATGGAACTACCGAGGACCAGCTGACGTTACTGGAACCCGGTTACTAAGCAGGAGGTACCCGTGCTAAAAAGCACTACCAAGGACCGCCTGACGTTGGCGGAACTCGGATACCCAGAAGGAGGCACCTAAGCCAAAGGCTCTGCCCGGAACCAGATGACGTTACTGGAACCAGGATGGGGAGCAGAAGGTACAAGAGCAAAAGACACTGCCGAGAACCAGCTGACGGTACTGGAACCCGGATGGGTAGCCGAATGTCCAAGAGCCAATGGAACTACCAAGGACCAGCTGACGTTACTGGAACCCGGTTACTAAGAAGGAGGTACCCGTGCCTGAAAGCACTACCAAGGACCACCTGACATTGGTGGAACTTGGATACCCAGAAGGAGGCACCTAAGCCAAAGGCTCTGCCCGGAACCAGCTGACGGTACTGGAACCAGGATGGGGAGCAGAAGGTACAAGAGCAAAAGACACTGCCGAGAACCAGCTGACGGTGCTGGAACCAGGTGGTGGACCCCAAGGCCCACAGGAGAGGAGAGAACAGCTAGGCCGCGAGGCAGCCGCAGTTACCGAACCCCAACAGTCCTACAGGGGGAGCTGGGCCTACTGGCACTACAGAACCAGCCTTGACTACCAGTTCACGCAGCCCACATAGGAAGCTCCTAAACTGGAGGCACCCTGGAGTTGGCTAACTCGACCGCCCCACGACGGGGCAAGCATAGGCGTCTCAGTGAAGTTGACACAACCCGGAAACAGCTGACGGTGCTGAAACCAGGCTTGGCACGAGGGAGTACCTGTGACAAGAACACTGCCGAGAACCAGCTGGCGGTGCTGGAACCCGGATGCGTTGCCCCAGTGTGCAAGAGCCAATGGCACGACCGAGGACCAGCTGACGGTGCTGGAACCCGGTTGCTAAGCTGTAGGTGCCCGCGCTTAAAAGCACTACCAAGGACCGCCTGGCGTTGGCGGAACTCGGATACCCAGGAGGAGGCACCTAAGCCAAAGGCTCGGCCCGGAACCAGCTGACGGTGCTGGAACCAGGTGGTGGACCCCAAGGCCCACAGGAGAGGAGAGAACAGCTAGGCCGCGAGGCAGCCGCAGTTACCGAACCCCAACAGTCCTACAGGGGGAGCTGGGCCTACTGGCACTACAGAACCAGCCTTGACTACCAGTTCACGCAGCCCACATAGGAAGCTCCTAAACTGGAGGCACCCTGGAGTTGGCTAACTCGACCGCCCCACGACGGGGCAAGCATAGGCGTCTCAGTGAAGTTGACACAACCCGGAAACAGCTGACGGTGCTGAAACCAGGCTTGGCACGAGGGAGTACCTGTGACAAGAACACTGCCGAGAACCAGCTGGCGGTGCTGGAACCCGGATGCGTTGCCCCAGTGTGCAAGAGCCAATGGCACGACCGAGGACCAGCTGACGGTGCTGGAACCCGGTTGCTAAGCTGTAGGTGCCCGCGCTTAAAAGCACTACCAAGGACCGCCTGGCGTTGGCGGAACTCGGATACCCAGGAGGAGGCACCTAAGCCAAAGGCTCGGCCCGGAACCAGCTGACGGTGCTGGAACCAGGTGGTGGACCCCAAGGCCCACAGGAGAGGAGAGAACAGCTAGGCCGCGAGGCAGCCGCAGTTACCGAACCCCAACAGTCCTACAGGGGGAGCTGGGCCTACTGGCACTACAGAACCAGCCTTGACTACCAGTTCACGCAGCCCACATAGGAAGCTCCTAAACTGGAGGCACCCTGGAGTTGGCTAACTCGACCGCCCCACGACGGGGCAAGCATAGGCGTCTCAGTGAAGTTGACACAACCCGGAAACAGCTGACGGTGCTGAAACCAGGCTTGGCACGAGGGAGTACCTGTGACAAGAACACTGCCGAGAACCAGCTGGCGGTGCTGGAACCCGGATGCGTTGCCCCAGTGTGCAAGAGCCAATGGCACGACCGAGGACCAGCTGACGGTGCTGGAACCCGGTTGCTAAGCTGTAGGTGCCCGCGCTTAAAAGCACTACCAAGGACCGCCTGGCGTTGGCGGAACTCGGATACCCAGGAGGAGGCACCTAAGCCAAAGGCTCGGCCCGGAACCAGCTGACGGTGCTGGAACCAGGTGGTGGACCCCAAGGCCCACAGGAGAGGAGAGAACAGCTAGGCCGCGAGGCAGCCGCAGTTACCGAACCCCAACAGTCCTACAGGGGGAGCTGGGCCTACTGGCACTACAGAACCAGCCTTGACTACCAGTTCACGCAGCCCACATAGGAAGCTCCTAAACTGGAGGCACCCTGGAGTTGGCTAACTCGACCGCCCCACGACGGGGCAAGCATAGGCGTCTCAGTGAAGTTGACACAACCCGGAAACAGCTGACGGTGCTGAAACCAGGCTTGGCACGAGGGAGTACCTGTGACAAGAACACTGCCGAGAACCAGCTGGCGGTGCTGGAACCCGGATGCGTTGCCCCAGTGTGCAAGAGCCAATGGCACGACCGAGGACCAGCTGACGGTGCTGGAACCCGGTTGCTAAGCTGTAGGTGCCCGTGCTTAAAAGCACTACCAAGGACCGCCTGGCGTTGGCGGAACTCGGATACCCAGGAGGAGGCACCTAAGCCAAAGGCTCGGCCCGGAACCAGCTGACGGTGCTGGAACCAGGTGGTGGACCCCAAGGCCCACAGGAGAGGAGAGAACAGCTAGGCCGCGAGGCAGCCGCAGTTACCGAACCCCAACAGTCCTACAGGGGGAGCTGGGCCTACTGGCACTACAGAACCAGCCTTGACTACCAGTTCACGCAGCCCACATAGGAAGCTCCTAAACTGGAGGCACCCTGGAGTTGGCTAACTCGACCGCCCCACGACGGGGCAAGCATAGGCGTCTCAGTGAAGTTGACACAACCCGGAAACAGCTGACGGTGCTGAAACCAGGCTTGGCACGAGGGAGTACCTGTGACAAGAACACTGCCGAGAACCAGCTGGCGGTGCTGGAACCCGGATGCGTTGCCCCAGTGTGCAAGAGCCAATGGCACGACCGAGGACCAGCTGACGGTGCTGGAACCCGGTTGCTAAGCTGTAGGTGCCCGCGCTTAAAAGCACTACCAAGGACCGCCTGGCGTTGGCGGAACTCGGATACCCAGGAGGAGGCACCTAAGCCAAAGGCTCGGCCCGGAACCAGCTGACGGTGCTGGAACCAGGTGGTGGACCCCAAGGCCCACAGGAGAGGAGAGAACAGCTAGGCCGCGAGGCAGCCGCAGTTACCGAACCCCAACAGTCCTACAGGGGGAGCTGGGCCTACTGGCACTACAGAACCAGCCTTGACTACCAGTTCACGCAGCCCACATAGGAAGCTCCTAAACTGGAGGCACCCTGGAGTTGGCTAACTCGACCGCCCCACGACGGGGCAAGCATAGGCGTCTCAGTGAAGTTGACACAACCCGGAAACAGCTGACGGTGCTGAAACCAGGCTTGGCACGAGGGAGTACCTGTGACAAGAACACTGCCGAGAACCAGCTGGCGGTGCTGGAACCCGGATGCGTTGCCCCAGTGTGCAAGAGCCAATGGCACGACCGAGGACCAGCTGACGGTGCTGGAACCCGGTTGCTAAGCTGTAGGTGCCCGCGCTTAAAAGCACTACCAAGGACCGCCTGGCGTTGGCGGAACTCGGATACCCAGGAGGAGGCACCTAAGCCAAAGGCTCGGCCCGGAACCAGCTGACGGTGCTGGAACCAGGTGGTGGACCCCAAGGCCCACAGGAGAGGAGAGAACAGCTAGGCCGCGAGGCAGCCGCAGTTACCGAACCCCAACAGTCCTACAGGGGGAGCTGGGCCTACTGGCACTACAGAACCAGCCTTGACTACCAGTTCACGCAGCCCACATAGGAAGCTCCTAAACTGGAGGCACCCTGGAGTTGGCTAACTCGACCGCCCCACGACGGGGCAAGCATAGGCGTCTCAGTGAAGTTGACACAACCCGGAAACAGCTGACGGTGCTGAAACCAGGCTTGGCACGAGGGAGTACCTGTGACAAGAACACTGCCGAGAACCAGCTGGCGGTGCTGGAACCCGGATGCGTTGCCCCAGTGTGCAAGAGCCAATGGCACGACCGAGGACCAGCTGACGGTGCTGGAACCCGGTTGCTAAGCTGTAGGTGCCCGCGCTTAAAAGCACTACCAAGGACCGCCTGGCGTTGGCGGAACTCGGATACCCAGGAGGAGGCACCTAAGCCAAAGGCTCGGCCCGGAACCAGCTGACGGTGCTGGAACCAGGTGGTGGACCCCAAGGCCCACAGGAGAGGAGAGAACAGCTAGGCCGCGAGGCAGCCGCAGTTACCGAACCCCAACAGTCCTACAGGGGGAGCTGGGCCTACTGGCACTACAGAACCAGCCTTGACTACCAGTTCACGCAGCCCACATAGGAAGCTCCTAAACTGGAGGCACCCTGGAGTTGGCTAACTCGACCGCCCCACGACGGGGCAAGCATAGGCGTCTCAGTGAAGTTGACACAACCCGGAAACAGCTGACGGTGCTGAAACCAGGCTTGGCACGAGGGAGTACCTGTGACAAGAACACTGCCGAGAACCAGCTGGCGGTGCTGGAACCCGGATGCGTTGCCTTGCCTATTAAAGATTGTCTTCCTAGAGCCCCAACTAGCGGTGTTGGAGCAAAGGGTAAGCAGGGGGAGATGAGTGTAGGCCGAAGCCTGCACTGGAGGCAGCTTTGTGTCTGCGTTGCGTTTGCAGGACACTTTGCCGGCTACACACTGGGGGAACAGCTGGCGTTGCTGAACCCCACTAACACAATGGCGTGTGTTTTTATCTGTGCAGCTAGCACTTGCGGGCAAAAACTAGCGATGTTAGAGCCCGTGTTGAAGCAGGAGGAGGAGGAGAGGAGCAGAGTGTAGGCCGAAGCCTAGTTGAACCAATTTCAAAGGAAACCTTTAACCCCCCCCTCAGGTGTTACAAAGTACAAGAGACACACCTTGTGCAGTATTAATGCTGCACAAGTGAAAGGTTGCTCTATTAATTTGTCTACTTGCACACGCTGAATGAAAGACATACACAATTTACCCCATTCTACAGTCAAACTGTAGTGGATGCGTGACTTGGTTTTTTGATGAGACGCAGCACAGGTGTCCAAAATAACGCCTTGGTGCTTGGCGCAGCTTCCTGAGCGTTGTTATTTGCTGTACAGGAGTCTGCGCTCTTGTGTTATCCCTTGGCAATGCCCTGTTAGCGCTGCCCATCTTATGACCTCATTTCATGTTGGCCGGTGCGGTTAACGATGGCCATAAATCCCAGACCCACAGTGTCTTTTCATAAAGCCACACTGCGGTGCTGGGATTCGTGGCCTTGAGCAGTAAATATTTTGGCCGCTCACACACGTCCTTACACCTGCTTCAGACTGGGCGGCCTCTGCTGATCCCTTCTCGCATGCCGCGGCCATGAGGCTGCACAGTCTGAAGAAGGCGGAAGGAGATAAGTTAAGACAGGCGAAGATATGCACTGCTCGTGCCCATCAATCACACCCTCGCAGTCAAAATAATTAAGACAACGAGGAGCATTTTATTCAGGCAGGGCGGACGAACAGGCGCAAGTAGCCAACCAATGATGTCAGAAGACGGGAAGCGCTACCAAGGGGGGTGCTGCGTATCATTAGAAAGGAAAGTCACACCTCAGGGACAGTGGAATGGTCTCAAAGAGACACATTTTGTACGTGTTGAGTTCCACGTGGGCAAGGAGAAAACATCAGCCACCTTGTACAAATGCAGCAGTACTGCTGTACAAGGTGGCTGTTATACATAGAAACACCTGGGGGTGGGGGCCAGGCTCCCTTCAATTTCAGTTCATGTGCCTGCGTGGCGTTTGCAGGTCACGTTGCAAGCTGCACAGCAGGGGAACAGCTGGCGGTGCTGAACCCCACTAACACATTGGCTGGTGTTTTTCTCTGTGCAGCTAGCATGTCCGGGCAGAAACTGGCGTTGTTTGAGCCCAGGGTCAGCAGGAGGAGGAGAGGAGCAAAGTGTAGGCCGAAGCCTGCACTGGTGGCAGCTTTTGTTCTGTTGTGCCAGCGTGGCTTGTGCTGGACACGTTGCCGACTACACAGCAGGGGAACAGCTGGCGGTGCTGAACCCCACTAACACATTGGCTGGTGTTTTTCTCTGTGCAGCTAGCATTTCCGGGCAAAAACTAGCGGTGTTTGAGCCCAGGGTCAGCAGGAGGAGTAGAG
This sequence comes from Ranitomeya imitator, assembly GCF_032444005.1. Classification (NCBI taxonomy): domain Eukaryota; kingdom Metazoa; phylum Chordata; class Amphibia; order Anura; family Dendrobatidae; genus Ranitomeya; species Ranitomeya imitator. The sequence goes on along the minus strand of NC_091286.1, from coordinate 668,752,713 downwards.
GAGCAGAGTGTAGGCCGAAGCCTAGTTGAACCAATTTCAAAGGTTACCTTTAACCCCCCCCTCAGGTGTTGCAAGGTACAAGAGCCACACCTTGAACAGCATTAATGATGCACAAGTCAAAGGTTGCTCTATTTAATTTTGCTCCTTGCACACGCTGAATTAAACACGTACACTATTTAGCCCATTATACTGTCAAACAGTAGTGGAGGCGTGACTACTAGTCTTTTTAAGGAGACGCAGCACAGGTGTACAAATTTACACCTAGGTGCTGTGCGCAGATTCCTTACCGTTGTTATTTGCAGTACAGGAAACTGCGCTCTTGTGTTATCCCTTGGCAATACCCTGTTAGTGCAGGCCGTCTCATGACCTCATTTCATGTTGGCCGGTGCGGTTAACGATGGCCATAAATCCCAGACCCACAGTGGCTTTTCCTAAAGTCACACTGCGGTGCTGGGATTCGTGGCCTTGTGCAGTAAATATGTTCGCCGCTCACACATGTCCTTACACCTGCTTCAGACTGGGCGGCCTCAGCTGATCCCTTATCGCATGCCGCGGCCATGAGGCCGCACAGTCAGAAGAAGGCGGAAGGAGGGGAGTGAAAACAGGGGAACATATGCACTGCTCGTGCCCATCAATCACACCCTCGCAGTCAAAATATATGAGACAACGGGGGGCGTTGTGTCGGGCAGGGGGGACGCACAGGCACAGCCAGCCAACCAATGATGTCAGGAGACGGGCAGCGCTAACAATGGGGGTGCTGCGTGTCATTAAAAAGGAAAGTCACACCTCAGGGACATTGTAATGGTCTGTAATGAGACACATTTTGTACTTGTTGAGTTCCACGTGTGCAAGGAGAAAAAGTCAGCCACCTTGTACAAATGCAGCAGTACTGCTGTACAAGGTGGCTGTTATACATAGAAACACCTGGGGGGGTGGGGGGCAGGCTCCCTTCAATTTCAGTTCATGTGCCTGCGTGGCGTTTGCAGGTCACGTTGCAAGCTACACAGCAGGGGAACAGCTGGCGTTGCTGAACCCCACTGACACATTGACTGGTGTTTTTCTCTGTGCAGATTGCATGTCCGGGCAAAAACTAGCGGTGTTAGAGCCCAGGGTCAGCAGGAGGAGGAGGAGAGGAGCAAAGTGTAGGCCGAAGCCTGCACTGGTGGCAGCTTTTGGTCGGTTGTGCCAGCGTGGCTTGTGCTGGACACGATGCCGGCTACACAGCGGGGGAACAGCAGGCGGTGCTGAACCCCACTAACACATTGGCTGGTGTTTTTCTCTGTGCAGCTAGCATGTCCGGGCAGAAACTGGCGTTGTTTGAGCCCAGGGTCAGCAGGAGGAGGAGAGGAGCAAAGTGTAGGCCGAAGCCTGCACTGGTGGCAGCTTTTGTTCTGTTGTGCCAGCGTGGCTTGTGCTGGACACGTTGCCGACTACACAGCAGGGGAACAGCTGGCGGTGCTGAACCCCACTAACACATTGGCTGGTGTTTTTCTCTGTGCAGCTAGCATTTCCGGGCAAAAACTAGCGGTGTTTGAGCCCAGGGTCAGCAGGAGGAGTAGAGGAGCAGAGTGTAGGCCGAAGCCTAGTTGAACCAATTTCAAAGGTTACCTTTAACCCCCCCCTCAGGTGTTGCAAGGTACAAGAGCCACACCTTGTGCAGCATTAATGCTGCACAAGTAAAAGGTTGCTCTATTTGTTTTGCTCCTTGCACACGCTGACTAAAACACGTACACTATTTAGCCCATTATACTGTCAAACAGTTGTGGAGGCGTGACTTGTCTTTTTAACGAGACGCAGCACAGGTGTCAAAATTTGCACCTAGGTACTGGGCGCAGATTCCTGAGCGTTGTTATTTGCTGTACAGGAGTCTGCGCTATTGTGATCCCTTGGCCATGCGCTGTGAGCGCTTCCTGTCTTCTGACCTCATTTCATGTCGGCCGTTGCGGTTAGCGATGGACATGAATCCCAGACCCACAGTGTGTTTTCAAAAAATCACACTGCGTGGCTGGGATTCGTGGCCTTGTGCAGTAAATAGGTTTGCCGCTTACACATGTCCTTACACCTGCTCCAGACTGGGCGGCCTCAGCTGATCCCTTATCGCCTACCACGGCCAGGAGGCCGCACAGTCTGAAGAAGGCGGAAGGAGATGAGTTAAGACAGGCGAACATATGCACTGCTCGTGCCCATAAACCACACCCTCGCTGACAAAATAAATATGACAACAAGGGGCGTTGTTTCTAGCAGGGCGGATGCACAGGCGCAGCCAGCTAACCATGATGACAAAAGACGGGAAACGCTACCAAGGGGGGTGCTGCGTATCATTACAAAGGAAAGTCACACCTCAGGGACAGTGGAATGGTCTCAATGAGACACATTTTGTACGTGTTGAGTTCCACGTGGGCAAGGAGAAAAAGTCAGCCACCTTGTACAAATGCAGCAGTACTGCTGTACTAGGTGGCTGTTATACATAGAAACACCTGGGGGGGTGGGGCCAGGTTCCCTTTTAATTTCAGTTCCTGTGCCTGCATGGCGTTTGCAGGTCACGTTGCCAGCTACACAGCAGGGGAACAGCTGGCGTTGCTGAACCCCACTAACACATTGGCTGGTGTTTTTCTCTGTGCAGCTAGCACTTCCGGGCAAAAACTAGCGGTGTTTGAGCCCAGGGTCAGCAGGAGGAGGAGAGGAGCAGAGTGTAGGCCGAAGCCTGCACTGGTGGCAGCTTTTGTTCTGTTGTGCCAGCGTGGCTTGTGCTGGACACGTTGCCGACTACACAGCAGGGGAACAGCTGGCGGTGCTGAACCCCACTGACACATCACCTAGTGTTTTTTTCTGTGTAGACAACACTTCCAGGTGGCAACTGACAGTGTTGAAACCCAGGGAATCAAAGAGGAGCAGAGTGTAGGCCGAAGCCTGCAGTGGAGCAAGTTGAAAGGGAACCTTTAACCCCCCCCCCCAGGCATTTGTTGCTGAAAGAGCCATCTTGTACAGCAGTAATACTGCACATGGAAAATGGTGGCTCCGAAAATTATGCTCCTTGCAAACGCTGAAGTACACACTCATATAATGTGTCCCCTCACACCGTCAAACCATCCCGGAAGTGGGACTTTCCTTTGTAATGTGACACAGCACAGCCGTCATTCCAACCCCCTTGGTGCCGGGCACCACCTCCTCAACGTTGTTTGGTTCTGTCACGGAGCCCGCACTGTAATGTTATCCCTTGGCCATGCACAGTTAGCGGTGCCCGTCTTCTGACATCATGTAGGTGTCAGGCTGGCAGTGCCTGTGCGTCCAAGCTGCCCGAGATCCAACCTTGCAGTGTCATCTAATGTAGTCCCACTGCGGGCCAGGGATCCATGGGCATGCGCAGTGCATATCATCGCCTCTCACTCACCTCCTTCCTGCTTCTTCAGACTGTGCGGCGTCACGGCCGTGGCATGCTATTAGGGATCAGCTGACGCCGCCTAGTCTGAAGAAGCGTGAAGAAGGGGAGTGAGAGGCTAGTATATGCACTGCGCATGGCCATGGATACCAGGCCCACTGTGGGATCACATTAGACGACACTGCGAGGTGTGATTTCGGGCAGCGTGGACGCACAGGCGCAGCCAGGACGACAACAAATGATGTCAGAGGACGGGCAGCGCAAACTGTGCATGGCCAAGGGATAACATAACAGCGCAGGGTCCATGACGGAATCAAACAACGCTAAGGAGGCAGCGCACGGTGCCAAGGGGGTAGCAATGACGGCTGTGCTGCGTCACATTACAAAGGAAAGTCCCACCTCCGGGACGGTTGGACGGTGTGAGGGGACACATTACATGAGTGTGTAGTTCAGCGTTTGCAAGGAGCATAATTTCAAGAGCGACCTTTCCCTTGTGCAGTATTAGTGCTGCACATGGTGGCTCTTTCAGTAACAAACGCCTAGGGGGGGGGGGGGACAGGTCCCCTTACATTTTAGTTGTGCCAGCGTGGCGGTCGCATGACACGTTGCCGGATACACAGCTGGGGATCAGCTGACGTTACTGAACCCCAATAACAGAGGAGCGACTGTTGACTGTGCACACAGCACTTCCAGGCACCAACTGGCGGTGTTAGAGCCCAGGGACAGCAGGAGGAGCAGATTGGAGGTATTGCCGCACACACAGCTGGGGATCAGCTGACGTTACTGAACCCCAATAACAGAGGAGCGACTGTTGACTGTGCACACAGCACTTCCAGGCACCAACTGGCGGTGTTAGAGCCCAGGGACAGCAGGAGGAGCAGATTGGAGGTATTGCCGCACACACAGCTGGGGATCAGCTGACGTTACTGAACCCCAATAACAGAGGAGCGACTGTTGACTGTGCACACAGCACTTCCAGGCACCAACTGGCGGTGTTAGAGCCCAGGGACAGCAGGAGGAGCAGAGGAACAGAGTGTAGGCCGAAGCCTGATTGGAGCAAGTTGAAAGGAAACCTTTAACCCCCCCCCCAAGACGTTTGTAGCTGAAAGAGCCATGTTGTGCAGCACTAAGGATGCAAAAGGAAAAGGTTGCTCTTTTAATTATGCTCCTTGCAAACACCGAAGTAAACACTAAAAATGTGTCCCTTTATACCGTTAAACCGTTCCGGAGGTGCGAATTTCCTTCGTAATGGGACACAGCACAGCTGTCATTCCTATCCCCTTGATGCCGTGCGCTGCCTCCTCAGCGTTGTTTTAAGCTGCCACGGAGCCTGCGCTGTTCTGTTAGCCCTTGGCCATGCCCAATTAGCGCTGCCTGTCTTCTGACATAATTTGGTGTCAGGCTGTCAGTGCCTGTGCGTCCACGCTGCTCCAGATCCCACCTCGCAGTCTCATCTAACGTAATCCCACTGCGGGCCTTGGAACCATGGGCATGCACAGTGCATAACCTCGACTCTCACTCCCCTCCTTCCCTCTTCTTCAGACTGTGCGGTGTCACGGCCGTGGCATGCTAGGGATCAGCTGACGGCGCACAGTCTAAAGAAGGCGGAGGGAAATGAGCGAGAGCCCGAGGGGAAGATATGCACTGCGCATGCCCATGGATCCCAGGCCCGCAGTGTGACTCAATCAGAAGACACTGCGAGGCGGGATCTCGGGCACCGCGGCCGCACAGGCGCAGCCAGCCTGACACCAAATTATGTCAGAAGACAGGCAGCGCAAATAGGGCATGCCCAAGGGATAACAGAACAGCGCAGGCTCCGTGACAGCTTAAAACAACGCTGAGGAGGCAGCGCATGGCACCAAGGGGGTAGGAATGACGGCTGTGCTGCGTCACATTACGAAGGAAAGTCCCAGCTCCGGGACGGTATAACGGTATCAGTGAACACATTTTATAAGTGTTAAGTTCTGCGTGTGCAAAGAGCTAAAAAAAAAGAGCTACCTTTTCCTTGTGCAGCATTACTGCTGCACAAGATGGCTCTTTCAGTAACAAACGACGGGGGGGGGGGGGGGGACAGGTTCCCTTACATTTAGGTTGTTGTGCCAGCGTGGCGGTCGCAGGACACATTGCCGGCTACACAGCTGGGGATCAGCTGACGTTACTGAAACCCAATAACACTGGGTCGTATGTTTTTACTGTGCAGCCTGCACTTCTGAGCCGCAACTGGCGGTGTTGGAGCCCAGGAATAGCAGTTCAGGTGGTAGAAAGATGAACACAGCAGGAGACCTGGATGACACCCAATTACTTAATCAGGCAGAGGAGTGGCAAATTCCTGCGAGATCCAGGCCTGGTTCATTTTCAGGAAAGTAAGCCGGTCAACGTTATCGGAGGATAGTCGCATGCGACGGTCTGTTAGTACACCACCTGCGGCACTAAAGACACGTTCCGATAAGACACTAGCCGCAGGGCAAGCCAGCACCTCCAATGCATACTGGCTTAGCTCTGGCCATGTATCCAGCTTAGAGACCCAAAACTTGAACGGGGAAGAGCCGTCTGGGAGTACAGTAAGAGGGCAAGCCATGTAGTCTGTCACCATCTGACGGAACCGTTGCCTCCTGCTGACTGGAGCCGCTGGTGATGGTGTAGACATTTGGGGCGGGCACACAAAAGTGTGCCAGAGTTGTGCCATACTGGGCTTGCCTTGGGCAGAGGCACTGCTTCTGCTCCCTCTTTGGGCAGAGCCTCCCCCACTGCCTCGACGCACTGAGCTGCTTTGTAAAGCACTAGCAGCACTCCTCTCAGTTGGACAGGAGAAGATGATGGAATTCACCAGTGTGTCGTGGTACTCCCGCAATTTACGCTCCCGGGTCAACGCAGGGATGAGGTTTTGGACGTTGTCCCGGTAGCGAGGATCGAGGAGGGTGAACACCCAATAATCAGGCATGTTGAGAATGTGGTCGATGCGGCGGTCGTTTCTCAGGCACTGCAGCATGAAATCCACCATGTGCTGCAGAGTGCCAACCGGCCCAGAAACGCTGTCCCCTGCTTGAGACATGATCTCTGCCCGCTCGTCATCACCCCACCCTCGCTGTACACACTGACCACTGGACAATTGTGTCGCTCCCTCCTCTGGACGGAGCTCTTCCTCCTCCATTGACTCCTCCTCATCCTCCTCACAAATTGGCCCCTGCGTACCCCTTTGTGAGGAACCACGTGGCGCTGACTCTCCAGAAGCTGATGGAAAAGGTGACTCCTCATCCTCCACCTCTTCCACCACATCATCCCTTAACCCTTGCAAAGTTTGCTGAAGCAGGCAGATAAGGGGGACAGTCATACTGACTAGTGCATCATCTGCACTTGCCATCCGCGTGGAATAATCAAAAGGACGCAAAACCTGGCAGACGTCCTTCATAGTGGCCCACTCTGTGGTTGTGAAGTCTGATCGGCGCTGACTGCGACTTCTTTGCGCCTGATGCAGCTGGTACTCCATAACTGCTTGCTGCTGCTCACCCAACCGCTCCAACATATGTAACGTGGAATTCCACCGGGTAGGTAGGTCACATATGATGCGGTGTTCCGGAAGGCGGAATCGGCGCTGCAGAGCAGCAATGCGGGATCTGGCCAAGCTGGAACGCCGCAAGTGAGCACACTCTAGGCGGACCTTGTGCAGCAGGGCATCAAGATCCGGATAGTCCCTCAGAAAACTCTGCACAACCAAATTGAGCACATGTGCCAGACATGGGATGTGAGTGAGGTATGCCACAAGGGCCAAAGCTGC